>NW_021635127.1:0-615569 GCF_004799145.2 Neltuma alba
AAATATAGATAAAAAAAACTGCACCCAATAGAGCATAAATTGACAGAGGAAACAGAGCAAGACAGGGGACCTTGGTATGACGAGGCAAATCATGAAATATTAAATTCTCTCTCAGTTTTATTTTCATCAGGGAAAGAGATAAGCTTTGAGCCTCAAAGGTAAAAAAGTTGAACATCATTATTATTATTGTCCGCTACACATCATACAAATCTAATACAAAGTTTGAGGCCTTTCTCTTTTTGAGCTACGGATTATATTGTTATTGGACCACACCTCCAAACTGACTATTTGCATTATTCAGCTGTATCATTTATCTCCATCGTACAAACTGCAAAACGATTTCATATAACACATGTATTGAATGACATCCTGCTGAAAAGGAGATGAATGTAGTATTTTAACATGATGTAAGTAGGGACTGTGTCTATTATTTCTGAATCATCATTTCAACCTGCTCATCTAAAGATATCTTTCGTACAGTTTCTTGCTTCTAACAATATCTTGCTTGACATCTAGGTAAGTATAACCTCCTTCTCTACCTATGAATAGCAGTAGAAGTTATTCTGAAACATTTTTTACCATTGAAGTACTTGCAGTTTTTTATTTTTTAGTATCATCTTCCCGCTCATATTATCCCGCCAAAAAACATGTATTCTTCATTGAATTTTAGTGGTTTGTTTTCCCGCTTCATTTTTACAATGCTATGCTTGTGTATAAATATAACTTACTTCCTTCATGCATCTCACCATTGAAACACTTTGAATTTCTATTTTAAGAGTCTTTCAATCTTCAACCTTTTATTTTCATCACACTTTCTCAGTTTTATTGAAGATGCCACGTATATCACTCCTAAGACATTTGAATGATGGAACCGATAGGTGGCACATAGTTGCAAGAGTTTTCAGGAAATGGAATGTCTTCCATAAGGGATCATCTGCTGATATCTTCTGCGTGACAATGGTTTTATTAGACAAAGAGGTCTCTTTATCTTTACAAATATTAACAAATTGCATATGTCACTTGTGGTTTTTTTTTACTAATGCTTTAGTTAATAATGGAAATCATTATTTTGTTTACAGGGGGATAAATACAAGCAAGTGTTCTAACCAAAAGTTTACATGACAAGTTTCGCCACAGTATCATTGAAGGAGAGACTTATTTATTCTTCTAATTTTGAGGTCTCTGCTAATGTTAGCCAATATAGAGCTACCACTCATCCTTTCAAGATCACTATAACTCCACGAACACATGTTGCTGAGAAAATAGCCATTGTGCCATCTTATTCCTACTCTTTCTTTCCACTTGCTGAGATAGAGAAACTCAATAATGAGAAGCATAATATTGAATACTTGATAGGTATTTGACATCATTTTCATTCATTTTAATAATAGTATTATCATTTATGTTGTTACTGAATTATTGACACTTCATGTGTTGCTCTATTTTCCAGACGTTTTAGCATTTGTCAAATCAATTGGCACTCTTGAAGAATATCGGCGGGACAATGAAACCAAGAATAAATTGAGGATGGTGCTGAGTGACATTGAGTACAGAACCTTTCAGTAACTTTTGTTTCGTTTTTTTTTCCTTTACTGTGCAACGACTTATGTAGATACTAATGATGATAATTGATAATTCATGTTCATGCATTTCAGCGGAATCAATGTAGAATGTATATTTTTGATGAATGTGCCAGCGATGCTTTCATGTCTCAGCTCCAGAATACACAGACACCTGTTGTGGTGTTGTTAAACCTGGCTAGGGTTGGTTTTTCAGAAGATGGTAAGATATCATAATCTTTAATGACCTTATATATAGAATACTTTTTGTTCTCAAGATTTATTGGCTGTGACTAATTATTATTTCTTCCATTACCTATCTAAATATAGGAAGAGCACAGGTTTGCAATTCTTTTAATGCCACAAGGGTGTTTTTCAACCCACCCATCAAGGAAGTGCAACTAATGATTGATAGGTTTGCAAAACTAACAAATAAACTCAATCAATTCAATCAAATTGCTCAATTAATCACTTAATTGATTATATAAATTAATTTGTTGGTGCTTATTATATTATAGTTCAAAAGACAATGGCTCTCCAAGTTTGTCCTTCCTTAGCCAGCCCGTACTAACTCCACTGAGTCAACAGTCACGTACTAGCATCAATTGCAACCAAAGCCCGATTGCTATATCAACATAAAAGATCAACCCATGGTTAGTAAGGTTTATGATAGTTATACTATCTAAATCTAATTTATAATTTATAAATTCAATATTGTATAAGTTATTTTAATCAGTATAACTTTGTACATTTGTATGTCAGGGAGAAACTTTTGTCATTAGGTGCATTATTCAAAAGTTAGAGACCAGATATGGTTGGATCTATCAAGGTTGCTCCAAGTGTGGTACAAAGCTTCGTTTAGAGAATGAGAGTTGGATATGCCCATCATGTCAGAAGAAACCAGAGTTTATTGACCACAAGTATATTTTGCACTGGTTAAAAATGGTAGTTTATGCATTCTTAGATATTTCAGTATATAAACTACCTTATGTATTACTTTGTTTATGTTTTTAGGATGAAGCTTCATTACACTGTGAAAGATGAGACAGGAATTGCTTCAATAATATTCTGGGATAAACTTGCGGTTGAGTTAATTAAAAATTCAGCCGCTGAGTTGAAGGTTATTCTAGATGAGGTATAACAATCCTTATAATTTGATATATGATATGTTTACTAATTTGTTGGTATACTGAAATATAAAATAATGTTGATTGATTTAGCCTCATTAAAATTGAAACCTTATATCTGATTGAAGGATTTGTGATGGATTAGGATCCTGAGGAAGTTGATTTCCCCAAAAATCTGGACAATCCTGTTGGGAAGAGTATGTTGTTGACTCTTAAACTGAATGACTACAATAAACGACATCCAAGTTCCAGTATTAGTGTGATGCAATATCATTTATGTGAAGATTTAATGGATCAATTTACTGAGGCATCCATTGAGGTATTTGTTTAATTTGATTAAATCATTTTTTACATATTGTAAGATATATTCACCATTTAAATGCACTATTCTGTGAGCAGATTGAGGAAATTAAGGACCCTTCAAATTCTGATTTATATGTTTAAATACCATCAATTGTTCTGATATTTATAAATGATGTTGATCATGCTTTATTCAGTATTCACAACCTGCTGTGGAACAAAGTCAGGAACATATGAATGTTACTCAAGGAGTTCCTCTAATTGCGGAAAAGATTTAGTTTCACAATGTGTTGCTGAAGAGGATGTCACACTTTCAAATATGGTCAACCGTGTTAAAGCTCCTCCAGTTAAAGGGAGAAAAAGAAGCGTCGTGAGGAAGAATGTTGAGGATGCTATTGCTGAGGGTACTAACACTGGATCAAGCTCAAGTAATGAACAGAAGCATGTGAAAACTATCAAGTTGGAGAAGTAGTGTAACAGATAATGGGTGTCTTGTCCAATATTATATGTGTTAAGTGTATTACTTATCCTTTGCAGTTCTTAAAAGTTGTTCGTGTGGCTGTTCTGTCTGTTGTCAGTTGGAAGTTTGTATTTCCTTTTAGTTAGTTCTGTGATGAAGTTGTGTTTGTATCATTTATGTTGTTTACCTTAGTATGTGTCATTATGAACCTTTGTAAGTTTTTATTTAATCAAAGTAGTTTACGTTTGTGTTGTATTTTCATGGTTTAGTTGCTCTCATCTCAAGTTAATGATTCTATTTCGTATCTTTATGAATTATTTGAATCTAGGACGATATATTGGAAATGATTGACTTCATCATATAGGTTATTGTGGGAACAATATTAGTATAAAATACAATTTATACGGGGATTCACTTTAACTTTACTGTTTTCCCATAAAAATTCAGACTAATAGGCTAATTACATTTTTATATTTTAATTTTAGCTTAAAACAATTATTGGGTGGCAAAAAATGATGTTTTATTTTTCTACTTGAAATTTTAAACATTCACTTTATCTTATTTGAATATCCAGATTATAAAAAGTTTGAAGTTATATTGATGACACACACACACATATAAATGTATATTTCAGATCTTGAGGACACATCCTCTTAAACATCAGGATTATATTTAAGGATACGTTATACAGAATCCATTGACAACAAATGTTGAAATGAATTATGCAATTTCTTTTGCTTGCGGAACAAAACTCATATCTTATGAGCTATTTGAAAATAAATACACAAACTTCATATAAAGCTTAAAAACTTATGAAACATATTTTTTGGTATTGTAATAGGATTAAATATTTATTTGTTACTCCTCCGATCTTTAATATAAAACCTATTTAACTAATTTGATTATATTAAGAAAGTTAGATAAATTAGTTAATTATAAAAAATATGACACGTTTATCCTAAAATACCATTATCATCTTCTTTAAACATAATCCTGCCTCGCTCTTGTATTTGATTATAGTTCAGAGAGTACTCATAGGGATAATTTACAGAAAATATAAATAAATATAATAAATATGTGTTATATTTAAGACCAAAATTAGTATCTCTAATGAATAATAAAAATGAAATAAAATTAGATCTTCGTTTTGCTATCAAAGATCTTTATTCGGTCTGCACAAGCATATAGTATATATAATAATTAGAATTGTTCTATAAGATAATATAATGCTGCAACATTTATTCCACACGGCACGGATACAGCGTCGAAGTGAATACCATGAGTTTTCCACAGTCACTTGCCATCAATTTGCCACAGTTACTTCCCATCAATTTCCCACACATTTGCTATCAATTTCGTACAGTGTTAGTGCTGTTCACTTAGTAATATGTATATGAAAAATTAATATTTAATAAAAGCAATGGCATGGATAGACAGTGAAGTAGCCAATGAGATTGAAGGAGTCGGATTGAAATAAAACTATCCAATGGTTATAAACTAATGTCAAGAAAGTTGTTACTATTCATCAAGATCAACATCGTCTTTTATATATATATATATATATATATATAAGGACATACACATACCTGTTTCTATTGCATTAAAAACAAAGTTGTTTGCCTCTCATTTTAGATGCTACTATTGCTCGAATATTAGAATAGCTTGTATGTTCTAAACCCATGTCTTCCAGTAATATATTTGAGCGCAAGCTCCATTTGAAATCTACCCACAGATATAGCGGTAAATGCGTAACATCATCTTCACCATCCATGGGCAATGGATCATATGTTAATGGATGCTTTTCGTCAGGTATTATCTTTACACATGAAAAATAAATTCTTATGATAAGGATAATTTTAGACATATGTTCCTATTTCCTGTATTATGTTCTATTTATGACGTCCTAATTTCTATGTTCTTATTAGGATTAATCAATTTAGCTGAAACCCATTGTTCGAGTTCATCTTCTGCTGGAAACAATAAAGAAGACTCACATACTTATATGGGAGTTGAAAAAAATCAGGGTTTTGGCGATGTTTTAGATGATATCAATACTCAATCATCCACTGATGTTCTACACAAAGAAAGAAAAAAACCTATTATGCTGCAAGATATAACAAACGTATCTTCCAATCTAACAGACAGATTTCAAAGGAATATGCTCACAGGTATGTGTTATGTTTCAATATCTATTACCAATAATTCTATTTAATCCTATATTTGTATGACACAGGCATTTGCAACTTTCAATTTGTCAACCATAAAAGACCACATTTTGGAGTGCAACCTCTAACCCGAAAAAGTGCTAGGAATAGAGGTCTAGGAAATAATGATGTCAACAAACCTCCATGTAGAAGAAGAAAGACAAGTAATCTACAGCAAGGTTAGTCAATGAAATTAATTTCAAACAACATAGTTAAGAGTCACATTCGTATCTAATGTATGTAACAGAGCAAGGTATTATTGGTTTGAATATTAACAATTACATAAAGCACATGGGTTTAGATGTAACAGATGT
Organism: Neltuma alba; assembly: GCF_004799145.2. Taxonomy (NCBI): domain Eukaryota; kingdom Viridiplantae; phylum Streptophyta; class Magnoliopsida; order Fabales; family Fabaceae; genus Neltuma; species Neltuma alba. The sequence goes on from NW_021635127.1 coordinate 5,965, forward strand.
TTATTCTCCAATAAAGTATATTTGATAACAGATAACTTGAATAAATATCATTAACGTACAAATTAATAAATTTCACTAAACTCAACCTCATTTCCTTTAAAGTTTACAAGTTATGTAAAAATCAATTAAAAATATATAAATATTGTTCGGTGATATAAAATTTAAAGTTTCCATTTTTTTATGTAATATTTTAATTTTAATTAAAATCTACAATGGTTTTAAAAATAAATTTCTTTTAAACAATAGAAAACTTTGATTTTTACTTGACTAAAATTTTTTTGCATATCTTTTCATTGATTTTTACACATGTTGTAAATTGTGAAAGAAAGTCCGTTTAATTTAGTGAATTTTATTAATTGATATTAGTTTTAAAAATAAAATGTAGGAGAAAATATAGGAGAAAGTGTAGAACGTTTGGATAAGGACAATATAGTGCTTTTAAATTTATACTTCAATATTTGGTTCTTTTAAATAAATTTAATTGTTATCATCTCTTTCCATAAATATCACTCCCTCTTGGTTGTTCTTTTTCATTCTCCCTATAATTAATTCAATTTACAAAAGTGATGATGGGAGTTTTGTACATACATGGTAATTTCCTTTTTTCTTGTAGATTTCACACCACAAGAAAAATATTACAAGGACATTCATCTGATGATTGATGCTAGCGATAGAGATGATTGTGAAGATTATTTTCCAAACACTGAAAATGTTGCAGGTTACTACGTGTAATTTTGCTGTTATATTTGTTATTATTTCATATTTTCACATATATGTGTGTGTGTACATGTATGGATTATAGTATATATGATAGTTTTGTTAAATATGACCATATTTTGATACGTGCCACTCAGGTAGTAATTCTGATTTAGATCATAGTACCAGAAGAACATGTTTCCAGAATGATATTAATTATGAAGGTAATCTTATTTCCTTTAAATTTGAATCTTCACGCCATAATTTATTCCTCATATAAAACTAATTCACTTCTTATCTTTTATTAGAATACATTGATGAGGGAGATCCAATACATAAATGCAAATTCTGTGGAGCCCTACTTTGGTATAATGAAAGAGTGAAGAAAGATAATAAAAAAAGGGTGGTTAATACATTTTCAATGTGTTGTATGAAAGGCAAAATAGTACTACCCCCTTTGAAGGCACCGCCTGTTCTCTTCCAACAGTTATTTCTAGAAAAGGATACCGCAGACTCAAAGAATTTTCATACAAATATAAGGCAGTACAATAACATGTTCTCTTTCACGTCTATGGGAGGAAAGATTGATCATTCTAAAAATTCCGGTGGAGGTCCTTACTCATTCATATTGTCTGGACAAAATTATCATAATATTGGCAGCTTATTACCAATTGAAGGTTCACAACCAGTGTACTCACAACTATACATATTTGATACTGACAATGAGATCTCAAACAGAGTTGCTGCTGTCAGGTATTACTTGCTACTACATTTTTATTATTTTATCATTTGAATTTTTATTATTCATAAATTTAAATTTATGAACTTCATATTTATCTTTTTTCCAGTAAACACCAAAGGGAATCAACAATTGATAGAAGAATTGTTGCACAAATAAAGACTCAATTGGATGAAGTTAATCCATTTGTACAACAATATCGTTTTGCTTCACAATTTTTAAGTACAGAACACCGTCAAAATTTGAGATTATGCTTGATGAGTTCAAGGGCAAATGATGGGCGAACCTACAATCTTCCCTGTGCTTCTGAAGTTGCAGCATTGATTGTCGGTGACATAGATATTATGTTCAATGTCAGGGACATTATCATAGAAGAGCAATCAGGGACACCACAGCGAATTAATGAATTACATCCAGCATATTTACCTCTACAATATCCTCTGCTGTTTCCTTATGGTGAAGATGGATACAGAGATGATATTGAACACAGAGAAGAAACTCTTCCAGTTACAAAGTCAAGAAAAAGGTTAAGCATACGAGAATTTTTCACATACAGACTTATGAGAAGAGAAAACGAGATGTCAATATTGTTACATGCATCAAGATTACTTCAACAATTCATTGTGGATGGTTACACTATGATTGAGTCACAAAGATTGCTTTGGGTTAGAACTCATCAAAAAGAACTTAGAGCTGATTTGTACCAAGGATTATCTGATGCTGTTTTAAGTGGTGAGAGGAATGCTTCACTTACTGGGAAACGTATTATATTACCCTCATCATTTACTGGTGGAGCAAGATATATGTTGCAAAATTATCAAGATGCTATGGCATTATGTAGATGGGCAGGCTATCCAGATATATTTATAACATTCACTTGCAATCCAGCATGGCCAGAAATCACAAGGCTTTGTCAACAAGATAAAGTAAATCCTTCAGATCGTCCGGATATATTGACTAGAGTTTTCAAAATGAAGTTACGGTCATTGATGAAAACATTAAGGGAAAAGAAGATTTTTGGAACAATACGTGCAGGTTAGTGTTTATTATTTTTGTAATGTCGTCAAACATGTAAAATATTTATATAAATTTAAAATTTATTTATTATAATTTGTTTTAACCAATCTTAATTTTTACAGAGGTATATACTATTGAATTCCAGAAACGAGGGTTGCCACATGCACATATATTATTATTTCTTGATCCAAATGATAAGATCAATGATCCGGATGCCATTGACAAAGTTATTTCAGCAGAGATTCCAGATAAGCATTCTTCACCTCTCTTATATGATTTGGTTAAAAAATACATGATTCATGGTCCATGTGGAGCTGTTAACCCAAAATCACCATGCATGAAAGACAAGAAATGTGGCAAGTATTTCCCAAAAAAATTCAATGATAATACCACAATTGATGATGATGGTTATCCAACATATAGAAGAAAGAATGATGGAAGAACAATTGAAGTTAAAGGTGTTCCTTTAGATAATCGTTATGTTGTTCCATATAATGCTACATTATTGTGCATGTTTCAAGGACATATAAATGTTGAGAAATGCAATCAATCTACTTCAATTAAATACTTATTTAAATATATTAGCAAAGGCAATGATAGAGTTGTTGCTACTATATTTGATAAGGACAACAATCAAGAAGAAGTGATTGATGAAATAAAACAATATTACAATTGTAGGTATATCTCTGCATGTGAAGCATCATGGCGCATGTTTGGATTTGATGTCCACCATCATTTTCCTCCTGTTGAAAGATTGAGTTTTCATCTACCAAATCAACAATATGTGATTTATTCTAATACTGATGATGTTGCGGAGTTATTAGAAAAACCAAGAATTTGTGAATCACAATTCTTGGCTTGGATGAAAATCAATAAAGATGGCGGGTTGGCTTCAACTCTTACATATGCTGAATTTCCTAATTATTACGTCTACCAAAAAGATAAACGTCAATGGAAACAGCGAGAAAGAGGTTTTGCCGTTGGTAGGATCACACATGTGTCACCATCATCTGGAGAATTATATTATCTTAGATTGTTACTAACTACTGTAAGGGGTCCCACCTCATTTGATGATATCAAAACTGTTGATGGTATGGTTCATGATACTTTCAAATCTGCATGTTTTGCTCTGGGACTCTTACAAGATGATAATGAATACATTACTGCAATCAAGGAAGCAGCCATATGGGCATCTGGAATTCAATTAAGGAGGCTCTTTGTAAGCATGTTATTATGTTGTTCTTTACAACAACCTGACATTGTATGGAAGGAAACCTCAAAGCTACTCTCAGAAGATCTATTTTACATATCTTATAATGATCCAGTCTCATCAGGTTCGATAACTTTAATTTATATTTTATACAAAGTATGTTTATCTATGGAGAATATTCACGTTTCTATTACTGGTTGGTTATCTTTTGTAGATATCCATATCTCTCTATCTGAAAAAGAGAATGCTGCTTTGAAAGAGATTGATAATCTACTTCATGCAAATGGGAAAAGTCTACATGAATTTCCTTCATTACCGTTACCAACAGAAACTGCAACAGTTGATCTACACAACCATCTCATACTGCAAGAATTGAGTTATGATAGACAAGCCTTATCAGAGGAAGCTAATACACTTTCCCAGAGTTTGAATGATGAGCAACTACTCATATATAATATCATATTGTCCGCAGTTAATCTATCTGACGGTGGGTTTTTCTTTGTGTATGGGTATGGTGGAACAGGCAAAACATTTCTTTGGAATGCATTGATAACAACATTACGTGCAAAAGGTGAAATTGTACTTCCAGTTGCATCAAGTGGAATAGCTGCAACATTATTACCATCTGGCAGAACAGCACATTCAAGGTTTGCAATCCCCATTCAAATCACAGAGTCTTCTGTATGTGGGATAAAGCAAAACTCAGCACTAGCAAATCTGATTAAGTCCACAAAGTTAATCATTTGGGATGAAGCACCGATGGTTCAGAGGTATTGTATTGAAGCATTTGATAGAACGTTGAAGGATATTATGCATTCTAATGCACCATTTGGTGGTAAATGCATTGTCATGGGTGGTGATTTTCGTCAAATTCTTCCAGTCATACCAAAAGGTACAAGAGCTACAATTGTTAATGCTTCAATTAATTCCTCATACTTATGGAATCATTGTAGAATTTTGAAGTTAACAAAGAACATGCGACTGACTTCAACTGCTATTCCCAGTCATAAAGAAAAGTTAGAATGGTTTTCAAATTGGTTGCTACATATTGGTGATGGAAAATTAGGTGAATCAAGTGATGGTGTTGCAGAAGTTGAAATCCCTAAAGAGTTGTTGCTCACAAATTATAACAACCCACTTCATGCGATTGTGGATAGTATATACACAAATCTCCTTCATAATTTAGCTTCTGGTGAATACTTCAATGATAGAGCAATCTTGGCCCCAACAATTGAAATGGTTGATCGAATAAATCACTACGTCTGTTCTTTGTTACCAGGAGAATCATTTGAGTTCCTCAGCTGTGATTATGTGTGCAGATCTGGTCAAGAAAGTGATACAATGGACAGCCTCTATACCACAGAATTCTTAAATAGTATTACATGCTCTGGAATGCCACCACACAAGTTACACTTGAAAGTAGGAGCACCAATTATGCTATTGCGAAACATAGATCAAGCTTCAGGTCTGTGTAATGGGACACGACTTCTAATATCTCATCTGGGACAAAGCGTGATTGAAGCCATAACATTGAATGGGTCAAAACCCAACCAAAAAGTTCTAATTCATCGAATGGATATGAATCCTTCTGAAAGTCGTTGGCCGTTTAAAATGCAAAGGAGGCAGTTCCCGATAATGTTATCATTTGCAATGACAATCAACAAAAGTCAAGGCCAATCATTAAGGCATGTTGGTCTATATTTGCCTAAGCCTGTTTTCAGTCATGGACAGCTATATGTTGCGTTATCCAGAGTAAAGAGCATGGATGGTTTAAGGATTGTTGTTGATGATAAAGATGGTTGTTTGAAGAGAACTACAACAAATGTTGTGTACAAAGAAATATTTACAAATGTAAATAGTACAAATATTTAGTCTGTAGTAAATTATTGATTGTCATCAATGCTATAAAATGTAATTATACATTTCCCGTGCATCGCACGGGCGAGTAAAATCTAGTTTTATTAAAAAATGTTAAATATGAACTATTGAAATTTTTAATCTAATGGTGACGAAGAAAAGGAGGCTAGAGGAGAGAAACCATATGCGAACATCTCACCTCTGAACAGTTTTCATTTTTTTTTCCAAATTACATTTTTTTCCATGTTCAGTTTTGTACTACATTTTCTACCGGCACCTTCATAGATCTTCCCCATATATATATATATATATATATATATATATATATATGTGTTCTGGTCCATTCTGAGAAGAAAAAAAAAATAGAGTCCAGTTTTGCTGCTACTATCAGTGAGGAAAATTGGCCATCTCTAACATCGAGCTTTTGAGTTGCTTTTAATTAGGCTAAAAAAATAGCCTCTTTTGATGAACTCGCAAGTCCACCAGCGAAGTTCTCCAACAAACTCTTCATCAGAATCATGACAATATTCGAGAAGATCCAACACAATTGAAAAGTTTTTAGATTCAATTAATGTGAACCAACTGGACTAAAGAGTTTGAATATGCTCACTAAAACCATCAGAGGTTGATGGAAAATACCATTCCGGTGCTCAATGTAAATCATTTGTAATATATTTAATGCTTGTTTTTCAATTTTATCTTTATTTAATTCTCATTGGAAGCAGAAAAAGAAGGGAGAGATATGAGAATAATTTATAAATATAGAGAGATAGAGAAAACTTTAATAAGGATGAAATTGAAAAATTTTCACTCAAATTTAATATATTCCTTAGTATGCAAGATTGTGTTTTAAGTGACTTGTATTAAAGAGCAGATAGTGGTATGGATAGTGGTACAAAATGGCAAGCTCCTTGGGAAGGACTGGGAGCCACGGCGGATATAGACACGAGCTGTAGTAGATATAGACAGGCGCTGTGGCTCCTTATACAGGATGCCTCTCCTTCCTTTCTGTTGGAGATGCTGTCGCGAGTTGCTTCAAGCGCCGTGGCGGATGTTGCTTTTTCAGCCTCTCTACCTTTGGTCTTCCATCTTTGCTTGCTCTGGGCCCTCGATCTTCCTCTGATCAATCAAAATTGGTTAAATCTTTCTCCTTGTCATTCATCTTCAGCTCTTGCTATTTCTTACAACAAGAATCTTAGAAGCATTACACAATAATCCCCAATTGTTAGCATAAATCAAAGTTTACTTTTTCAAGTCATATTTTCTAGCTTTAAGGGAATAACCCTGCACAATTAGCTTCCAAAACCGAGAAAAGAATGTTAAAACAAGTTGAATCAGTAGGAATTTTGATAGGTTATCAGTTTTTAAAAGCAAACGCTGTGGAACAATAAACACTCATTTTAGAAAGGTATATGCTAATATACACTACTACAAAATATGTTATTTTCATCTATTTTAAAGGCTTTTTTTTTTTGTTGTCTATTTTGGGGGAGACATCAATAGAGGAGACATAAATAGTAATTAAATATTCAGCTTGTTTAAAAAAAATATTGGCATCCATATACTCATCTATTCCATAACAGACAAACATGGGCATACATATTTGTCTGTTCTGGTCAAAACAAACGAGTATGCATGCCTATTTTTGTATGTACTGACCAGAACAAACAAATTTTTTTTTTGAAAAAAGGATGGAAATTTGAATATTGCCAACTTCTATTCAATCTATAATTCTAAAAGCATACGTACAATAGGACTAAGACAGGTTATAGTAAACAATAACAGCAATTCATCACAACCAGATCACATATTTTCTATATAAATAGAATCCACATAATCCACAATTTTAAAGGTCAAAATATTTAAAACAAATAACATCCTAATTAATTAGCTTAGTTAAGCAAAAAGAACTAAAACTCATAAGTTAGTGATATAATAAAAGAAAGTTTTAAAACTAAGAAATTAATGACATCCTAACTTGGTTAAGCCAAAAAAAAAAAGAAGCATCCAAACAAAAAAAAAATCATTTTTGACCTCATGATTGCGAATAAAACTCTTGAAGAATTGTCCTGTCAAACGATCTCGAATACCATCGATATTTTCATCAATATAGGAGCTTTCATCATTAAAAATCTATATGTTCATAAAATAAGGAAATTTAAATTCAATCCAGCTCAATTCTAAAAAAATTAAAGCAATTCAAAACTAATTAAAACATTTTTATCCAATCAAGCTCAATTCCAACAAAATTAAAGCAATTCAAGACTAAGTTAAACTATCTAACACAATTAAATCAAACAATTTTAGCAATCAAACAAGATGTAAGAACATATATCCCAAAGTTTTCATCTTCACAATATCAAATACAATTTCAAGCTTACTTGCAATGTTAATTAGGATGATTACAATATTCAACTCAGGCTTTCCAATAGAAATTGAAGCATACTTCTCCTAACACTATCTACGTACAAAGTAATAAAAATAAAATTATATACATGTATATGTTTAAATAGCATCTAAAGCTTTCTAAAATTCAATATGAAGATTAAATATTGAGAATACTTAATTAACTATTATATTCCAATCAAATTGCTCTCTTAGACATTTTCACAAACATCTTATGAGCATTAAGGTTTAAACAAGTTTAGCAAGCTTTTTAATTATCAAAATATAGCCTAATCAATGTTGAATAATTCCTAAATGCAATTCTTACCAACAATCAATTTAAATAGAAAGCATGCACATCCACAAACACTTACATTCATTCCTTTCAACATCCAAAAACCCACATAATATAAGAGACACACACCCATGCCACTTATCTTGCGTTATGAACAAGCTTAAACTAGACGAGAATGGCTACTTCTGTGGAAGAAGATGTTGCTCTTGGTTACAGGATGGCATAGATGAAGAATGGGGAAGAGAGGGAGAAGAAGACGGCAAGCTACTAGAAAGGGAGAAGGTAAACTTAGTTGCCAACATCAGCGCTAGAGAAGGAGAAGTAGAAATCTAAAGAAGGGGGAGAGAGCTTGCTACACATGAAGAAGAGAGGAGAAGACGTATTTGCTAGGGCATGTCCAGTTCTATGCACGGCAAAGATGAAATTTGAATAAAAAAAATGCTGTTCGTCTATTTTTAAGAGAGACAAACGAATATGAGGAGTTTCCTTTTAACAGACTAGTTTGAAGGTCCATATTCTTCTATTTTTCAAAACAGATGAAAATTGGCAACAAAAATGACCTTATTTGTAGTAATGATATTTCTTTTTTTTTTTTTAAGAATTACGTGGACCTTCAATAGATTTATTATCTTTCTCTTTGAAAATAATCTTTACAAATATTTTATCTTATTTATTTGTTTAATGTGACATATAATTAATTATTAATTACATGATATTCATTCATTCTAAATCTTACGTGCGCATGCCTCTATAGATATACTTGCTCAGAAGTCAAATCCCTGTATTGATATTGTCACGTCCCGTCGAATTTAGCATTGACAGGAGGGATAAAAATTTGGTTCAAGGCCAGTGTAGAAACTAGATGGGGAGATGAAATAACTTTTTATATGAAACCCTGATAAGGTCTAGGCTGGTATTTTCGTAATTATCGGTATTTGAGAAAAATTCTAGAAATTTTCTTAAGAATAAAAAATTTGTGAATTAGAGGTTTTGGAACCTCAATGAAGGCCCTAAAGGTGAAAATTATGGAAAAATGAATTTTTATAGAATTTCCCGAATACGGAGGTTTTTTGAGAAAATAGCAAAAAATTAAGGGAAAATAATTATTTTAAATATCTAGAGGCCTCAATAATTCTGAAAAAAATATGAAAAATTATTTAAATATTTTTTTGAATTTATAAAATTATTTTTAGGCCTTGGAAGCTCCGAAATTAATTTTAAAAAATTTATTTTCCCGCAATCACACCGATAGAGGCCTAATAGAGAAAAATTAACAATAAATACCTAGAGGTGGAAAAAAATTCTGACAATTTCTAGATCATGTTTTTATATTAAAAGGTGAATTATCAAGGAGAGAAATAAATTTTTGAAGGTCTAGAAAAATTATAAAATGTTACTAGTGAATAGTAATCGATAAAGTTTCAGAATGGTTTGAGATTTTGATTTGGTTTGTGGGCTATCTTTTTGGGCTATCTTAAACCATGTGTGGGACCCACATTGGGTCTGAATTAAGCCTAATTTTGTGAATAATCTGGACCCTTCACTAAATATTAATAAAATTCAATTTTTGCATAAATATCAGTAGGAAAGTTCTAGAGACAGGACACTTGGCACGATCTGAGAATTTGAGGCTTGGATGGCAGCCACATAGCCACTTTTTCTGGCTAAATTTAGGCCACTGATCAAGGCGAGAGGCCAGATTTATTTCTCTATAAATACCCCCTCAAAATACTAAAAAATAGGTAGAAAATTAGTAAAATAAGGGGACGTGCTACCATTTCATTTTTGAAGTTGGAGACTGAATTTGATAAGTGCTTTTGGACAAGAAATCATCAAGCTTTAATCAAGGATTTACCAACGTATGTTTGAGCTTTGGTTTGGTTAAGATTAAAGCTTGTTTTGGTTAGGAAATTGAATTATTTTGGAAGTGCTTTGCTGCCATAAATTCGGTTAACATGCTTATGCTTTAGGGAAGGATAGAAACCTTAAATATGATGTGAAATGAGCATGTTTAAGTAGTGTATGGATTGATTTTTGGAAGGAAATCAACCTAGGCTTCAAGGAACATCAATTCGGCCACTATACTATCTTAGGGTAGGAGTTTGTTTTGATGTGTTTTGATGATTTCAATAAGTTTAAAATGTGTTTTTGTGTAGGAATATACTAAAGAGAAGTGTTTGAAATCATTAGAATCAAAAATGGAATTTTTGAAAAATATAGACCTCTATTCGGCCAAGCTTAAATGAAAGGGAAGGAGTGTGATTTTTATAAATCTAATTACATATTTAGATTCTACACAAAAAATTGTGTAGAAATGGACCAAGAGATTGATGGAAACAAAAAGAAAATAATTATAATTTCAAGCATTGGTATTTGTGCTTGAATTATTGATGAATTGGAATGTGTTTACACTTGAATTGATAGGTTTTGTGGAGGAAATTCAAGGAGAGCATAATTCCCTTGAGTCTAAATTGCATCAAGGATTAAGAGGTAGCATTAAATTATAATTTGATTGCTTATTTTGTTTGTTTAATGTGATTATGTTGATTGCTTGAATTGAGAAATTATGTGATGATAATGGTTGACTTTATAACATTTGGCTATGCTTTGGCCAAATGCATAGAAACATGCCAATATGAAAGTGTTGATGTTCCTTTTTTGGTATGATGCAAAATATGATTTTATGTGACTTGAGAATGTTTTGATGTTTGATAACATGTCACATTATACTCACTTGATTTACATAATGATTGTAATTCATTGCTACTAAGATTTCAATGAAATCTCACTTCCCTCAATGTACAAACAATAATAGGAATCCCAGGAGTTGTCACTAAGGGCAAGGAGAAAGGAAAGGGATTCACTTGGAGGATGAGGGAATTTATGTTATTGAAACAACGTTTTGTAATTATATATTGTTATGTATGGTTGTAAACCATATTGAATTATTATGTTAATGTTTAAGGATAAGTACATGTAAGTAATTGATCAAAGATTATGTGTGAGTACATGCCATATGGTTGAGAAAAGCTAGATGAAAGAAAAGAAAAAGAAAAAGCAAGAATGGTATGAGAAAAGAGATAAAAGTTGACTTTTTGGTAGCAAAATTTGACCAACGTGATTTCGATCAATTGGATGCATCTAGATCTGAAATTTGATATATCTTATAGATCTTATTTTTAGCTTTAAAACAAGTGGTAATTCACTAAATTTGGAGTTTTGTACAAAAAGATATGCCCTTCCAAAATTGGGCATAAATCCTGAAAAATTAAAAAATGACCAAATGAACAGTACTAATTTGAACAAAATATGAGATTGATGCATGAGATTTGGATACCAATAAGTATTTTTTTCTTTGAAGAGCATGTCAAGAGCTCTCTATAGAACTTAGAACCACTTTGTTTTGATTTTTCTACAATTAGTTATGAATTTTCAAAATTGGCCAAAATGCTATGAATCATGAATAGTAACTCAGAACCTAAGTTCAAATATTGAAATTTTTTCATACTTAAGACTTATATAATGGTTTTGAATGGTTTCAATTGTTATATAATAGGGTAATGAAAGAGGTGTAACACTTTTTGGTATCAGAGAAAAAGTTCTGGCTTATTGTAATATGCTTTGATTATGCATTAAAGTTGCTGTGGATTAAGGATTTTGGATGTGTTTGATAAATGTCTTGCTAGTAGTGCACTGTGGTACTGTATGGCATATATTGTCCTGTGTTATTTTGAATTGTGTTGGCACTGTATTGCTTGAATTATATTGTTGGCTTGGTTTGCTGCACTACTAGGGAAAGAACAGAAGTTAAGAAGATGGCATGCTGTGAAAGTGATTGCACAATAGAGGTTGTTGGCCACAGGATGCCTAGAGAATCGTACCCAGAATGTTACCACCCTCTGGTAGGGGATCCTAATGATCCTGCTCCCCCATTAGGACATTATTATTACTCACTCCCTAGAGAGACCGATGATATTCATTTTGGAGGGGGCTCGAATCAAATAATAGAGCTACAGGAGGATGAGGTAGGGTCCACCACACGGCTAGTGACAAAGTTACAACTAAGATTATGCTCGTGGCCAGTGCCTAGACCAAGAACTCATGATGATGAGGCAAACCCTAGTGGAACATTACCTCCAAGGAAGAGGTCATCATCAATGCCTAAGGAGTTTAACACGATTGATAACCTGATTAAGGAATTCAAGTGCCTAGGTAGGTATATTAAGAGGGATAAAGATCAATATGCCACCGTTTACCTTGATTTCTTCTGTTGGGTCAGGCGATTATATGCGACAGTTAATAAGGAAGGCCAGACCTAGGATGCAGACATGTAGAGCAAAGCACTGCTATATACTCTTCTAAAAACATGGATCTGGGAGGAATCCATACCATCTATTTGTGACAGAGTAGATGGGTGTACTTTTAAGCAGATGCTGGACGCCTTAGAGGACTTTGTTACTGCTACTTTTCCTTTTCTAGGATAGTTCTAAGTAGTTGTATTAACTATGTGACTCTTGATATGACTGGTTGTGACCAATGAAACTATGCTGCTGTTTCGTATATGGAAGGGGTTATGTACGAAAGTAAAGGTTATATGGTGATGTTGTTCCTTGTGAAGTTAAGAGAAGATAGTAGGTATAGTGAGGATAAGATACGAGATATAAAGGGGAGAATAGAATGGGCCCCTGTCGATCCAATTCAAGTAATAATGAACCAACTAGAGGAATAATGGTAGACAATACAAGAGTTACGAATAACCTAGCTCACGGAGAGTAAGGAAAGGATGCTGCAATAGCAGCAATGATAATAGCAGCTATAGTACAGTTACAGTTACCCGAGCAAAGAGCGGCCAGGATAGCCAACATGTCTAGCCCAATTCTAAGAATTGATAACGCAAATATTTAGTCTCATCATATCTTTTGAGACTTCTCATGTTCAATAGCAGTGATAAAACATGAGATCATTCAATCAACCCTTCTCATTCAAAAGGGTGCGAACTTTCATTATAAATAGAACTGCTTGAAAATTTACTGATCATCCATTAAAAAAAAAAATCAATAGGTGCTCCCCCATATTTTCATTTTGGCCTTTAATCTTCCGGTCTTTCGACTAGAGCTAGCAGCAATTCCAACTTCCCTCAGTATCCAAACAACAGAAGACACGCTGATCATAATATTTTTGGCCAGGGAACGTGCCTTCAACAACAAACCCAATTACTATATTGTATTGAAACAAACCGAATAACAAATATTCCAAGAAAGCTGCAATATTTACAAGAACTAAAGCAAAAATTATAACGCGTCACATTAAGTTTGTGACTCGCACGCAAAGAGAGAGAGAGAGAGAGAGAGAAAGAGAGAGACCCGCTCTAAGTCACAGTGGGCATTCCTGTAGCTAGCAAGATCTGCCATTCCATGTGAAAGATTCACAGAAGCGCCACCACCCTCTTCGATCCCTGGATGGAGCTCTGGTCGTCATATGCAGCAATGCTAGCCTCTTCCCTACGCTACCATCCACACCCAAACCTCACTCTTTCTCTCAAACAAGACCAGCTTCTTCTTCACTCTCAAGAATGCACGACGCTCCGTAGATCTATTCCTCCTGACGGAAACCAAAAGTCCAGAAGCACCATTGACAAAATCAAGTCAGAGCAAAAACTTCTTCAACACATGGACTGGGATGGACCATAAAAGAAACCCGGTTCTTCGACAGGCAAGAAGTAGCTTATCGGACACGTTCTGATGGTCTACAGCAGAATGGAGGTTGCAGGAAAGTATCCCGGCGAGCAATGCAGGCTCCGGCATCGGCGAACTGGCTAAGGGACTAAGGGAGAAGAGGAGACAGTAGAGAGAGAATGAGAATGTAATGAGGACAGAGGAAAATATTAAAAAAAAAAACAAGAAACTAGCCTGAGTCTGAGAGATGAAATCATGAATGCAAGTGAAAAGGAAAACATAATTTTTGTTCTCAGTCTTCTACTTAATTTTTAGTTTGATCCCTGTAGTGTGAATTCTTTTTCACATCTGTCCCAAAGATGGAGTGAAAGACTAAGGACGAGAACAGAATTCCTATTTTCGCTGAAAATGAGAAAAGATTTTCGAAACCCAACGGTAGTTTTTTGTTAGATTTTTCTAGAAACTAAATAAATGTTGGGGATGGAAGGACGCAGGCGTGCAGGTGACAATACAGGGAGAGCGGTTTTAGTAATTTGAGGGGAGCAGGTTAACGGTTTTTAATAAAGAGGGAATTATGATGAGATTTAAAGAAAAAATTTAATTTTTTTTAAAATTTTAATAACAAGTTAATGAATGTTGTTATTCTTTATTCTTAAAATTTATCATTACAAACTCTTCAATTTTTGATATACTTTAAGATAATTAAATTTTTTTCTTAAAAACTGATTGTAATTTCGCCATTTATATATAATATCTACTTAATTTTTTATTCATAATTAATTTTAGTTACAATTTAGAGAAAGTTAGTATCATTTCTATGTTTAATTTTTTTCATCATTTAATTAAATATTTAAAAGAAGTAGTGATAAAAAAATTATACCTATTTATTATATTTTTTATAAGAGAGATTAAATAATTTGATTCTCATCCAATTCTTAAATTTTAATTTTTTTCAACTCAATATTTATAATTTTACCTACAAATAATTCAAAGCACAAGCTAAAAGAGTGATTGGTAGTGTGCACACACACGGTGTAAGTTGTTACTACAGTTACCCAATATTTCTACCAAAAAAAAAAAGACATCTAATTTGAGACACCACTACTTCTTTCATTTAAACACAAGTCTTAAATTTTACTTGTTTTTTTCCTTTCTAAATATTAGTTATAATACTAGCCTTTTAAAGTATAATTAGTGCACACTTGCCTCCAAAAGTAACAATTGTAGGTATAATTAGTACTAATTTTTAAGCTGATTTCAAATGCAAAAACTAATTTTTACATGATACGTTATTGATTTAAGTATTTCTTTAATTAGATGGCGTGCTTTTTAATGTTATATAATCCGGAGGCTAATTTGAAGAAGTGATTGGGACCAAATAAGATCCTGGTGATGCCCTTAGACCCTACAGCTTGGCAAATGACTTGGGATGAACAATATAAAAGACAGTAAAAGACTATAGGCAGAATAATAAGGGTATAGTAGCTTTAATATATCTGAGTTTGATTTTCTCATCAAAGAATAATTTTGATATTAAATTATTTTTTTCCCCAATTAAAACACCCCTTTAACTTCAATGCTTCATCCACTATTACTAATAGAGTTGGACGTTGACTCTACGACTACTGTGTCTCTGCGTGTGTGTCATTAACTATGGCTGATTAAATGTATACACGTCGCATCGGTTATCGCACCCCTCAAACTATTAGTATTCCCTCGAACTTTTAATTTGAAAGTAAGACAGGATATTGAATTTAATCTTACATATGTAAAATCTTAATTTATCTTATCTCATATATTCATAATTTTTTGCCAAACTAACTTAGTTTATAACTTATAACATGATGCGTAAGATAATATAATGTAAGTTATTTTAAGGCAATAATATCATATTTTTTATAACATACCTAAATTAATTAAGTAATTCTTATGTTAAAAATCAAATGAAGTATATTTTTCATAAAATGCATTTATATAATACTTTTTCGGTTCATAATATAGAATTTAACTGGAAAATTAATGTTTGATCTTACATGTAAGACCTATTTCACGTGTTTATCAATTTTTTTTTCAAATTAATCATATTGATTTTTTTTAACAATAATCAAGTAGGACATATAGGGAAGGAGTAAGAACGATGCTTAGAGTATTTAAAAAAAACATATTATATTACTTAATTTAACTAATATTTTTAATTTATACAAATTAGTTAGTTAGTTTTTATATTAAAAATTAAAAGAGTATATTATATAGCCGATAAAAGACACTCAAATCGCCTGTGATTTGATGATGTTGAGGAGAAGTAAAGTGGCCTTTATTTCAATAACATTATATCATGATTTAATACTCCTCCGATCATTAATATAGGACCCAATTGTTGAGTTAGTTTTGGTCCTAAATATAAGACCCATTTATCATATTTATCAATTTTTTCTAAATTACCCTTATGGATACTCTTTCAACCATAATTAAGTAGAAGAAGAAGATGAGTATTAAGAAAGATGATTATGGTGTTTTAGGAAAAACATGTTACATTTCTTATAATTAATCAACTTACCTAACTTCATTAATCTAATCAAATTAGTTAAATGGGTCTTATATTAAGGACCAGAGGAGTAATTAATACTGCCTCTGATCTTTAGTTCAAGAATTCGCTTAATTTTTATGTTGATCCTAATTATAAGATTTTAATTTACTTTGTTTCTTATATTTATTTTTTAAAGGTAGTTTTTGTAATAATAGTAGTTCTAACCAGTATACTTGATTAGTAAGGATATTTTAAAAAAAGACAATATATATTCATTACAAACAACTAATTTAACTTGTTTTTCTAATCTACTTAAATTAGTCAACTAATTCTTATATTAAAGAACGGAGGTGATATCTCTCAATTGAAAAATCCAAATCCGTCATATTAAATAATGTATTATCTTACGTGGGATTTCAAATCGTTTTGGTTCAATTACCAAAGATCAACCTAACATTCATCTAACTCGGCACCGGCTTCAATTTTTTCTTTGGAAGTGCTTGGGATCATGTCTGAATTATTATTTTGATTATATTTAAATGGTTTCAGTTTTATTTTATTTTTCTTTTTTAACATATTTTTTAATTTAATTTTCTAATATCAGACTACTCGATTGGATTTAAGCATTAACAGAGCTCAGTTAGGAGAGCTTCCTTGATGGTTATTCTTATCTTTCGATTTATGATCATCATCGTCATCTTTAATTTGTCTTTAAAAGTAGTTTTACAACGAAAACACACACACACAAAATAAATAATTTTAATTTATAATAGTAAATTGTATCTTTTTTTTAATTGTGACAATAAGGTATGGGACTGGTCATCCATCATCCTTCAACAATAAAATGCCGACAAATTGAATAAAGAATGTTCAGTCCAAAGATGTGGTGTTTTGGATAACGTTAAATGTTTAAAACGACAATCATTTATGATACAGCAACAGATAACCTGAAGAAAATTATGGATTTGGATATTTCTTTATATTTTTCTATTTATCATCTCATGAAAAAGGGAATAATGATAAGAATAATATTTATAAGTTTGATACAGACATCAAACTATAATTCTTGCTCCACGCCAATAGCTTTTTCTTCACTCTAAATTTATTAAATTAAATAATACCTCAATTCCCTTTCAAGCTTATCCAACTATTCATATCTTTTCGTTGGGAAATAGTTAGCTATGCTTTATTTTCAATGTTATCGTTATTATTATTATTAAAATGAGGAAAGAAATTTAATAGCAGGAAAATGAATATTGTAGATATATTAGGAAAAAATTGATTTTTCAAAAATAAAAATAATTTTTAAATAATAATTTAAGTATTATTAATTTCTTATTTAATCTATGTCTTTCTTGATTAAATTAATCGACTTAACGATAGAAATAATGGTGAAAATATCTAAATAGATGAAAATATGAGGCCTAAAATGGGTAAATTAATCAATAAATACGCATTTTTGTCAAAAAAAATCCAGAAATGAAAGTTAAAAAAGGCGTGTAATATAAAATAAAGAGGGTATTTCCACAAAAAAAAAAAAAAAAGGTTGTGAATGTAAGTAAATAATAATGAAGGAAATTGTTGGGAAAAATAAGAAAAAATCATAGAAAAAGACCTTAAAAATAGAAAAATTATAAACAAGGACCTATTATAATATTAGTATTGGTTTTGACAATAATTGATAAGCAAATGGTAACAATTTTATGAACAGGTCCTTGTAGGTGATTTTCTTAAAAAATAATTAAGAAAATAACAACAACAACAACAATGATGACATGGAGAATTTGATACAACATTTGACGAGTGAGTGGCAAAAAAGTGAGTAAAATTCTCAATCCAGGAGGAAAAGAAAAGTTTAGGATAATGTAGTCAGCTTGAAAAAAAAATGATACAATGTAAGTATGTAACTCTGTATTTCATATCTTAAATATAAATTTTAATTAATTTTGTTTCCTATATTTATTATTTATTTTAAAAATTACATAGGTTAAATGTTTTTAATTTTATTACACATGATTAATAAAATATTTTTAAAATAATATTTATTTATTAAAAATAATTAACTTAACTATTTTTTAATATTCAAAATTAATTATCTAATTTTTATATTATATTAAAAATCAGAAGTACTATTTTAAATATTTACAAAAATGTAGGGTGTTCGACTTCCAATTCTGAAGCTCTAAAGGCTTGCTTTGCAGAAAAGAAGCCAAAATTGCATGAAGAACCACACAATCACAAACCTTTCCATGTTTGTGGGCTCCATCCTTTTCTTTTCCTATATAAAAGCACTACGCGCGTGTGTGCACACAATTTTAGTTGTAATTAAATTGTTGAGAACCAGCCTTTTTTTTTGTGGGCTAAATTATATATATCTTTTTATTAGAGGCAGTCTTATTTGAAGCACTGTCAGGCGTTAAATAAGGGCATCTCTCTCAATAGGAATTCGAATTTTAGTTCACCACGTTGTGAAGAACTAATTCCTTCTGCTAGACCCAACTCCTGTTGGTATAACCAACCTTTTAATTCAATGACATCTTGTACCATGAGGTGTAGATTTTATACCTCAAAGGAGTAAAAAAAGGAGTGTGTGGATCCCTCTTCTAAGAAATGTTTCAAATTGCCCATACCAAAAAAACAATTTTATTGTTGAATTAATGTTATTAATTTTTTATGAATGAGTGTGAGTAACAAAACTTGCCATAAATTTTGTTTTTTGATATATTGATGATGACCCTATTATATTAGAATCAATGCTTATATCATAGCATTTGGGGTTACTAGGTGTGAATGTGGATTTGAGTAATTCCACTAAATCTCTTTAATTGTAGTATTAGTGCTAAACATTTTTTTAAAAAAAATTAGCCATTTTTTGAGTTCGCATAAATTACAAATGTTATGAAAAATCAAATTACTTTTTAAAATTAATCATTGCTTTATGAAGTTATTTATACTTAAGAGTCGAATTTATGTATTTTTGGAGAATATTCTTAAAAAACATGCATTCGAGCATCATCTCGAGTTGTGTTAACCTAGCAATCTAAGAAAAAAGTTTAATTATGTCAGAAAAATACTTTGTTTATTTGTATGACTTCGTATCGTGAAATTTCTATGAAAAATGAGGTTATTCTTGAATATAATTTGGGAAAATAACAAATAAAATGAGTGAAGCAAGAGAGACAGAACGCACATGATCACTTATTCTGGTTCAAACTAATATGTCCTAAGTCCAGTCCCCAAGCATAAAGCAAGGGATTTATATCATAGCGGGTAATTATTATAACAGAGTACAAAGCAGCCTAAACATTGACTCTGTCTATCTCTGCCACTTTTTATTGTTGTTTTCTGTAAGCTTCTTAAAGCTAAAAAATACAAGGTTCTCTAACATGCCTAGATCCCAAGTTTTACAACTTTTCTCTTCAATATTATGAGATTTAAGCAGAGGAAGAATATCTCAAATACAAAAGAAAACCCACATAGAACAATCTACACTTTAAAACATAATAGCTTTGAAATGTTTAACTTCATTTTTCTGTGTCTTCGCCCCTCAAAATGCGTCAAAACTGTCGGATAAAACCTTCCTTTGTACGCGCCATTTTGTGCAATGATCAAAGACATCTGTCTTCAATGCTATGCCAACTCAGTCAAACCAATATCTATATTCTACTTCATGAAATTATGGACCTTAGGTTTTGTTCTTCTGCAGAATTATTTGATTAATAGCTCCACATAACCATATCAATGGAAAGCCAATAGATAAGATAATTCAAAAGAAATATAATTTTGAGAATTATAATGTTATTATAGAGTGTTGTGTGCATGTGTATCCCTGGTTAGCATGCAACAAAAACGATTTAAAAGGCAATAAGCAAAACATAACCAGTTCGATAAAATGCTAGTAGAGAACATAAATCCCTGCAACAAACACTACAAGAAATTGTAAAAGTAGCAGCGGAACCTTTCTAGCGGTTAAAGAAAACCGCTAGAAATTTCAGATATTTCTAGCGGTTCCTACAAAAACCGCTGCAAAATACAGACGGTTTGACCATTAAACGCACATTTCTAGCGGTTACCCCCTAACCGCTAGAAAATTAGAGCTAGAAAACTCCCCGGGCTTTGGCGGGAACTTGGCGCCAAATTTGTAGCGTTTACTTTCTAGCGGTTCAGGCTAATAAAACCGCTAGACACTGAAAAATTCTAGCGGTTGATGCATGAAGCGCTAGAAATTTTTTTCATTCCCCGAGGAGTTTAGAAATTTCTAGCGGTTCACGGCCGAACCGCTAGAGATTTCTAGCGGTTCGGCCGCGAACCGCTAGAAAGTCTGGCGGTCACGGCCGAACCGCCAGACTTTCTAGCGGTTCGCGGCCGAACCGCTAGAATTCTCTAGCGGTTTAGCCGCGAACCGCTAGAAAGTCTGGCGGTTCACGGCCGAACCGCCAGACTTTCTAGCGGTTCGCGGCCGAACCGCTAGAAATCTCTAGCGGTTCGGCCGTGAACCGCTAGAAATTCCCAACGGTCATATGACCGTTGGGAATTTCTAGCGGTTAGGCACAAAACCGCTAGAAATTTCTAGCGGTTTTGTGCCTAACCGCTAGAAAGTCTCGGTCTATATATACCCCCCCCACACTCTCACTTCTTCAATCGTTCTGGAAGCGAAGCTCTGCTGAATTTTCTTCACAAACATATTTGAGTTCTGATTCAGTTGCAGATCCTTATTTTCAGGTAAAAATAGTAATTTATTGATAAATAATTTTTATTTTATGTTTTATTTTATTAATTTTATTATGTTATAGCTTATAAATTAATTTTTTTTATTTCATTTATAAATAATTACTATTTGTTGTTATTAGGATGCCTCGTCGACATGGGAAAGACCCAGTTGATCCTGAGAGAGCTGGACCCAGTGAGGTTCATCATGATGCTGATGAGCCATTTCCCAGCATTCATGACTACGATCTGAGCGAGGAGGATATCCTCAGTTTTATGGAGCAGGATGGTATTGAGCGGACTGAGGAGGCTCATTTTACTGGGGATGAGCAACCCCATGCTGATGCTGCTGACGAGGAGGAGGAGGAGGAGGAGCAGCAGGATCAGGGGAATGAGTATCCCCAGGCTGCACAGCGTCCTGCTCCGAGACGTCAGGCTGGTTATGAGGTGGAATTTGTCGGTAAGTATTTATTTTAACTTTTTAAAGTTTTGATCAGTATTTAATTTATATAGAAATTATATTAATTTATTGATATATAATTTATTTCTTAATTAAATTTTGTAGACACTGAGGGGAACAGGTCCTATCGGAGGCTGACAGCCAGAGAGCTGTCTATGATGACGGGCGGACGAGTGGTTGTGCCGCTCAATGAGTTGGGCCAACCGACGAAGAAAGGTGGCCAGTTGTACAACAAGTACGTGCGCCTCCTTGGTCAGCAGTGGACGCTGTTCCCCATCTACGTGCAGGACTGGAAGAAGATCACCTCAGACAAGAAGCAGCAAGGCTGGGAAATAATGAAGGTAATATAAAATTGTTATTTATAATTTTTTTTAATTTAAATAAATGATTATATATTTTGTTTTCAAATAATTTAATTGTTTGATTATAATTTTTTATTTATTTAATTTGTTTGTTATTTATAATATTTTTAAAAGTAGTTAAATGAATATATATTTTTAATTTAAATTATTTAAAAGTAGTTAAATGAAAATAATTTGTTATTGATTTCATTAATTTATTACTTATAATAATTTTAAATTTAGTTGAGTAAAAATATTTTTTTATTTAAATTACTTAATTGTTTAATTATTATTAAACTTTGATTAATTTATATTTATTTATAATATTGTTAAATTAGTTAAAAACTAATTATTTGTTTTTAATTATTGAAATTGCTTAATTATTTGTTTATAATTTGTTATTTAGTTAATTTATTATTTTAATCATAGAGTAAATTTATTCTGGGGGAGGAGTTGAGGGCTGACACGATCAAGAGGCTGGGGATGGCATGGAAGAACAGGAGGGCCGACCTGTGGAGGGAGAAGAAAGGTGACGGGACGAGGCCCCTCCAGGAGATACTGGCAGATGTACCTGGTGGAGTCCCGGACCAAGACTGGTCTACTTACGTCTATTTTAGGATGACGGCTGACCAGATGGTATGATAATATTGTATTAATTATAATTTCTTTATTTTTTATCCGACTTGACTCATTTAATTTAATTTTTTTACATTTTGCTTCAGGCTCTTTCTAGGAGAAATGCTAGGAGCGTCAGGCATCAGACGATACGTCATAGGGCTGGATCCAGGAGCTTTGCGATCACTTATGACGAGATTGTGAGTACTTGAAATAAATTTATTAAATATGTAGATGTATTTAATTTGTAACTAATTATTTCTTTGATTTCATTTACAGATAGAAAAGACGCAGCAGGAGCGGGGATACACGCCCACTTATGGCGAGATGTGGCCGATGGTGTATAGACCCCGAGACGGGCGTGCGTCGGATGAGGTTGAGGAGATAGCGGTAAGTAATAAATTAAATATTAATATAATATCACAGTGTAGATATCATTATATTATAATTAACTTCTTTATATTAATTTTGGTAGGCACGGATGACTCAGGTCGATTCCGAGTTGCGTGAGTCTCAGGGGTCTGCCTTGGATCCCACCGCCTCACTTTTAGCGGGTCTTGGCCGGCCGCAGCACCCTGGTCGAGTTAGCGGGCTTGGACTTGGACCTACACCGACTAGGCTGCCCCGCTCAAGTGGCGCTGGCCCTTCATATACTGCTGGGAGCTCTCATGCGAGTGCGAAGCGGCCGGGTTCCTCATCTTCAGAGGAATTGCGAGAGGAGCTCAGACAAGAGTTCGAGGCCAGGATCGTGGAGCGTGATCGTCAGTTCCAGGAGCGTGATCGTCAGCTCCAGACGCAGCTTGACCAGCTCTTGGCAGCTGCTACGGCTCTGCGTCATGTGGTGGTCAGTATAGCTCCAAACATCTCGGTTCCTGACATCCCCGACCTACACATGCCACCAGTCCCGCCCCTACCCCGCCATCCGCCAGTCCAGTCCCAGCAGGTTGAGCGGCCTGCCCACCGTCAGCCGGAGGATTCAGCAGAGGATGATCCCGATGATGCTGCTTCTGCCCCCCACCCATGATTTGCTTTCATTGTATCGGATTTTATTAGAATCTTAATTTTACGGTTTTATATATTATTTAGATATTTATCTAAATTTTATATTTATTTGTTTCCTTTATTGATTTATTTCTATAATTTTATTTATGTCAAGTACTAATTAATATTGAAATATTTATTTATTTATTACAACATCAACATTACAATTTATTAAACACGTTAAACATATTAATTACTCGAAATAATTCTATAATCATTTATTAATTTAATAAATATTTTTAAAACTGTAGAATTTTCTAGCGGTTCTGGTGAACCGCTAGAAAATTCTAAATTTTCTAGCGGTTCACCAGAACCGCTAGAAAATTCTCAAATTTGACCGAATTTTCTAGCGGTTATAAAACCGCTAGAAAATTCAAAACAGATGGAGAGAAAATTCCCGTTAAACCGCTAGAAATTTCTATCGGTTTGTAACCGATATTTAGAATTTCTAGCGGTTAATAACCGCTGGAAATTGAAATTTTCCGTTAAAACCGCTACAAATTTGTAGCGGTTTTGTAACCGCTACAAAAAAATGACCGTTCCTCCACCCTCCTTTATAAGCTGAAGCACTTCAACTGAATTTCATTTTAACTTCTCTTTGAGCTCTGTGGCATATTTTCACGAAATTTGAGCATTATTAGTCATGGATAGGTCGTGGATCAACTTGCACCGGTCGACTCCGCAATACTTGGCTGGTCTAAACTATTTCTTGGATTTTGCTTTCGCCAATGCTGCCGTAAATGGTAAGATTCAGTGTCCCTGTCCTAAATGTAATTTCAAAAAGTGGCATCCCAAAGATATTGTTAGGGAACATTTAATCTTTAAGCCTTTTCCGCGAGAGTACGTATTTTGGCAACTACATGGGGAACGGCTAGATATGGGTGCTGAGTCAGTGCCAGTAGTTTCACGGATGGGAGTTCGAGTGGATGAGGCCGATGCCGTGAATGATGCTGTGCGTGATGCTTTTGGTGTTCACGAAAGCTCGAATCCCAACGAAGATGAAGTAGAGGGACCTCAACCGGAGTTTCTAAGAAACGAAACTGCTCGGGAATTTTTTGACCTCATGACCGAAGCTGACAAGCCTCTTTATTCTGGGTGTACAAAGTATTCGAAGTTGTCATTCTTGGTGAGGCTGTATCACATCAAATGCTTGTGCGGTATGACTGACAAGGCGATGTCTATGTTGCTGGAGTTACTGGGAGATGCTTTCCCCCAAGCTGAATTCCCTCCGTCTTTTTACGAAGCAAAAAAGATTATTAACAAGCTTGGCTTGAACTATAAGAAGATAGATGCATGCCCAAACGACTGTATGCTATACTGGGGAGATGATGCCAACAAAGAGATTTGTACGAGATGCAAGACGTCACGCTATAAGTCGGTACGAAAGGGCAAGAAGCAAAAGAAGAAACCGGCCAAAATTCTCAGGTACAAATTATTACAGCGTGTTACTTGTTCCGTCTCTAAAAATATTCGGTATTTTAAATTTTTAATATATTATTTTCTTAGATACTTTCCTTTGAAACCACGGTTGCAAAGAATGTATATGTCATCAAAAATGGCTCAGCACATGAGGTGGCACGCGACTGAGGAAAACCTAGATGGTAGGTTAAGGCACCCACGAGACTCGGAGGCGTGGAAAGCGTTTGATGCGAAATTTCCAGACTTTGCCAATGATCCTAGAAATGTACGTCTTGCATTGGCAACCGATGGTTTTAATCCCTTCGGAAACATGAGCACAAGTTACAGTATCTGGCCGGTGGTGTTAATTCCATACAATCTACCACCTTGGATGTGCATGAAGCAGAGCTCCTTTTTGCTTTCCATGATCATTCCTGGCAAGAAAGCACCAGGAAATGATATTGACGTATACCTGCAACCGTTGATACACGAATTGCACGACCTATGGACGAATGGTGTTGAGGCATATGACTCACATGACAAGCAACTATTCAATCTCCGTGCAGCCTTGATGTGGACAATAAGTGATTTTCCCGGTTTGGGAACTTTGTCTGGCTGGAATGTGCATACTGGGTTGGCCTGTCCTGAGTGCAATTTTGATTCTGTGCCATGTCGCCTTCCACACAGTCGCAAGTGGTGCTTCATAGGACATCGACGGTTCCTTGATTCCAAGCACAGACTTAGATTGCAACGGATTCGCTTCGATGGGAAACAGGAGAAGAGAGATCCTCCTGTTACTTTGTCTGGTATGGATATTTTGCGGCAGTTAGAAGATGTTCATATCGAGTTTGGTAAGAGTGTGGATCCCGAACGATTGGGACGACGATCTCGTGGGACATCTGATACGCAACCTATGCAATGGCGGAAGAGAAGCATATTTTTCACTCTTCCTTATTGGGAATCTAATTTGCTACGACACAGTTTGGATGTTATGCACATTGAAAAAAATGTGTGCGATAATGTGCTATATACGTTGCTCAATGAAGCTGGAAAGTCCAAAGACCATCTCGCAGCTAGAAAAGATTTACGGGCCTGGGGAATTCGTGAAGAGGCTTGGCCTGATGAAAACGACAAGTTTCAGCCAGCTAAATTCACCTTGACAAAGCAGAACAAGGATATCTTCCTCTCGACGTTGAAGAACATAAAAGTACCAGATGGATATTCTAGCAACATCTCAAGGTGTATCGATCTGCAGGCTCGAAAGGTTACTGGGTTGAAAAGTCATGACTCTCATGTTCTTATGCAACAGTTACTTCCATTGGCCTTGAAAAACACACTTCCTTCTGATGTATCGGTGGTTTTGGTAGAATTATGTTCATTTTTCAAGAAGTTGTGTGCGAAGGTCTTGGTAGCGGAAGAGCTTGATCAGCTGCAAAATAAAATTATTCTTACACTTTGTCACTTGGAGATGATATTTCCTCCATCATTCTTTACTGTTATGGTTCACTTGACTGTCCACCTTGTTCGAGAAGCAAAGGTTGCTGGCCCAGTTCACTATCGATGGATGTACCCTATAGAGAGGTACTAGATTATCTTTTATTCCCGCCTCTTTAAATTTCACATTGTTCTTTCATTTACTCGTAATTATTAATGCAATTTTAACTTACAGGTACTTGGGAAAATTAAAATCATATGTTAGGAATAAGGCATGGCCTGAGGGGTCAATAGCAGAAGGTTATTCCGGAGATGAGGTCCTAACTTTCTGTTCGAGGTACTTTGATGACATGGAGACATCTTTTAACCGCCCGCGTCGCGTAGATGATTCTCCTCCCGGTCCTTCCACGTCAACTTTATTTCCTCCTGTTGGGAAACCAGTTGGAGGATATGAATTCTTCAGACTCACTCCTACAGAGAAACTCCAGGCACACAGACACGTTTTGATAAATTGCAGCCAAGTTGAACCCTTCATGCAGTAAGTATATATATCATATAAGCTCACTAGCTTTTACACTTTATATTTGTTTCTTATTGACTCTTCTAACAAATTACACTTTACTATAGTGAGTTTAGGAGTTATCTCAGGCGTCAGCTACGGGGCCGTGCGCGTTCTGCTGACATTGATAAAAGAGTCCACAAAGAGTTTCCCAGTTGGTTTACACGTCGAATACGTAATGACAACAGCCCATACACAGATGAATTCAGAGCTCTTTCTCTCGGTCCGTTAGACCATGCACGGAGGTTTACCGCGTACAATGTCAACGGCTTCAAGTTCTGTACGGTTGCACGTGATCAGGGATTGCTCACACAAAACTCTGGAGTTTGCGGGACATTCGGAACGAGATGTTATGCTAGCAGTAGTGATGGCGATATGCGCTTTGGAGGCGTCACTTACTATGGAAAGCTAATTGACATTATTGAGTTGACTTACCAGCTTTTCACCGTGACACTGTTCAAATGCTCCTGGGCAAATACGACAACTTCACGGGGACTCGCTACTGACCATTTGGGCATCACCTCAGTCAATTTCTCAAGACTTATTCATACGGGGGCATCTGAAGATGATGAGCCATATATCCTTGCTTCTGAGGCACACCAAATTTACTATGTCGAGGACGAGAAACATAAAGACTGGAATATGGTCGTTCACCTCAAGCCACGGGATCTTTACGATATGGGTGATGGTGACATTATTTACGACAGTGAACCCTTCCAACCCTCGAATTTTGAAGACTTCTTTCCTCAAGGAGATGATAATTTGCCACTTATCAGGTACACGTCTTTTCTTAAATTATTTAAATAATTAACTACTAATTACTAATTTTTTCCAAATACAACATAAATTTAACAAATTTTTTTAAAATATGTCCTTTCAGGCCGGATGATGATGGAGAGTAGCAGCATCCAAAATAAATTATTTAACAAATTTTTCGTCCATAAATACATATGTATAAATTAAAATTCGTAAAATTTTTTTAAAAATAAAAAAATTTTCATTTGTAGCGGTTATTAACCGCTACAAATTTTTCCACGAAATTGTAATTTGTAGCGGTTATTAACCGCTACAAATTACAATTTCGTGAAAATTGTAATTTGTAGCGGTTAATAACCGCTACAAATTACAATATCGTGAAAAAATTTGTAGCGGTTATGAACCGCTACAAAATACATACCTGTAAATTAAAATTCGTTCAGATTTTAAAAATAAAAAATACTAACTTTCTAGCGGTTAATAACCGCTACATATGTAACCGCTACTAATTACTAGCGCTTTTATATACGCTAGAAAATGAATAACAGCTACAAAATGTTATAAAACGCTACAAAAGCACCGCTACAAATGTGTCGCTGATCTCTATAAATACCATATCTTCTCTACATTCATTTACTCCATCTCTTTTCCTTCCTCTCCTATTCTTCTTCATAATTCTCTCTTTTTTTCTTACTATCTCATATTGTGATTTTTTTCTCTTTACTCTATGGTAAGTGAATTTTATTTTATAATTCATTGTATCTTTTATTTGTTTTTATTTAAAATTTACTAACATATTTATTTCTCCTTTCCTTTCAGATTTTTCTTCTCCACATTTGTCATGCCCTCCTCAACTGATTCAAATACTCATCAACTTAATACTATAGGTTCAATATTCCAAAATATATCATCTTCAATTCAACTATCTTATTAAATATTCAATTAAATTATCTTGTTAGATTAAATTCACTTCTTTTAACACATTCATAATTTAATTACATATTTTTTATTACAAAATTTGAATATATAAAATGTAACATATAACTAATTATACAAATTAACAAAAATTCTTCAAAATAATTTATTTAATGGTTTTTAAAATTATAATATGAAAAACCATAAATTTTTTTTTCTGGCACGGTAAACATTTCTAGCGGTTCAGAACCGCTAGAAATATTTCGTCAAATTTAAATTTCGCGCCAAACTTTCTAGCGGTTAAGAACCGCTAGAAAATTTTCCCGCCATTCTAAAAATTCAATTGGTGTGAAAATTTAATTTCCCAAATATTTCTAGCGGTTCTATAACCGCTAGTAATTTTCGCGCGCTACTGAAATTATTTAATTCCAGTTTAGCAGGTTTCTAGCGGTTACAAAACCGCTAGAAATTTTTTCCGGGGAAACTTTTCTAGCGGTTATAAAACCGCTAGAAACGTTTCCCCGGAAAAAATTTCTAGCGGTTTTGTAACCGCTAGTAATGTGTCTCCTTCAGATAATTTCTAGCGGTTCGTAACCGCTAGAAATGTTCTATCGTTTTGACCATGATGTGTAGCGGTTGAGATAACCGCTAGAAATTTTTTCTAACACCTGTTTTTCTAGCGGTTTCGTTAACCGCTACAAATGTTATTTGTAGCGGTTAAAACCGCTAGAAATGTAACACCATAACCGCTAGAATTAACATATTTTTTTGTAGTGAAAACATCATTACTTGGAATTTTGGATCATAACTTCATCCAATGCCAAACTATAGGAGAAACAAATCCTGTAAAAAAACATAGTAGCATGTTAAGCATTCCCAAGTAATTCCATAAATAAGATTACTTGATTGTTGTTATCTTAGTTTTCCCATAAGTTAGCTGAAAGCCTAAAATATCGCTTAAAAATACTTATACAATGTACAAGTGTGATTTCTATTTGAACATCATTACTAAGTTAAAAATGTTTGCATGTATTAATAAATTGACTCTAGTAATTTGCCATCACATGGTTATTATAAGTAAGCGTTGAATGGGAGTAAGAACAGCAAGAGGAAAGATATAAATCATTACCTCGTGGCTTGTCTCTCATGGTGAGGTATTTAACCACATAAACTGCAACTATGATGTGGACTTTGTTCGTTACTATCTTCCCAAACCTGTAGTAGGCTTGGCTCCAAGTTCGGTTGAAGAGCAACAACCCCATGAAGGCCCAGAATCCAACAACGAATCCCAATCCTATGCTCAAGTAAAATTCTTGATAGAACAATGAGACATCTTCTTCTTTATCATGAGTAGATTCTTGACGTGAAGGCATATTATCTTCTGGGCACTTTTTGTTCAATGGCAGTCCACAAAGATCAAGGTTTCTTTCATAACACGAGGCATTAAAGCTTTGCAACTGTGTTCCTGTCGGGATTTTTCCAGAGAGATTGTTGTTTGATAAGTCTAATATGCCAAGGCGATCAATATGAACAAGGCTTGAAGGAATTGGGCCTGATAATTTATTGTTTGACAAATCGATGGATTCTAGAGATTCTAGATTGCCAATCTTCAAAGGTATCTCTCCACTTAGCTGATTTCTTGATAAATTTAGGGAAACCAATCCCAACAAAGAGACAAGTTGGTTTGGTATTTTTTCTATTAAAGAATTGCTAGAGAGATCAATGCTTTTAAGAAAAAATTCTGGCCTGTTAAACACCTTATCCTAACCTTTCCATGCTAATCTTATATAGAATTCAAAAGATTCAGTGAGACTAGGAATGATTGTCCCATTGATCGTATATGTATGGTGACTATAAGTTAGGTTGATCTCCTTTTGTGCCATAACAGCAAAATTTTGAAGACAATATGGAATTTCATTTGATAACATATTATGACAGAGATCCAAGAACTAGATATGCATTAAGTGACAAAGATGCACAGGTAAAGCACCATTTAAATGATTCATCTGCAAGCTTAGAACTTCTAAATGCCTAAGGCTCTCCCCAGTCCATGAAGGTATTGAACCAAACAACTTATTCTCTGACACATCCAATAGTAATAACTTGGAGCAATTTACCAAAGAGAAAGGAAGTTCTCTAATCAAACTATTGCTTCTTAAAGTCAAAGCCTCAATATTCACAAGGAATCCTAAAGATGATGGGATCTCTCCTGATAAATTATTGTTGTTCAAATCAACAAACTCCAATGCATTTAGTTGGCTCCAACAATCAGGTATGTGCCCCTTTAATTGATTGTTTGATAGGTCTAAAATGATAATGCCTCCACCTTCAGTTTGGCCACAGACAAGTGTAATAAAATTTGAGAATTTATTTTCAGAAAGATGAAGTTCTGCTTTCAAAAGAAATGATGGAATTGCACCTTTTAAGTTGTTTGAAGTCAAAATCATTCATGAGCCCTAATAAAGCTTGAGTGGCAAGTTTGGGATTTCACAAGTTGTTGAATGAGATATTCATGTAATATATATTTTTCAATAATGACCAAAACCATTCAGGGATAGAACTTGAAAGCCCACCATTAGAAATACCCAAAGAGAATAAAAGACGTTGATTACGAAGCCGGTTTGGAAAATTAGGACCTATCTTGCAAAAAGCCATGTCCATAAGATGTAACTAAAAAGGGGGAATCCAACTGGCGCTAATGTTCAAGGTCAATGGATTGCCGGACAAAAATAAGCCCACCAAAATTAGAAAGATTTTTAAAATGAGATTCAGTGATTACACCTCCCAAATTGTTCCCATCCAAATACAATCCTCCCAATTTAGACATCAATCCAATGCTTTCAGGTATTTTTCCTTCTAATTGGTTATTAGAGAGACATAGATCTTGCAAAAAGGAAAAACCCAAACGATTTGGTAACATACTCATCAATCGATTTCTTGCTAAATCCAAACTATGTAATGAATGTCTATTGCACCATGATATATTAGAAATGAATCTCGGGAGGTCCCCATTGAAGTTATTGTAGGCAAGTGTTAAGCTCTTCAATGTGCATATATTTCCTAGTGATGTTGGGATTTCACCTTGGAGATTATTATAGAAGAGATCAAGAACTTCAAGAGACTTCATTGTGTTTCCAAAACCATTTGGAATGAAAAATTGTAATAGAGGTCCAATTCATGAAGATTGAAAGTGAAGTTGGAAATCCAATAGAATATGGTTGATGATTTCAAATGATTATGAGATAGATCAAGAAGGACAAGAGAAGTAAGGTTAGGATTGAAAGATGTGAAGATAAGATTATTTGATGAAAGGCTACAATTTGCCAAATAAAGCTCTTGAAGATTGGAGCCAAAGTTCAACATTATTACTAACATCAATTTATTATAAGAGAGATCAAGAACAAGGAGAGAAGAAAAATGAAAATGGGAAGATAAATAATAGAGATTATGAGATGAAAGACTGCAATTTCTTAGATAAAGCTGTTGAAGGCTGGAGCTAAAGTTGAAGGGCCATTGAAATAATGATGAGTTCAAAGTTACTATAAGAGGGATCAAGAGTGACAAGAGAAGAAGAAGAATAGTTAGAAGGAGAAGCAGACAGAGGAAGGCTATGGGCATAAGAAATGCCACATCCGCTGAGTCTCAATTCTATTAGTGTTGGCACAAGTTTACCAATCATGTGTAGCCACACCTGAGAATTGCCAACATCACTCACATAACTCAACTCAAGATTTGTTAATAAAGAGAGCTTTGATATCCACTCTGCCTCATCATTGTTTTTGTTGACAACTGTGAGGTTAGAACCATTACCACCAAGTTGCAAAGTGTGCAACATGTAGAGATTCCCAAGTTGATAAGGAATCACTCCAACAAGATTATTTTGTCCAAGATGAAGGTACTGCAACTTGGAAAGATTTTCCATTTGCCAAGGGATAGCTCCATCAAAGTAATTGAAACTCATATCAAGGTATTTCAACTTGGAAAGATTTCCCATCTGCCAAGGGATAGCTCTATTAAAGTAATTGAAATTCAGATCAAGGCATTGCAACTTGGAAAGCTTTCCCAATTCATTGGGAATAGTCCCAACAAAATTAAAATAAGAGAGGTTGAGATATCTTAAGTTGGTGAATGACTCTATGGACTGAGGGATGTCGCTTGGGTAGAAATAATTGTTACTGAGATCCAAATGCTTCAGTTCATGCAACTCACTCAACAAAGTAATATTAATTGTACCTCTCAAAAGGGGTGAATCAGAACTATGAAGATCAAGAATTTGAACATGACTTGTTTGGTTGCTGCAACGAACTTCTTTCCAGTTGCAACAATCTTCATCATCTCCGTCCCTCCATGTGGACAACATATGAGGGGCAAGTGGAAGAATTTCTCTTAGGTTCAGAAAATTTCAGATCTGTCTGATTTTTCTAAAACCACTCCGGGTTCCAGCTTTACTTTGGTTTCCAGCTCAATTGCCAGTTTAAGGCAATCAAAACGGCTCAACTCTTTCAACAGTTAAAACCATTGAAACGACCCGATGAAGGGAGCAAGTGACGGCTGGACCAGTGGGACTGTCCGGTCCGGCTTTCAAAACCTTGAAAAGTAGCCAAATTTAAATGAAAAATAAGTTGAAATGGGCGAAAGTAACTGTAACTAATAGTAATAAAAAAAAAAGTATCGTTTCAGATTAATTAAACACTATACATAATAAACATAAACAACAATGATCGAATCAACTATGGTGATAGTTAATTTAGTAGGTTAGAAATAATGATAAAATATCCAAATAGATGAGTATAAAAGGCCAAAAAAATGAGTAAATAAAAGAATTAAAAAACTAGGTGCACAAAATAAAAAAAAAAAGACTATGAATGGAAATAAAACAAAACAGGGGAAATGAAAATAACTAACATGCCTTTACCTGATTTTTTTTTTGACACGCATTTTTTTTCATAACTCATGCATTCATCATATTTCTTATAGCAGTTCGCATTCACAACTTTTTTTTTTTTGCCTGATGAATTCATAACTTCACACTTTATAAAATCCTAAGAAAGATGTTTGAAGTGAGCTGGGCTAGAACCCTGACACTTTTTTTCTTTTCTCATCGCTCTTTTAAGCTGTTTTAATTATTCCACACATTTATGTTTTTGATACAGTAAAAATTATTTAAAAAGTTATTGAATAGTATTAAAATACAGTACAGAAAAAACATAAAATAAAATACAGTAAATTATGTATACAAAAATCATTAAGCATGATCAACATCAATCTGTCTAATACATTCAATAAAAAATATATCAGATATGTAATAAAAAAAATCAAATATGCAATTTATAAAAGGTTATTTTATTTGTAAGTTGTCAGTAATCGATGATGCGCAAGACCCTGTTCCCTGTTCCATCCCAATCCTATTTCCACTTGCATAATAATGACATGAATTGGCCGCATATTCTCGAGGGTTATTTGGATAGAAATAAAATTATAATTTTTTTTTTAACCAAACACAAAACTATAATTTTAAAAGTGCGTTTGTGGTATATGAAATAAATATATAGAGGAGTTTGTCTAAATTTATGAAAAAGTACTTTTAAAAAAATAATTTTAGGATTACCTAAATATCATCTTAGACAATAGAAATAGAGATGGGCTTAATAACTAATAGGTTTTAAAGTCGGCGAAGAAGCTTCTTTTTTCATAAACATCAAGGAAAAAAGAATAAACAGTAAGAATTGAATTGCCTCTAATTGAAAAATATTTATACCTAAAAAAATTGAAATAAAAAATAGTTAGGCACAAATTTTCAGGAAAGCAGGAGTTTCAGGCTATATTATACTACTTCTAGTCTTTAATATAATATCTTGTTTGACTTTTATTTTGGCCCTAAATATAAAACTCCAATCCACTTTGTCTCTCATATTTATACTTTTTTTTTTTCAAAGTAATCCTTCTAACAATAATAGTTCTAGCCAATACACTTAATTAATGAGGATATTTTAGGAAAGATAACACCTATTTAGGACAAATAACTAACTCAACTTATTTCCTTAATCTTCTCAAATTAATTAACTAACTCTTATAATTAGAAATAGAGGTAATATATATTAGAAAAATCGACACGACGACATATAGAAATTATAGATAATGTAAGTAGTATGAAAGCCTTTTGTCCGTCAACCGTCAACTTTGGGGTTATGAAAATTTTAAAAAATGGAGTTATAAAATTTTAACAAAAAAAAAACAGTTTTTTGATCAAGTGATAGAAAAAATATGGAAGATAAAAGAATAAAAAAAGTTAAAAATTTTTAATCTTACTTTATCAATTTTTTAAATAGAGATCATTAAAATTCCCTCCTCAACTTCCCTCCCCTTTCCTCATGCCAAATAGAACCGTGAGTTGTGTAGATTTTAATAATTTCATTGAATCTCTTTTGCTGTTGTATCAGTGTCAAACTTATTCTTCTTTTTTCAAAACCATTTTTTAATTTTTTAGCTATTTTTTCAGTTATATAAAGCTATAAACTACGAAATATATTTACAAAAATCAAACTAATTTTTATCATAAAAAAAAAACTAATTTTTAAAACTTAGAATGGCTTCATGAAGTTATGTACATTTATAGTGATGGTTATTTATTTGTGGGAAATATCCTTAAAGAACTTCATTAAAACATCATTTCTTGAGACTATTAATTATTTTACAAAAATATCTTTTTTTTATGACTATCATGGTCTTTACCATATAAGATTCCGTCTATTTATTCTCAGATATAATAAATAATAAATGAGGGGAAGAGAAAAATCACAGAAATAACAATCATCTTAATGAGCATCCAAACTAATTTCTCATTGATTCAAATTCGGATCAAAATATCCTATGTTTAGGGGAATTTTATTATCAATCATTTATCCCAATCATTTATCTCGAAACACACGGCAAGGAATTTTATTATAGTGAGAATTAATTATCAAAATGTACAAAGCACTACTAAGAGCTTGTTTGGTATGAAGGAAATAGAGTGGGGGGAGGAGAAAAAATTTTAAGATTCAAAAAAATTAAAGAATTGGGGTTTTAAAATTTTAACAAAGAGAGGATGTAATATAAAAAAGTAATAAGAATTAATTAAAAGCTTCTAAACCCTTTTTTTTATTTTCTTTAAATTGAGCTTATTAAAATTTTTTCTCTTTTTTTTTTAAAATATTAAACGGACTCTAAATATATAGAGATCATATTAGTAAAACTATTAACTAGATTTGTACGCCTTGACCACTTTTAGTTTTGCTAAAACCAAATGCAAGGCTATCTAACAGGTTTAGCACAGGAAACAGGGTAACCATACCACCAGCATCAAGCTATCTATTCCCTATTAGTACACAATTTGATATGAAATTCTTGTAATGAACGTAATTGTAAACAAAGTACTACCTCTGTTTCTAAATATAATATTTAGTTTGCAGTACAAATGATATGACGTAGTATATTTCAAAGCATAATATAAATTTGTCCAACAAACCACCATTTCTTGGCACATCAGTTCATCCTAATGCCAAATCGAAGGAGTACCAAATCCTGCAAGAAATAGAGTAGCATGCTAAGAGAATTCCATAAACATGATTACTTGATTGTTGTTATCTTAGTTTTCCCATAATAAATTAGTCAAGAGCCTAAAATATCATACTCAAAAAATATTTATACAATTAAGAATTAAGATTTTTACCTGGACCTCATTGCTAGTTAAAATGTTTGTCTACATTGACTCTGACTCTTACTATTTTATTGTCACGTGGTAATTTATAAATAAGAACATAATGAATAAAAAAGAGCAAGAGAAATTAAATGTTACCTTCTGACTAGTCTCTTCTGGTAAGGCACCCGCCACATAAATTGCCACCATGACATGGACTTTGTTTGTCACTCTGCTTAGAAACCTACAATAGGTTTGTCTCCAAGTACGGTTGAAGAGTAGGGGACTGCAAACACCCAAAATCCAACAAAAAATCCCAATCCCATGCTCAAATATAATTCTTGAGAGAATAGTGAGTCATCTTCTTCATTGTGATTATCTTCGTCATGTGAAAATGTTTTATCTTCTAGGCACTTTTTGCTAAGCAGCAATCCACAAAGATCAAAATTTTCTTCATAACATGAGGCATTAAAACTCTGTAACTGTGTTACTATTGGGATTTTTTTATGGAGAGTATTGTTTGACAAATCTAACACAATGAGGCAATCAATATGAGCAAGACTTGGAGGAATTGGCCCTAATAAATCATTTTTCGACAAATGAAGAAATTCAAGTGATTTTAGATTTCTGATCTCCTTGGGTATTTTTCCACTCAATTTGTTACTTGACAAATTCCAGGAAGCCAATCCCAACAAAAACACAAGTTCTCTTGGTATTTAAGCATTTTTCCTGATAGAGCATTATTAGAGAGATTAATGCTTTTAACAAGGAATCTTGGCCTCATAAACATGTAATCCTCACCTTTCCACATCAATGTTATATAGAATTCCAAACTATCAAAGATAATATAATACCGTGTTGTACTAATGGTGTAATAATGATAGCTCTTACTTAAGTTGATGTGCTCTTGTGCGATAACAATAAAATTTTGAAGGCAAGATGGAATTTCATTGGACAAGTTATTACAAGAGAGACCAAGGAGTCGAATTTACATCAAGTGGGAAAGATGCCCAAGTAGATTTCCATATAAATGATTCATCCGTAAGCTTAGAATTTCCAACTGTCCAAGGCTTATCCCAAATGAAGGTACTAGTCCTAACAACTTAAGGTGGAGACGTATTATCTTCTGGGCACTTTTTATTGAGTGGCAATCTGCAAAGATCAAGGATTCCTTCATAAGATGAGGCATTAAAGCTGTGCAACTGTGTTCCTATTGGGATATTTCCATAGAGATGATTGTCTCACAATAACCTCAACAAAAGCGGCAGTTGCCACACTCCGCATGCAATAGCAATTGTTCTTAACCCTAACAATGATTGTACTTCTCTAGGATATGAAACATTCTCCCTATCTCCATGACCCAGGACGCCAAATGTGAAGAGTTGCCCAGTTGAAGTTGTCAAGGCGCTGTGTGCCATGGACCACAAGTGACAAAAGCAACATGAAGTCCCTTTAGTAGACCTAAAATTCATTTCGGGATCCAATGACTTACGTCAGTGCCATGACCAAGAAGTCCAGTATTATGAGTTCCGTCACCCCGAGTCTATAGTTCTCCTGCCACTATAACAACGCAAGTGTGAAACTCCCCACAAGCAACAAAATCAACAGTTGTAGAAGCTAAAACTTCAACTAGACAAGGTTGAACCACATTCTTCTCAACACCATGGCCTAGACGTCCTCCAAATTCTTCGCCCTAAATAAATACTTCACCTTGCCTTGTGACTAGTGCAGCATGTTTAACATCACATGCTATGTGATGCACATCTAAAACGACACTAGACTCCAGTGGCCTGGGCAAAAGCACATCTACCCTTGGATTGAACTAATTGAAAATTTTATCTACACCAACTCCCATAACATTCTCAGTAGTAACCTCCCCCCATATGTATACATCACCCAGAGCATCATAGTCATTTGGTGCGGATCCATGACTTGATGTGCTGGGGGCACTCGAAACACTAACTCGAAGGGCATCTAAATCAGATCCTCCTGCTTGCATATTTGAAGGGTCTAATGGTGAATTCGATCTTGTAGAATTGACAGACTTCAACAGTCCAAAGGGCTTTGAAGCAGTCTTAGTATTAGAATTCACAGAAGCATTAGGAGATTTAATATCTAGTGTACTAACTGAACTTTCACTTGGACAACTTGATGTCAACTCTCTGTTATCCTGAAAGTAATTCAGCCAGAAAAAATTATATATAGGTTACCATCTATTACAACATGGAAGCAATAGGCAAACTAATGCCACCAGTAGAAATACATGTAATTTGGTAAGATTTTAAGTAATTAGTCAATCTAGAGTCACAAAATTCATATCACTGTAGAAAAGATAAAAGAGACTAATCAGAACAATCAATTGCTCATAAATCATGACAAAGAATTGCACAAGAAAGTGAACAGCACTTGGCTTGAGACAAACCGTCGTATACACCCTTTCAGAGAATATGAGTTAATTCAGAATATGAAGACAGTATCTTAAAGGAAACAGTACATTCTTCCAATCATCACAAAAGTAGTAAGTTCTCTCCCTTCGTCCATCTAAGACTTTAGTCCCAGGGAAAATGGTGGAATACTCCATCATTTCCAAGAAAAAGATCTATCTTCTCCCCTAGCTTATAATTCTTGGTAAAAGAGACGTGACACAAGTAGAATGATATTGAACTACACAAAGGTGGATTTACATCAAGATAGAGACCCTCATCACTCCACCCATCAATTTTTGGCCGCCCACCTTGGCCAGAAGATATCAGAGCTTTATCTCCGCAACTTTATCTCCGCAAGTCTGTAAAGAGAGGAAGAAATCTAGTAATGATAAAAGTGGAGGAAATGGAAAATAGATAATGATGTAATCGCACAAAAATCAAGGGACCACTTTCTGTTGTTATAAATAAGGGAAAGGACAGATAGTTCTTCTCAGGACTTAGACACCATTGAAAAACAGCCTGCCAGAAGATTGAGGAAAAGCAACCAAAGAATGACGAATGAATCTATGGAACAGTTTATAAATATCACCTAGTAATAACAACACCTGATGAGGCATTTGAATAATGTAAGATAAAATTCTAGAGATCTCACTGTTCTTTGTCCAGGAATAATTCTTAAGACAGAAGAAAGATTCAATCTTCTTTCTCCACTACTTGAAATCCAGATTAAAGATGACCCATCCTGTTGTTTTCAGATAGTTTAGTAAGCACAAAAGTAAAGAACTTAAACAAGCGTGATAATGCAAGAAACACAGAAAAGTTACAATGTACTAAAACTTCAAGAGTCTATCAATATAACCACTGCTACATTCCTAAGACTCAGTCTCAAGATCTATGTTTAAGCTGGTTCGAACCCTTGCTAATTGAACCAAATGGTGCTGGTCAAAAAAATTGAACTAAGCGGTCATCGGTCAAATAGGGACATGATTTGCAATACTACCTACATCAAAGTAACAAAACCCAAAAAGACATTCATTAAATATCATCCATAGTATAATTAAGACATTCACAAACATATCCCCCGCCCAAAAAAATCAAAGAAAATCCAATGAGAGGCCACAATAGAATACACAAACAGAAAGTCACCTCATACCACATCACTCATCAATATCAAAAAGCACAAAAGAGTAGCTATCTTGATTGTTGTCCAAGAGGGCACTTAATTAAGTAGAACATTTGAGTATTCAATAACACGATCCCAACATGAGCTTTCAGTTATGAGCCAGCTTACATTGGAAAGCCTGAACGGATAAAACTTGGGCTTTCCTTTCCAACCATATTTAGCAGTTGGGCACCCTTTTAAAAGGGATCAATGCCTGAAGTAAGCAGAAGTAACAGGTAATGACAGCCAAAAAGTCTACAAGATATTGAAAGATGCAATTTTTGTATGTTTATCAAAGATGCTAAAAATAATCACACAAAAGAACTATCCAATTGACATTCCAGTGAATATACAGTTTGTTTTTTTGGTAGAAAAAGATAATCAGAGAAATTTTATCATTAGAAAATGGCATCCAAGGATAACTATTCTTTTAAAGAATAAGCCATTAACAATTCAGAACCAAATTACTCACAATACATGCTGAAGCATCCCATTGGAACACAAATAGTCAGTCCCATCATATCTTATGAGACTCCTCATGTTCAATAGCAGTGATAAAGCATGAGATCATTCAATCAACCCTTCTCATTCAAAAGGTTGCGAACTTTCATTATAAATAGAACTGCTTGAAATTTTACTGATCATCCATTAAAAACAAAAAAAATCAATATGTGCTCCCCATATTTTCATTTTGGCCTTTGCTCCTCCAGTCTTTCGACTAGAGTTAGCAGCAATTCCAACTTCCCTCAGTATCCAAACAACGGAAGACACACTGATCATAATATTTTTGGCCAGGGAACCTACCTTCAGCAAGAAACCCAATTACTATATTGTATTGAAACAAACCGAATAACAAATACTCCAAGCAAGCTGCAATATTTACAAGAACTAAAGCAGAAATTATAACGCGTCACATTAAGTTTGTGACACACACACACACAGAGACAGAGAGACAGACAGAGACCTGCTCTAAGTCACGGTGGGCATTCCCGTAGCTAGCAAGATCTGCCATTCCATGTGAAAGATTCACAGAAACGCCACCACCCTCTCCGATCGCTGGATGGAGCTCCGGTCGTCACATGTAACAATTCCAGCCTCTTCCCTACGCTACCATCCACACCCAAACCTCACTCTTCCTCACAAACAAAACCAGCTTCTTCTTCACTCTCAAGAATGCACGAAGCTCCGTAGATCTATTCCTCCTCGCGGAAACCACATGTCCAGAAACTCCATTGACAAAATCAAGTCAGAGCAGAAACTTCTCCCACACATGAACTGGGATGGACCAGAAAAGAAAACCAGCTCTTCGACAGGCAAGAAGCAGCTTATTAGACACGTTCTGGTGGTCTACAACAGAATAGAGGTTGCAGAAAAGTATTCTGGCGAGCAATGCATGCTCCAGCGTCGGCGAACTGGCGAAGGGACTAAGGGAGAAGAGGAGACAGCGGGAAGAGAATGAGAGTGTAAGAGTACAACTCGTCAAAGACGAGGACAGGAGAAAATATTAAAAAAAAACAACAAATAAATATGGAAAAGCAGAAACTAACCCGAGTCTGGGAGATGAAATCGTGAATCGAAGTGAGAAGAAAAATATAATTTTTGTTCTGGGACTTCTACTTAATTTTCAATTTTGATCCCCGTAGTGTGAATTTCTTTTCACGTCCGTCCCAAAGATGGAGTGAAAGAGAAAGACAGAAAGATTGTGGACGGAGACCGAATTCCTATTTTCGCTGAAAATGGTAAAAGATTTTCGAAACCCAACGGCAGTTTTTTGTTAAATTTTTTTTAGAAACTAAATAAATGTCGAGGATGGAAGCACGTAGACACGCAGGGGACAACAAAGGAAGGGTAGTTTTAGTAATTTGAGCGGAGCAGGTTAACGGTTTTTAACAAAGAGAGAATTACTATGAAATTTTAAATAATAAATTTAATTTTTAAAAAATTCAAATCACAAGTTATCAGCATGAATGTTGTTATTCTTTATTCTTAAATTTGTCACTGCAAACTCCTCTATTCTTAATAAATTTTAAAGTAATTAATTTTTTTAAAAAAACTGATTGTAATTTTTCTATTTATATATATAATATCTACTTAATTTCTTATTAATAATTAATTTTGGTTACTGTTTAGAAAAAGTTAGTATCATCTCTATATTTAATTTTTTTCATGATTTAATTAAATATTTAAAAGAAGTAGTAATAAAAATATTATATTTTTATAAGAGAGATTAACTAATTTGATTCTAATTTAATTCTTGAACTTTAAACTCTTTTCAACCCGATAGCCATAATTTTACCTCCATATAATTCAAAGCAAAAGGATGACTAATAGCGTGCGCGCGCGCACCGTGTTAGCTGCTATCAGAGATACCCAATATTTCTAACAAAAGGAAAAAAAACTTATCTAATTTTGAGACACTACTACTTTTTCTATTTTAAACACGTTTTAAATTTTACTTGTTTTTTTTTTCTAAATATTTGTTATAATACTAACTTTTTCAAGTACAATTAGTGCATACTTGTCTCCAAAAGTAACAATTGTAGATATAATTAGTACTAATTTTTAAGCTAATTTAAAGTGGAAAAAAAATGTTTACATGATACATTATTGATTTGAGTATCTCTTTAATTAGATGGTGTTTAATATTATATAATTCGGAGGGTTAATTGGAAGGAGTGGTTGCGACCAAATAAGATACTGGTGGTGGGTGCCCTTAGACCCTGCAGCTTGGCAAATGACTTGGGATGAACAATATAAGAGGCAGTAAAGGACCATAGGGAGAATAATAAGGGCATAGTAGTTTTGGTTAAAGCATTAATAAATTAAAATACCATCACTTTCTAATCTTAGGCACATCCCGTCGCCCAATTTATGCTTTAATATATCTGAGTTTGATTTTCTCATCAAAGAATAATTTTGATATTAAATTATTTTTTTCTTAAAACCCCCATGTCTTTAACTCCATTGCTTCATCCACTGTTACTAATAGAACTGGACGTTAATTTATCTTATCTCATATATTTATAATTTTTTCCAAGCTAACTTAGTTGATAATTTATAAAATGATACATAACATTATATAATGTAAGTTATTTTAAGGTGATCATATCGTATTTTTTATAATATACTTAAATTGGTTAAGTACTTCTTATGTTAAGAATCAAATGCATTATATTTTTCGTAAAATACATTTATATAAAACTCCTTGGTTCTTAATATAGAATTTAATTGGAGAGTTGATGTTTGATCTTATATGTAAGATCTATTTTACATATTTATTAATTTTTTTCAAATTAACTTTATTGATATTTTTCTAACAATAATCAAGTAGGAAAATAAGAGAAAGATTAAGAAAGATACTTAGATTTTTTTAGAAAAAATATATATCATATTAATTAATTTAATTAACATTTTTAATCTGCTCAAATTTAGTTTTATATTAATTGTATAGCCGATAAAATACTCTCAAAGCGCCTGTGATTTGATGATATTGAGGAGAAGTACAGTGGCCTTTATTTCAATATCGTTATATCATGATTTAATAATTAATACTGCCTTTTATTTTTACTACAAAAACTCATTTGATTTTTATTTTGGTATTAATTATAAGACTCTAATTTATTTTGTCTCTTATATTTATTTTTTTTAAAGTAGTCCTTATAATAATAATAGTTCTACCTAATATACCTGATTAGTAAAGATATTTTAAAAAAGATAACACATATTTATTACAAGTGACTAACTTAATTAGTTTTTTTAATCTACTTAAATTAATCAAATAACTATGATATTAAGAATCAGAGGTAATGTCTCTCAATTGGAAAATCCAAATCCATCATATTAAACAATGAATTATCTTACGTCGGATTTTAAATCGTTTGAGTTCAATTACCAAAGATCAACCTAACATTCATCTAACTCAGCACTGGCTTCAATTTTTTCTTGGGAAATGCTTGGGATCACGTCTGAATTATTATTTTGATTATATTTAAATGGTTTCAGTTTTATTTTATTTTTGTTTGTTTACATGTTTTTTAATTTAATTTTCTAGTATCAGACTGCTAGACTGGATTTAAGCATTACCAGAGCTAAGTTAGGATAGCTTCCTTTTATTCTTATCTTTCGATTTATGATCATCATTGTCATCTTTAATTTGTCTTTAAAAGTAGTTTTACAATGAGAACACAGAACACGCACACAAGATAAATAATTTTAATTTAAAATAGTAAATTGTAGTTTTTTTAAATTGTGACTATAAGGTATGGAACTGGTTATCCATCATCCATCAATAATAAAATGCCGACAAATTGAACAGAGAATGTTCAGTCCAAAAATGTGGTGTTTGGATAATGTTAAATGTTTAAAACGACAATCATTTATGATACAGCAACAGATAACCTGAAGAAAATTATAGATTTTGGTATTTCTTTACTTATTTTTTTACATTTATCATCTCATCAGAAAAGAAGTAATGATAAAAATAATATTTGTAAGTTTGATAAAGACGTGAAACTATTATTCTTCCTCCCAGCCAATAGCTTTTTCCTCACTTTAAATTTATTAAATTAAATAATACATCCAGTCCGTTACAAGCTAGCTTACCCAACGGTTCATATCTTTTCGTTGGGAACTAGTGAGCTACACTTCATTTTCAATGTTATCATCATCATCATCATTATTATTAAAATGA
Source organism: Neltuma alba (assembly GCF_004799145.2). Classification (NCBI taxonomy): domain Eukaryota; kingdom Viridiplantae; phylum Streptophyta; class Magnoliopsida; order Fabales; family Fabaceae; genus Neltuma; species Neltuma alba. Next base: position 50,548 of record NW_021635127.1, read on the forward strand.
GGAAAGAAATTTAATCACAGGAAAATGAATATTGTAGATATGGTAGGAGAAAATTGATTTTCCAAAAAATAAAAATAATTGTTAAATATTAATTTTAAGTATTATTAATTTCTTATTTAATCTATGCCTTTTTTGATTAAATTAAAAGACTTAACGATGCAGATAATGGTGCAAATATCTCAATAGATGAAAATATGAGGCCCAAGATGGGTAAATTAAGCAATAAATACGTATTTTTGTCCAAAAATGAAACTTTAAAAGGGCGTGTAATATAAAATAAAAAGGGTATTTCCACGGGAAAAAAAAAGGTTATGAATGTAAGTAAACAATAATGTAGGACATTGTTGGGGACAAAAATAAGAAAAAATTGTAAAAAAGACCTCAAAAATAGAAAAATTATAAACAAGGACCCATTACAATATTAGTATTGGTTTTGATAATAATTGATAAGTAAATGGTAACAATTTTGCTGAACAGGTCCTTGTATACGATTTTCTTAAAAAATAATGAAGGAAATAATAATAATAATAATAATAATAACAACAATAAGAAGAAGGACCCGGAGGATTTGGTACAATATTTGAGGAGTAGGCAGCGAAAATGCGTGTAAAATTCTCGATACAGATAATAAGAAGGACCCGGAGAATTTGGTACGATATTTGAGAAGTGGGTGGCAAAAAAGTGAGTAAAATTCTCAATAAGGGAGGAAAAGAAAAGTTTAGAATGATGCAATCGGCTTAAAAAAATGATACTGCTCTAATCCTTAATATAAAATCTATTTAACTAATTTGATTAAATTAAAGAAGTTAGATAAGTTAGTTAATTATAAGAAATAAGACATTTTTTTTCTAAAACACCATAATCACCTTTTTTAACATTCTCCTTCCCTCTTTTACTTGATTATAATTGAGAGAACATCAATAGGAGTAATTTAGGAAAAAATGATAAATATGAGAAATAGATCTTATATTTAGGAATAAGATTTACTCAATAATTAGATCTTATATTAAGGACATGAGGAGTACAATATAATTTATTTTTTTGAAAATTGCATAGGTTAAATGGTTTTCACTTTAATACACATGATTAATAAAATATTTTAAAAATAATATTTATTAATAAATAACTTAACTAATTTTTTTAATATTTAAAATTAGTTATCTAATTCTTATATTTATATTAAAAATCATAAGTACTATTTTAAATATTTATATAAGTGCAGGGTGTTCGACTTCCAATTCTGAAACTCCAAAGGCTTGCCTTGCGGAGAAGAAACCAAAATTGTATCGAGAATCCCACAATCACAATCCTTTCTATGTTTGTGGGCTCTATCCTTTTCTTTTCCTATATAAAAGCATTGTGCGCGCACAATCTTAGTTGTTATTAAATTGTTGAGAACCAAGTACCTTGAGGTGTGGATTTTATACCTCAAAGTAGTAAAAAATGGAGTGTGTGGCTTTCTTCTGAGAAAATGTTTCAAATTGCTCGTACCAAAAAAAAAAATTGTTGAATTAATGTTATTTAATGTTTTATGAATGAGTGTGAATAACAAAACTTGCCATAAATTTTGTTTTTTGATATATTGATGATGACCCTATTATATTAGAATCAATGCTTATATCATAGGTTTTGGGTTTACTAGGTATGAATGCGGATTTGAGTAATTTCACTAAATCTCTTTGATTGTAGTATTAGTGTTAAACATTTTTTTAAAAAAAATAGCTATTTTTTAAGTTCATATAAATTACAAATGTTAAGAAAAATCAAACTACTTTTTAAAATTAATAATTGCTTTATGAAGTTATTTTTACTTAAGAGTCGAACTTGTGTATTTTTGGGAAATATTCTTAAAGAACATGCATTAGAGTATCATCTCTTGAGTTGTGTTAACCTAGAAATCTAAGAAAAAGTTTAATTATGTCAAAAAATATTTTTTTTATTTCTATGACTTTGCATGGTGAAATTTCTATGAAATATGAGGTTATCCTTTTTAAAAATAACAAATAAAACAAGTGAAGAGAGACAAGAGAGAGCACGATCATTTATCCTGGTTCAGACCAATATGTCCTACGTCCAGTCCCCAAGCACAAAGCAAGGGATATTTATCATAGGGGGTAATTATTATAACATACAAAGCAGTCCAAACATTGACTCTGTTTATCTATGCTACTTTTTATTGTTGTTTTCTGTAAGCTTCCTAAAGCTAAAAATACAAGGGTGTCTAACATGTCTAGATCCCAAGTTTTAAAACTTTTCTCTTCAATATTATGCGATTTAAGTAGAGGAAGAGTATCTCAAATACAAAAGAGAACTCACGCAAAACAATCTGCACATCAAAAAATAATAGCTTTGAAATATTTAACTTCATTGTTCTGGATATTCGTCCCTCAAAAAGTTTTAAAACTGTTGGACAAGACCTTCCTTTGTACGCACCGATTTGTTCAGTGATCAAAGGTATCAGTCTTCAATGCCTTGTCACAACTCAATCAACCCAATGTGTAAGTTCTAATTCATGAAATTAAGGACCTCATATTTTCTTCCTCAGCAGAATTATTTGGTCAATACCACATGGCCATATCAATACAAAGCCAATAGATAGATAATTCAAAAGGAATATCATTTCGAAACTTATAATGTTATGCTGGAGTTATATCTATATATATATATATATATATATCCCTAGTTAGCATGCAACAGAAAATATTTAAAGGGCAATAAGCAGAACATAACAAGTTCAATGAAATGCTAGTAGAGAACATTATCATAAGTACAATATATTTCAAATCATAACATAAATCAGTGCAACAAACCATCATTACTTGGATTATGACTACATCCAATGCCAAACTGTAGGGCAAACAGATCCTGTAAAAAACAGAGTAGCATGTCAAGCACTCCCAAGTAATTCCATAGATAATATTGATTTTTATTATCTTAGTTTTCCCATAAGTTAGTCAAAAGCCTAATACTCATACAACGTCTGAGTTTGATTTTTATTTGAACATCATTACCATCTTAAAATGTTTGTCTATATTAACATAGACTCTAGTAATTTACCATCACATGGTTATCATAAGTGTTGAATGGGAGGAAGAACAACAAGAGAAAAATATAAATCATTACCTTGTTGCTAGTCTCTGATGGTGAGGTATTTAACCACATAAACTACGACCATGATATGGACTTTGTCTGTTACTGTGTTCATAAATCGATAATAGACTTGTCTCCAAGTTCGGTTGAAGAGCAACGGTCCTACAACGGCCCAGAATCCAACAACAAATCCCAATCCCATGCTCAAGTAAAATTCTTGAGAGAATAATGAGGCCTCTTCTTTTTCATTGTGATTGGCTTCTTGAGGTGGAGGTGTATTATCTTCTGGGCACATTGTGTTGAGTGGCGATCCACAAAGATCAAGGTTTCCTTCATAAGATGAGGCATTAAAGCTCTGCAACTGTGTTCCTATTGGGATTTTTCCATAGAGATGATTGTTTGACAAATCTAATACACTGAGGCGATCAATATTAGCAAAGCTTGAAGGAATTGGGCCTGCTAATTTATTGTTTGACATATCGAGAAATTCTAGTGATTCTAGATTCCCAATATTTATAGGTATCTCTCCACTTAGCTGGTTTCTTGATAGATTTAGGGAAACCAATCCTAACAAAGACACAAGTTCTCTTGGTATTTCTCCTGATAGAGCATTGCTAGAGAGATCAATGCTTTTAAGAAAGAGTTCTGGCCTCATATACTTGTAATCCTCACCTTTCCACATCAATGTTATATAGAATTCCAAACCATCAAGGTATTGATAAGGCCCTATTTTATTAGTCAGATAATAATGATAGCTTGTGCTTAAGTTGATGTGCTCTTGTGCCATAACAGCAAAATTTTCAAGGCATGATGGAACTTCATTGGACAAGTTATTACGAGAGAGATCTAAGAGTCGAATTTGTTTTAAGTGGCAAAGATGTACGGGTAGACTTCCATTTAAATGATTCATCCGTAAACTTAGGATTTGCAATTGTTCAAGGCTTACCCCAATCCATGAAGGTATTCGTCCTGACAACTTATTTTCTGACACATCCAATAATACTAACTTGGAGCAATTGGCGAAAGACAAAGGAAGTTCTCCAGTCAAGCTATTGTTTCTTAAAACCATAGCCTCCATATTCACAAGGCGTCCTACAGAGGATGGGATCTCTCCTGACAAATTATTATTGCTCATGTCAACAAATTTTAACGTGTTTTGTTGGCTCCAACACTTAGGTAGATGGCCTGTTAGTTGATTGTTTGAGAGGTCTAAAATGACAATGCCCCCACCTTCAGTTTGGCCACATACAAGTTGAATCAAATTTGAGAATTTATTTTTAGAAAGATAAAGTTCTGAAGCTTTTGAAAGAAATGATGGAGGTGCACCTTTAAAGTTGTTTGAAGTCAAAATTATTTGTGGGCCTTGATAAAGCTTGAGTGGCAAGTTTGGGATTTCACCAGAAAAGTTGTTGAATGAGATATTCATGTGATCTATATTTTTCAATAGTGGCCAAAACCATTCTGGGATAGATCCTAAAAGCCCGCCATCAGAAATATCCAAAGTGGATAAATGATGTTGATTACGAAGCCAGTTTGGAAAATTAGGACCTATCTTGCAAGAAGCCATATCCATATCTAGTAACTGAGAAGGGGGAATCCAACTGGTGCTAATGTTCAAGGTCAATGGATTGCGAGACAATGATAAGCTCAACAAATTAGAAAGATTTTTGAAATGAGATTCGTGATTACGCCTCCCAAATTGTTCCCATCTAAATACAATCCTACCAATTGAGACATCAATCCAATGCTTTCAGGTATTTTTCCTTCTAATTGGTTATCAGAGAGAGACAGATCTTGCAAAAAGGAAAAACCCAAAAGATTTGGTAACATACCCGTCAATCGATTTCTTGCTAAATCCAAACTCTGTAATGAATGTCTATTGCACCATGATATATTAGAAATGAATCTCGGGAGGTCCCCACTGAAGTTATTGTAGGCAAGTGTTAAGCTCTTCAATGTGCATATATTTCCTAGTGATGTTGGGATTTCACCTTGGAGATTATTATAGAAGAGATCAAGAGCTTCAAGAGACTTCATTGTGTTTCCAAAACCATCTGGAATGAAACCGGTAAGCGAATTGTAATAGAGGTCCAGTTCATGAAGATTGAAAGTGAAGTTGGAAATCCAATAGAATATGGTTGATGATTTCAAATGATTATGAGAGAGATCAAGAAGGACAAGAGAAGTAAGGTTAGGATTGAAAGATGTGAAGATAAGATTATTTGATGAAAGGCTACAATTTGCCAAATAAAGCTCTTGAAGATTGGAGCCGAAGTTCAAAGTCATTACTGACATCAATTTATTATAAGAGAGATCAAGAACAAGGAGAGAAGGAAAATGAAAATGGGAAGATAAATAATAGAGATTATGAGATGAAAGACTGCAATTTCTTAGATAAAGCTGTTGAAGGCTGGAGCTAAAGTTGAAGAGCCATTGAAATAATGATGAGTTCAAGTTATTATAAGAGAGATCAAGGGTGACAAGAGAAGAAGAATAGTTGGAAGGAGAAGCAAACAGAGAAAGGCCATGGGCATAAGAAATGCCACATCCCCTGAGTCTCAATTCTGTTAGTGTTGGCACAAGTTTACCAATCATGTGCAGCCACACCTGAGAATTGCCAACATCACTCACATAACTCAACTCAAGATTTGTTAATAAAGAGAGCTTTGATATCCACTCTGCCTCATCATTGTTTTTGTCGGCTACTGTGAGGTTAGAACCATAACCACCAAGTCGCAAAGTGTGCAACATGGAGAGATTCCCAAGTTGATAAGGAATCACTCCAACAAGATTATTTTGTCCAAGATGAAGGTACTGCAACTTGGAAAGATTTCCCATTTGCCAAGGGATAGCTCCATCAAAGTAATTGAAACTCATATCAAGACATTGCAACTTGAAAGATTTCCCATTTGCCAAGGGATAGCTCCATCAAAGTAATTGAAACTCATATCAAGGTACTGCAACTTTGAAAGCTTTCCCAATTCATTGGGAATAATCCCAACAAAATTAGAACAAGAGAGGTTGAGATACCTTAAGTTGGTGAATGACTCTATGGACTGAGGGATGTCGCTTGGGTAGAAATAATTGTTACTGAGATCCAAATGCTTCAGTTCATGCAACTCACTCAACAAAGTAATATTAATTGTACCTCTCAAAAGGGGTGAATCGGAACTACGAAGATCAAGAATTTGAACATGACCTGTTTGGTTGCTGCATCGAACTCCTTTCCAGTTGCAACAATCTTCATCATCTCTCCCTCCATGTGGACAGCATATGAGCAGGGTCAGCATAGATGCCATGTTTGAACAACACAAGAGCTTTCCTCTCTTCTCGATGCACTTCTTCAATGCTTCACCATCAGGGCCAAACTGAGTCTTGTATGCAGCAACAATAGCAGTGTCAATAATGCATAAAAAAATTGAACACACAGCCCATCACAGCGACAAAATAGCTTCAATACAAGTTCAAAAGTGAAACAACTAGAGAGGATTAAAACACACAGTTCTTAGATAACTGTGGTTTCTCAACTCGCGAGATGTTATGAGGCGTAAAATGTGGATGGTGCATAGAATTTTTATAGAGTTCATTGTGGGGCTGTACTTTGATGGATCACTGGTGCACTTTTGATGAAGAGAAGTCAGAGTAGATGTGGAGAGAACACGTTATTTCAACAACCTCTTTTTTTAAAAAAAATGAAAATTCAAAAATAAATGCACGATGTTTTCAGAGTCCATAATATTGAGCATTTTTGTTGGTGTCGGATAGTGTGCTCTTGTAAGATATTATTTTGCTTAGACAAAAATGCTCTCTTTTCTAACAAAACATTCTGGCACACAAAACACTCGCAATTGAAAGTCTTCCTCCTTTTGCCCCCACAATGTAGAAATCTCCCTCAAATGAGAAAAAGGTAAAGTATACTCCCTCACTGATATTCCAAGAAGCTTCACGGCCATCTTGGATTATATTAGACTAAAATAAGTGATCACGAAGCTGCAATGATCTTACCTTTACGTAGGATATATATATATATATATATATATATATATTGTACATTAAAGTCTCACTTTAAATAAATTATAATTTATGAAAATTATGTTTATCTGTAAATTTGGTGTGAAAACAAAAAGACATTAAAATATTGAGAATAAATTAGAATGAAATTTAAACTATTCAACTTTTAAATGAACAATTAAAATATATATGCTCTTATATTATATCCAAATTCCCTTGTAACTGGGGATATTGTGAGCTGAACTGCATTCGATATATAAACCATAGATAAATAACCATTATTGTCTATCCGTTGCACAGCTTAATAGACGATTGGGAAAGATTTAGCTACGTCTAGAATTAACGACATGTACATTCTGAGAAGAAATATTTATATATAAATATTTTGTTTGGCCGGGTTGAGATAAATAATTTGATTTCAAATCCTTCAATCACTTACATAATTACATACACATCCTTAAAAATACTATCTACAAGTTAAGTCACATAATTTGATTTTTTTATAAAATGTTATATGATACTAACTCTAGTCCTAATTATAAGACTTCATTTGTAGTCTAAAAGAGAGTTTTATAATTAGGACCGGAGATAGTATTAATCATAACATAACTAGATCATTACCAGAAAAAATAACATAACTAGATGTAGGCTTCTATATACAGTGAGTTTCGAAAATAACATAACTAGCTAATAACTTGTATACTTTTCCGATGAGGAAAAGTCATCGGAGGATATTATTTCAACAAAAATAAACAAAAATAAATGACAATGTTTTCTCAGAGTTCATAATATTGAGAATTTTTTATCATCTTGCTTCGACAAAAATATTGTCTTTTGTAATCAAACATTTTATCACACAGACACACAAATAGATATAATATGAGGATTTTGTTATTCATGCTGATCTTTATTTCCAATTAAAAGTTGGAATTCATCATTTAATTCAGAAGCCAAAAAAAAAAAAAAAAATCCATCTCAAAACGGTGAAAATGTGATCTTAAATCTAATTAATTTAAAAGAAGAAATAGCATTTTGCGACTTTCTTAGTCTACAATATTAGTTTACTTAACTTGGATGCGTTCTTAATATTCTTAGCGAGTGGGATGACTTCATTTTTTTTAAATTTTTAAATCCTTATTTCATCGTAACCGTGCTTATATGACGTTAAATCTTTATTTTCAATTGGCAAAAAATTAATTTTTTATTTTCAAAATATGTCCTTAGTTTTATTTTTAAAAAAAAAGTATGCGACTATAATTTCAAAATAGGTTGAAAGTACGATTTTATAAATTTAAATTATATTTGGCCAAAATACATTTTTCTATGGATAAGAAGTATTTTCTGCCAATAACAAAATTAATTATCCTTAAAAGACTTCTACAACTTCATATATAATGGTCGAGAATCGAATTCCGAATTGCTTCCTCAAGACCCAGAAGTCGTTACCACTCATATGTTGAGGTATACAAAATTTATTTTGCGGACCAACCTGTATTTTCTCACATAATTAAACTTGCTATTTCAAGAGAATAGAATAATGTATTTTATACAATTTTTCTAGGGATTCAAATGATCAATGTTTCCCAAAGGATCAAATATTTACATAAACTTTGAAAACTAATTTTAAAAATTAAAACATTTATCTAATTTTCTATGTTACGTTACTAAAAAAACAAAAAACAAAACTTTTAGCTGCATTTCACTTCTCCGTTTCAATAAATAATATGAATGCTAGTTCATAAAATCAAACTTTAAAGTTGGATCTTGATTTTCTTAAGACCATAGTTTTATTTCATGGCCCTTTAATATGTTCTTTCAAGAACTTATATGACCCATGCTATGCACAGGAATTGAAGCAGAATTATTAAAATATCTTTTCATTATTTTAATGTATTTTTAGGCCATTCTCTCCTCATAGCTTCACTGATTATGTTGATATAAATAGCTTACATAGATGATAAAGAGAAAAAGATATTTGGACTATTAATTATGCACCAAACTTCTCGTCTAACTATTGTATCTTAGTTATTTTGAAGGAAACGACATTTTATTTTATTTTTTATTTTCAACTTGTAAATTAAAATTTCATTTTAAATTGATGGTTTCTTGTCAATCACACCCGTCCTCTTTGGCGAAAATAAAAATCATACTTGGACTTTTCTCAACTATGACTTTCACTCTAATTTAATTTCCACACGTCAGACAAAAGTATCCGTCGCAGGCTTCAGGATTAATCATAGTCTATGCTCTAATTTCAAATTGTAGTTTCGTGAAAAGCTCCATTCAACTACCATCAAAAAAATTTTATGGAGAATAAAAAATTTTCTATGAGACCTTGATGCAAGAAACGAACCAAAATGGATTCAAGAAAAACAAAAAAAAAATCATTGGAAAAAAAATAGTACTCCTTCAGTCCTTAATATAGAACTTAATTGTTGAGTTGATTTTGATCCTAAATATAATACTTATTTCTCTTATTTATCTTTTTTTCTAAATTACTCCTATGGGTACTCGCTCAATCATAATCTAGAAGAGGAAAAGAAGATATTAAAGAAAATGATTATGGTATTTTAGAAAAAATATGTCATATTTCTTATAATTAACTAACTTACCTAACTTTTTTAATCTAATCAAATTAGTTAAATATATCTTATATTAAGGACCGGAAGAGTATTTGTCAACAAGAAATTAAATACCTTTGTCCAATTATCAAAACCACTCCCATCAATATAAAATATAAATTTTATAACAAGTTTGCATTTATAGTATCTATATGTCTCACTATGAATTAATTGCATGTGGATGGACCAGAAATATTGATATATGCTTATTTCAAGTTGTAACCGACACTCAAGCTTATTGTTTAATTTACAGTGATATATCATAGTTTGAAATATTTGTCTATAACAATGAAAATAAATTACTGGGGGCAAAAACGGATTGGGTTGGTGGGGGAAAAACAAGATAATTGCCATTACTTAGCAAATTTTCCACAAGAGCTTTGCGCCTTTTAGTTTCAGAGGGAAGACTTTGACTTTTGTTGTGAAGAAAAAATGAACGGAAAAATTTATTTGAATATAAGTTTTATGGTTATTACATTATAGAATTATGAGTCAACTAAAGTCTTTCTCGTTAAGGTCCCACAATGTCCAGATCCCTCTTAACAAGGCAAAATATATTCCCGTCCATAGGTCAAGCTTCAACAATTATTAATACATATTTTATATTATTTCTGGTCTTTAATATAAAAACTAATTAACTAATTCAAATAGATTAAGAAAATCAGTTAAGTTAATTATTCGTAATAAATGTATATTTTTTTTAAAAATATTTTTACTAATCAAGTATATTAGCTAGAACTATTATTATTAGAAGGATTACATTAAAAATAAATTATTGGGAAGAAAAACAAATTGGGTTGGTGGGAAAAAACAAGTCAGTTGTAATTACTTAGCAAATTTTCCACAGGAGCTCTGATCTTTTTGGCTTCAGAGGGGTTACTTTGACTTTTGGAGTTAAGAGAAAATGAATAGGGAAAAATTATTGAGTAAAATACACTGATTTTCCTTACACTTTGCTTTAATTATACCAATCTCCTCTTTGTTTTGAAAACATACACTATATTCAAACTATTAACTCTGTTAAAAATATTTTTGAAAGATATTTTTTTAATTGAAATTTATATTAAGATACTTTTTATTTACTAATTTACCTTTCATAACACTAAATTCTTAAATTTTGGCTAAAAGGTTTCGAGGAATTTACAATTTTTTGCTTAATTTTATTCTTTATTTTTACAAATAGTTATTTGTTTAGTGTTTTTATCATATGTAGATGGACAATTAATTTATTTATTTAATGTAGACATAAAAACCTTGAATGAAAATTTGATTAATTCTTTAAATAAATATACAATACATTAAATATTTATAAATGTTTCTAACAAAATTTTTATTTCAAAATTTTAAATTATAAATTTAAATGATTTCTATAGTTTCTCAAACTTAGACAATTTATATTATTCGAAAAAAATATTTATTTAACATATTTTTTAGCTATTTAAAAAAATCTAAGCAACTAAGTTTCATTATGCAGTAAAAAATTAAATTTATAAAATTTAATAATATAATGAAAATTAAAAAAATTTATTACGTATTAAAAATTTGAAAATACATGTATCAAAATTGTTTTTTGTTGTATCAAAAATTATTTTTTTGACAAATATAAATATTTAAATAACTTTTCAGTTAATGAGAGGTATTTTATATCATCAACTAATTCTTCGTCATTTTGCCCTCACAATGTCCAGATCTCCCTCAAAACAAGGCAGAATATGTTCTCCAGTTCATGGGTCAAGCTTCACAATTATTAATACATATTTTATACTTAAATAAGTATAGATTTTGGGATATATTTAGTTAGATTTATATATATATATAATCGAGTTTCGTATTTTTTCCTCTCTTTAATAAAAAAAATGAGATGAAAAAAATAATCTTACTATAAAATCTGCTCATACACATCATTGATGGTTATTGATTTGTTGTTTTCTTGCTTTGGAGATATGGGCATTAAAAAAATGGATGGTACAGAAAGACACTCACTTCCTCCATGTTTGACAAAAGTAGATTTGGCGGATCGATGGGTAAGATTTATTTTGGAGCAGCCCTCTCGATCTATATTTAAAAATCAAGATATTTTTCCATCACAATGGCGTATAAAAGTAGCAATGTCTTAAAAACCAGGTCAGAACTCGAGCCGAAGAAGTTAGCAGGTCATGATTCAAATGGTTAGATCGATCGGATCGTTCGGTCAGACCGATGATATAATAATTAAATTAAAAGTAACATTATATACCTATAATAATATATATGTGAGCAATAAATTATTAGATTATTAAAATTTTTAAGAAAATTAAATAGAAATAGTATATATACATTTAGCTTTATATTTGACAAAAATTAAAAATTTATTTTATATAAAAATATGTAAATAAATCTTATATAACAATGAGATTAAAAATATAAATAAATAACAAATAAAAAATGAGTATATATATTATAAGTGAAATAGTGAATGATCAAATTAAAAAAGATGAAAAGTCTTGTCAACCTTCGCGTGTTACTCGAAGTAAGAACAAGGTGAATTTGAAAGTTACTTCCTTATTTTCGGTGGTTAATTAGAAGCTTGGCTTGTCTATTTCCTCTGCGACTTTTCTTCTTCTTCTCACCATCAAAGTGGAACTCTGGATATTCTTTCTTTAACCAGCGGATTTTGCATCCTCCCAAATGCCATGGATGAAAACTGCAACGACTAGGAATTGTGGAGAAAAGGAAGGGAAGAAAATCTGGTTGGTATAGTTTATTTGACTCTTCTCTTTATCCCCCCATCTTCACCGTTATCTCCCGCTTCCTATGTTTTTCATCGCTTTTTTCTGCGTGTGGGACGGGAGGGGCAAGTGGAAGAATTTCTCTTAGGTTCAGAAAATTTCAGATCCGTCCGGTTTTGCTAAAACCGCTCTGGGTTCCAGCTTTACTCCGGTTTCCGGCTCAACTGCCAGTTTAAGGTGGATTAAAACGGCTCAACTCTTTCAACAGTTAAAACCATTGAAACGAGCCAGTGAAGGGAGCGGGCAACGGCCGGATCAGTGGGACTGTCTGGTCCGGTTCAGCTTTCAAAATCTTGAAAAGTAGCCAAATTTAAATAAAAAATAAGTTGAAATGGGCAAAAGTAGCTGTAACTAATAGTTAAAAAAAAAAAAGTATCGTTTCAAATTAATTAAACACTACACATAATAAACATGAACAACAATGATCGAATCAACTATGGTGATAGTTAATTTAGTAAGTTAGAAATAATGATAAAATATCTAAATAGATAAATATAAAAGGTGAAAAAAATGAGTAAATAAAAGAGTTAAAAAATCAGATGCACAAAATAAAATAAAAAGGCTATGAATGGAAATAAATCATAACGGGGGAAATGAAAATAACTAACATGCCTTTACCTGATTTTTTTTTAACACGCATTTTTTTTTCATAACTCATGCATTCATCATACTTCTTATAATAGTTCGCATTCATAACTTTGTTTTTTTTTTTGCCTGATGAATTCATAACTTCACACTTAATAAAATCCTAAGAAAGATGTTTGAGGTGAGGTGGGCTATAACCCTGACACTTTTCTTCTTTTCTCATCGCTCTTTTAAGCTGTTCTAATTATCCCACACATTTATCTTTTTGATACAGTAAAAATCATTTAAAAAGTTATTAAATAGTATTAAAATACAGTATAGAAAAAACATAAAATAAAATACAGTAAATTACGTATACAAAAATCATTAAGCATGATCAACATCAATCTGTCTGATACATTCAATAAAAAATACTACCTCCGGTTCTAATTATAAGACCCAGTTGACTAATTTGAGGAGATTAAGGAAAGAAGTTAAGTTAGTTATTTGTAATAAATATGTATTATCTTTCCTAAAATATCCCTACTAATCAACTATATTGGTTAGGACTACAATTATTAGAAGGACTATCTTGGAAAAAAATGCATAAATATAAGAGACAAAGTGGATTGGAGTCTTATATTTAGAATCAAAATAAAAAATAGGGTCTTATATTAATAACCGGAGGTAGTATATCAGATATGTGATAAAATAATCAAATATACAATTTATAAAAAGTTATTTTATTTGTAAGTTGTTAGTAATCGATGATGCGCAAGACCGGGTTCCCCGTTCCATCCTAATCCTATTTCCACTTGCATAATAATGAGACGAATGGGTCGCATAGTCTTAAGGATTATTTGGATATAAACAAAACTATAATTTTTTTTCTTTTGGCCAAACACAAAACTATAATTTTAAAAATGCTTTTATGGTATATAAAATAAATTTATAAAGAAGTTTGTCTAGATTTATAAAAAAATACTTTTAAAAAATGATTTTAGGATCACCCAAACACCACCTTAGACAATAGAAATAGAGATGGGCTGGATAATTAATAGGTTTTGAAGTCGGCGAAGAAGCTTCTTTTTTCATAAACATCAAGGAAAAAAGAATAAACAGTAAGATTTGTCTCTAATTGAAAAAAATTTATACCTAAACAAATTGAAATAAAAAATAGTTAGGCACAAATTTTTAGGAAAGCAGAACTTTCAAGTTATGTTATACATATTAGAAAAATCGACATGACAACATATAGAAATTATAGATAAAGTAAGTAGTATGAAACCCTTTTGTCTGTCAACTGTCAACTTTGGGGTTATGAAAAATTTTAAAAATGGAGTTATAAATTTTTTAATATTTAAAATTAGTTATCTTATTCTTATATTTATATTAAAAATCATAAGTACTATTTTAAATATTTATATAAGTGCAGGGTGTTCGACTTCCAGTTCCGAAACTCCAAAGGCTTGCTTTGCGGAGAAGAAACCAAAATGGTATGGAGAATCCCACAGTCACAATCCTTTCTATGTTTGTGGGCTCCATCCTTTTCTTTTCCTATATAAAAGCACTGTGCTCGCACAATCTTAGTTGTTATTAAATTGTTGAGAATCAAGTACCTTGAGGCGTGGATTTTATACCTCAAAGTAGTAAAAAGTGTGTGGCTCTCTTCTGAGAAAATGTTTCAAATTGCTCGTACCAAAAACAAAATTATTGTTGAATTAATGTTATTCAATGTTTTATGAATAAGTGTGAATAACAAAACTTGCCATAAATTTTGTTTTTTGATATATTGATGATGACCCTATTATATTAGGATCAATGCTTATATCATAGGTTCTGGGTTTACTAGGTGTGAATGCGGATTTGAGTAATTTCACTAAATTTCTTTGATTGTAGTATTAGTGTTAAACATTTTTTTTAAAAAAAAAAAGCTATTTTTTGAGTTCACATAAATTACAAAAGTTAAGAAAAATCAAACAACTTTTTAAAATTAATAATTGCTTTATGAAGTTATTTTTACTTAAGAGTCGAACTTGTGTATTTTTGGGGAATATTCTTAAAGAACATGCATTAGAGTATCATCTCTTGAGTTGTGTTAACCTAGAAATCTAAGAAAAAGTTTAATTATGTCAAAATATATTTTTTTATTTCTATGACTTTGCATGGTGAAATTTCTACGAAATATGAGGTTATTCTTGAATATAATTTTAAGAAATAACAAATAAAACAGGTGAAGAGAGACAGAGAGAGAGCACGATCATTTAGACCAATATGTCCTACGTCTAGTCCCCAAGCACAAAGCAAGGGATATTTATCATAGGGGGTAATTATTATAACATACAAAGCAGCCCAAACATTGACTCTGTGTATCTATGCTACTTTTTATTGTTGTTTTCTGTAAGCTTCCTAAAGCTAAAAATATAAGGCTGTCTAACATGTCTAGATCCCAAGTTTTACAACTTTTCTTTTCAATATTATGCGATTTAAGTAGAGGAAGAGTATCTCAAGTACAAAAGAGAAATCATGCAAAACAATCTGCACATCAAAACATAATAGCTTTGAAATATTTAACTTCATTGTTCTGGATATTCGTCCCTCAAAAAGTTTTAAAACTATTGGACAAGACCTTCCTTTGTACGCATCGATTTGTTCAGTGATCAAAGGTATCAATCTTCAATGCCTTGTCAAAACTCAATCAACCCAATATGTAAGTTCTAATTCATGAAATTAAGGACCTCATATTTTCTTCCTCGGCAAAATTATTTGACCAATAGCTCCACATGGCCATATCAATACAAAGCCAATAGATAGATAATTCAAAAGGAATATCATTTCGAAACTTATAATGTTATGCTGGAGTTATATATATATATATATCCCCAGTTAGCATGCAACAGAAAATATTTAAAGGGCAATAAGCAGAACATAACCAGTTCGATGAAATGCTAGTAGAGAACATTATCATAAGTACAATATATTTCAAATCATAACATAAATCAGTGCAACAAACCATCATTACTTGGATTATGACTACATCCAATGCCAAACTATAGGGCAAACAGATCCTGTAAAAAACAGAGTAGCATGTCAAGCACTCCCAAGTAATTCCATAGATAATATTGATTTTTATTATCTTAGTTTTCCCATAAGTTAGTCAAAAGCCTAATACTCATACAACGTCCAGGTTTGATTTTTATTTGAACATCACTACCATGTTAAAATGTTTGTCTATATTAACACAGACTGTAGTAATTTACCATCACATGGTTATCATAAGTGTTGAATGGGAGGAAGAACGGCAAGAGAAAAATATAAATAATTACCTTGTTGCTAGTCTCTGATGGTGAGGTATTTAACCACATAAACTACGACCATGTTATGGATTTTGTCTGTTATTGTGTTCATAAACCTATAATAGACTTGTCTCTAAGTTTGGTTGAAGAGCAACGGTCCTACAATAGCCCAGAATCCAACAACGAATCCCAATCCCATACTCAAGTAAAATTCTTGAGAGAACAATGAGGCCTCTTCTTCTTCATCGTGATTGGCTTCTTGAGGTGGAGGCATATTATCTTCTGGGCACATTTTATTGAGTGGCGATCCACAAAGATCAAGGTTTCCTTCATAAGATGAGGCATTAAAGCTCTGCAACTGTGTTCCTATTGGGATTTTTCCATAGAGATGATTGTTTGACAAATCTAACACACCGAGGCGATCAATATTAGCAAAGCTTAAAGGAACTGGGCCTGATAATTTATTGTTTGACATATTGAGAAATTCTAGTGATTCTAGATTCCCAATATTTATAGGTATCTCTCCACTTAGCTGGTTTCTTGATAAATTTAGGGAAACCAATCCTAACAAAGACACAGGTTCTCTTGGTATTTCTCCTGATAGAGCATTGCTAGAGAGATCAATGCTTTTAAGAAAGAGTTATGGCCTCATATACTCGTAATCCTCACCTTTCCACATCAATGTTATATAGAATTCCAAACCATCAAGGTATTGATAAGGCCCTATTTTATTGATCACATAATAATGATAGCTTGTGCTTAAGTTGATGTGCTCTTGTGCCATAACAGCAAAATTTTCAAGGCATGATGGAACTTCATTGGACAAGTTATTACGAGAGAGATCTAAGAGTCGAATTTGTGTTAAGTGGCAAAGATGTACGGGTAGACTTCCATTTAAATGATTCATCCGTAAACTTAGGATTTGCAATTGTTCAAGGCTTACCCCAATCCATGAAGGTATTCGTCCTGACAACTTATTTTCTGACACATCCAATAATACTAACTTGGAGCAATTGGCCAAAGACAAAGGAAGTTCTCCAGTCAAGCTATTGTTTCTTAAAACCATAGCCTCCATATTCACAAGGCGTCCTACAGAGGATGGGATCTCTCCTGACAAATTATTATTGCTCATGTCAACAAATTTTAACGTGTTTTGTTGGCTCCAACACTTAGGTAGATGGCCTGTTAGTTGATTGTTTGAGAGGTCTAAAATGACAATGCCCCCACCTTCAGTTTGGCCACATACAAGTTGAATCAAATTTGAGAATTTATTTTTAGAAAGATAAAGTTCTGACGCTTTTGAAAGAAATAATGGAGGTGCACCTTTAAAGTTGTTTGAAGTCAAAATTATTTGTGGGCCTTGATAAAGCTTGAGTGGCAAGTTTGGGATTTCACCAGAAAAGTTGTTGAATGAGATATTCATGTGATATATATTTTTCAAAAGTGGCCATAACCATTCTGGGATAGATCCTAAAAGCCCGCCATCAGAAATATCCAAAGTGGATAAATGATGTTGATTACAAAGCCAGTTTGGAAAATTAGGACCTAACTTGCAAGAAGCCATATCATGTGTAGTAGCTGAGAAGGGGGAATCCAACTGGCGCTAATGTTCAAGGTCAATGGATTGCGAGACAATGATAAGCTCAACAAATTAGAAAGATTTTTGAAATGAGATTCGGTGATTACACCTCCCAAATTGTTCCCACCCAAATGCAATCCTACCAATTGAGACATCAATCCAATGCTTTCAAGTATTTTTCCTTCTAATTGGTTATCGGAGAGAGACAAATATTGCAAAAAGGAAAAACCCAAAAGATTTAGTAACATGCCTGTCAATCGATTTCTTGCTAAATCCAAACTCTATAATGAATGTCTATTGCACCATGATATATTAGAAATGAATCCCGCGAGGTCCCCACTGAAGTTATTGTCGGCAAGTGTTAAGCTCTTCAATGTGCATATATTTCCTAGTGATGTTGGGACTTCACTGTGGAGATTATTACAGGAGAGATCAAGAGCTTCAAGAGACTTCATTATGTTTCCAAAACCATCTGGAATGGAACCGCTGAGCGAATTGTAACTGAGGTCCAGTTCATGAAGATTGAAAGTGAAGTTGGAAATACAATAGAATATGGTTGATGATTTCAAATGATTATGAGAGAGATCAAGAAGGACAAGAGAAGTAAGATTAGGATTGAAAGATGTGAAGACAAGATTATTTGATGAAAGGCTACAATTTGCCAAATAAAGTTCTTGAAGATTGGAGCCGAAGTTCAATGTCATTACTGACATCAATTTATTATAAGAGAGATCAAGAACAAGGAGAGAAGGAAAATGAAAATGGGAAGATAAATAATAGAGATTATGAGATGAAAGACTGCAATTTCTTAGATAAAGCTGTTAAAGGCTGGAGCTAAAGTTGAAGGGCCATTGAAATAATGATGAGTTCAAGTTATTATAAGAGAGATCAAGGGTGACAAGAGAAGAAGAATAGTTGGAAGGAGAAGCAGACAGAGGAAGGCTATGGGCATAAGAAATGCCACATCCCCTGAGTCTCAATTCTTTTAGTGTTGGCACAAGTTTACCAATCATGTGCAGCCACACCTGAGAATTGCCAACATCATTCACATAACTCAACTCAAGATTTGTTAATAAAGAGAGCTTTGATATCCACTTTGCCTCATCATTGTTTTTGTCAGCTACTGTGAGGTTAGAATAATAACCACCAAGTCGCAAAGTGTGCAACATGGAGAGATTCCCAAGTTGATAAGGAATCACTCCAACAAGATTATTTTGTCCAAGATGAAGGTACTGCAACTTGGAAAGATTTCCCATTTGTCAAGGGATAACTCCATCAAAGTAATTGAAACTCATATCAAGACATTGCAACTTGGAAAGATTTCCCATTTGCCAAGGGATAGCTCTATCAAAGTAATTGAAACTCATATCAAGGTACTGCAACTTTGAAAGCTTTCCCAATTCATTGGGAATAATCCCAACAAAATTAGAACAAGAGAGGTTGAGATACCTTAAGTTGGTGAATGACTCTATGGACTGAGAGATGTCACTTGGGTAGAAACAATTGCTATTGAGATCCAAATGCTTCAGTTCATGCAACTCATTCAACAAAGTAATATTAATTGTACCTCTCAAAAGGGGTGAATCGGAACTACAAAGATCAAGAATTTGAACATGACCTGTTTGGTTGCTGCAATGAACTCCTTTCCAGTTGCAACAATCTTCATCATCTCCATCCCTCTATGTGGACAGCATATGAGCAGGGTCAACATAGATGCCATGTTTGAACAACACAAGAGCTTTCCTCTCCTTCTCGATGCACTTCTTCAATGCTTCACCATCAGTGGCCAAACTGAGTCTTGTATGCAGCAACAACAGCAGTGTCAATAATGCATAAAAAGAATTGAACACATAGGCCATCACAGTGACGAAATAGCTTCAATACAAGTTCAAAAGTGAAACAACTAGAGAGGATTAAAACACACAGTTCTTAGATAACCGTGGTTTCTCAACTCGCGAGATGTTATGAGGTGTAAAATGTGGATCGTACGTAGAATTTTTATAGAGTTCATTGTGAGGCCATACTTTGATGGATCACTGGTGCACTTTCTGATGAAGAGAAGTCAGAGTAGATGTGGAGAGAACACGTTATTTCAACAACCTCTTTTTTTTTTTTAAAAAAAAAAGAAAATTCAAAAATAAATGCACGATGTTTTCAGAGTCCATAATATTGAGCATTTTTGTTGGTGTCGGATAGTGTGCTCTTGTAAGATATTATTTTGCTTGGACAAAAATGCTCTCTTTTCTAACAAAACATTCTGGCACACAAAACACTCGCAATTGAAAGTCTTCCTCCTTTTGCCCCCACAATGTAGAAATCTCCCTCAAATGAAAAAAAGGTAAAGTATACTCCCTCACTGATATTCTAAGAAGCTTCACGGCCATCTTGGATTATATTAGACTAAAATAAGTGATCACGAAGCTGCAATGATCTTACCTTTACGTAGGATATATATATATATATTGTACATTAAAGTCTCACTTTAAATAAATTATAATTTATGAAAATTATGTTTATCTGTAAATTTGGTGTGAAAACAAAAAGACATTAAAATATTGAGAATAAATTAGAATAAAATTTAAACTATTCAGCTTTTAAATGAACAATTAAAATATATTTGCTCTTATATTATATCCAAATTCCCTTGTAACTGGGGATATTGTGAGCTAAACTACATTTGATATATAAACCATAGATAAATAACCATTATTGTCTATCCGTTGCACAGCTTAATAGATGGTTGGGAAAGATTTATCTATGTTTAGAATTAACGACATGTACATTCTCCGAGAAGAAATATTTAGATATAAATATTTTGTTTGGCCGGGTTGAGATAAATAATTTGATTTCAAATCCTTCAATCACTTACATAATTATATACACATCCTTAAAAATACTATCTATGAGTTAAGTCACATAATTTGATATTTTATAAAATGTTATATGATACTAACTCTAGTCCTAATTATAAGATTTTATTTGTAGTCTACAAACAGGGTTTTATAATTAGCACCGGAGGTAGTATTAATCATAACATAACTAGATCATTACCAGATAAAATAACATAACTAGATATAGGCTTTTATATACAGTGTGTTTCGAAAATAACATAACTAGCTAATAACTTGTATACTTTTCCGATGAGGAAAAATCATCAGAGGATATTATTTCAACAAAAATAAATGACAATGTTTTCTCGGAGTTCATAATATTGAGAATTTTGTATTATCTTGCTTCGACAAAAATATTGTCTTTTGTAACCAAACATTTTATCACACAAACACACACAGAAAGATATAATATGAGGATTTTGTTATTCATGCTGATCTTTATTTCCAATTAAAAGTTGAAATTCATCATTGAATTCAGAAGCCAAAAAAAAAATTCCCTCTCCTAATTTATTGGCGGCATCCCAAAACGGTGAAAATGTGATCTTAAATCTAATTAATTTAAAAGAAGAAATACCATTTTGCCACTTTCATAGTCTACAATATTAGTTTACTTAAATTGGATGCGTTCTTAATATTCTTAGCGAGTGAGGTGACTTCATTTTTATTTTATTTTTAAGTCCTTATTTCATCGTAACCGTGCTTATATGACGTTAAATCCTTATTTTTAATTGGCAAAAAAATAATTTTTTATTTTCAAAAATATGTCCTTAGTTTTATTAAAAAAAGTATGCGACTATAATTTCAAAATAGGCTGAAAGTAATATTTTATAAATTTAAATTATATTTGGCCAAAATACATTTTTCTATGGATAAGAAGTATTTTCTGCCAATAACAAAATTAATTATCCTTAAAAGACTTCTACAACTTCATATATAATGGTTGAGAATCGAATTCCGAACTGCTTCCTTAAGACCCAAAAGTCGCTACCACTCATATGTTGAGTTATACAAAATTTATTTTACGGACCAGCCTGTATTTTCTCACATAATTAAACTTGCTCTTTCAAGAGAATAGAATAATGTATTTTATACAATTTTTCTAGGTATTCAAAAGATCAATGTTTCCCAAAGGATCAAATTTTTACATAAACTTTAAAAACTAGTTTTAAAAATTAAAACATTTATCTAATTTTTTATGTTACGTTACTTAAAAAAAAAAAACTTTAGGTGCAGTTCGCTTCTCCGTTTCAATAAATAATATGAATGCTAGTTCGTAAAATCAAACTTTAAAGTGGGATCTTGATTTTCTTAAGACCATAGTTTTATTTCATGGCCCTTTAATATGTTCTTTCAAGAACTTATATGACCCATGCTATGCATAGAAATTGAAGTAGAATTATTAAAATATCTTTTCATTATTTCAATGTATTTTTAGGCCATTCTCTCCCCATAGCTTCATGGATTATGTTGATATAAATTGCTTACATAGATGATAAAGAGAAAAGGATATTTGGACTATTAATTATACACCAAACTTCTCGTCTAACTATTGTATCTTAGTTATTTTGAAGGAAACGACATTTTATATTTTTTTCAACTTGTAAATTAAAATTTCATTTTAAATTGACGGTTTCTTGTCAATCACACCTGTCCTCTTTGGCGGAAAAAAAAAATCTTACTGTAAAATCTGCTTATACGTATCATTTCTGGTTATTGTTTTCTTACATCGGAGATATGGGCATTAAAAAAGGGATAGTATAGAAAAACAATCACTTTGTAGTTCTATCTTGCCTCCATGTCTGACAAAAGTACATATGGATGATTAATGAGTAACATTTATTTCGGAGCAGCCTTCTCTATCTACATTTACAAATCAAGATATTTTTCCATCACAGTAACATGTAAAAGTAGCCGAATTTATATGAAAAATTAACCGAAACTAATAGTGAAGAATATCATTTCAAATTAATTAAATACTATACATAATAAACATAAAGAACAATGATCGCGTCAACTATGATAATAGTTTAGTAGGTTAGAAATAATGATAAAATGTCCAAATAGATGAATATAAGAGGCGGACAAAATGAGTAAATAAAAGAGCTAAAAAACCAGGTGCACAAAATAAAATAAAGAGGCTACGAATAGAAATAAATCATAACGAGGGAAATGGAAATAACCAGCATGCCTTTGCCTGATTTTTTAACACGCATTTTTTTTTTTCATAACTCATGCATTCATCATATTTCTTATAATGGTTTGAATTCACAACTTTTTTTTTCTGCCTAACAAATTCACAAGTTCACACTTAATAAAATCCTAAGAAAGATACTTGAGGTGAGCTGGGCTATAACCCCGACACTTTTTTTTTCTTTTCTCGTTGCTCTTTAAAGCTTTTTTAATTATTCCATAGCTTTCTCTATTTCATACAGTAAAAAATATTTAAAAAATTATTGAATAATATTAAAATACAGTATGGAAAAAACATAAACTAAAATACAGTAAACTATATATACAAAAATCATTAAACATGATCAACATCAATCTGTCTAATACATTCAATAAAAAATTTATCAAATATAAAATTTATAAAAAGTTACTCCCCCGATTCATAATATAATATCTATTTAACTAATTTGATTAGATTAAGAAAGTTAGATGAGTTAGTTAGTTATAAGAAATATAATATGTTTTTTCTAAAACATCATAATCATCTTTCTTAATATCCTCCCTCTCTCACTTACTTAATTATGGTTGAGGGAGTATTCATAAGTGTAATTTTAAAAAAATTAATAAATATAATAAATAGGTCTTATATTTAGAACTAAAATTAATTTAATAATTAGATTTTATATGTACGAGTATTTTATTTGTAAGGAATCCACGATGCACGGGACCCGGTTCCCCGCTCGATCCTAATCCTATTTCCACTTGCATAATAGTGACATGAAGCGGCCGCATATATAGTCGTAGCCAATGGAAACAGGGATGGCCTTAATAGCCAATTGGTTTTGAAGAAGGTGAACAAACTTCCTTTTTTCATTAAAAAAAAAAACAGCAAAAAGTCTCTTCAATAAAAAGATATATATACTTAAAAAAAATAGACAATAAAAGAAATAGCCCAAATCTTATTTGAATTCTTCAACCCCCATTATAGAAAAAAATTGAAATAAAAAATATTTAAGCACAAATTTTTAGGAAAGCAGAAGAATCGACACGGCAACATATAGAAATTATAGATAAAGTAAATGGTATGAAACCCTTTTGTCAGTCAACTGTCAACTTTAGGGTTGTGAAAAATTAGAAAAATAGAGTGATAAAATTTTAATAGAGAAAATATTTTTTTACCAATTACTAAAAAAATATGTGAGATAAAAAAATTAAAAAAAATTAAAAATTTTTAATCTTATTTTATCAATTTTTTAAATAGGACCCATTAAAAAATTTTTCCCAAAAAAAATCCCCACCTTTGCTTCCCTTTCCTCTTGCCAAAATAGAACCGTGAGTTGTGTGGATTTTAATAATTTCATCGAATCTCTCTTACCGTTGGATCAATATCTAACTTATTCTTCTTTTTGTTAAACCTTTTTTTTTTTTACTTTCTAACTATTTTTTTTGTTATACTCTTCCAGTTCTGAATATAAGACCTATTTTACACTACAAAATAGGTCTTATATTGAGAACCAGAGGGAGTATAAAGTTATAAACTACGAAATATATTTAAAAAAATCAAACTAACTTTTATCACCAAAAAAATCAAACTAATTAATATATTCAGAAAAATCAGACTAATTTTTGTCACCAAACAAATTAAAACTAATTTTCAAAACTTAGAATGGCTTCATGAAGTTAAGTTATGTACATTTATAGTGATGGTTATTTATTTCCGGAAAATATCCTTAAAGAACTTCATCAAAACATCATTTCTTGATACTATTAATTATTTTGCAAAAATATCATTTTTTATGACTATTTTGATCTTTACTATATAAGATTCTGTCTGTTGATTCTTAGATATAATAAATAATAATTGAGGGGTAGAGAAAAATCACATAAATAACAATCACCCTAATAAACACCAAAACTAGTTTTTCATTGATCCAAATTCATATCAAAATATCCTATGTATAGGGGAATTTTTTTTTTCCATCAATCATTCATCCCAATCATTTATCACAAATAACAATCATTTGTCTCGAAACACGTGGCGAGGAATTTTATTATAATGAGAATCTTTTTTGACCATGATATTATAACAAGAATTAATTATCAAAATATAGAAAGCAACCCTTAAGGGCTCGTTTGATATGAAGGAAATAGGGAGAAAGGGAAGAAAGAAAAAATTTTAATGAGCTTGATTTAAAAAATTGAAAAAAATAGAGTTTTAAAATTTTAATGAAGAGAAGATGTAATATAAAAGAGTAATAAGAATTAATTAAAATCTTCTAACCCCACTTTGTTATTTTTTTTAAACCGACCTGATTAAAATTTTTTCCCTATTTTTTCTGTTTTCCTTATACCAAAGAGATCCTAATATATAGAGATCATATTACTAAAACTATTAACTAGGTTTGTATGTCTCGACCACTTTTAGTTTTGCTAAAACTAAATGCAAGGCTATCTAACGGGTTTAGCACAAGGAACAGGGCAACCACACCACAAGCATCGAGCTATCTATTCCTTGTCAGTACACAATTTGATATGAAATTCTTGTAATGAACATAATGCTACCTCTGCTTCTAATTATAATATTTAGTTTGTAGTACAAATGATCTGACTTAGTATGTTTGAAAGCATGAGATAAATTTCTCCAACAAACCATCATTTTTTGGAACATCAGTTCATCCTAATGCCAAATCGAAAGAATAACAGATCCTACAAGAAACCAAGTAGCTTGTTAAGAATTCCCAAGTAATTCCATAAATATGATTACTTGATTGTTGTTATCTTAGTTTTCCCATAATAAATTAGTCAAAAGGCTAAAATATCATACTCAAATATTTTTACAACTATGAATTGAGATTTTTACTTGGACCTTATTGCTAGTTAAAATGTTTGTCCATATTGACTCTTACTATTTTATTGTCACAGGTAATTTATAAATAAGAACTTAATGAATAAAAAAGAGCAAGAGAAATTAAATTGTTACTTTCTGACTAGTCTCTCCTGGTAAGGTACCTAGCCACATAAATTGCCACCATGACATGGACTTTGTTTGTTACTCTATTTAGAAACTTATAATCAGTTTGTCTCCAGGCATGGTTGAAGAGCAAGAGCCCTACAAATGCCCAAAATCCAACAAAAAATCCCAATCCCAAGCTCAAGTATAATTCTTGAGAGAATAGTGAGTCATCTTCTTCATTGTGATTATCTTCTTGATATGAAGATGTCTTATCTTCTACATGATTTTTGCTAAGTGACAATCCACAAAGATCAAAATTTCCTTCATAACATGAGGCATTAAAACTCTGCAACTGTGTTCTTATTGGGATTTTTCCATAGAGATTATTGTTTGACAAATCTAACACACTGAGCCAATCAATAAGAGCAAGACTTGGAGGAATTTGCCCTAATAAATTATTTTTTGACAAATCAAGAAATCCAAGTGATTTTACATTTCCAATCTCCTTGGGTATTTTTCCACTCAATCGGTTTCTTGACAAATTCAAGGAAACCAATCCCAACAAAGATACAAGTTCTCTTGGTATTTTTCCCGATAAAACATTGCTAGAGAGATCAATACTTTTAAGAAGGAATTCTGACCTCATAAACATGTAATCCTCCCCTTTCCACATCAATGTTATGTAGAATTCCAAACTATCAAAGATCTTATAATACCATGTTGTATTGATGGTATAATAATGATAGCTCTTGTGCCATGGTAGTAAAATTTTGAAGATATGATGGAATTTCATTGGACAAGCTATTGCAAGAAAGATCCAAGAGTCAAATGTGCGTCAAGTGGCAAAGATGCACAGGTAGACTTCCATATAAATGATTCGTCCATAGGCTTAAAATTTTCAGTTGTCCAAGGGTTATCCCAATCCATGAAGGTATTGGTCCGGACAACTTATTCATTGACATATCTAATAACAATAAATTGGAGCAATTCACCAAAGACAAAGGAAGTTCTCTAGTCAAGCTATTGTTTCTTAAAACCAAAGCTTCCATATTCACAAGACAACCTATAGAGGATGGGATCTCTCCCCACAAATTATTGTTGCTCAAATCAACAAATTGTAATGAGTTTAGTTGGCTCCAACAGTTAGGTAGATTCCCCTTTAATTGATTGTTTGATATGTCCAAAATGAGAATGCCTCCAGTTTGGCTACATACAAGTGGCATCAAATTTGAGAACTTATTTTTGGAAAGATGAAGTTTTGATGCTTGCCCAAAAAAGGATGGAATTGCACCTTCAAAGTTGTTTGAAGTTAGGACAATGGTTGGCCGATGATTGAACTTCAATGGTACATTCGAGATTTGACCAGAAAAATTGTTGGATGAGATGTTCATGTAATCTAAATCTTTCAATAATTGCCAAAACCATTCCGGTATAAAACCAGAAAGACTACCATTAGAAATATCCAAGGAGTATAATTCATGTTGATTACGAAGCCAATATGGAAAAGGCCATGAGCATCTTGTAATTGGAAAGGAGGAATCCAACTACTGCTAGTTTTCAAGGCCAACGGATTGTGAGACAATAATAGAACCAACAAATTAGAAAGATCTCTAAAATGAGATTCAATAATTGCACACCTCCCAAATCATTATCATTCAACTGCGAATATTTCAATTAAGATTGTGATCCTAAGCTTTCAGATATTTTTCTTTTTAATTCATGGTGAGAGAGATCCAAATCTTGCAAAAAGAAAAAAGACAAAAGATCAGGTAACATGCCCATCAATCGATTTCCTAGAAAATACAAACTTTGTAATGGATGTCCATCACATTGTGATGTATTAGAAATGAAACTTTGAAGGTCCCCACTCAAGTTATTGTAGCCAAGTGTTAAGCTCTTCAATATGCATATATTCCCTAGATGTTGGGACTTCACCTTGGAGATAATTAGAGGAGATCAAGAACTTTAAGAGAGTTCATTGTGTTTCCAAAACTCTAAGGAATGGAACCGCCAAGCAAGTTATTATTGAGGTACACTTCATGAAGATTGAAGGTGAAGTTGGACATCTAATGGAATATGGTTGATGATGTGAAATGATTAAAAGACATGTCAAGATGGACAAGAGAAGTAAGATTGGGATTGAAAGATGTCAAAATAAGATTATTTGATGAAAGGCTATCATTTAATCAAATAAATCTCTTGAAGAGTGGAGCCAAAGTTCAACTTCATTATTGATATCAAGTCATTATAAGAGAGATCAAGAACGGTGAGGGAAGAAAAATGAAAATGAGAAAATAGAAAGGAAGGATCATTAGCTGAAAGACTGTAGTTTCTTAGATAAAGCTCTTAAAGGTTGGAGCTGAAGTTGAAGGGCCCGTAAATAGTGATGAGCTCAAGTTGTTAAAGGAGAGATCAAGAACGACAAGAGAAGAAGAATAGTTGGAAGGAAGGTCATGGGCATAAATGATGACACATCCTGTTAATCGCAGTTCTCTCAGCTATGGCAAAAGTTTGCCAATCATTTGGAGCCAGAGATGAGAATAGGCAGCATCACTGACATTATTCAACCCAAGATTTGTTATTGAAGAGAGCTTATATAGATATCCAGTCTACATCACGATTGTTTTTGTTAGCTACTGTGAGGTTAGAATCATAAGCACCAAGTTGTAGTGTGTTGAGCATGGAGAGATTCCCAAGTTGATAAGGAATCACTCCATCAAGATCATTTCCTCTAAGATGAAGGTACTGCAACTTGGAAAGATTTCCGATTTGTCAAGGGATAGCTCCTTC
Source organism: Neltuma alba (assembly GCF_004799145.2). NCBI lineage: Eukaryota > Viridiplantae > Streptophyta > Magnoliopsida > Fabales > Fabaceae > Neltuma > Neltuma alba. The sequence goes on from NW_021635127.1 coordinate 79,280, forward strand.
GAAGTGATTGAAAATCAGATCAATATATTGTAAATTTGATAGCTTTCCCAAATGATTGGGAATACTCCCAACAAAATAAGAGTCAGAGAGGTTGAGATATCTCTAGTTCATGAATGACTCTATGGACTCAGGGATGTCAATTGGATATAAATAATTGTAACTGAAATCCAAATGTTTCAGATCAAGCAAATCATTCAATAAAGTAATATTAGTGACACCAGTCAAATAAAGTGAGTCTGAACCATGGAGATCAAGAATTTGAACATGACCTATTTCCTTGCTGCAATAAACTCTTTCCCAGTTGCAACAATCTTCATCATCTCCGTCCCTCCATGTGGACAACATAGTAGCAGAGTCAGCGTAGATGCCTTGTTTGAACAAAGAAGAGCCTTCCTCTCCCTCCCCATGCACTTCTTCATTGCTTCACCATTAATGGTCACACTGAGACTGGAATGCAACAACAGCCTTGTCAATAATGCATAGAAATATTTCAACATAAAGCCCATCGTATTGATGAAATAGCTTCAATACAAGTTCAAAAGTGAAAAAACTAGAGAGGTTTATGGCACAAAATTCTTTGATAACTTTGTTTTCTTTTCCCTCCTTTTTTTTTTGTTTTTTAAAAAGCTCGTGATCGGATATGAGGCATAAAAATGGATTGTGGAATTTATATGGTTCATTGCGGGGGGCTATATGTAGACGTTTTTGGTGAAGAAAAGTCAGAATAAATGTGGAGAGAACACGTTAGTTCAACAACTTTTGTTTTAAAAATAAAAAATCAATACCATTTTGTTTTGAACATAAAAAAATCATACCATTATTAGTTCTTTTTAGTTTTGTTTTCAAATTAAATCATAGGTTTTAGTTTCTACTCCCTCCGTTCCTTATTATAAGAGACAGATAACCGAAATACGTTGATAAAAAAAACAGTTAAAATTAGTTAAAAACAATTAATGTGTAAAAAATATAATTTGTTTTCCAAACATGCCCTCATTAATAAGGAAAGAGAATAGGAGAGAGAATAATTAAAATATTAAAAGAAAGAGAAGTGGGAGGGAGAAAGAATGTGGGTTGGAGATAATAAATATGGGTAAAATAGGAAATCAATGCAAAAAAGTAGAGACAACTTTTAAGTGTCTCTTATATATAGGAACATACCATAAACATCAAATGTCTCTTATAATAAAGGACGGAGGGAGTATAATATAAAACATTGCTCTTTATATACACATAATGAACAAAAATATTTTAGGAACGACAACACGTATTTATTATATGTAACCGATCTAACTAATTTTCTTAATATCCACAAATTAGTTATTTAGCTCTTATATCAAACACTGGAGGTAGTATTAGACTAAATCTATATATATATATATGTATATGTAGAACATATATTTAGACTTATTAGTAGTTGAGTAATGTTTGAGATGAAATCACTCACATTTTGACAAAGTCCATGGATTTGAAAGAGGCAGATGAACAGTTGCTATCAATTTAGCGTATACTTAACTCCTGTAATAAATTAACGTTATATTGAATGACTATAAAAGTTTTTATTATTATCAATGGCAGAAAAAGGTTATTATGATTGTCACAGCGTTGAACATTTTAATGGTACGGTTTCACTTGGACTAATGAAGAGCATTAATTTGTCACGCGTAATAAACACAAAGTAGACTTTAGGTACTAGACTTGTCATCAATTTATCATCTTGTCAGCCATCTTGTATTAGAAAAATACATTAGATTTATTGGTGATAGAGTTTCATATGGGCTAATTAGTCAATGAGAGACAAAGTGTGTAAACTTGAAAAAGTGATAGAGTTTCTATCATTTTTTTGGTCTCCAACGTACAGGATGTATTAAACTTACGTTGATTAATTAGTTTTAGACTTTCATGTACATGTAAAAGGACTATGTTTGTCAACGGCAATATTACTTGTAATGTTTGAATGAGTTTCTTAATTTAAGCTCGGTATTGACATGTTTGTGTGCATATATATGTTTAAATAATGTTAAAATGAATAAAAAAAAATGAAGTATGGTCTACGGCAGGTTGCTCAAGCGCCAACACCATCCGTCACTCTTGGATGGGTTTTTGTGACATTTTGGACCACCAGATTATGGTTTGGTATTTTAAACTATTATTTATTGATCTTTTAACAATAATTTGCGTCAAATCAGTATAAATGAACATTAATCATAGGGTTTAAATAACATTTCACCATTATCATAACACTTCTCATAGTCTATAATATTTTTTTATTTTTTCCACCAGTCTCTACAAACTTCATTAGACTACATAATCGACATAAGATCTGAAGATTATAAAAAAATCAGTATAATTTTAAGCAGTTTCCATGTTATTATCTCTTTTATGCGTCAAGTGAGCTTCAAAAAGAATCTAGTGAAAATAAATTAGCACTCAACTTTTTGTTGGTACATTTATTGAGGAATTATTTAGGGAGAATTATAATGAGGCTCCAAACAAAAGATAATTACAAAACAAGTATCATAAGTTATCATTTTCTATTATCAAAATTGTCATTAAAAGCTGCTTAAATTGTTAGTGAGGCTTTTTAATAATTATTTTTTTAGGGACCGTATTGTAATTTTTCCAACTATATAGGTCTTGGGTCTGAAATCAAAAGTTTGAGAATATGCTGGGCCTAACATTAAGTGCGGAAAATTATATAATTGGACATACTAAGAGGTCAATTGTTACTGGGCTGTCTAATTGACATCCATTGGGCCAGAAAGAATTAACTATTAACCCTTATAATAGGACAAAAGAAGTAACCGCATATAATCCGGCAAGCCCATAACGTCTATATTTACAACGGTCAAATCATTCCATTAATCTCAAGTCTCAACTCACTTCAACTTCTAACACCGCCCCATCATTCCATCAAGTAGGCAGCACCGCATCAAATCGGCATCCACAATGAGTCTTTTAAATTGACTATTTCTATCCGTAACATAACAACTATATTTATGTCTTTTTTTAAATCAAATTTCACTTCGTTTTAATTCTCATTCTTATAAAAATATTTCACCAGCGCCCTATGTTGGAATACACAATACAAGCTGTCAGTAGAACTCTTCAAAGTTTTTTATCAGCATGTTCTGAGATATCCACCATAATATACGATAAAAAAAAAAAAAGCTTAATTCTTGGGATTACTTATTTTATAATCTTCAGTCATGTGTTTAAAGTAGTCGTTGCCTTCCCATGCCCTACCTCAGGCTGTGAGAATGATATCAAAAGAAAGGGAATTAAATTTTGACAGAGAGTTCTCGTTAAATTTTTTTAATGCAAAATTTGAAGGAAAAAAAGAGTATGTTGATAAGTTAAGAATATCAACGTTTAAATAATTTTCTTGATAGTTTTTTTCCTCCTATGCATATGAAAAAAAAGACTTATTTTACCAATAGGATTCGAATCTTCTCTCAGAAAACTATTCAGATATTATCTCGAATAAATTTTTTTTAATTAAAAAAGCCTGTGTCTGAAAAGAATGGTTTTTATTTATTTGGAACCGAACAGTTTTGCCTCAACCATTAATGTACTATTAATTACTTTTTATTTTTATTTCCTGGGTACTATTAATTACTTGGAGGCTTGGAAAAGAAGACCAACAACGATACCATGTGCTGAATACAAACGGATACTTGATTCAATTAATTAATTTAAAAAATTAAAAATTAAAAAATTATTTTAAATTGTTTAAATTTATTATTTTTCTTAAAGTTAATTTACCTGTCTTACGAATTGATCTACTACCTCCGGTCCTTAATATAAGACTTTATTTGACTTTTATTTTGATCCTAAATACGATACCTCAATCCACTTTGTCTATCATATTTATGCATTTCTTCCCGAGATAGTTCTTTTAATAATAGTAATTCTAACCAATATACTTAATTAGCAAGGATATTTTAGGAAACACAACACCTATTTATTGCGAATAATTAACTTAACTTATTTTCTTAATCTCCTCAAATTAGTTAACTAGCTTTTATAATTATAACCGGAGGTAGTATAATCTAATAATCTACGTAAGTAATTAGAGAGATCAAGTAATAGATGTTATAATTAAGTAAATCTTATATTTAAGACTAGAGGTAATATTATTTTGACAAGTTATTGATAAATTATGTTCCCAGTGTTAGGAAGATTAAAGGGAAAGGAATATTAACCACAAATATGATGGAAGATTGGAAGCCCATTCTGATCATTTACAAATGACGGAATATAAATAGAAACAAAAAGTGTGTACCTTCCGGTATTCACACAGAGTGGTATGACGGAGGAAGTCAGAAAACTTGATGATTGGGGCATAGGGAAATGAGCTGAGATACCTCCTAATTATAGAAGTAGAGTGACCATCATTTTAGGAATATGCAATCTTACTCATTTATTATAGGATAATATTCTGATTTACAACGACAATTAATATTTGATTGATTTTTTTTTCAGTCAATCAATCAAATCCTTAATGTGTGATTGAATATTCTTTAATCAATCATTGCTATTGATTGGTGATTAATTTTCTTTTAATTAAAGAGATTCTCCTCTTATGAATCCAATAGTCCAGCCAATCAAGTCGTTTACTAGTTTTTGTTTCTTGTTCATTTTGATGATGTTTGCGATCGTACGTGGTGTGCATGCAGCTGAGACAGCTAATTAACACAAATCAAACTGGACCCACAACTGAGCGATCGACGACGTTACTTATTTAATTAGGCCCCAAAGCTCCTACCAATATGCTGGTAGTAATATTATTTTAATATTAACACAAATCATCTATTTTTTGATCCCACGATGGAGATGGGATTATGAGAAGAAAAAAATAAAAGAATGATTCTAAGAGGATCTAAACCCCCCTCTCGTGTTATCATTGGTGGTCTTCTCCTTTGAAACTCCGATTGCTTCCTTCAGGTTCCTCATTGTTCTCTCCCACCCATACTTTTTTGTTTATGGTAGTTTCTATCATGATAATGATGATCAAGAATAAAAATTCTATGAGGCATTTAGGTGATTTTGAAAACATTCGCTGGTTTGGGTTGTTCTTCATTGTGGGATTTCCTTTGTTGGTCTCATGTTATTTCGTTTGCTAAATAATGGTTCTTACGGTTATTTCATTAATGATCTAATAGTCGTAATTTTCTTCCGGGGATGTTTCAATTGTGAATTTCAAATCAATTACTCGTACATTTGGTGAGTTGTTGTAATTCAAAAATATAGAATTCCCTAGCTGTAAATACTTCATTGGCGTCATATGTGTGCTCATACTTTTTCCCCCCTGATTTATCCTTTTGGTGTTAATTATTTATCAGAGATTTGCACAACACATCCCTCGCTGGTGAAATACAGAACTTGGGTAGCTAGCAACGTTTTGAGAAACTGTAATGCCTCCCAAGAGTAAGAACTTGATCTTTGGCTTTATGCAGAGGATATTTGATAACTGCTCTGAAAGTTTAGGAACCTGAGTTTCAAACTAGATAAAATCCTTTGGAGTAGGAGTGAGCAAAACCGAACCGAAACCTAAAACCGAACTAAACCGAAATTAATTCGGTTTTTTCGGTTTGGTTTTTTTCGGTTCGATTAATTCGGTTTTTATTTTCTTTTGGTTATTTTGTTCGGTTTTCAGGGTTCGGTTTGGTGTGTATAAAGAAATTTTGGTTATAATCGAATAACCGAATTAAACCTTTTTTTTTTTTAATTTTTATCTTTCTCTTACTATTTTTAATTTCCCTCCCTTTTTACAAAAATATTTCGGTCACTCCCTCCCTCACTCCTAGACCAAAACGCAATGCATAGCCCGTCAAACTTGACTTCACAGATGCTCTCGGCTCTCTCTCACTCTCAGTGACCCAGTCAGTCAGTCTCAACTCAATGCTGTGTCTCTCTCGAAGGCTTGCCCTAGATCGCACATCGCGGCACTCGCGTCCTCTCCTTCTCTCTCACTGAGCTTCTTGCCTTCTCTGAGAGTGAGCTCATCTGTCGTCCGTTCGTCGTCAACCTGTCGTCATTGCCTCATGTCTGGTTTGTGGCTTCAGACCTGAAGGTAATCTGACATCGCCCCTGCTTCGTCTCTAGCTCTCTACTGCCCCTATGATTCTATGAAGCCTTCGGTGCTCAGGCCGTCCAGCGTCTATTTGTTTTGTGAGAGGTGAGTCGATGATTACTGATCTGTTTTGTGGAATATTCACTCTCCACTATTCTCTTAGCTGCCATCTTTGATTTGATTAGAACATATAGGGATTATAATGGCCTTTGTATGACTGTATCCACCTCACCAACATATAGGATGGAAGTCACTGAGAGACTAGATTCATCTAGGTTGGCTACTTATTTGGATTTGGTTTTTCCTGCTTTGGCTCAAAGTGAACAAGGAATCCGAGCCGAGCTATTTTTTTTTTTTAAAGTAGAAATATATCTATGATTCTATCTACTGAAGAGTAAAGACGGGAAGAATCGAGAAATGATACTACTTTCATTTTTTTTTTGTTCGATATCATGAATTCATGATCCCCTATACTGCACATATGTCTAAAACCAAAATTCCTATCCGGTTAGAAAATGTAAATTAAAAGGAAGGGAGATTGATTATAGATAGCAGCTATTTATTCATTATCTATTCATTATAAATTGTCCTCTTTCTTATATAATCTGTCATTCTGTTGTAACTAATTTATTTATTTAATTAGATGTCTTCTCATGGTGAAGCAATGGGTGATGCTCAAGCTGGGGATGATGGTGCTACTCAACAACAAAGCCTTCAATGCCTATAACAAGTGGAACTACAAAAAGAAAAAGCATCAAGCCAAGATCAAAAGTTTGGGAGCATTTCACCAAATTTGTGAATGAAAGAGGTGAAATTAGAGGTAAGTGTAATTATTGCGGAAATGATCTTGCATGTGATCCAAAAGCTAATGGAACCACTGTATTGAACAATCATATGAATTCTTGTAAACTGAAGCCCCCTCCCGAAGAACTTGCACAATCTCTTTTGAATTTTAATGTAAAAGATGACAAAATAGGTCTTGCAAATTGGAAATTTGATCAAGATGCTATTAGAAAAGCTTTGTCATGCATGATAATTACTAATGAATTACCTTTCAAGTTTGTTGATGGGAGTGGGCTTAGGCAATTTATGTCTATTGCTCAACCAAAATTTAAAATTTCATCAAGATGGATTGTTGCTCGTGACTGTTTTGGGATTTATATTGAGGAAAAAGTTAAATCTAAAGACTATTTGTTGCATAAAAGGCAAAGGGTTTGCCTCACTAATGACACTTGGACTTCCATTCAAAGAATTAATTACATGTACATTACTGCTCATTTCATAGATGATGCATGGACATTGAGAAAGAGGATTTTGAATTTCATTCCAATTTCTAGTCATAAAGGAAAAGATATTGGAATAGAAATGGAAAAATGTCTACTTGAATGGGGAATTGAAAGGGTGCTCACAATTACTGTGGACAATGCTAGTTCTATTTAGAAGGAAAAATTATGAACTGGGGTCATTCAGTTATGAAATGTCAATTCTTACATATGAGATGTGTTGCACACATAATTAATTTGATTGTTACTGATGAGTTGAAGGAAATAGGAAGCTCAGTGAAAAAAGTTAGAGAAGTTGTCCGCTTTATTAGGCAATCACCCCTTCGAATGAAAAAGTTCAAAGACAGTTGTAAGGATGAAAAAATTCAAAGTAAACAGATTTTATGCTTAGATGTCCCAACTAGGTGGAACTCTACCAATTTAACGTTAGAGACTGCTCAAAAATTTGAGGCAGCCTTTAAAAGGTTTGAAGATAAATATCATTATTTTCGATTTGATTTTGAAAATGGAGAGGGGGTGCCTGAGTCTGAAGATTGGAAGAATATTAGGAGGATGATCATGATATTGGGTCAGTTTTATGAGCTTACTGTGCAGATTTCTGGCTCTTTATTTGTAACATCTAATACTTTTTTCGTGAAAGTTATAAGCTATATCGTTTTTTGGATGAGTGGACAAAATGTGATGTCTGGGAATTGGCTTCCATGGCAAACAGAATGAAAGAGAAATTTGACAAGTATTGGAGAGATCCTTTGAAGATGAACCAACTTCTTTATATTGCTGTTGTTCTTGATCTCCGATATAAATTAGATTGGGTGCAATTTGCCTTGTGTAAAATGCACACAAGTGCAATTGGTACAAGTTGGGGGATGCATATTAAAGAACTTTTGATTTCTTTATATAATGAATACAAACACATTTTTTCCCCCTCAACCCAATCTGAAAGGGAGCCAGTGCATACCACACAAGAGGATTGTCATGAAGAGGATGACCCTGCTATAAAAGTGAGACAATTGCTTGATATTGAGAAACAAGAGTTCATAAATGAGTGTCTTGGTAGGAGAACTAGCAGAGCTGAGGTTGATAGATATTTGAATGAAGAAATTGAGCTTACTAAAGAAGACTTTGATATTTTAGGTTGGTGGAAGCTAAAGGTCCTAGATTTCCTATTTTTTCTCTATTGGCTAGAGATGTTTTGGCTATCTCAATTTCCACAGTTGCATCAGAGTCTACATTTAGCACTGGAGGACAAGTTCTAGATTCATTTAAGAGTTCTTTAACTCCTAAAGCTGTGCAATCTTTAATTTGTGCTCAAGATTGACTTAGACGCTCAATTCAATATATTGTAGAAGAAGGGAATGATGATATTCAAAAGATAGAACTTGGTAATATTGTACTTTTACTTCATAACATTATATTATAATGCTTGATTTATTGATATCATATATCATATGAATTCTGATTTTTTTGTGTGTAGATTTGCAAAAAATTGCATTGGAGGCAACTGTTGATATATTGTAGACGCCAAGAAAAAAAATACTTGAGTAAACAAATCTTATGCTTAACTTGTTCTTTTTCTAGCTCTAAAATTGTGCACTCTCTAATTTTCTTCTTCTTTTTTTTTTTGTTTAATTGTAGTTGTTGATGACTTAGTGTTGGTGGCAAGTTGCATGCAAGGAATTTGGGTGCAAGGATTGGCTAGAATTTGTTGTAATTTTAAATTTCACATATTTTGTTGTTGGTACTTGATTGGTTTGTTTGGATCTTAATTGTGTCTGGATTTGTATTTGTTATTAGTCTGTATGCTTTTATGGGTTAATGTTTGAAAGAGATTAATTATTATTTATTTTATTTTATGATATGTAAGTAACATGCATAAAATCAGAAATGGGGAACTTGGCATTTGTGAGATGCAATTGGGTAGTGGCATATGGAGGAGCACTGAAAAAAGATGTGGTTCTTTTTTTCACATTCATTAGAAGAGCATACGTGTGGTTCTTTTTTCAAACTCCCTCTTTAGTGGCCCACTACAATAATGGGTAGAGACAAATATTTTAATGGGCTATGCAAAAACATAAAGGAGAGACATTTTTTATAGAGATTCACCAAAAAAAAAAAAAGATCTTAATGGGCCTAGCTCAGTTGGGCCATAATAGGCATACTATTAAAAAGGCCCAATAACCGAATTAGGCTCTTAACCAAACCGAAATATTTTCGGTTATTTTGGTTCGGTTACCAAACTATGTTTGGTTTTGGTTCGGTGTCGAAATTATGCTATGTTCAGTTATTCAGTTATTTCAGTTATATGCACTAACCGAACTAAATAACCGATTGCTCAGGCCTACTTTGGAGTGGAGCTGGATAATTTGGTTAGCCTTCAAATCTTGTGAGTACTAATCTTTGAAATGTTTTTAAGACTTGGAGCTTAGCTAAGAATATAGAAGTTTGAACTCTAGACTAATCATACTGTTATGATTTTAAGCTTAAATTGTTAGGTGAAGTTCTTGGTTATGAAGGTTTAAGAAACGAAGTTAAAGTCCATTAATAGTTCAATGAATAATACACTTTTAGCTATAATATTCTACTTGTCAAAATATTCTATCTCAAAAATGATATTGTAGATGCAAAGTGATATATTAATCTTACATTCATTTTCTTTTTCACTGCATGAGCACAAACTTGCAAAACAATAGGCTCCAAGGATTGTTCCTGGTAGCTTGGGAGAGTTAGAATACCTCCACTTTCTACAAGTTTAATTAGCATTAGAAAAGAAACATCTCATAAAATCATATGACAATACTTTTCTTTCTATTTGTTTTTCTGTGCATCATTATTTGCTTTGCACAATATATTAATTTCGATTGGCAAAAAAATAATTTTTTATTTTCAGAATATGTTCTTAGTTTTATTAAAAAAACAGTATGCAACTATAATTTCAAAATAGGCCGAAAAACCATTTTATAAATTTAAATTCTATTTGGCCAAAATACATAAGAATTATAAAATTAATTATCCTTAAGAGATTTCGACAACAATAATTGTTTAATATATAATGGTTGAGAATCGAATTCTGAACTGCTTTTAAGACACAGAAGTCTTTACCACTCATATGTTAAGTTGAGTTATCCAAATTTTATTTTATGGACCAACCTGTATTTTCTCACTTACTTTTTATAATGAATAAAAAGTATGTGTAATTAAACTTGCTCTTTCAAGAGAATAGAATAATGCATTTTATACAATTTTTCTAGGGATTCAAAACATCAATGTTGCCCAAGGGATCAATTTTTTACATAAACTTTAAAAAATAATTTTAAAAATTAAAACTCTAATTTTTTATGCATGTTATGTTACTAAACAACATATAAACTTTTTTATGCATGTTATGGCTCACTTACTTTTTATAATGAATAAAAAGTATGTGTAATTAAACTTGCTCTTTCAAGAGAATAAAATCAAACTTTAAAGTTGGATCTTGATTTTCTTAAGACCATAGTTTTATGTCATGGTCCTTTAATCTGTTCTTTGAAGAACTTATATGACCCATGCTATGCACAGAAATTGAAGCAGAGTTATTAAAATATCTCTTCATTATTTTAATGTATTTTTAGGCCATTCTCTCCTTATCTTCAGAGATTATGTTGATATAAATGGCTTACACAGATGATAAAGAGAAAAAGATATTGGGACTATTAATTATGCGCCCAACTTCTCGTTTAACTATTGTATCTTAGTTATCTTGAACAAAACAACATTTTAATTTTTTTTTTGTATTTTCAACTTGTAAATTAAAATCATACCTGGACGTTTCTCAACTATGGCTTTCACTTTATTCAGAAATCTTGTAGGAAAAGATGGCAAAGAAGAGTGTAGTCTGATCCCTCAAAATGAATGGCCAAATCTCCATGGTGAACATTCAACAACAAACCACCATTTTCACTCTAATTTAATTTTCACACGTTAGACAAAAGTATCCGTCCTAGGCTTCAGGATGCAGTTTCGTGGAAAGCTCCATTCAACTACTATAAGAAAATATTTATGAAGAATAAAAAATTTCTGAGACATTAATGCTAGAAACGAAACAACATGCATTCAAGAAAAAAGAAAAAAAATCATTGAAAAAAACAGTTCTTGTCATCAAGAAATTAAATACCTTTGTCCAATTATTGGTTTCACAAGGGAGAACCTTAAAGAGTTTAACAAAGGAAATTCCAGCAAAGAAAAGGTATTTCAGAAAAGGATTCATAACAACTCACTAACTATTTGCTAGCAATTTCTTGAGATGTTCAAATTAAACCAACTTATTTTCAACTATCAAAACCACTCAGATAAATATAAAATATAAATTTTATTATTGACATCAAGTCATTAAAAGAGAGATCAAGAACAATGAGGAAAGAAAAATGAGAATGAGAAAATAGATGGTAAGGATCATTAGCTGAAAGACTGCAATTTCTTAGATAAAGCTCTTGAATGTTGGAGCTAAAGTGGAAGGGCCATTGAAATAATGATGCGCGCGTGTTGTCAAAGTAGAGATCAAGAACGACAAGAGACAAAGAATAGTTGGGAGGAAGGTTATGGGCATAAGTAATGCACTACAGACACAAAATCACTTTCAGCGACGACTTTCAACGGCGACAAAAAAAGTCACCACTGAAAGCATGACTTGTCACCGCTAAAAGTGGGACTTTTTAGTGGCGATATCAAAATCCTCGCCGAATGTAGGACTTTCTATGGCAATTGCATATGATCCCTGCTAAAAGGTCCAATATTTGGTGGTGACAAAAATGTTGCCACTGAAAGCTTTGTTGCTGGTGAAAGTCAACTTTTAGCAGCGACACAAGATAATCACCACTGAAAGTACTTTCTACACCGACAAAATTATCGTCGCTGAAGTGTTTTTCAAATTTCTTTTATTATTTTTATTAAAGGTTATTATATTTATATCATAATTGTCTTTATTGATATAATTAACTCTAAATAACCAAAGCTTTTTTTTTTTAACGTATTATTGTGTTAGAGGGAGAGTTAGAGAGAGAAAATGTAGTGAGTGAGAGAGAAAGGAGGAGGTAGAATGGGTGGGGTGTGCATGAGATAGAAATGTTATAATTATATATGTAAGATAGAATTAAGAATGTGTGTGAGGAATGGAGTGCAAGCATACATGAAGGAGAGATGTACGTTTGAGAGATAAGGAAAGATGGGAAGGTAGTGAGAGATAGAGTGTGTGAGAGAGAGATGTAAAATGTAATTAAAATATAATTGAAAGTGAGATAGTGTGTGTGAGAGGAATGCATTATAATTGAAAGAGATAGCATAGTTAAGTTTATGAGGGAGAGATGATTATAGTTAAATTAGTGTGAGTGTACTACGGCAACCTTTTTTGTCGTTGCTGAATATATGACCTTCAGTGGTGATGTTATCACTGAAGGGTTCACTTTGAGCAGTGACTTTCTTATGTCGCCGCTGAAAGTATAATCTAATAATATATATTTTATTTTACAATAATAATAAAAAAATTCAATTTAGCTTAATGGCAAGAAGATTGGACACGTAAGGAGGTGGTCACGATTTCAAACCTTAAAGAAGACACATTTAAGGAGAAAATATTTAGGCGGTGATGTGGCGATGACAGGGTGACATGGCATGAGAGTGGTGAGGTGGCAATGACGTGGAGGTGGCTAGTGATGACGTGTCATCTGGTCGGTGATGACGTGGCTACCGGCGATGATGATGTGGCGTCAATAAAACCAATTTTTGTTAGGCATCACTTTTTGCGGTGACAAAAAAATCAATTTTTTTGTAGTGATACCACATCCTGTTAATCAAAGTTCTCTTAGTTGCGACAAAAGTTTGCCAATAATTTGGAGCCAGAGATGAGAACAAGGTACTTTCCTAATAACTCATCTTTCCCTTTACTATATTCCCCAACCAAGTCATCCCAAGCATAATATTTGATTTAGGGAGGCAAAGTTTTAATAAACTTGAAACCGAATGGAGTCGTGCAGTCTTTACCTACTATCGGATTAAAAATAACTTTGTAAATTTTCCCAATATTTTCATTCTATCCTTCAAGTCTAATAACTAAGTCGGCACTGGCCACTGATTTATCTACAGTCATCGTCACTGGCTGCGGCGAATACATTAACCACTCGCATTTTTTGGGGGTCCCAATGATCACTTGTCTTCTCTGCCATGTCCTTCTCTTTATAAAAACCTAACCTCGTTACCAATTTTCAGCACTCTCTTAACCTAAAAAAAAACTATAACAAAACCACCTCATACTGCTTTGTTAATATAATCTTCTTCATTTAAGCATGCCTACGATTGGTGGTTCCAAAGCTTTATGGCGACGGTGTTTGACCTCAGCAATCCGAACCGCCTTGGCCTGCACCATCGTTGGTGGCATCACCTTTTTCGGTCCTTTCTCAATCCAACAGACGATCGCCTTCCCTGCATTCTCGTACATCACATTTATTCTCATTGTAAACGATGCCACCTTGGGTGACACCTTGCGTGGTTGCTGGCTTGCGCTTTACGCCACAATTGAAAGCATAGGTCCTGCGATATTGAGCTTGTGGTTTATAGGGCCGAGCCGACTGACGAAGGAAACTACGTTGTTGGCGGTGGCGCTGGCAGCATTTATGGTGGTGGCTTTGCCGGCTGAGTGGACTCATTTGATTGCCACACGCATAGCACTGGGCGAGATACTGATTGTGTACGTCATGGCTTATGTTAATGGTGCCCATACCGATCCTGGCATGCACCCTCTCCGCCTGGCTGCTAGTTGCCCCATTGGAGTCTTGGCTTGTATTCTCGCATTGCTCATGCCCTTCCCACGTCTTGCATGTCTGGAGGTAAATTCTCTGTGACTATTTGCTTTAACTTAGTGTTTTATAGAGTATTTTGAAGATAGAATCAACGTCCAGAAAATTTATCATTCACTACACTACAAAAAAATTGACTTTCAACGATAACAAAAGTCACCATGGAAGGTTTCTGACGGTGACAAAAAGTTGTCACTAAGTCATTGCAGTAGCAAATATGACTGATATTTGTTAGCAGTGACAAAAAAAATTCGCCGCTGAAAGTAAAATCGCCGCTATAACTAAAACGTGTTGGCACTAAAAATTAAATCATCGCCAAAAATATGCTTTCAACGGCGACTAGCAATTAAGTTGATTTGAAATTTGATTATATAATTTAATTTATCAGCATATGTCAAAAATAAATAATAAACAAAATTGTTATTGTAAAAAATCATACTTAGCATTAAAATGATAAATTATGTAATCAAATTTCAAATCAACTTCACTATGGCCATATAATACATGAAATAAAATTCAGCAAAAATATATATAATAAAATAAATATCCAAATTTTAAATCGTTGGCAAAAAAAAGTACATAATCTATGGTTGAATGAGATATATTTGAGATATAGTAGTATTTTACTACTTCTGGTCCTTAATACAAGAACTAGTTGACTAATTTGAGTAGATTAAAGAAATTAGTTAAGTTAGTTATTTGTAATAAATATGTGTCATCTTTCATAAAATATCCTTGCTAATTAAGTGTATTGACTAGAACTACTATTGTTACAAGGACTATCTTGGAAAAAAAGAATAAATATAAAAGACCAAGTGAATTGAGGTCTTATATTTAGAAGCAAAATAAAAGTTAAACAAACTCTTATATTAAGGACTGAATGTAGTATTTTACTAAGATTAGAAAAGGTGAAATTTTTTTTATGTATTTGATAATTTTTTATTAAGTAGCTGCGTGATTTTAGTTACTTAGAGTTAATCACCATCAATCAACAAGTCATAATATTTGAAGGAGCAAAATGAATAGTTTATTCGAATTCATTTATATATTTATACTGTATTGATTCATTTATCTAAGCTATAACATTTTTTATTACCTTTTCAAATTATTTTAAATGGGATCACATGATCATGATCTTTTAATAACAATAAGAAATCAAGTTTAAATTTGTTCATTTAAAATTTGTACCCATCTAATTATATTATCCCCTTTGATTATATTATTTTCCGCTCATCTTTCTCATGCAAATCTTCATTATCAAATATTATCACTCATTTATGTACACTCAAACTAATTTAACTATAATCATCTCTCCCTCATAAACTTAACTATGCTATCTCTTTCAATTATAATGCATTTCTCTCACGCAAACCATCTCACTTTCAATTATATTTTAGTTACATATTACATCTCTCTCTCACACACTCTATCTCTCACTACCTTTCCATCTTTCCTTGTCTCTTAAACGTAGTTGGCATCAAACTCTGTAAAGTAGGGCGCATACAAGAGAACTGTAGCTTCTCAAACTATCACATTTGTGTGCGTTCCAAAAGCCCCATGATCATAATTCGCGCACCATCACCACCAATACCACTGTGGAGAATAGATGCTCCATAGAATAAATGCTACGTGTGCTCTGTCTGCTATCCATGTACATGTGAGCTACAAGGCTCAATATTAACAGTCGAGCGTGGCAAAAGAACAAAAATTGGTTCGTTTTTATTCCTTACATAATCGCATGTTGACATTAATGATATTCTATATTGGTGTTTGGTGGCAGTTGAAACAGAACAAGAAGCTGCTGGCTCAGAATACCTTTGAGAGACTGAAAATTCTTGTGAAGGCAATATGTGCAGAGGACAAGATAGCTGCTGTTGCATTGATATCTCGTGCCAATTCTTTGGCAAAAGGCCGAACAGAGCTCCTTCATAACATGGCGCGTTGCCAGGTGCATCTTTCTCTTCGCTATGAATAAAAAATAGTTATATGCGAATTTGGCATGTGTCCGTTGATAATAAATATTAAATGTTTTCTATTCAAATTTTTAATTTTTATTTCTCTTTAATTAATAGGAGAGCATGAAATGGGAGAGGCCTCCTTTTTGGGACCCCTTGACTTGAGCTCGAGAGATAGGCTTGAAGAGGTAGATACAAAATTGAGAGGCATGGAAATGGCTTTAAGGACCATTAATTCATTCCCCGTTACAATTCTTGATAAGGATCTTCAACAGAACCTTAACAGACTTGAGGATCACGTTAGCTTAACCATAAAGAATGCTAAACACAGCATGAATGGATGCTCCCTGACCATTCCTGGACCCAGTACAAAAAGTATGACACACTTGCTTCAATCCCTTCAAACCATTCCAATAGCCCACCAAGACCTGCCCAGCTTTTTCTTCTTATTTTGCGCCCAACTCCTTAATAAAAAATCGATGGCCAAATCCCGATCTCCCATTGAAGACAAGAAAATTGAAAAGTCTAAGAAAGAGTGGGCTGATTGGGCAAGGACATCAATAGTCCCAAAGATTATTCCAGCAGTCAAATGCTCCCTCTCTTTGGGCCTTGCAGTGTTGTTGGGTATGATTTAGAGCAAAGAGAATGGGATCTGGTCTGGACTCCCAATGGCCATAAGCTTCGTATCAACCAGAGAAGCAACACTGGCAGCAGCAAACGTTAAATTCCAAGGGACTATGATAGGGATCCCGTATGGAGTATTAGGTTACTTCGTGTTCGAGAGGTTCTTGCCTATAAGATTCCTCTCTCTTCTTCCTTGGTTCATTTTCACGAGTTTCCTTCGAGAAAGCCGAATGTATGGAAAAGCCGGTGGGATTTCCGCAATCATTTGGGCTGTACTTGTATTGGGCAGGAAAGTTTTTGGGCCACTAAGTGAATTTGCTTCGGCTAGAATCATGGAGACCTTCATCGAGCTATCTTGTTATATTCTGGTGGATCTCATCTTCGTCCCCAAACGAGCTTCTTCGTGCCCAAAAATGGAACTCGCTCAATGTCTAGCCTCACTTCACGAGTCCTTTGGATCTCTGAGTCTTGTGGGGAAAACAAGCTTGGAAGATAGCATAGAGAAGTTGAGAAAGCAGGTTAACGAATTGAAAAAATTTGTTGCAGAAGCAAACCAAGAACCAAACTTATGGTTTACGCCTTTTCATAGTGCTTGCTACAATAAGCTTTTGAAGTTGCTATCAGAATTGACGGATCTCTTGCATTTTGAAGCTCAAGCGTTAAAGATCCTCCGGCATGAATTCCAGAGAAATGAAACTTGCTGGAAAGAGACCGTAGAGGCTGCGCTAGAACGCGACATTGGAAATATAAGGGAAGTAATTTGTTCGTCTGTAAAAAGTCTTGAGGAAATCTGTAAGATCAAATCACTCAGATTTCTCGAGAAAGAGTTTGAGAAGAATAACATAAACTGTGATCTTGAATTGGGGAAGTCTCCAAAATCTAAAATCCGATTGGCTTCTGGTTTGAGCGAAGATGACGTGGAAAGAGCCATAGAGTCGTTGATACCATATATGGGGGTGAAGAAGGTGAGAGGGAGCTGAAGAGTGAAGTTGTTCTGAGTTTGAGCGCTTTGGGGTTCTGTTTAAATGCATATATGCTTAAGACAGTGGAGATTGAAGACGCAATAAAAGAGCTAGTCCAATGGGAGAATCCTTCAAGGGAGGTTAATTTGTATCACATGACTTGTAAAATCCATGCTCTGCCCAAATGACAAGTTCAGGTACATAATTGCAATATCATTGTGTACCTCAAATTTTTGGAAAAAGCTCCTCACTGACTTTGGAATTGCATGAAGTTTCACGTTACTTAGCAAGAGTTTGTTATCAAGAGTATAATCATTTTTATGCATTAAC
Organism: Neltuma alba; assembly: GCF_004799145.2. Classification (NCBI taxonomy): domain Eukaryota; kingdom Viridiplantae; phylum Streptophyta; class Magnoliopsida; order Fabales; family Fabaceae; genus Neltuma; species Neltuma alba. The sequence continues at coordinate 97,331 of NW_021635127.1, forward strand.
TTATAGTCTAAATTTGCGGATACAATAATATGTTACAACTCTTTAGAATAGATCTGCTAACACGACTGTTGTACCTAAGACAGGGAAGCAGGCTTCTGGTAACAATTCAACGGCAATTGTGTGTAGATCATTAAAATCTATTTTATATATGTATTAATATTAATGTTCTTCATTCGAGCACGTCATTATTGACCATGTCAAAAAACAAAATTATTCAACAGAGTGGAAGAAGATATCATTGGCACTAAGATTAAATCTCCTCCTATTAAGGTAAATTTTTAATAAAAGATTAATCAATAAAATCCATACTTTCACTGCTAAAGTTAAAAGGGCAACAACAAAAAAATGCAGGACGCAATTAAGCTCTAGTACTGTTTTATTATTTTCTACAGGTACTTGTTATTGCACTCAAATCTTATTCACTCAAAAGTTTACCCATATTACATGTCAGCTCCTAAACTAACAACATTTTGTACAAACAAAGATAATACGTAGATTATTGCAGGATGAATGTTAAATTTGTCAACAAAAACAATTTAGAGTCATTTGGAGCTAACCCATGCAAATATACAGGCAGATTCTTTTAAGTAGCTATCAATAATTTAAATCCTCTTGAAATAATAAAAACATATATTAAAAGAAAATCTAAATCGAAAGTAGAATCAATTATCTGCGCTACCTTTTTTTTCCGCAGGTGTACTGCGGACTTTACATCCTTTCAACTCCGTGCAAGAATATTAAATATCACTCTAATTTTAAACAAGAATCATTCGTGGGAAGAAATTTTGGTAAAAAAATTGAAAATACTTCCTTAGGCACTTTTTATAAGATGTTATTAATTAAATTATGCGGTTTAAAAAAACAGTTAAAAATATTAAATATGTAAAAATCAAAACTTTTTTAAAATATATCCTTATTTAATGAGGGAGAAAATAAAATTAAAAAATATCAGTTATGAAATAAATAATGAAAGAGAATTAAAAAATTAATCAGAGATAAAATTGGTGAAAAATAATTTTTAACAAAACTTTATAAAAAGACCAAACCAATTCAGGTTTTGAGATTTTATAAATAGGAGTATGAAGTCCACTGTCTTACTTTCCCAATTAATTATTAATTAATAATTTCAAAGTTGCAACGGTATATGTACGGAATTTAATATCATCTAAAATTCTTAATATAAAAGCTCGTTTGAATTTTATTTTGATATTAAATATAACACTTCAATACAATTTGTCTCTCATATTTATTTATTTTTCCTAGATAGTTCTTATGATAATAGTAGTTGTAACCAATATACTTAACTAGCAAAGATATTTTAGAAAAAATAACACTTTTTATTTTAAATAACTAATTTAACTAATTTATTTAATTTATTCAAATTAGTTAACTATATCTTATATTAAGGGCCGATAAAATAATTTATTAATTTAGCACAGTAAGGTCTTATCCAAATGACGTGGCAGCCGTAAGCAAGGTATCGTTCAACACAACCCGCGCAGTGGCGGCACATGTAGTCGTGTTAGTCTGTTTTTGTAGAGCGATAAAACACCGGAGACTCGAATTCAAGCAACCTTTGTCCCTCCAACAGAATCAGCTTTTCTACAATCCTTAAATTTAATCTGTCCCTAAGCGTGGTATGGCTTCTCAATCTGCCCTTCTCTGGATCTCAATCCTCGTCACTTTTTCTCCTTAAATTATCTTTTCCAAAACGCTGCACTCGTCTTCTGCAGCCAACCAAATAGGTAATCAACTGTGGCCAAGGCGATCAAAGATTTATCACTAGGATGGTCCAATGGTGGTTTGAAATTTCTTCTTCCTGTTTCTTAATTTGTTCTTCACTATTCCTGAACCATTATTGACTCTGCATCTAGTTTTTTGAGGTCACTTGATTTAGCATAAAATTCTAATAACCAACTTACTTTTTATGTGTAGAACCACTAGATTGATCACCATTGTCGTCATTTGTCGACGTAACATCTCATTCCTTTTTTTGCTGTCTGTCGTTGCCACTTTCATGGTAATGGTCTTCTCCTTTTCATGAATTCGAAGCCTCCGAAGTCGAATTAAGTTAATTCTTCATTTTTCGGGTAGCTTTTTCAAATTAGTTCAGCGTTTGTTGGGAGACATTTGGGCTTGTTTGTTTTTGTTCTTTGTTTTCTTGTTCTCAAAACAATTTTATGAAATTGTTTTTCAGAACAAATTTTGGAAACAAAAAACAAAAGAATTTGTTTGGATAATAATTTTAAAAAATCATGTTTGAAAAAAAAAAAAAACCATAGAAAACCACATTTGGTAGGTGATAATTATCATTGGTAATAATAAGTAGTTGATAGTAGGTAAGAAGAGAAGAAGATTTCCCAAAACTTTTCAAAACAAAAAATAAAAAACACCAAAAGAAATATGTAAAAGTTGTTTTGGTTTTTTAGTTTTTAAAAACATGTTATTGTTTTTTGTTTTTTAAAACAATCAACTAAAAACAACTTACCAAACAAGTCTTGTTGTTTTTCTGTTTTTAAAAACAAAAAATTGTTTTCAAAACAAGAAACCAAACAAGTATTCTATATAATGGATCGCTGGTCATGGTTGTTTGGATCACAACAGTGGTTGGGGATTTTGGTTGACCTTTGCTTAAACGCCAGATCAGGTCTATCACCAGCTTTCTCTTTCTCTTATTCTGCTTGTCGCCGAAGTCGCTCTTCACTATGTCTGAGCCATAACTCTGCGTTGAATTGTTTTAAGTCAGTTGATTGACTCGTAAAATTTTCACGATCCGTTTGATGTTGGTGTCGAAATACTCAGATATAACGAGCGTAAGGAATTGACTTCTCGCAAATTCATGCAGGAATTGAATTTTAGAGGTTTGGACAATGGCAGCGAACTCTTCAAATGGAGATCAACAAAAGGCAACAAAATCACCTCCCCTGCCATCCTCCTTGCGTTTGTCAAAGTCTTTGCAGGTGAAGTATCGCATATCATCTTTTGTTATGAGAATTTCGTACCAATTCGATCTGGTTGTTGTCACGTTTTTCTCTGCTAGTAGCTCTCAAGTGTCAGCTTTTATTATGCATACTTGCGCGTTTTAAAACACTTGATTAAGACCTCTCAAAAATTGGAGTTTTCTACATCTTAATGACACCACATTCCTCAGTTTACATGCATTGGTTTTTTTTTTTTTTTGGTCTAATATAAACTAAACGAGGCACTCTCTTGTCAATATTTATGTTTCAGCCTGTGATTTGATTTTTACTACTGATCGGAGGGGTTTTCCCCGCGGGGATCAGGTATAGGTCTGTTGGACTTTGCTGGGAGGAGTGAGAGGACATTGGACTTACTGATCCTGCCATGTCAATAAAGTAAAGAATCTTCCGTCTCCATAACTATATTTGCCTTTGCATATTAAATTACTTTAAACTATTTATATTTGTTAGTTTTTTAAAACTAATTTACCTTATTTATGAATTGATATATGATCTAATGATCCGAATAAGTATTTTATAAAGATCAGGTAATATATGTTATAATTAAATAAATCTTATATGTAAAACTTTAGACAAGTTTTTGATAAATTATGTTATCAGTATTAGGAAGATTACAGGGAAAGGAATATTAACTACAAATATGATGGAAACCCATTTTGATCATTTACAAATGACAGAATATAAATATAAACAGAAAGTGCGTACCGGGTTATTCCTCTCAAGCTATGTTGACGTTAATGTGACCCTAATCCAAGCCCATATATAGTTATGCTCCTTCAGTCCTTTTAAATATACAGAGAACGAACAGAAAAGATAAAGTAAAGCACAGCGGTGAAGAGAAAGAACATCTCTTTGTATTTCATTTTCTGTGATGAACAGTAACAGTTTCAACGTATATATAAAGTGTGAGCTATTCTAGAATCATCTATAGGGCTTAGCTGTACAAGAGATAAAGTAAAATATCCACTGATGAGTTAGGTTTGGGCTTTGGCATCTGACTTGGGCTTATCATCAAACATGGGCTTGGCATTAGACTTGTGATGATGTGGATCAGTTGATGTGCTAACATTCCCCCGCGAGTCTAAAGGTACAGGTTTGACATTTAGACTCGATCTCAAGCGAGTGTATCTAGATGTGAGAAGAGGTTTTGTGAGTATATCAGCAAGTTGATCTTGAGAAGATACAATAGCAATTCGCAGAGTCTTGGCAGCAACTCTTTCACGCACAAAGTGATAATCCAAGGCAATGTGCTTGGCCCGAGAGTGAAAAACAGGATTTGTTGCTAAGTAAGTGGCTCCCAAATTGTCACAATAAAGCATTGGAGCTGTAGGAAGAGAGATGGTCAATTCACCAAGTAAATTTTGAACCCAAATGAGTTCACTTGTAGCATTGGCTAGTGAACGGTATTCTGCTTCAGTGCTCGATCGTGAAACAGTTGGTTGCTTTTTAGAGCTCCAGGAAATAATATTGGGCCCAAAGAAAACAACAAAACCAGCAGTGGAGCGTAAATCAACAGGACATCCTCCCCAATCAGCATCAGAATAAGCTTCAAGTAGGTGGGGTACAAAAGACGCAGCAGCAGAAAATAAATGTAGAGAGTTAGACCTTTTAATGTGGAGACCATAGTGAGATGTGCCACAGAGGTAACGAAGAATTCGTTTTACTGCTGTCCAATGATGATCTTTAGGATCATGCATGAATTGACACACACGGTTGACAGCATATGAAAGATCTGGGCGTGTGAATGAGAGGTACTGAAGGCTTCCTACTGTACTTCTGTAAAGAGTAGGATCTTTGAATGTTGGACCAGTAGAATCAAGTTTTGAGTTGACAGCCATAGGTGAGGCAACAGGGTGAGCCCGGAGCATATTGGCTTTCTTTAATAGATCCAGAACATACTTTCTTTGAGAAAGAATAATTCCATCAGAGACTTTGTGTACTTCAACACCAAGAAAATAGTTCAAATCACCCAGATCTTTAATTGGAAATGAAGAACTAAGTAGTCGCAATAATTCAGAGATAGCAGAGCCAGATGAACCAGTCAAAATAATATCATCCACGTAAATAAGTACATAAATCTGACATGTAGATGAGTTGAAAATAAATAAGGATGGATCAGATTTTGATGCAACAAAGCCAAGTTGGATAAGTCGAGCACTTAAGCAACAAAACCAGGCTCGGGGAGATTGTTTTAGACCATAAAGAGAGCGATGAAGCTTACACACATGATTGGGGTAGTCAGGATGAACAAAACCTTGCGGTTGAACCATGTAAACCTCTTCATCTAAGGAGCCATGGAGAAAGGCGTTTTGGACATCAATCTGGCGAAGCAACCAACCTTTTGAAATAGCAAGAGAAAGGATAAGTCGAATAGTGACAGGCTTAATGACTGGTGAGAAAGTTTCAGTATAATCGAGTCCCTCTTGTTGATGAAATCCTTTTGCCACAAGTCGAGCTTTAAATCGATCAACAGCACCTGAAGGAGAGTACTTGATTCGGAAAATCCATTTATTGCCAATAACATTTTGACAATTGGTGCGGGGAACCAGAGACCATGTTTTTGTATCAAGTAAAGCTTGAAACTCCTCAGTCATGGCCTTGCGCCATTCTGGAACTTTAAGTGCCTCTGAGACAGTGTTGGGCACGTTTAGTGAAGCAATAGTGGCAGTGAGACCTTTGGGTGGAGGCCATGGGATTGTGCCATCCGTGAAAATCTTCGGTTTGGAGATTTGAGCTCTAGATCTAGTCACCATAGGATGAGTGCGGTTTGGTGGTGGTTGGTGAGAAGCAATAATTAAGGAAGAAGAAGAGGGAGAGGTGGCGGTAGAGTGTGTTGGAGAAGATGAGGACGAGGAAGTGTGAACGCTTGGGTCAAAGGTGGGAGTATCACGTGATGGTGGTGCGGGTGAATTAGTGAGACAAGTGTCATGTGCTGGTGGTGTGGGTGTATTAGTCAAACATGGGCTTGGATTTGAACTTCGGCCGTGAGAAATAAGAGGAAGAAGTGTGGAATTATTGTTGGGCTTGGATTGGGTTATCAAAGTTTGGAAGGGAAATTGATTTTCATCAAAAATAACATCACGAGATGTATATAAGCGTCCAGATTTTGGACTTAAGCAAAGGTAACCCATATGGTTTGGACTGTAACCCAAGAACACACATGATGTGGATCGAGGTTCAAGTTTATGTTTGGTATATGGGCGAAGATTGGGCCAGCAAGCTGACCCAAAAACTTTAAGAAAAGAGTAATTGGGTTTGGTTTTGAAAATCATTTCATAGGGACTGGTTTTGTTGAGTGTGAGAGTCGGAATGCGATTCAAAAGGTAGGTTGCTGTAGAAAAGGCATAGGTCCAGTAATGTTGAGGAATATTGGCATGAGATAATAAACTGAGACCGGTTTCAACAATGGAGCGATGTCGTCTTTCAACAGTGCCATTTTGTGTATGAGTGTGTGGGCAAGTAATGCGATGATGGATACCAAGTGTAGAAAAAAGTTTGTGCAAAGGTCGAAACTCTCCACCCCAATCAGATTGAAATGATTTAATCTTGCGGTTTAATAAATTTTCAACCAGAGTGCGAAATTGAAGAAAGATAGAATGCACTTCATTTTTTGTTTTAATGGGAAACCACCATATATATCTTGAAAAGTCATCAACAAACATACGTAATAACGAAACCCATCAGTAGACACAACTGGGGATGGACCCCATACATCACAAAAAATTAAATCTAAAGGAGCAGTGGAACGATGAGAAGAAGACGGTGAAGGAAGACGATGACTCTTTGAAAGTCTACAGGCCGAACATTGACTTGGAACAAGGGTTGATGAGACAGGTAAAGAGTTGGAAGAAATGATGTGCTGGACTGTGCGGTAGGCCGGATGACCCAAGCGATTGTGCCACTGACTAAGAGAGTACGAACACCAAAACAAGCAACAACGGGTGAAGAAGATGATTTGAGACCTTGAATAGGATAGAGATTATTGATTCTGGGTCCTTGGAAGAGAGTTGTTCTGGTCTTGGCATCCTTCACAAAGAAACAATGAGAATGAAATTCAAAAAAGACATTATTATCAACACAAAATTGAGCAACAGACAGGAGATTTTTAGTGAGGTCAGGAACATGAAGAAGTTTATCAAGAATAAATTTGCCAGAAGGAGAAGAAAAGTGACCAGAACCAGTGTGATGAATAGGAAGAGATGCTCCATCACCAATAAGGACTGAGTCACGACCATCATAAGGATTAGAATGAATGTTGAGATTGGAGAGTTCAGCAGTCATGTGGTTTGTGGCTCCTGTATCTGGGTACCAAAGATCAGCAGATTGAGAAGGAGTAAAAGCAGAATAGTTGGCCGAAAAGGAGTGTGCTGGTGGTGCTTGGAAGGTATGATCATAGCGATGTGGACACGTAACTACTGTGTGGCCAGGGGTGCGACAAAGCTGACATGTGTCGGAAGAGGTTTGGAAAAAATTGGTGTTGCTTTGAGAAAAGTTGCTGTTGCGCCCACCACCACGATTTCTATAGTGCGTACGGCCACCTCTGTTACTACGTTCAAAAGTGCTTCGGCCAATGCCACCACGATTGTTGTTGAAAAATCTGCCACCACGTCCTCTAAAACTTTGAAAACCACGGCCACCGCGGCGAGTAGGAGTGGGTAGAAGTCCATCTGAAGTAACCGCAACATTTGCTGTGATTTGAGAGATTGTGGTGCCAAAGAGTTGAGACTGACGAGCTTCATAAGTAAGCAAGTGACTGAGAATTTCTTCTGGAGTTAAGATATCCTTTCTAGTGGTGAGAGAAGTTACGATGGAGTCAAAATCAGCTCCAAGTCCTCCAAGAAGATATATGTTAAAATCAACATCAGACACAGCATTGCCGGTGGCAGCAAGGGAATCTGCAATAAGAGTGGCTCTCTGGTAATACTCTGACATTGATTCTCCGCCCTTCTTAAGATGAGTGAGTTGTTGGTGAAGTTGAAGATATTTTGCCTGAGATTGTTGAGAATACATTGTCTCCAATGCATGCCACATGGCTCTCGAAGTCTTATGTCTCATAACCTGTGCAATAAGTTTTTCAGACAAAGAGGAGATTAAGAGCGAGAGAATAAGTTGGTCCTGTTCGAACCATTTAATGTAAGCTTGGTTGGGGGTGCCATCTGGAAGTTTTTGTAAGGGAGGTGGGTTAGAACCATCAATGAAGCAGAAATATCTTTGTCCGTAGAGATAAGGTAACATTTGGGCTTTCCAAATAAGGTAGTTTTCTGGGGTAAGCTTGACTGTTATGAAATGGGAGACATTGGAAGGAAGAGACGGTGTGGTTGATAGAGGGGAGGTGATGGGGTCGGAGGTGGCGGAGGAAGATGATTTAGAAGTAGTTATCGGACTTTTTGAAGGATCCGTCATTGTTGACTATTATGGCTCTGGTACCATTTTAAATATACAGAGAACGAACAGAAAAGATAAAGTAAAGCACAGCGGTGAAGAGAAAGAACATCTCTTTGTATTTCATTTTCTGTGATGAACAGTAACAGTTTCAACGTATATATAAAGTGTGAGCTATTCTAGAATCATCTATAGGGCTTAGCTGTACAAGAGATAAAGTAAAATATCCACTGATGAGTTAGGTTTGGGCTTTGGCATCTGACTTGGGCTTATCATCAAACATGGGCTTGGCATTAGACTTGTGATGATGTGGATCAGTTGATGTGCTAACAAGTCCCAATAAGCTCACAACTTCTTCCTATTTTCCCATCATCTTTGGTGTTTTTTTTTTGGGTTAATATCTATAGATTTTTTTTATTAATCATGCAATATATTCGTATTTGTACTTCATAGTATTTATCTATATTTTCTTGATCAAAATTAATTTGAATTTGTATCTAAAAATGCTTGATGGTCTATATACCTTGAGAGAACATAAAACATTTTTCTGTTTTAGTTGTTATTTGTTAATTGTTAATATTGTTTTGTTAATGTCCATAATTCTTTTGCCGATCACATATTTGCACTTCAAATTATTTATTTATATTTTCTCTAACGACATGTATTAAATTGTAGTTTAAATTTACCTTTTAAAAACTGCTTAAAACCCTTTTCTTTTTTCATTGGTCTTTGATGATTTTTTAAATCATCTCTCACACACACACACACGCACACACGCAATTTGTTCATTAAAACGCGCTATGTGAAAATTAATATTCCATTATTGCTTCACCTTTTCTTCTTGGTTCAAGTAGACTTCATCAGCCAGGCTTTACAGGTACCAACGCGTGGTCGTATGCAAAAATAGTTTCAGACACTTACAATACGTGTTCCTTATATCTTTACACAGAGGCATGACTATTCTAGAGAACAAGATAGACCTTTTACAATGCTTTGAGGTACAATTATAACGTAGTTACTAATTATTACTTACAATATTTTTCAGCTTTATATTAAAATATCCATAAGCCAATCTGCAATTGTTATATATTCTTATTCGCTAGAGACTATAAGTAAGAATCAACTATATAGAGATAACTACAATTAAGATATATGCGCAAGACATTTGCCTGCGTCATCAATCGTCATATTGTTGGGGGGAAAAAAGAAATTTGACGTTAATAACCGTAGCTAGCCCCAGTCCATTATTTTGATACTTTCATATGTGAGAGTTCTCATCATTGTACTTTAATAATAACTTCCGGTCCTAATCAATATAAAAGTTAGTTGACTAATTTAAATAGATTAAAAAATTTTAGTTATTTGCAATAAATAATTTTTTTTCTTTCCTAAAATATCCTTACTAATCATATGTATTAATTAGAATTATTTAATATGTGCGACTATTATAAAAACTACTTTTTTTTAAAAAAAATATATAATAACCAAAGTAGATCGGAGTCTTTTATTTAAGATAAAATTGAATATCAAATTAATTCGTTAAAGATTGGAGTAGTATTATTCTAAGATGCTTCCCACAAAATGGCCAAATTTTTTGACAAGGGAAATTATTACCTAGAAACAACCAAGTCGCATTAGAGGGGAATCAAAATTTCACGTATGATCGACGATCTTGTTCCCTCGCATGGTCCCAGGATCAGTGGCAAAAAGGCTCGCGGGTAAATCGAGGCGCCATGTAGATAATTAATTAATGGGAAAATTATAATAAAGTTTCAAGAAAGCAAAATAACTACCAACAAGCTAATTTTAATAACAAGTTAAAAGTTATCAGTTTCTACTCTGAAACTAGTCATTATAAGTTGTTTAGGTTATTATTGAGATTTTTTAGTAATTAAATTTTTTCTTTGGAATTTGATTGCAATTTTCCCTTAACTAATTTGATATCCTTACAACCTCAATTCTTTCTAATAATGGATCTGGTTTTAATATATTAGAATGTGCGCAAATTGTGACAACTGAAATGTATGGAATGGAACCACTAAACAAGTTATCACTGAGGTGCAGATCGAAAGGTGAGGATGGAAATCTAATAGAATATGATTGATGATGTTAAATGATTATCATAGAGATAAAAATGGACAAGAGAGGAAAGGTTAGGATTGAAAGATGTAAAGATAAGATTATTTGATGAAAGGCTATCAAATAAAGCTCTTGAAGATTCAAGCCAAAGTTAAAGGTCATTACTGACGTGAAGTTATTATAGAAGAGATCAAGGTCATGAGAGAAGAAAAATAAAAATGAGAAGATAAAAAGTGAAGATTATGGGATGAAAAGTTGCAATTTTGTTGACAGAACTGTTGAAGGTTGGAACAGAAGTTGAAGGGCCATTAAAATGATGATGCGTTCAAGTTATTAACAAAGAGATTAAGGGTGACAACAGAAGAAGAATGGTTGGAAGGAGAAGCAGACAGAGGAAGGTTATGGTCATAAGAAATGTCACATCATCGACTGCGGCCACATCTTAGAGTTGCTAACATCACTCACTTCACTCAAGGCGAGATTTGTTAATAAAGTAATATTAATTGTGCCTCTCAAAATAAGTGAGTCTGAACTACCAAGATTAAGAATTTGAACATGACCTGTTTGCTTGCTGCAAAAAGAGACTCACATTTCCATTGAAGTAATATTAGTAATGACAATGTCCATAAACTTAAAAAAGCCGAAGATCGTTAATATCAATAATTTTGCGTTATGCTATATGAGTTGACTTGACTATAGACTTGGAAAGCTGTGGTATTTGGAATATAATTACTTCTCTGTCACAGGATAACAGTATTATTGAACATTTTAATGTGTGTTTGGACTCTAACTAGGAATGCTTAAAAATCATTTGGAACAAGAAAAAAAAAAGTGAATTGAATGAAAAATGTAGGCTTCAGATAGCTTTTTTTTTTTAAAAAAAAATATTTTTGGGGGGAAAAAATCATAAAATTGAAGCAATTTTTTCTGATTTCTGATTTTTTTTTTTGTGTCATTCAAATTAGTTTATGTTCAACTGATTTGTTTTTGGGCAAAAACCTATTTAAACATAGAATACACTATATTAATAAACTTTTATCTCAATTTCAATTTGCAAAAGTCAGTTAAATAAAATTTATTTTTAAAAATGTTAATCCAAACAAGTCGTTAATGGCCCAGTTTTGTTTGATAGGACTAATCAAGAGTTTATTACACGTTATAAAGACAAAAGCGACTTTATTGGTGTCGGAGTTTCGTTTGGGCTAAGCAACGAAAGCCTAATTAAAATCTATAAACCTGAAAAAGTGATAGATTTGCTTCTTCTTCTTCTTCTTTTTTGTGTCAACGTACAAGATGTACTAAACCTGCGTTAATTAGTCAAACTTTTATGCAGACTAATTAAAGATTATTCCGCGCGGTACAAAGACGAAATTTGCATATTGGAAAAGATGTGGAGTTTCTGTAGCAATTCGGACCGCCATATTATGGTTTAATTTTTCAATCTACTCTTATTTATATATTGATCTACTTCAATTTTGACAATAATTTTGTGCAAGTGTTTGGAAAAGAAACAATATAAATGCATATAAACTATAAGGTCTATACAACATTTCACCCTTATCATAACACTTCTCTCATGCTCTGTAATTTCTTTTTATTCTTTCGATTCAATATAATCTCTCTCTGCAGATCTCATTAGACTGTTCTATGTCATCAACATAAGATATTAGTAGAAAAATCAGTCTAATTTTAAGCATTTTCCAAGATATTATCTCTTTTATTCGTCGAATGAGAGGGGGAAAAGAATCTAATTGTGACTCAAAATAAATGAATCACTCAACTTTTGGCATTTTGAAAGAGACCCTAATGGAAGCCTGAGTTCTCAAGTGCTTATAAATTACAGGAAATTACATAATTGGACATTCTTATTCTTTTTGTCAGATACATATTGGATATTCTAAAGGACTGAATTGTTACTGGGTTGCCTAATTGACACCCATTGGGCCGAAGACCATTAGCTAGAAAACCAGAACTATCCTTCTAAGATCCAGTAAGCCCATAACGTCTTCATTTACCAGTTGCGGTGGTTAAATCATTCAATTATTCTCAACTCCCTTCAATTTTCAACATTCGTAAACAAACTTTTCTTTTTCTTTCTTTTTTAATTGTGACTATAAGGTAAGATAAGATTTCAATCTTCCATCAATAATAAAATGCCGACATATTGAATAAAAAATATTAATTTGGAGTCGAAAGGTGTGGTGTTTATGAATAATGTGAAATGTTTACAACGACAATCATTTATGATGCAGCAGCAGATAACCTGAAGAAAATTATACATTTTCATGTTTGTTTTTTTTCTATTTATCATCATCGGGAAGGGAACAATGATGAGAATAATATTTTTAAGTTTGACCAAGAGATTAAACTATAATGCTTCCCCCCAGCCAATAGCTTTTTCTTCACTCTAATTTTACTAAATTAAACAAAACCTCAAATTAAAATATGTCGAAAACTTTCTCAAAAATATAAGTACGGTAACTAACAGCCATGCACAGATTTATGTTTAAAAATATTATACACTTTTTGGTTGCTTCTTGCTTGAGTTCTCTTATTAAAATTCTTCTGGGTCGACGAAAATGGAAAACAGCATAAAATAAGTAATAAATAACTCATTTTCATCACTTTTCCTTTAATGATGATAGGCTCTCGTGCGATTGGGGGAAAAAAAACAGAGAGAGAGAGAAAAAAAAAAGGTAATCTCTTGATATGTCTTAACCTAGCTAGAAATCTAGAAAAAAGTAATTACGTCACAAAAATAGTTTTTTGTTTTTACAACTATTGTAATGTATCATAAAACTCCTATGAAATACAGTATAAGTTTATTCTTGAATACAATTTAAAATATAAGAAATAAAACAGCTGAAAAGAAAGAGAGAAAACACAAGATCATTTATCCTCGTTCAAATTAATATGTCCTAAGCACAAAGCAAGGGATTTTTATTATAATTATAACACACAAAGCAACCCAAACATAGACACAGATTACTAAAAACAATATATTAGGTAGGTTTATGTTTACCACTTTTTATTTCCGTCTTTTCTAAGCTTCCTAAAGCATAGAATACAAGACCCTCCAACATATCTAGATCCCAAGTTTTACAACTTTCCTCCCCAGATACATGGTTTAAGCAGAGGAAGAGGAAGAGGGAACTAGTTTCACTACTCATTATCTTATGAGCACTCTAGGCTCATTAGATCTGTACCATTTATATTTGATTTAAATAGTTCAGATTTAAAATCTTTAATTAATTATTTTTAAATAAAAAATCTATTTTTTGAAAGAATGATAGTTAAAAGATTATTTTTATTTTAGATTCTATGTATATTAAAATAATTATTTTGAACAAATAAAAATAATGAAGAAATCAAATCCGGACCATCCAAATAAAATATGAACAGTCTAGATCTGATGAGTTTAGAATACTCATCGAAATAATGAGTACCGAAATTGGTTCCGAGAAAGAGGTATCTTAATTACAAAAGAGAGCTCATGCAGAATAATCTACACATTAAAACACAACGCCTTCGAAATATTTAACTTCATTGTCCTCTATCTTCGTTCCTCAAAATTTGTTAAATACTGTATATAGCTTCAATCGCAGCCCATGACTGCAGGACAAGACCTTCCTTTGAATGCGCCAATTTGTTCAACAATAACAAATATCTATCTTCAATGCTTTGCAATAATTCAATCAAATCAATGTATAAGTTCTACTTCATGAAATTATGGACTTCAGATTTTGTTCTTGATCAGCAGAACTTTTTGTTTTTTTGACCAGCATTGATCATCAGCAGAACTGTTTCATCAATAGCTTCAGTTAATCATATCAATAAAAAGCCAACAGATAATCTTTTCATACGGATAATTCAAAACAAAAAAAAATCATTTCAAAACTTATAATGGTAGATATGCTGGAATCATATTTTGAATTATGCCGACATATATTAACTTCGTAAACAGGGCAATCATACAAGCATCAAGCTTTGTATATCCTCAATTAGTACACAACAGATAAGACTTAAAAAGCAATGACTTTTATATCCTCAATTAGTACACAACAGATAAGACTTAAAAGGCAATTACTAAGACATCACCAGTTCAATTAAATGCTAGAAGTGAAGATCATTAGAAGTACAATATATTTCAAAATTTGTGCAACAAACCATCATTACTTATATCATAACTTCATCCAATACCGATCTACAAGAGAACAGGCCCTGTGAAAAAACAGAGTAGCATATTAAGCATTTCCTAGTAATTCCATAGATAAGATTATTTGATTGTTATTATGTTAATTTTCCTATAAGTTAGTCGAAAGCCTGAAATATTATAGCTTAAAAATACCCATACAGTGTCCAATTATGACTTTTATTTGAACAAAATGTGTGTCTACATTGATATATAGACTCTAGTAATTTACTATCACATGGTTATTATAAGTAAGAGTTGAATGGAAGCAAGAGCAGCAAGAGGAAAGATATAAATCATTACCTCGTGGCTGGTGAGGCCATTTAACCACGTAGTGCCTGTTTGGCAGTAGGGGTGTTCACGAGACGGATCGGGACCGAGACAGGCCGTCCCGGTTCCGTCCCGATGAACAGTAACGGGACAGATTTTCTGTCCCGTGTCCCGGCCCGTCCCGAGGTTGTCCGGTCCCGGTCGGGACGGGACGATCCGGGACGGGACCGGGACGTCCCGAAATATATATTTTTTTAATTTTTTTTAATTTTTTTAAATTTTTTTTAAAAAAATCTGATTTTTTTAATTATATTTTTTTGAGCTTAAATCTTATAAAAACATCTTTTTTATTTGTTTGGGCACTCTTAAACAAAAGCTCAAAATATTACATATAATAGTTATTAAAAACTCTAAACAAAAGCTTTTAACACAATAAAACTTGCTAAAAAATCTAATCATCAATAATCTCAAATAATTAACAAATATAAAAACTCTAAATAAATATATCCATAGTTCTATACAATAGTCTCAAATCTTAAAAAAATATGAAAAAAATGATATTATATAAAAAGTTAAAAAAATTAATTTTTTTTTAAAAAAAGGGACCGGGACGGGACGACCCCGTCCCGTGTCCCGTCCCGTCCCGGTCCCTTTTTTGTCCCGTCCTGGTTTGTCCCGTCCCGAAAAATTTCGGGACGGATCCGTCCCGTCCTAATAAAACCGGGACCGGAACGGGCCGACCGGGACGGGCCGGCTTTGAACACCCCTATTTGGCAGTGTTTAAAGTGGCCCATAAACTACTTATTTTAGACAAAAGCCTGGTTGAAAAATTATATCATGTTCGGGAGGGCTTGTGTGTAATTGGGCTTGTGGTTCATAAGCTGCGTAACTAAGCGTTTCAAAATAAGCTCTTCTTAGGAGCTTATTTGAAGAGTTTGTTCTGGACTGTGGTGTGCCAGAAATCATTTCTTTTTTATTTTTTTCGCTGCCATTATTCCCTCATCCACTTTCGTATTTTCTTGACCAGAGCTATCATTTCCCACGACTCATCCCTTCTACAGCCCAACGAGCTTCGTCACCTCCTTGCCAGAAGCTCCATCGCTGGTCGCCGTGAGCTTTGTTTAGGGTCTTTGAATATTTTTTAATAAAAATGTTTGGGGTCTTTGAATATTTTTTGAGGATCGCCGAGGAAATCCCTAGCGCCATCAAGGAAATGGTTTTGAAACGATATCAAGAGCTATTACACGACCACGTGGCAATCGAAGAAGACTGGATGCCGATTCTGTCGGACCCAGATGATCCTGATCACTGGAAAATGAACGAACATGGGTACATACGAAATTTTTCAATTCACTTTAATTGCATTTCATTCCTCCCCCCGTTTCTTTTTTTTAGTTTTCTTGATTTTGTGGGTTTTTCTTATGAATTGCTAAGAAATTATCGTCAATGACCGATTTCAATTTCTCTTTATCATATTGATTGATCTTGGTGTGTTGCCTCTCTCAACGACTGTAAATTTTTTTAGATTGTTGATTCAAAAAAGCATATGATCGGTGTGATAAAAAAGAAAAAACTGAATTGCAGAGGCTAATAAGGAACGAACGAAAAAAGAAGCAATAGTGCAGAAAGGGAAGAATGGATGGAGAAAAACACGTTTGATTCAGAGGAAGATGAGGAAGAAAAGTGCAGAGGCAAAGATAAAGAAGATGACTGAAAGGACGACGCCCATGAAACTTTATTTGTTCTGAATTGTTCTTTTTTATTTTTCAATTTTCGGTTTTTGTTATGAGCTTTGGATGGCAAATACGATGTTAATTAGGGGCCAAAGAGTAAATAAATCTAGTTGACCTTCCTCTAGCAAATTTGATTTTAATAAATCTCTATAAAATGCCTTCACCGCAATACCTTTATCAAACATTTGTATCCCTACAAATAGTAATAAGAGAAATTTAATTAACTGACCCTTTATTTCCGTATTATAATTTAGGTGCACTATTATTTTTTTTTAAAAAAATCAATATGTATATTATAAAATTAGAGCCCATTTTTACGTTTACTTAACTGTAGGTATCCGCATCATTGAGTTATGCTATTTTTTAAACTTCTGTACATTTTTATTAAAAAATATTCGAAGACCCCAAACTCTACGACTGTTATTGAATTCATTTGTTAAATTTCACTTTTTCATATTAAATTAATTTTAAATTTATTATATTATGTCAATTTATTTTTTTTATCATATTTCACTTTATATTTAAAATATTTCTTATGATTTCTCTAAATTTTTCAAATTTAATTCACTCATTAAATTTCACTCCTTCATTATATTATCTCAATTCATTTTTTTTTTTCATGTTTCACTTTATATTTAAAATATTTTTATGATTTTTTTAAATTTTTAAAATTTAATTCACTCATTAAATTTGACTTCTTCATATTAAATTATTTTAATTTCATTATATTATGTGAAATTATTTTTTTAATCATGTTTCATTATTTATTAAAACTCATACCTATTTGGGTCATTTTATAACCAAATTTATTTTTACTCAATCATAATCCAGACAACTTTTTACTAATATCATTTTTCCAAACTAACTTTTCTGAGTTCCAATCTAAATACAATTCAGCTTATCTAATTTAACTTTTACCCAACTTCACTTTTTCAAAAGTCAAATTGATAATAAGTTATTTTTCCAATCGCTAATCCAAATGAACCCATAAACTACAACCATGACATGGACTTTCTCTGTTGCTGTGTTCACAACCTCTAGTAGGCTTGTCTCCAAGTTCAGTCGAAGAGCAACGGCCCTAGAAAGGACCACAATCCTTGGATTTATATTTAAAAGCCATGGATTTATATTTAAAAATATTAGACACTTTTTGGTTGCTTTTTGTTTGAGTTCTTTTATTAAAATTCTTCTGGGTCGGCGGAAAGGGAAAACAGTATAAAATAAGTAATACATAAATTATTTTCAGTCCTTTTCTTTTAATGATGATGGGCTCTCATGCGATTTGTTAACAAAAAAATGTAATCTCTTTATATGCGTTAACCTAGAAATCTTTTAAGAAAAAGTAATTACGTCACAGAAATATTTTTCTGTTTCTATAACTATAGTAATGTATCATAAAATTCCTATGAAATACAGTATAAGTTTATTCTTGGATATAATTTAAAATATAAAAAATAAAACAACCGAAAAGAAAGAGAGAAAGCACAAGATCATTTGTGCCTATTCAAATTAAAATGTCCCATGTCCAGGCCCCGGGCACAAAGCAAGGGATTTTCATTATAGCCGGTAATTATTATAACATACAAATCAATCCAAACATAGACTTAGATTACTAAACACAATCTATAAGCTATGTTTATCTATGCCACTTTATATTTTTGTTTTCTGTAAGCTTCCTAAAACAAAGAATACAAGGCTCTCTAAGCATCATTACTTGGATCATGACTTCATCCGATGCCAAATTGTAGGAGGAACAGATCCTGTAAGGAACAGAGTAGCGTGTTAAGCATTCCCAAGTAATTCTATAGATAAGATTACTTGATTTTTGTTATCTTAGTTTTCCCATAAATTAGTCAAAAACCTAAATGTTATAGCTTAAAAACATTTATACAATGTCCAAGTACGATTTTTATTTGAGCATCAGTAATAAGTTAAAAATGCTTGTCTATATTAACATATCAACTCTAGTAGTTTCCTATCACATGGTTATTATAAGAACAGCAAGAGGAAAAATATAAATCATTACCTTGTGGCTAGTCTCTGATGGTGAGGTATTTAAGCACATAAACCACAACCATGACATAGACTTCACATGTTACTGCGTTCACAAACCTGTAGTAGGCTTGTCTCCAAGTTTGGTTGAAAAGCAACAGCCCCATAAAGGCCCAGAATCCAACAGGAAATCCCAATCCCATGCTCAAGTAAAATTCTCGAGAGAACAATGAGGCATCTTTTTCTTCATCCTAATTAGCTTCTTAAGGTGGCGACATGTTATCTTCTAGGCACTTTTTGTTCAGTGACAATACACAAAGATCAAGGTTTCCTTCATAACATGAAGCATTAAAGCTTTGCAACTATGTTCCTATCAGGATTTTTCTAGAGAGACTATTGTTTGACAAGTCTAATACACCAAGACAATCAATATGAACAAGGCTTGGAGGAATTGGGCCTAATAACTTATTATTTGACAAATCTAGAAATTCTAGAGATTCCAAATTGCCAATCTTCATAGGTATCTCTCCACTTAGCTGGTTTCTTGATAAATTTAGGGAAACCAATCCCAACAAAGAAACGAGTTGGTTTGGTATTTTTCCTGTTAAAGCATTACTAGAGAGATCAATGCCTTTAAGGAAAAATGTTGGCATCTTAAACACCTGATCCTCACCTTTCCATGCTAAGCTTATATAGAATTCAAAAGATTCATTGAGACTGAGACAGGTTGTCCAATTGATTGTATATGTATGGCCACTATCAATTAGGTTGGCGTCCTTTTGCCCCATAACAATAAACTTTTGAAGACAATATGGAGTTTCATTTGATAACATATTATGAGAGAGATCCAAAAGCCAAATCTGCATTGAGTGACAAAGATGCAAAGGTAAACTATCATTTAAATGGTTCATCCACAAGCTTAGAGCTTCTTAACTACCTAAGGCTTTTCCCAATCCATGAAGGTATTGGACCAAACAACTTATTCTTTGACACATCCAACAATAATAACTTAGAACAATTCACCAAAGAGAAAAGAAGTTCTCTAGTCAAACTATTATTGCTCAAAATCAAAGCCTCCATATTCACAAGGAGTCCTCAAGATGATGGGATTTCTCCTAATAAATTATTGTTGCTCAAATCAACAAACTCCGACACATTTAGTTGGCTCCAACAATTAGGTATGTGCCCTTTTAATTGATTGTTTGATAGGTCTAAAATGACAATGCATCCATCCTCAATTTGCCCACAGACAAGTGGAATCAAATTTGAGAATTTATTTTTAGAAAGATGAAGTTTTGATGCTTACCAAAGAAATGATGGAATTGCACCTTTAAAGTTATTTGAATTCAAAATAATTCTTGGCCGATAATTGAACATCAGTGGTAAATTTGAGATTTCACCAGAAAAATTGTTGAATGAGATGCTCATGTAATACATGTTTTTTAACAGTGGCCAAAACCATTCTAGCATAGTACTTGAAAGCGTGCTATCAGAGATATCCAAATATAGTAATTGATGTTGATTACGAAGCCAAGTTGGAAAATTAGGACCTATCATGCAAGAAGCCATACCCATAACTTGTAACTGAAAAGGAGGAATCCAACTGGTGCTGATTTCCTAGCTCAGTGGATTGTGAGACAATGATAAGGCCAACAAGTTAGAAAGATTTTTGAAATGTGATTTGGTGATTACGCCTCCTAAATTATTCCCATGCAAATACAGAATGTCCAATTGAGATATCAATCCCATGCTTTTAGGTATTTTTCCTTCTAGTTGGTCAGCAAAGAGATCCAAAACTTGCAAAAAGGAAAAACTCAAAAGATTAGGTAACATGCCTGTTAGTCGATTTCCTCCTAAATCCAAAATTCTTAATGAATGTCTATGGCACCATGATATATTAGAAATGAACCTTGGAAGGTCCCCACTAAAGTTATTGTAGCTTAGTGTTAAGCTGTTCAATGTGCATATATTCCTTAGTAATGTTGGGACTTCACCTTAGATATGATTATAGGAGAGATCAAAAACTTCAAGAGACTTCATTATGTTTCCAAAACCATCCGGAATGAAATTGCCAAGGAAGTTATCACTGAGGTGCACTTTATGAAGATTAAAGGTGAAGTTAGAAATCCAATAGAATATGGTTGATGATGTCAACTGATTTTGAGACAGATCAAGATGGATAGGAGAAGGTTGGGATTGAAAGATGTCAAGATAAGATTATTTGATGTAAGGCTACAATTGCTTAAATAAAGTGCTTGAAGATTTGAGCCAAAGTTCAACGTCATTACTGATGTCAAGTTATTATAAGAGAGATCAAGAACAATGAGGGAAGAAAAATGAAAATGAGAAGATAGAAAGTAGAGATTATGAGATGAAAGATTGCAATTTCTCAAATAAAGTTGTTGAAGATTGGAGCTGAAGTTGAAGGGCCATTGAAACAGCGATGGGTTCAAGTTATTATAAGAGAGATCAAGGGTGACAAGAGAATAAGAATAGTTGTGAGAAGCAGACAAAAGGTTATAGGCATTAGAAATGCCACATCCTCTCAGTCTCAATTCTGTTTGTTTCGGCACAAGTTTACCAATCATGTGTAGCCACATCTAAGAATCACCAACATCACTCACATAACTCAATCAAGATTTGTTAATAAAGAGAGCTTTGATATCCACTTTGCATCACCATTGTTTTTGTCGTCTACTGTGAGATTCATATTTTAACCAAGCTGCAATGTGTGCAACATGGACAGATTCCTGAGTTGATAAGGAATCACTCCAACAAGATAATTTCCTCCAAGATTAATGTACTGCAACTTGGAAGGATTTCCAAGTTGCCAAGGGATAGCTCTATCCAAGTAATTGTTACTTCGATCAACATATTGTAAGTTTGAAAGCTTTCCCAGTTGATTGGGAATATGCCCAACTAAAACAAAATCAGAGAGGTTGAGATACCTTAAGTTGGTGAATGACTCTATGGATTGAGGGATGTCACTTTGATAGAAATTATTGTCACTGAGATCCAAATGTTTTAGATCATGCAACTCACTCAACAACGTAATATTACTGATACCAGCCATATAAAGTGGACCTGAACCGTGGAGATCAAGGATTTGAATGTGACCTATTTGGTTGCCACAATGAACTCCTTTCCAGTTGGAACAATCTTCATTATCTCCGTCCCTCCATGTGGATAGTATACTAGAGTCAGTGTAGATGCCTTGTTTGAACAACAGAAGAGCTTTCCTCTCCTTCTCGATGCACTTCTTCAATGCTTCACCATCAGTGGCCAAACTGAGCCTTGTATGTAGCAACAACAGCAATGTCAATAATGCATAACAAAATTTGAACAAACAGCCCATCACAACAACAAAATAGCTTCAATATAAGTTCAAAAGTGAAACAACTAGAGTGGATTAACACACAGTTCTTGGATAACCGTGGTTTCTTTTTGTTTATTGTTCTCAGCTCATGAGATTTTGAGAGGTATAAATAGTTGATGGTAGAATTTTTATAGAGTTCATTGTTATGGTTGTTATATTACTCTATAAAATTACGAGTCAATTAAAGTCTTCCTCTTTTTGCCCCACTCAATGTAGAAATATCCCTCAAATAAATTAAAAAAGGCAAAGTATATTCCATCACTGATTTTCCAAGAAGCTTCACGGCCATCATAAATTATATTAGACTAAACTAAGTGACGACGAAGCTGCAGTAATCTTACCTTTACATAGGATATAAATACACACACACATATATATTGTACATTAACTTTAAATAAATCATAATTTGTGAAAATTATGCTTATTTGTACATTTGGTGTCAAAACAAAAAGACATTAAAATATTGAGAATAATTTAGAATAAAATTTAAACTATTCAACTTTTAAATGAACAATTAAAATATATATGCTCATATGTTATATCCAGATCCCCTGGTAACTGGGGATATTGTGAGTTGAGGTGCGTTCGATATGCAGACCATAGATAAATAATCATGATTATTTATTCACTGTACAGCTTAATAGACGGTTGGGAAAGATTTAGCTACGTCTAGAATTAACGACATGTACATTATACGAGAAGAAACATTTTGAGATAAATATTTTTTTTGGCCGGCTTGAGATAAATAACTTGATTTCAAATCATTCAATCACTTAAATCACTACATACGCATCCTTAAAAATACAATCTATAAGTTAAATCACATAATTTGACATTTTATAAAATATTAGAAAAAATAACATAACTATATATAGGCTTTTATATATAGAGAGTTTCGAAAATAATATAACTAACTAATAACTTGTATGTTTTTCCAATGAAGAAAAGTCATCAGAAGATATTATTTCAATGAAAATAAATGACAATATTTTCTCGGAGTTCATAATATTGAGAATTTTGCTGATGTTGGATACAGTGCTCTTGTAAGATATTATTATTTTGCTTCGACAAAAATATTGTCTTTTCTAACCAAACATTTTATCACACAGACATACACAAATATTTTTTCACAGAAATTGAAGTAGAATTATTAAAATACCTTTTCATTATTTTAATGTATTTTTAGGCCATTCTCTCCTCACATCTTCACGGATTATGTTGATATAAATGGCTTACACAGATGATAAAGAGAAAAAGATATTTGGACTATTAATTATGCACCAAATTTGTCGTTTAAGTATTGTGTCTTAGTTATTTTGAACGAAACAACATTTTAAATTTTTTTTATTTTCAACTTGTAAATTAAAATTTCATTTTAAATAAATTACCCTTATGAATGATGGTTTCTTGTCGATCACACCCGTCCTCTTCGGCAAATATAAAAATCATCCCTAGACTTTTCTCAACTCTGACTTTCACTCTATTCAGAAAACTTGGTGGGAAAAATGGCAAAGAAGAGTATAATCTGGTCCCTCAAAATGAGTGGCCAAATCTCCATGGTGAATATTCAATAACGAACCACCATTTTCACTCTAATTTAATTTCCACATGTCAGACGAAAGTGTCCATCCTAGGCTTCGGGATTAACTATCATCTACGCTCTAATTTCAAATTGATGCAGTTTCTTGGAAAGCACCATTCAACTACTATAAGAAAATATTTACGGAGAATAAAAAATTTCAGAGACCATAATGCCAGAAACGAAACAACATGTATTCAAGAAAAAAGAAAAAAAATCATTGGAAAAAAATAGTTCTTGTCATCAGGAAACTAAATACCTTTGTCCAATTATTGGTTTTATAAGGGAGACCCTTAAAGAGCTTAATGAAGGAAATTTGAGCAAAGAAAAGGCATCACAGGAAAGGATTCATAATAACTCACTAACTATTTCCTAACAATTTCTTGAGATGTTTACATTAAGCCAACTTATTTTAAAGTATCAAAACCAATCCCATCAATGTAAAATATAAATTTTATAACAAGTTTACAGTTATAGTATCTCTATGTCTCACTATGAATTAATTGCATGCGGATGGACCAGAAATATTGATACGTACATATTTCGAGTTGTCACCGAGTGTTGATACTCACTACAAAAAAATAGTCTATTAGCAACGGAAAATATTCCATTGCAAATTCCGTTAGTAAATAGGCTTAGCGACGGAATTTTGCGACGAAATATTTCTGTTACAAAATTTCGTCGCTAATTCTGTCGCTAAATTCCGTCACTAATTTCTACTCCTATTTTTTGACAGATTTTTTGACAGAATTTGTTTCCGTCGCAAAATTCTATCACAAAATCCATCGCTAACATGAAATTCACAAAATTCTACATTATGATTATAAAATTTGAAAAATTTATATAATATAATAGTGTAATTATTTAGACATGTATTTTAACAATTTATATATCTATACATATATATAAAATATAATAGTTTAATTATTTATACATATTTTCTGTTGGGAAATAGAAGAAAATTGATATCCTTATTAGACACTTTTTTGAAATTGATTATATTTTTTTGAGGTTGTGAACTTAAATTAAAAATATGAATATAATTCGTAATATGATTTTATTTTCTTGTTACAATATGATTAATTTTTTTGTCAGATTGCTGCTCTTTCTTTCAACATTAGTGTCAAATAAGTGTCTTTAGATATGATAACATATGTGAAAAGTTTCTTTAGATATGATGAGATATGTGGAAAACGTAAAGACATGTTGAACTTTTACCTAATTGATAACTTGTTTAACAACATATTGAAATATTATTTATTGACTTATTTTCATTGAATGAATAATAAGGGCGCCATAAACTATAGAGTTAAGCTGGAAACCTAATAACGAGGTCAATTTAGCTCAATTTGCATATATTTGATCTGTTCGAAAAAAAGAAAGTTTAAAAGAAGTTTTGGCAAGGTTAGTTTAGATCCAAAAGCGAGTATGTTGGGTTAGCTTCATTATTTGATTGAATTACTCAACTGATGACCCATGTTATTAAATATAATCTATAGTGTGTGTGTATATCCTAATTTTCGTTTGCAACTTGGAGTAATAGTAAATGCTCATTTGATAATGAAATTATATATAAGAATATCTAAGATAAATAAAGGGATGGTAAAGTATAAAAAGAGAATCAATATCTTGAATTTCTAAAACAATAATTATAAATATTTTGAATTTCTTTTTAGTCATCCTGAAATTGAGAAATGATAATTAGAAAAGAAAATTAGAGATTATAGAGTAGATCTAAGACTATAATAAGAAAAATCTTATTAGATCTAAAAATATTTGATTAGAATATTATAAAAAGCTTGACAACTTTACTTAAGAAAAAAAATTTCATCCTGGTAACATATAAGTTAGAGATTCTGCCCCTATCATTATAATCCTGTAGATTATATTTAATTTGTAAATTTCATATTTAAATATATCTATATTTTATTGTCAAATATTTCAAATATATTTGTATTAAATTTGATAAAAATATTTCGAATAAACTGCTGTTTAAATCTTTATTATTGAAGTGTCTTATATTTATGTTTTTTGTTTTAACTTTATTATATTCTTTTTAATGCTTATTTCTTGATATATCTTATATTTATATCACTATATATATATATGTATGATATTAGTTTAACATTATTGGACAGTATTTCTATATTATTATTACTATTTAGGTTTTGAGGTATGTATTAATTTTCTCTAATTACATGCTTAGATGGCAAAAATTGCTGGTAAAAAAAAGGAGGGAAAGTTGAGAGGGAAGGTATTGAAAGATAAAGTGTGTGTGAGAGAGATGTGATATAATTAAAAGTGAGATAATATATGTGAGAGAGAGGTATTATAATTAAAAGGAATAATTTTAATAATTAATTTATCATTTTAATGCTAAGTATATTTTCTATAATAACAATTTTATTTTATAATTTTTTACTAAAGAAACATTTAATTAGATTTTATATCTATATGTGTGTGAAAAATCTTGCTCCTCCAACATATTCGCATGTTCCCTCCATTTGCAAAGGCAAAATTCATTTTCCCTCCACAAATATCACAAATTTGCTCTCTTTAGGATTTTTTTTCTAATTTCCTTCTTTTAAAAAATTACAAGAATCGCAAGAGGAGGAGCCATACCACTTCTAAGGGTTTCCTCAATGCCTAAGGGTTTATTTCTCTGATGAAACCCCTTCACCATCGTCTGCTAGTCCAACAAAGGCACCTCCAATCCTCCACTCCTACTCTTCTTCCATTTCTCCTCCTTAGATCAAATCGCGCCTGAATGTGTAGGTTTTGAGACTCAGAGTGTCGGCCTTCCATTCGCGTTGTTGTGTCCATTCACATTCTTCGGTCTCCTCTTCAAAGTTTAGATTCTATTCCGTTCTGTCAGCCTCCTCTATTTTCATCGTCAGCGTTCAGATTCGTCACTGGGTAGCTTCTTGGCATTCTATTTCTTGTTTTCATCTTCTGGTTTAGATTCCCTTTTAGATTTCATTTTATTTGTGGGTTAATTTTTATTTCAAGGTTCATATCTCCCTTCTAGTTTTGTTGAAAATATTTCTACTGGTACTAAGTGACTGCCTTTTAGTACTGCCTTGACTAGTGACATTGCAGAGGATTAGCACTTCATTTGGTTGATTGGATTCTCTGCAGTTCATTCTGGGAGATGGAAAATGAGGTACACATTTAGGCAAGCTTTAATGTATACTGGTCTTTGATATATATGCTTTTTTATTGGAGTTTTATATTCGTTTTATATTTATTGTTGTATACAAATGTCTGTAATTCCCAACCCTTATTCGTAACTTATGTAAATTGGGCCTTTTTGCTTTCATTTGCTTTTTTTGGTTATTCGTTTTATATTTATTGTTGTATTATTGGAATTGGCTTCTATGTAAGAAAGCTCATTCTTCGAGCTATCAAAGTACAAACATCTGATTGTGTTGTTGCTTCCATATTACGTTCATCATAATCGGTGGATGAGTGTTGTGTAATGGTGATGGCACAAGCATTTGGTTGCTCTTGACGTAAAACTCATGAAATGAGAATGTTGCAAGTTAATCATGTGTAAAGCATCCTAGTTTGTTTATTTGCATTATAGATTCAATTACCTAACTAAAAAAATTCCCCCTCATGTAAAGCTGATATAGATTTCACTCTGATAGTTGCAATGCTTCAAGGCATTTGGTAACTTATGATGAGCTTGTTAGTGTAAAATATAAATGAAGAGTATTGCCTGGATATGGCCAAAACATACTGGAATACTATTAATCTAGCAAGCAGATGATGTATCAAACTCATCATGATTTAAAAGAAATTAAAAATACTTAAAGTAGGGGAATCTTCATTGAGAACCTCATGGGGACCAGTATATCGATACTAACATGTATCAATTGAATTCCAACACCAAACTTATACTTTTACAAAATTCTTTCAATATGCATGCAGTTTCAACACTAAAACTTTAGCTCTTTAATTTATTATGGTTTATTAGCTTTAATGATTTCTAATTTTTTCCTGATTGTATTATTAATTTTATATTGTTAGGATGTCATTTCATTAGGATGGTCAAAGATCCTATCAGATTAGAATCTGATTTTGAGTTATTACTACAGGCCTAGCCCCAACTATATGCATTGATCATTCCAATGGAAATAAACAAGAGCTGAGATGTTAATCCCTTAGCAGATTACAACTTAAAAAGATTGCAAGCATCTTATCCAAAATGTCTATAATTTCAGCCTCAAACATTATGAGCATTATTACCTGAAATAGCAAAACAGTTTCCTACTGATTGAGCATTCCACAACTATTAGACAGATTTACATCACTCTTGCAATGCCATAATTGGGCAAATACATGTAAAATCTGTCATTACATGAGATGCTTGGTTGCTTAGAATATTAAGGGACTTATGATTTACGTATATATTGTCTATGTATAGAGTTACCAATTATTGAAATGCTTGGTTGCTTATGCTTGATTTATATTATATTTACCAATTATTGAAATGCTTGGTTGCTTGGTGAATGCTTTTTTTTTTTCTGGTTTTAATTTGTTGACCTGATTGTGTGTGCAGGGTTGGATTATAATAATTTGAGATGTAGCAGCTCCTTTGATAGAGTTAACTAGAGGTCTAGTGGCAACCCAAACACAAGTTGTAGAACTATTCAAGTAAGGTGACCATTTAACTGTTAGTTGGGTTGACGTATAATGTTTTGTTTTTTTTATCTAGCTTGATATATGTTGTTTGATTGTTGTTGGTAGGTAGTCTCAATACATTCCTATCTCTTACATTTTTCAGAATCTTTTTCAGTTTTTTTTTTGTACTTCAAAGCTATCTGTTAATGATTGTTTAGCAAGTCTTGTCTTTGGTAGGAGTTGTCCTTAAATAAAACTTGTTAGTTTCTTCATATACAAATGTTGCATTTAACTTTGCTTATTCATATATATGTGTGTGTGTATTTGTTTGCCATATATGTTACTTGTCTTCTCCAATTCTTACATATTATTATTGCACACCTCTTTCTTAGAATGAAACAAACGTAGAAGCATTTGAAGCAAATGGATTAGAAGTCATACTACCAATAATTGTTCATAATGATGAATTAAATAATGAAAGAGACTTTGAAATTCACTATGAAGAAGTAGACATGTTGATTGATAACATGGTTTATGATGATGATGATAATGAAGAAGAAGAAGAAGAAGAAGAAGAAGATGATGATGATGATGATGATGATCAAGAAGAAGAAGAGGAACTTCAAGATGATGAAGAAACAAAAGATAGTGAGGAAGATTCTTATATGGATGAAGATGAAGATGATGCATAAATTATGGTTGTGACATTGCATTTGTTACTTAGTTTTCAGTTTGATTGATTGCATTAACTTCTTATTTATTTTTGGGAAAATTAATTTGAGGTCCTTACAATTTTGTTCAATTTTGAATCAAGTACTTTTTTTCTTTTTTGAATCCTTTAATTTTGTGCTGTTAGATTCATTAGTCCCTACTGTTAAATAAAGATAAACACTGTTAAAAATTTTTGTTATCTTCCCATTCCCCACCATTCCCAACCTCACTGTTTTCTCCCACTTCTTCGACCATATCCCGTCTCTGCAATAGCAAGAAGGCTCACGTCTTTGATGATGCGAGTCTGTATGAAATTGGTTCATTAAACACATGAAAACCTCAAAATTTCAGCTGCATCCCCCATTTGTTTATTTGATATATTTCTTCATCTCTCACACTTATCCATTTTCCTCACACAAACTTCCCAACTGGTATTCCTCCGCCACCGTGTTATACAAGTACATTATCAAGACAATCTTGACGATGGGAAGGTGGGAGTCCGAAAGAGCTAGGAAAAAGAAATAAAAAGAGGAAATAGAGATAATGAGATCATGGGAGATCATTTGAAGACTTCAAAATGGGGTTTCTTGAAGAGTAATATTTTTCTTAGATTATACAAAGAGCCAATACAGAGCCAGAGCCCAGAGGGGAAAGAGAGAGAAGGTTGGGGGTTGTCTTACTCTTACTCACAGATCGGTGATGAACGATTCTTGTGGGATTTTAGTGCATATTTTTTGGGAGCCTGGTTTGTTTTTCAAGAGTTGTGCGAGAGAAGGATGTCAGAATCTAACTGCTGACAAGACAAAAGCAGAGATACTAGGAAGAGGTGGGAAGGTTGGGAGAATGACAGCGAAGGTGTAGATGTAACGAAAATTTTAACAGTGTATGTCATTATTTAACGGTAGGGACTAACAGAGTTAACAGCACAAAGTTAAAGGATCCAATAAAAAGGAAAAAAAGTTCAAGGATCTGATTCAAAACTGAATATAACTACGAGGACCTCCAAATTAATTTTTCCTTTATTTTTCATTTAGATTAGATTATAATTCTGTTAATTTCTAAAGAAGATTTAGTTCTTATTGATTTAGTTTTTATTCATTTATTTAATTTTGAATATGCAGAATATATATTCTGATTTATAATGCATCATTCAAACTCTGTTAAATGGAATCTTGTTTTTAACCTTAATGTTCTTAAATTTATGACATTTTATTGTATGGGATTATTTTTAAATTCCAAATTGTTTCTTATAAAAAAAATTGAACTACTTGTAGTTTATAAACTTTACTTATTATCATGAAATTTATTTCTTTCTAAACAATTTATAAAAAAAACCCATTTAAAAAAATAACTGACAAAATTTTGTTGCAAATCAAAAAATAAGCATAAAAATTGAAGAAGAAAAATTTGTACCTAATTTGCGACGGAATTTCTGTCGCAAATTCTATCGCAAATGTGTGTGAGTTAGCGACGGAAAATTCCGTCGCAAAATATAGCAAGTTAGCAACGGAATTTTCCGTCACTAAATGCGGTATTTTGCAACGGAATATTCTATCACTAATCCTACTTTATTTTCCACAGAATTTGCGATGGAATATTCTGTCACAAAGTACCGCATTTAGTGATGAAAAATTCCGTCACTAATTTGCAACCAAAAATCTGTCACAAATCCGTCACAAAATTAGCAACGGAAAATCCGTTGCCAAATTAGCGACGGAACACAATGTCTGTCGCTAAACCAATTAGTGACGAGGCTGTTTGTGGCAGAACATTTTCCGTCGCTAATTCCGTCGCTAATACTTTACCAAAGGAATTCCGTCGCAAATCGATTTAGCGACGGAATTTCCGTCGCTAATTTCCATCGCTAATAGCTTGTTTTTTGTAGTGACTTAAGCTTGTTGTTTAATTTATAGTGATATGTCAAAGTTTTAAATATTTGTCTATAAAAATTAAAATAAATTAATGGGGGTGAAAACGGATTGGGTTGGTGGGGGGAAAACAAGATAGTTGCCATTACTTAGCAAATTTTCCACAAAAGCTTTGATCTTTTTAGTTTTAGAGGGGAGACTTTGACTTTTGTGGTAAAGAAAAAATGAAGGGGAAAATTTATTTGAACATAAGCTTTATGGTTATTACATTATAAAGTTATGAGTCAAGTAAAGTCTTTCTCGTTAAAGTCCCACAATGTCCAAGTCTCCCTACACAAGGCAAAATACATTCCTATCCATGGGTCGAGCTTCACAATTATTAATAGATATTTTATATTACTTCCAATTTTTAATATAAGAATCCGTTGACTAATTTAAATAGATTAAGAAAACTAGTTAAATTAATTATTTGTATTAAATAGGTATTTTTTTCTAAAATATTCTTATTAATTAAGTTTATTAGCTAGAATTACTATTATTACAATGACTACATAAAAAAACAAATTGTTGGGAAGGAAAACAAATTGGGTTGGTGGGGAAAAAAAAAACAAGATAGCTGTCATTACTTAGCAAATTTTCTACAGGAGTTCTGATCCTTTTAGTTTTAGAGGGGTGACTTTCACTTTTGGTGTTGAGAAAATGAATGGGGAAAAATTATTGAGTAAAATACAATGACTTTCCTTACATTTTACTCTAATTATACCAACCTCTTTTTAATTTTGAAAACATACACTTAAATCCAAACATTGAGAATATTTTCAAAAGATATTTTTTAATTAAAATTTATATTTAGATATTTCTATTTACTAATTTACCCTTCATAACACAGAATCCCTAAATTTTGGCTAAAAGGTTTTGAGGAATTTACAATTTTTTGCTTACTTTTATTTCTTATTTTTACAAATAGTTATTTGTTTAGTGTTTTTATCATATTTGGATAGACAATTAATTTATTTATTTAATTTAGACATAAAAACCTTGAATGAAAATTTGATTAATTCTTTAAATAAATATATAATAGATTAAATATTTATAAATGTTTCTAACAAAATTTTTATTTCAAACTTTGAAATTATAAATTTAAATGATTTTTGCAGTATCTCAAAATTAGGTAATTTATATTATATGATGAAAAAATATTTATTTAATATAGTGTTTAGCTATTTAAAAAAATCTAAGTAAATAAGTTTCATTATGCAGTAAAAAATTAAAATTATAAAATTTAATAATATAATGAAAATTAATAAATTTTATTACATATTAAAAATTTGAAAATATATGTATTAAAATTATTTTTTTGTATCAAAAAATTATTTTGTTGACAAATATAAATGTTTAAATAACTTTTGTGTTACTAAAAGGGATTTTATATTATCAACTATCGTTTTGGCCCCACAATGTCCTGATCTCCCTCAAAAAAAGGCAAAATATATTGGGAGAATTGCAATTAGGTCCCACTCAAGGGAATTAAATGCAAAAAGGTCCTTTGAAATAATGAAATTATTCTGAAGTCCCAAGGGACCTTTTTGCAATAAATTTTATTTGTTTAATTACCAAATTACCCTTTTTTTTTTTTAACTTTGTATTGACAACTAAAAGAGCAGTGGTTGACAACTCAGGGTGCAAGGATTGACAACTATCGCAGCTGGTTTGACAACACATTTTCTCAGTATATCACACTATAAGTTATCAAAACAGTCGCGATAGTTGTCAATCCTTGCACCCTGAGTTGTCAATCACTGCTCTTTTAGTTGTCAATGCAAACTTAAAAAAAAAAAAGAAGAAGGGTAATTTCGTAAGTAAACAAATAAAATTTAATGCAAAAAAATTTTGGGACTTTAAAATAATTTTATGATTTCAAGGGACCTTTTTATATTTAATTCTCTTGACTGGGACCTAATTGCCATTTTCCCAAATATATTCTCCCGTACGTGCGTCAAGCATAGATTTGGAGATATATTTAATTACATATATATATATATTACCTCCGATCTTAATTATAAGACTTTATTTACTTTCTACAAATAATATCTTATAATTAGGACTGGAGGTAAGGGAGTATAATCAAGTTTTATATTTTTTCCTCTCTTTAATAAAAAGATCAGATGAAAAAAAATAATCTTATTATAAAATCTGCTAATATGTGTCATTTCTGGTTATTGTTTTCTTGCTTTGGAGATATGGGTATTAAAAAATGGACAGTACTGAAACCAGGTGCACAAAATAAAGTGAAAAGGCTATGGTAATAGTTAATTTCGTAGGTTAGAAATAATGATAAAATATCCAAATAGATGAATATAGGAGGCGGACAAAATGAGTAAATAAAAGAGCTCAAAAACCAGGTGCACAAAATAAAATGAAAAGGCTATGAATAGAAATAAATCATAACGGGGTAAATGAAAGTAACTAGCATGCCTTTACCCTTTTTTTTTTTTTTTAACACGCATACTTTTTAATAGGCAAGGTCTACAAGGGAAGTGAATAAGTTGCAATAGTGGATTATATACTTTGGTAAGTGTAATCCACGAGTATTTAAGGGCACACTGGATTGGCGAATGGTCAGAGATTAGACTACCCGGCTAGAGGAAATCTTTAGAATGATGGATTGCTCTGCTAAGACCAACGTGCATATGGTAATTTACGAGTTAAAAAGGAGAAATAGATAGGAGATAGAAGAACTCAAAAATAGTCAGCTGGGTTGCTGTGACCCCAGTTACTTGGGAACCTTCAAGGGTTAATTCTTCCAGAAGTATTCCCTTGAGATCAATATGGGGTGAGAAGGAAACTAAACTCCTTATTATAAGTAAGCGAAGGATGAACGGTGGTTCATTGAGAAGATGATTACGGGCTTAAGACTAGAACTGAGAAGGTATCCCCGAGATGAATTGGAAATTCAATAAAATGGTGAAAGCCTGCCGAATCACCAAGAGTAGTTAAGAGTTGTTATGATCATATCAAGACAATCTTGAGGGTTGATAAATCTCAAGCAAAGATGATGACCGAGGGAGCTTTTAGTTTTAGTGAGAGCTCGAAAAGGGCATGCACCGAGGAGAAGTGAAGATTGTTAGATAAGCATAGATTTATGAAAATTATGGGAGAAGCTACGGAGACTGGTGATACATAACAGATCAGAAGTTATACCTTCATCTTAGAAAACTGGGACACTTTACGAGGGAGTGTTGCCTTAGGGGTAGATGGAAGTTAGTGGGTCGCCCAAGGTGACTTGAGACTTGATCCATATGAATAACTGCATAGGGTGCAATATTTGATTCAGGCGTTAGTTATTGATTTATATCGAATGGGTATGATTGGCAAACGGACTTTATTAGGAAATATTATTGTGTAATTTTCACTAACACTAGAACAGTGAGCTCTAGTGTGTTTAAAGTATATTGTCTAGTGTATTTATTATTGTGCTATTTTTGATCCGCTATACATACCATCGTATGATATTGGTTTGAAAATTGGCCTGAATTGATTTTAATTTTATGGTGTTCTCCTTAACTGCGCAAATTTGAAACTTAAACTTTCTCCTCCTAAGGAATTTGTCTCTTGCCTAAAGGTAAGATTGAATTTCACTGGTGAGGCCCAAATAGAGAAATCATTGAGAAAGGATTGTTAAAGGTATATGATAACTCTTGGTGTAGGCAGAAGTAATAGTGGAGATAGAGAAAATACTATCGATAAGGGGACATCTGGGAAGGTTCCCAAGAGAGATTAATTAATAAACTTTCACTGGAACCCAAAATAAGAAGTGTGGTGGAAGTAGTGCTAAAGACAAGTCGAATTTAAAGGCTCCTTATTGTATGACCCTAATGAAATGACTAAGTATGTGGTGGGCCCAATAGAAGTAGGAGTCTATACCTTGGTAAGGAGACTGAATGGCAATTTAAACCTCAAGTAAACGTTGTAAGGATATCTCTCAAATTGGGAGGTGATTCTCCGATGCAGAGTTGATGCCACTCTACTGAAAGCGAGCTATTCTCTAAAAGGAAGGAAGGGAAATAGTTATGATGGAGTTAACCTTACCCTAATGAGAGCGAAGTAGGTCAAGAGTGATGAAAGGAGGAAATACCTGAGAAGATGATAGAAATGATTTTACGAGACCTCTCTATGTAAGATAAGAAAGAAAATCATAAGATATAGCAGATTGGCATGGATATGATGACAAGCCCAGAAGGCCGTGGACATAAGCCAATAGCCTGGAAAATTATTAAGGTGCAATGAAAGGAAAAATGGCCTGAGGTAGCTAAAAGTTAAGAGAAAAAGAAAGGAAAGACCGGAAAGATAAATGACCCTAGAGTTGACAGAAAGATTTGAGTAGGGCTTAAGAAGGCAATACTGGCATATGTGATTAGTTTTGGGGAATGATCGGTTAAGTCACCAATTGAGGACAGGCGACTTATTCTCTAACTAAGTCCACTGGTAGCTCTCAAGATCACAATAGACCAAGTCTAAAGGAAGGTTACTGAGCCATGAGGGTAGTATCTCTTTGGAGTGGGAGAATGAGATGACCATGGATGAGTCTAAGATGAGGAAACCTCCTCAGGTTGGTTGCTTAATACAGAGTGAGTACCCTTGACTTTTTCACAAACGCTATTATTTTTGAATAGGCCGAGCTCAATTCTATTCTAGTCAACAAAGGAAAGTGAGGAAAGCAAGGATTAAGGAAACCACAGACTATAAGTCCTAAAGGTTACGTATTCAGGCAAGTTATAAGTGAAATGAGAACGTAAAAGAAAGATAATAGGCCCTTAAGGTAAAGAAGAGAAAGGCAGAGTTTACCGAAAACACCTGGTAAAGGCAGTATTGAAAGAACTTGAAATGCCATGGTATAGTAAAATACCATGAAAATAGATATATTGTTATAGCATTATTATGAGAGAATGGGCCTAAAGTACAGGAAGAATGTGAGTAGTAATGATAAAATACATAGAAATAAAGGCCATGCTCGTATAAATGACAAAAAGTAAGAAAGAGAGAACTATGTGAGTATGAATCCTAGGATTGGAATTTGGCAATGAGATATAACGAGAAGTTGAAGAGGTCAAGTGGAGTACAAGTAGGGAGATGCTCCCCAGTTAACCTCTCATTAAAGATAAGAATAGAGGTTTGACCTGGAAATTTTAAGGACGAAATTTATTTAAGGGGGGAGGAAATGTCACATCTTGCTGAATTTACCATTGACATGAGGGATAAAAATTTGGTTGAGGGCCAGTGTAGAAACTAGACGGGGAGATAAAATAACTTTTGATATGAAACCCCGATAAGGTCTAGGCTGATATTTTCGTAATTATCGGTCTAGGAAGGGCAAAATGGGAAATTGAGAAAAATTCTAGAAAATTTTCTAAAAATAAAAAAATTGGTGAATTAGAGATTTTGAAACCTCGATGAAGGCCCTAAAGGTGAAAATTATGGAAAAAGGAAATTTTATAGAATTTCCCGAATATGGAGGCTTTTTGGGAAAACAGCAAAAAATTGAGAAAAAATAATTATTTTAAATAGCTAGAGGCCTCAATAATTCCTAAAAAATAAAAAAAATAATTTAAATATTTTTTTGAATTTATAAAATTATTTTTAGGTCTTGGGAGTCTCGGAATTAATTTTAAAGAATTTATTTTCCCTCAATTATACTGATAGAGGCCTAATCGGGAAAAATTTAAAATAAATATCTAGAGGTGGAAAAAAATTCTAAAAATTTATAAATCATGTTCTTATAAATATCAAGAAGAGAAATGAATTTTTTGATATCTAGAAAAATTATGGAATGTTACTAGTGAATAGTAACCGATAAAGTTTCGAAATGGTTTAGGATTTTGATTTGGTTTATGAGCTATCTTTTTGGGACATCCTAAACCATGTGTGGTACCTAAATTGAGCCTGAATTAAGCCTAATTTCATGAATAATCTGGACCCTTCATTAAATATTAATAAAATTCAATTTTTGCATAAATATTAGTAGGACAATCTTGGAGACAGGACACTTGGCACGATCTGAGAATTTGAGGCTTTGATCGCAGCCACATGGCCACTTTTTCTGGCTAAATTTTGGCCATTGATCAAGGGGATAGGCCAGATTATTTCTCTATAAATACCCCCTCAAAATAGCCAAAAATAGGTAAAATAAGGGGAGGTGCTGCCCATTTCATTGTTGGAGCTGGACTGAATTTGATAAGTGTTTTTGGACAAGAAATAATCAAGATTTAATCAAGGATTCATGAAGGTATGTTTGAGCTTTGGTTTGGTTAAGATTAAAGCTTGTTTTGGTTAGGAAATTGAATTATTTTGGAGGTTTTAGAGGTGTTTTGTTGCCATAAATTCAGTTAACATGCTTATGCTTTAGGGAAGAATAGAAACCTTAAATATGATGTGGAATAAGCATGTTTAAGTGGTGTATGAATTGATTTTTGGAAGGAAATCAACCGAGGCTTTAAGACACATCAATTTGGTCACTATGCTATCTTGAGGTAGGAGTTTCTTTTGATGTGTTTTGATGATTCCAATGAGTTTAAAATGTGTTCTTGTGTAGGAATATACTAAAAGGAAGTGTTTGAAATCATTGGAATCAAAAATGAAATTTTTGAAAAATATAGACCTATTCGGCCAAGCTTAAATGAAAGGGAAGGAGTGGGATTTTGATTAGATATTTAGATTCTACATAAAAAATTGTATAGGAATAGACCAAGAGATTGATGGAAACAAAGAGGGAATAATTATAATGTCAAGCATTGGTATTTATGCTTGAATTATTGATGAATTAGAATATGTTTACACTTGAATTGATAGGTTTTGTGGAGGAAATTCAAGGAGAGTATAATTCCCTTAAGGAGGCCAAATTGCATCAAGGATTAAGAGATAGCATTGAATTATAATTTGATTGTTTATCTTGCTTGTTTAATGTGATTATGTTGATTGCTTGAATTGAGAAATTATGTGGTGATAATGGTTGACTTTTTGATATTTGGTTGTGCTTTGGCCGAATGCATAGAAACATATCAATGTGAAAGTGTTGATGTTCCTCTTTTGGTATGATGCAAAATATGATTTTATGTGATTTGAGGATGTTCTGATGTTTGATAACATGTCACATTATACTCGCTTAATTTATATGATGACTGTAATTCATTGCTACTGAGATTTCAATGAAATCTCACCCCCCTCAATATATAAATAGTAATAGAAATCTCAGGTGATGTCACTAAGGGCAAGGAGAAAGGAGAGGGATTTACTTGAAGGATGAGGAAGTTTCTGTTATTGAAACAGTATTTTGTAATTATATGTTGTTATGTATGGTTGTAAACCATATTGAATTATTATGTCAATGTTTAAGGATAAGTACATGTGAGTAATTGACCAAATATTATGTGTGAGTACATGCCATATGGTTGAGAAAAGCCAGATGAAAGAAAAGAAAAAGAAAAGGCAAGGATGGTATGAGAAAAGGGATAAAAGTTGACTTTTTGATAGCAAAGTTTGACCAATGTGATTTTGAGCAATTGGATGCATATGGATCTAAAATTTGACATGCTCATAGATCTCATTTTTAGCTTTAAAACAAGTGGTAATTCACTAAATTTAGAGTTTTGTACAGAAAGATATGCCCTTCCAAAGTTGGGCATAAATCCTGAAAAACTAGAAAATGATCAAATGAACAATATCAATTTGAACGAAATCTGGGATTGATGCATAAGATCTAGATACCAATGAGTATTTTTCTTTGAAGAGCATGTCAAAGATATTTTTATAGAACTTGGAACCACTTCGTTTTGATTTTTCTACAATTAGTTATGAATTTTTAAAATTGGCTAAAATGCTGTGAATCATGAATAGTAACTCAAAACCTAAGTTGAAAATTTGAAATTTTCTCATACTTAAGACTTGTATAATGGTTCTGAATGGTTCCAATTGTTATATAATGGGGTAATGAAGGAGGTGTGATAGATATCCCTCTTTTCCTACAACAAACATAAGCAAAACTAATACTCCTACGATCTTTTAGGACTTAATTGTGAAGTCAATCTTGGTCCTAAATATAACACATATTTCTTATATTTATTAATTTTTTCAAATTATTCTTATTCGCTCAACTATAATCAAGTAGGAAAGAAAGAGAGAGGATTAAGAAAAATGATCAAGATATTTTAGGCAAAAAAAGTCATATTTATTATAATTAACTTACTCACCTAACTTTCTTAATCTAATCAAATTAATTAAATATATCTTACATAAACAACCAGATGGGTATTATACCAGAATTGGTTCTCTAGTCACCCCATTTTTCTTCTTCTGTTAAATCTTATGTTGCTAAATCTATTTTATTGCTCCTTTCTTTGAGACTTTAGTATGTGACAGCCTTTAGCTCAAGATGATGAATCAACAAAAGAAACCACTATTAGAGATTGAGGACCTAAAGGCTGGGATATTTGTTTTCTTTTTATTAATTTTTCATGTGAACACACACACACAAGTTAAATTTTAGTCCCATTTGCATTACATGAAACTTTAATAAACTTGTCGCATTATTTAGAGCATATATGAACAAGTGTATTTATAAATTTCAATATTTCATATGTTGGTATGAAAACTCTAATCTACTCCATACTATTCATGAATTATGAATAATGTGACTTTTTTTTTTTTAGACTGAGAATAATGTGACTTGTTTATGATGAGATTTCAAGCAACATGTATCGTACATTAGTGCAAATGTAACAAGTTCATTTTCATGGCTGTTAATTATATGGAGAACAGAAGCAGTAATACTAATTTCATATTTTAGTGTATGCTATTTTTTAACAGACGCTAGCTGTAATAATTATTATTAAACTTAATGTTTTTATTTTATGAAGAAGTTGTACCTAGGAAGGGTTAGTATATATGCGTTCAAACACACAAAGAAGTACTAGAGTGATCCCATATACATTTGTATGAAGTTTGAAATGATTTGTATTGCTCATAGCTTGTAAATTTGATGTCTAAAAGTTTAGCAAAATTAAATGTGTACCACCTTATTTTTATAAACCCTGATATACTTCAGATATTTCACAAATCAATACCGTAGCGAGAGTTAGGTATAAACAATTGGCTTAGGCTACCTTGAGGTACAAAAGTTATCGCCTTCCACCCTTATCCTGTTGATTGAATAAACCATAGGCTAACCTGTAGGCTAATACCCACTCCAATAGTATTTTGTATATCCATCCACGTGAATGAAACTATCCAAGTTCACCAATACATGATATATATATATATATATATATGCATATATATATATATATAGGGCCATATGTATAGAGCATAGGATCATAAAATGATCCCCTTTCTTAAAGAACCAACCTAGAAAGTGTCACATGTCTCAAAATTCTAATATAATCCAACTAAAAGAGGACCTTAATAGTTACCATTGACTATGCATTGAGTGAGCATACACCACGTAGTAAAAGAATTCGTCATATTTGCAGCAACAACATCGTCAACTCAATAACAACCCAACTGAGTGCATCAATAACACATATAATCAAGCAATGTCCTAGAATGTTTCAAACCATAATGGTTGGTTTTAACACAATATTCCTCCTATAGGGTGTCTTATTTGCGAAAAGGTATATCCCTAGGAGTGTGCATAGACCAGACTGGACTAGGTTTGTTATCAACTCGAAGTCTGGCCCAGTAAAGACCTCGGACTGAAAAAGACAACCCAAGGTATGGTCCGGTTCAATACCAATCTGAGATCAGGTTGGACTGGATTTGGTCCTCTGGACTGCCTAGACTGGGACCTAAATTTTTTTTTTTTTAAAATTTTTTTTTTCAATAGTAGACAAGATTGTAACTTACTATATAAAATTTTGCACATATTTTAATCCAAAGTTCATCAAATTTGATCATCCCCTTCCAATTTCCAAATAATGTCATGTTTTATTAATTAATCCTCATTAATATAGATCTTATATTGTAGAAAATATATACGCATACTCATTACTTAGGAAGTTAATAGATAAATCTTGATTATTTGAATAGACAAAAAACTTATATAGAAAAATTAAATCAAATTAAAATTACATAAATAAGAATTTTAAAAAAAAGGGGCTAGATTGGACTGGATTGGACCAACTGGATTGAGGGGCCAGTCCCTAGTCCAGTCTAGCCTGATGAGACCAGCATGATCCAGTCGTTTTCAGGCTAATTTTTTTGGACCAAACTGGATCGGGTTTGCTCGGGTTGGACTGGACCATACCAGACCATTGGGTTTTTACATAGCCCCATGTATCCCTACTACACTTTCTTTTTTCCACCTACAATCATATTTAAATTTAAATTTCTACTAAACTAATTAATTGCTGGAAAAGAAAAATAGGGTGTTACAGAAGAATTCATGTATTTTGCTTTAAAAGTTCATGAAAATGCGCTTAAAATTAATATATCACAATGTGGACGTATAAATTAAATGAAGATGCCTTAAGTTAGTAGATATGACGATTAGATTATTTTAAATTTTGCAAGTTAATAAGTGAAGCTTGCTTTTATCTTTTGAGAAATTAATAGAAGGACAAATTGCAAATTATCCGGTAATTTGGCTAATTTGATTGTGTTAGGAATTTGGAGACCTCATTTTATTTTTCATTTTTTCCGCATAATTCTTATTTATGATAAATTAAAATTTTCACAAATTTGACAAACAATTTTCTAAAATAAACTTGATGAAAAATTTAATCATAGATAACAATTATATTGAATGCGCAAATGGAAAGAGAGGGGGGGAAAATAGAAATCAAGTTTGAATAATTAAAGCATAATCATCATATAGCTAGCTCTAAATATATACAAATAGCATCATTATTCAATAACAATTATGTATCAATTTGGCAGCTGGGAAAAATCTGTCCTTCACTTTCAATACCTTGGAGGAGATTATATTCTGTTGTTGTAGAATATTATTGTACCTCATAAAAAAAAAAAAGAATACTTATCCTATTATTATTTTTACGTACATCTTCCAAATTGAGAAAATGAAAATTTATAAGCTCGTGTGTGCGTATGTGTGTGTGTATAAACAGAAAAAGTAATAATTTCCGAATTTAATATGCTAACGCCGCCTGCTCAATATGGCACAAATAAAAATCTCAAGATCATAGAAAATAGATAATATTAATTCTTAATCAAAATATTTTTCAGAAAACATTATTTGGGCCAACGAAATGTAGGCAAAATACCCAAATTATCACCGTATTGTCTGTATAAAATATGAACCCATCACTATCACTCTGCATGTTCTTACAAGAAGAATTCATTTAATCTTGGAGAATGTTGCATCCTCATTTATGAGTCCAGTATGTTCTTTAAAATAATTCAAAATATAAATTATAATTAAAAGGTAGCATTTCCTGTCAGAAATGTTTTTTTTTTTATCCAGAGAATTTAGAAATACTACTAGATCTATGCCGTTTTTTTTTTCCCCGCCAACTACTGGATGTATGCTGCTCACTACAAAGTAACTTTTTGTAGTAGTGATATTTAAATGGTTAATAATTTTTTTTAAAAGATTGAAGGTATTAAAAAAAATGATGGTATTATTAAAATAAGCCATGTCATCGTTCTTTGGCCTAAAAACGCATAGACACTTGAATGATCACCTGAGAACCAGTTTCAGTGTGATATTTATCAAATCCCAACTGTTCAGATTTAATATGAACGGCCAAGAGATGTAAATTTTTAAATTTGTATTTTTGAAAAATATTTTCATTCATAATCCAAAATAAATGTAATCTTTTAATCCTAAGTTTTTCAAAAACTAATTTTTTATTGAAAAATCATTAGTTAAAAATTTTAAATCTATATCATTAAATCTATATTTGAGTGGTGCATATTTCACCACTATGGTCAGCATTATGGTGCTCATTACTACAATGAATACTGAAACTGATTCAGATCACCTACAAGGATGCAAACTCTTTGTGAAGCTTATCAAATAAAAGGAAAAAAGAAAGGGAGAATTACCATAAGGTTCATAAACCAATTGTCATTTCTGTAGGAAAATGGGCCAGTCCACTCGTGGTGGATTGGACCCAAGCCCATTAAGCTTGGGGTTCTAGTGAAAATAACAAGAAATACGGGTCCTTGGTTGTGATTTTTCTCTTCTTGTTTTTTGAACTGCACAGTGTGGAGGGAACAGTTATGAGAATCATGGATAAGTGAAGGTAGTTAGAATATGAGAAAACTACTGCGCGTATATTTCCCCTTCCCTCCTTTAGTTCATAACAATTACTTTCCGTTATTCTGGCTCTTCCTTCTTCTTTGGCGTATTTGCTGTGAAAATACAGTTTGACTCCGTTACCATGACCAAACTTTCGCGCGTGGCTATTTGAATCTGAGATCATTCGACACTTCAGGTATGCCTGAAACCCATTATTGGTATCAGAGCCTGGTTCATTTTTTTGCTGCCTTATCTATCTGCAAAGCCCGCGTTTTCTTCTCATTTTTACTGCTGCGTTTGTTTTTCTGAGTAATCATCCGGTTATGCGATTTGCTTCAATTAATTATGCAAATCCTCCATTTTATTTCTAGTATGATAGTTTTTCGTGTCTTATATTTGTAATTGGACATACTTGGGTTGAATCTCTGCCTCCAATAAAGTCATCAGTACACCTTTCCTTTTCGGCTGTTGGTTTTTTCATTTTTGGGTTTGCTTAAAATCAATTTTTTAAGCTCCAAAACCTATCCCATTCTGTAGAGGATGAAAAAACAAAGAAGACGATATAAAATGCGTAAAAAACAGACACCAGAAGGCCAAGATACGGAGGAGAGAAGTTTCTAGGTCTGACGGGTTTGTCGAACCTGACCCATCAATCCATCCGGGTCGGTTTGACCCGGTTGGAGGTTGAAGGTGAACAGTGATCAAAACAGCATTATTTTGATCACTGCCCCAAAAAAAAGTTTTAAAAAGAAAAACAAAAGGGGGATAATGAGCTGGTTGGGCTCACTTATTCAGGATTGGACCTGGCCCAATCGGTCCAAAAAAAAATAATTAAATTAAAATTAAAATAATAAAAAATTTTGGTCTAGAAATGCCACGTGACGCATGCCGCCCCATGGCACACCCCT
This sequence comes from Neltuma alba, assembly GCF_004799145.2. Lineage (NCBI taxonomy): Eukaryota > Viridiplantae > Streptophyta > Magnoliopsida > Fabales > Fabaceae > Neltuma > Neltuma alba. The sequence goes on from NW_021635127.1 coordinate 141,278, forward strand.
CCGCCACATGGACACCACCACCTGAGAGGTGATGGCGTGCGGAGGCTATTGGCACAACGCGTGTCGCCAGCGGTAGGCTAAAATACACGTGCCAACAACGCGAGTGGGACTTAAAATTTCTTTATTTTCTCGGATTTTATGCTTCTTGGGGCACGTGTAGGCACGTGGGAGCTCCGTTTGAGGTGCAATTTGTCTCTAAAAATCCCTAAAATCAATATCTTCGTTTTGATATATAATTTGCTAATTTTGAGACAATTAAGGATCCATTTATGAGTATTACAGTATATTTTCTGGTATTTTTATATGGATTTAAAAATTCTAGAATATTCAAAATGATTTATATTATTTTGTTTTGGGTGAAAATGAAGAGACTTCTGGTAGCACTAAAAACATCAAACATGGTTCATTAGAATACTCGTACATAGATAATGCAGTTCCAAAATATGAACCTGAGAATGAGGATCCTGAGGAGGACTCTGAAGAGGTTCCTTAAGAAGACCCGGAAGAGTTAATGGATTCCGGACCTGAGTCAGAAACTTTATTCCCCGTTAAACCCCTCCTTGCCGAACCTCATTTGGTCTTTAATGATTCACTTAGTCTTCCCCATCAAACTGAAGTTGAGGAAGGAGAAAAGGTGAATCAACCCTGTACCCCTATTTTAGCTATGAGTATAACTGAAAGAGATGCGGCCAAACTGACAAATATAAAAGGCATCAATGGTGCGCTTGCCAATTACATCTGATACATGACCGATAGGGGTGGAAACAGGCCAGGCCTCACCCTTAACAGGCTCGGCTTGTGGTATTTTCATATGGATCGGCCTGTCAAAGGCTTTTTATTCGGCCTGGACCTAGCTTGTAATAAGACCTGACCTGGTCTGTGGCCTGTTAAAAAGCCTGTTTTTTTAACAAATTTCTAACACACATAAATCAATTTAAAATTACAATAACTCAACCTAAATTATCTAAAATACAAACAGAAAATATGAAATTATCAAATTAACACAATTTGTTCTTGCTAGTTGCTACAATTACAACAAATAATCAAACCACAAATTAAAGCATTAAATCTTCAACACAATTTCTTCTTCTTGTTCAAATACCTAAGAAGAAGAAATCAAATATGCATTAGATCATAACAAAATTTAATAACTAATAAATACAAGAAATAGTATTATTTTTAGAATTCAAAATTTGTATCTTTGGTGGAGTTGACATTAACTAGAACTCAATAACAACAAAAAATCAAAAATATGAAGAATATGTAAATTAATACACTAAATAATCAAAATCCTTGAGAAAAGATAAGACTGCTTGAGAAATGAAAACTTATGCATAATTCAGGAGAGTGAACACTGTCTAATTAACTGCAAGATCTTAGTGAAAAGGGACAATGGCAGTTTGAGACAAATCCGAAGTGAAAACAATCAACAATTGATTCCTGAAGCATACACAAATGGACTTGGCATCTAAGCCCAAAAGGTGGAAAAGTGGTGGTTGGATAACTTCAACCGCTCTAACTTAATATTATGGAAAAAGACATTACATTTATAATAATAATAATAATAATTGAAAAAATTCAAAGATGTATCTGTATATATAGTAGTTGTCTCTTGCAGAAATTCAGTTCAACGCAAAGCGATGAATTGTGCTCTGCTATCGTTCTGATTATTTCCAAATAAATTGCTTCAAGAGGAAAAAGTTACAGACAGGATCGCCTAACAATACAGTTAGTTACAAAAGCTAAGAAATAAAGAAAGAAAAGGGCTTCCAACATTCATGGCTGTTGAGCTGTACCCAGCCCGCAGTACGCAGCAGCATAAAGGAAAGAAGTTTTTGTTCTGTTCCTCACTTATCAAACAAATAACATCTTAAAACAGAGAAGAAAAGAAGAACAAGGTAATAAAAAGAATGCATCAGGTCACAGAAAATTATGCTCACAGCTCAAACTCAAGATCGTCAAAGAATTTTCAAAGACATTAATTTTCAATACCAAGAGAAGGAAACCCATTCTTTTGAAATTACAGATAGAGAACCAAGAAAGGCAGACTGATAATGATGGGGAAAAAGAACTAATGACAAAGACAGTTCAAACTAAAGATTGTCATTGAAGATAAACCAGCATCTATCTATATGTGAAATGAGCCACATACATGAGAATCAAAGAATGGAAGAAACGAATCAATCGATTCAAGTGAACAAGAAGGTGGTGACTAGCTATGTGCATGTGCGACCAGCTGAAAACATCGCTGTAATGCAGTCCGCTGTGAGCCTCTGGTGCTCCGTTCAGTAACTGGCGAGAAGCGATTACCGAAGAAGAATGGAAGAAGAGATCAAGCGAATCAATCGATTCAGCAACCAAGAAGATTCGAAGAAGAATAGAAAAAGCTGAATGTGCCGCTGTGAGCCTCTGGACTCTGGTGCTCCGTTTAGCGATGAAGAACGGATGAATAGATCAAGCCTCTGAATGCAAAGAAGAATGGACAAAGAGATCGAGCCTCTAAATACAAAGAAGAATAGACAAAGTGAGTCTGTGACTATGAGACTCTGGTGCCGTGGTGCGCCGTTTAGCAAATAGGAGTGGGAAGATTCAAAGAAGAATGGAAGAAGCAAATGACCTTGGTGCAGCAAATTTACAATTTTAACCTTACAAAATAATAACAGGCCCAGGCCGCCTAACAATCCTAACATACCTGTTATCAAGCCTAAGCCTGGCCTGATAAGGCAAATAGGCCTTTTTCCAGGCCTGAGCCTGCTTCTATATTTAAATAGGTCAGGCCACAGGCTCCTGACAGGCCGCCTGACCTATTCCCACCCCTAATGACCGATAAGAAGAATACCGAATTCTACCTTAAAGTTATAATAGAATACATAAGAGCAATAAGGGTCAAAGGCAAACCTAAAGAAAAACCCATAAGGAAGTCTTATTGGATTTGGACTATAGAATTAGTATCCTCCTCTATGACCAAAACGCGCAAACTTAGGAAATTGAGGAAAGCAATACTTGATTACCTTTATGTTCATATCAAATGATGTAATATTTGTATTTGCTTTATTAATGTTTGTTATGTTAATTTTTTTGGTTTCATGCATTGTAAACAGACTATATGCTTATTTTATTTAAATGAAATTACTTCAATTATTGTTAAATGATTATTTTGTGAATAATATATGTATGATTTTTATAAGTAGGAGCTTTTAGAAGATAAGACTTCTAAGAGTCATAATTTTTGAAGTGCTTATATAGAATTCTTGATAGGACATAATGATTATTGCTTGTATTTGTGTGATGGGAGGTACAAACGTATGCTCTTGATCATGGATCTTGCAGTGTTATTATTTTCTAATCAAGAACATTATAAGTACATGATATTGTATACTTCACTGTACTATATAACTGAAATGTTCTATAATACGTCTCTTTTTTAGAGAGAACGTAGAATAATATGGGATAAATTTGTCACAGAACTAAAAATATAATTGTTAAACTTAATAAAGGGGAAAAGCTCAACTAGAACAACTGGGACATATGGCACTGAAAGGTCCAATACATCTTGGAGGAACAAGATGTTGTTGAACCTTTAACCACTGCAATGGTCGAACCTGAAGCTAGGAATACAGCCCAACATAGGAGAGGCCAAGAGGCATACCAAGTTTGGAAGAGGAAAAACAGCATAACAAGAATTACGCTTCTAAGTGCAATGACTGATGACATAATGTGCGAATTTGAGAGGCACAAAACTGCACAAGCTATGTGGATAGCATTAGGATAAGTTTGGTGATACTTCTACTACTAAACTTAGGAGGTTAACGATTAAGTTCGATATCTACAAACTTAAGCCAAACAATCCTATGAAGCAACATCTGAGAGAGATGGCCAACATGATCAGAGAACTTAAGGAAGCTGGACACATTTTGTCTGATGAATAGCAGGTACAGGCTGTTATCAGATCACTCCCTGCTAGCTGGGAGCACATGAAGGTTAATCTAACCCATAATGAAAATATCGTTACTTTTAACGATGTAGCTAAGCACTTGGAGCTGAAGGATGAATGTTTAGAGGCTTCTAAGACCTCTGGACAAGGTTATTACACCGAGGATACTGGCACTTCCCAATTAAGACCTAATTCCAAGAAGGGTAAGAAGTTCTAAAAGAAAGGGAAGAAGGGTGGTCCTCAACCCAAAAAGGGAAAGAAACAATTCAAAAGGAAGGGAAAGAAAGGCAGGAAGAATAAGCTAGACCTGAAGAAGGTCAAGTGCTTTGCCTGCTAGAGAATAGGCCATTTCGCATGTGACTGTTCAAAACAAATTGAGAGCGAAAAGGTATTAGTGAATTATATGAATTCACATGTTTCATATGTTTCTAGTACTGTTTTTTTAACGGAACATGTTTCTTCTTCTTGGATTATAGACTCAGGCTCCACAGACCACGTAACCAGGGATCGAGGATCCTTTATCGAGTACCATCAGGTGCCGTATCAAAGCAAGTGGCCGTACGTTGGGAACAACGCGAGGATCAAGGTTAAAGGTTTGGGCACCTACAAATTTACTTTGTGTGGTGGGAAGACCTTGATACTCCATGATGTACTCTATGCTCCCGACATTCGGTAGAACTTGGTTTCTGCTTTATGCCTTTTAGAGTTTGGGTTTGATGTAAACTTTCTTGGTAAAGTTACAGACATTTTAAGCAACTCAGTCCTTTATGGTTCAGCTTTCTTGTTTAAAAAGTTCTTTGTTTTGGATATTGTTGGTGATTTTAATAGTAATGAATGCTTTGCTGTTTCTTCGAGTAACGTTGACATAAACACCTGGCATGCTAGACTAGGACATATTAATCAAAATGGAATGATTAAATTAGCCAAAAAAGGGTTGTTAGGTGCCATTCTAAATATGAAAATTTCACTATGTGAGAATTGTCTAGCTGATGAGGTAACAAGAAAGCCTTTCGATAAAGGAACAAGAGCTGAAAATCCATTGCAATTAATCCATTCTGATATATGCGGTCTAATGAGTATGAGGGCAAGACATAGAGCTTGGTATTTTATTACCTTCATTGATGATTTTTCACGATATGGTCATGTCTATTTGATCTAGCATAAGTCTGATGCTTTTGAGTGCTTTAGACGATACATAAACAAGGTAAAGAATCAAACAGACAATAAGATTAAAGTATTATGCACTAATCAAGGTCATGAATATTTATCTAAACAGTTCAAACAGCTCTGTGAAGAGAAAGGGATAATTAGACAATTGACTATCCCTGGCACTCCACAACAAAATGGAGTTGCCGAAAGAAGAAACAGAACTCTTCTGGACATAGTTAGGTCTATGATGGCCCAAGCAAACCTGCCAATTTCATATTGGGGTGATGCTTTGTTAACAGAAACCTTCATACTTAACCGTGTGCCATCAAAATCAATCGCTTCCATAACCTACGGGTTATGGACAAAACGCAAACCAGATTTGAGCATCCTAAGACCTTAGGAGTCAGCGACGTATATCCATGACGGTTCCCATAAGTATGGGAAATTGGGTCCTAGAGGAAAGAAATGTATCTTCATAAGGTACTCTAAACAATCAAAGGGATATGTTTTCATAGGTGAAAACGAAGATGGAACGGTGACTAAAATAGAATCAAGAGATGTAACATTCATTGAAACTGAATTTCCTAATAGAAGAGATGTTGATTGCACTGTTTCTTTTTATGAGACACAGGAACAAGACAGTGTAGAACAAATTAACAAACCAGAATTGTCTAGGTCTGTCAATTTGACTGGGAGCCAAGAAAGGTTAACACTAAGACCTGAACAAAGAAAGAAAGATAAGCAAATAGCTCCCGTCAGAAGAAGTAACAGGGAAAGTGTTCCCAAAAGACGCTTTCAAATTGAAGGCAAATCTTTTTTAGTTACTCTAGGAGGGGATGATGAGCCCCATTCTGTACGAGAAGCCTTGTCAAGTCTTGCCAAGGAGGAATGGAAGAAAGCGATGGAAGAAGAAATGGACTCAATGAAAAAGAATCAAGTTTGGGTGTTAGTTGATTTTTTTAAAAGACATGAAGCCATTGGGAACAAGTGGGTTCTCAAGATTAAAAGAAAAGTGGATGGATCAATTGACAAATATAAGGCTCGATTAGTGGCAAAGGGATACACACAACAGGAAGGCATAGATTATGAAGATACATTCTCACCTATTATGCGTTTCAACTCTATTAGACTTATTCTGACAATAGTAAACAGTTTAGACCTGGAATTACATCGGATAGATGTAGAAACTGCATTCCTAAATGGTGATCCAAATGAAGAAATCTATATGGAACAACTATTAGGTATCATTGAAAAAGGAAAGGAGAACAAAGTTTGTAAACTTAAAAAGTCTATTTATGGATTGAAACAATCATCCAAACAGTAGTATTTGAGGTTTCACAAAGCAATAACCTCATATGACTTCCAAATGATAAAGGAAGACCACTGCATCTACATTAAGTGGTTTGAAGTTGTCATATTATCCTTATATATAGATGATATACTATTGGCCGGAAATAGTCTAGATTCAGTGGTAGCTATTAAAGAATTGCTTTCATCGAATTTTGAAATGAAATATATGGGTAAAGCAGAGCATATACTTGGAGTTAAGATCCAAAGAAATCACTCAAAATGAATCCTCTCTCTTTCACAAGAGAATTACATCAACAAGATTCTTGAGCGATTTAACATGAAAGACTGCAATCCCATGAGTACCCCTGTTGCTACTAGAGTGGCTTTGAGTCCTGACATGTGTCCCAAAACCAAGTTTGACAAAAAGAAGATGGAAAGAGTTCCATATGCTAGTGCTGTTGGTAGTCTAATGTATGCAATGATGTGTACAAGACTAGATATTGGCTATGTAGTGGGACTAGTAAGCAGATTCTAGTCTAACCCCAGTGAAAAGCATTAGAAAGTAGTGAAGAGGATCTTGAGATACTTAAAGGGCACTTCTAATTATGCACTATGCTACGAAGGAAGCAACCTATGCCTTGTTGGGTACTCTGATACTGATGTAGGTAGAGATGAAGAAGAACGAAGGTCAACTTCAGGTTATGCCTTCTTGCTAAATAATGGTGTTATATGTTGTAGTAACAAGAAGCAAACGTGTATTGCCTTACATTTAATAGAAACTGAGTTTGTGGCATGCACCGTAGCAGTGCAAGAGGCTTTACAGCTGAAAAGGTTTATAGAACACCTTGGATTTGGCAACAAGAGTACCAATCCAGTGTTAGTACACTGTGACAATACTACAGCCATAGCCTATACTAAAGATCCTAAGTATCACAGCAAAACCAAGTACATTGACATCAAGTATAATTTTGTTAGAGATTATATAGCACAAAAGATTGTTACTGTGCAATACATTTTGACCAAATGTATAGTAGCAGATCCTCTGACAAAGCCAATAGGTGAAAAAGTTGTTAAAGAACATGTGCAAGCCCTTGGCATGCATAAAGTGTAATATGTAAACCTCATTGATGAAATTATATTTTTCTGTCATCACTTTATGTGTCTGTCCGAAAGTATACATTGTCTAGTATGTCATACAGGTTAAAAAAGGTTGACTCTCTCACACGACCAACCACCTTTGACACTCAGGTAGAGTGAGCAAAGATGAGATATTTGTGTTCACCAATAAGGCAGCAAAGAGTGCTGATATGGTAGGAAAGAAACGCAAACTTTATGTCGCCTTTGACTAAAGTGTAGCAAGTCAAGATTGTGCTGGCCCTTTAAAAGGAATTTCTAGTACAAGCACCTAAGTGAAGACATCATGCCCACGCGATCAGGGCAAAGCACTAAGTATGAAGTTGAAAGGAGAAAAAGAGACAAGACCCAAAACATCTAATCCACCAAGTGTGAGTGGGAGATGTAGGAAAATAGGTCAGTCCACCCATGGTGGATTGGACCCAAGCCCATTAAGCTTAGGGTTCTAGTGAAAATAACAAGAAATACGAGTCTGTGGTTGCGATTTTTCCCTTCTTGTTTTTTGAACTGCACAGTGTGGGGGGAACGGTTATGAGAACCATGGATAAGTGAAGGTAGTTAGAATATGAGAAAACTACCGCACGTATATATCCCCTTCCCTCCTTCAGTTCATAACAATCACTTTCTGTTATTCTGGCTTTTCCTTCTTCTCTGGCGCATTTGCTGTGAAAATACAGTCTAACTCTATTATCGTGACCGGACTTCTGTTTGTGGCTATCTGAATCTGAGATCATTCGACACTTCAGGTATGCCAAAAACCTATTAATTTCTTATACTGAAACTTGTCATTGCATGCTACTCAATTATTAACAGATTTTAGGGTAATTAAATTCTTTCCTTGCAATTCCCCCAAAAAGAAATAACATATATGGATTGTGCAAAGTCGTTTGAATAGATAAACAAAAAGCTTTGGAGTATGAACTTATGATTTTTCTTCTCATTGATCAGCATCATCAATTAATTACCATGAAACTCTTTCTCCTCCATCGAGTTATTTTTAAACAAAAAAATATGTGTCGGTTTTTTTCAAAATACTCATCATTTTAATTATTAACATATGAAACTATTCTTATTAAATGTACAATAATTTAGGAAAAAAGTTAATAAACATAAAAAAAAGATTGAGATATTATATTTTGAACCAAAACAAATTTCTTAACTAATTTATATAATTAGAATCAAAGGAAGAAGATGATGAGGCTCAAAAAAACACATTCATTGTCTTAAAAAAAAAAAGAAGAAGAGGGGTCATTATTTTTTTTAGTGACAAAAGTTATAACCATGTACACTATTCATTTAAATTAACATAAATATCAAAGACTTCACATGTTGTTCATAGGAATTTTTTTTTTGGGATAAAATATTCATAGGAATTATTATCAAAAAGAGGGGTCATTATTAAATGGGCACATTGTGTACACAGGAATAAATACGTACCATGGTTGGAATCTTGGAGATTCCGTAGGGAGTGAATCTTTTCTTTTTTCGACATCAGGGAGTGAATCATTAATTTATTGACCATTGAATCTTAATTAGAAAGGGGGAATGAATTTTTCATTTATGATGGTCATTAATTCAAATTCATTTTGGTCTACTATTATGCCTTTTTTTTTTGTTGCCAAATGAGATCATGGTTTTTAAAAGCAAGGATGAAAGACAAGTAGTTATTATAGGAATTTCATTAATGCTTTTCCGTTTTATTTTAGGAATTATAGAGATATCTCTTGTAATTTTGAAAAACCTGCATGTTCGTTAAAGATTCTACAATTCCCTCTATCGATGATTAAATTGTAGTAGTACATCAAAACAACTCAAAATTAAATTACTAATTTATGCAACATTCATTTAACATATAAATCCTAATAACTAATTTGTATTAATCATGTACTCTATTCATTTGAATTAAAATAAATATCAAAGACTTCACATATTCATTAGCTCATGCCAACAAATATAGGCTTTAATAATTATCAATAATGCGTTACGAAAATGCGAACGGCTTCTCTACATAAAAGGGACAATCCATTATAAAAGGTGGACGTGGGGATTAAATTTGATAATTGGAATTTGGTAACTTTTATATAAATATAAATGAGTATATATTATTAAAATTTTATTTAAAAGAGCAACAAATATAAAGTAACTTCCTAACATAATTAATTTCATGCATATTGAGCTGCATAGCATATAATTATTCAACATTCAACTAATTAATGCATTTACCCACTTTCTCTTTTTAGTCCTGCTTGAACAAAATGAAAATTTGAAAGCATATATATAACAAAAAAAAACCAATAATTTTATATTTAACATTATTGTGTTTTAAATATTAGATATATCTATGTGTTAGAAAAAATTGAGAAAAAATAAAAAAAGAAATAGAATTCGATTGAGAAAACTTTTCTCTAAAGTGACAATTATTTCAGATCTGAAAATATAAAGTGTCAGGCTCGTTATTCAAGTAGGTACACACTCCACACACACAATTTATGTTAAAAAAATGGACACAATTTTTTATTCATGGCTTAGAATTTAATGAGTGAATCATATCGTTCAAATTATTTACCGTTATTTTCACTATAATGCTACATAGAAAAACAAACCAGAAATGGTTGACTAGGAAATAATTTGGCTAATAAGAGCTTTTGATAACTATAATTATATTCAAACATGGAATTAAATTCTGTCAGGAGTTTATGAACAAAGTCAACTTTATCTTTTAATGAAAACAATGTTACTATATATCCATTTATCCTCCGCGCGTATCTCTACTCATATTTTAGTTAAATTTTCTTTTTTACCATATTAACAATTTTTTTTGGCCAAAGATTAATAATACTTTTAACTCATAAAAGAATAAAACCAACAGTGTTGAAATAAGCAATGGCAAAAAAAAAAACAAAAAACAAAGAAAAGAAAGAGTTGAAATAAGCGACTCTTTATTACTATTTTAAAATAAGCCTCCATCGATATCCTTTTCCATACTTTCACCTGAAGTATGGAAAAGGATTTTAGTAAACTAAGATTTTTCTAAACTCCCCATTGCACTACTACAAAATGTAGCTTCCTAAACATCTTTTTACGTTAGTTATGAGAAGAAACAACCTAGCTAAACAAAAAAGTGGTAGCATTTTTATGAATAAGCCGTAAGTTTTTAGATACTTTCTTTGTGTAGGTTGACAAATAATCAACATAACATCCCTTCATAACGGCTAAAAAGGATGTGAAAAAAAAAAAGTGCCTCAACATGGACAATGATGTTTCACTTTACATCGGTTGCCTTTTATAACCGACATACTACATCCGGTTCTAATTATAAAATCTCGCTTATAGACTATGAATGAGGTCTTATAATTAGGACCAAAGATAATAAAAAGTAGCTTTTTATGATATTAAAATGTTTACAAAAAGTTCTCCCAAGGTTAAAGTGTTTCCTACACAGTGGTTTGTCTTCCTTAATTAATCTGCAACTTCTGCTACCTGCTCCTCCTCTTCTTCTAAAATTGAAATACGTCAAATTGCGTTCCTTATTAAGGGAACTTTTCAAAAGCTTAATTCCTTCTGTTATAGTTATATTATAAAAAATTATGAAGAATTCCTTACGAGCTCCGCCTGCATAAAATGTATCTTACGTGAACTTTTGTTCGGATTCGTCTTTATGCTGACAAATCTCACACAAATCATTCTATGACAAACAGAGCTCATAATTTTTGTACAAATTTACTGTGTGAAGAAGAAATTTCTTCAGCTTCCTTCTAATGACTCTTCTGTTCTTAACATCACTTGGCGAAAAATACTTGCCCTCATCTATAATTTATCTTATTTTAATATCATTATTATCTCTAGACTGTGTTTTTTTTACTTTTAATTCTGCCAACGTAGGACTGTTAAGTATATGTAACTTAGAAGTGTTTTTTTATTATGAATATCATTTTGTCTTTGGTTAAAAAAAACAGGGTTCATTAAAAAAAACTGAATAGAGAAGATTATAAGAATTAATGTTTAATTAACCTTGCAAATATTTACAAAGAAGCTATGGATATCAATGAGAGGTTTTTTTTTTTCTTGGCTCAATGTTATTTCAAAAGAAATGAAACAGGACCAATGTTGCTTTTTCTGTTAAAAAAACACTTTTAATGGAAATTGCAACATTGCTCCTTTTTTAAACCCTTTTGGTACAACTTAAGCTCAAAACAAACAAACAAAAACTTTCAAATACCTACAATTCATTCGCAAATACTTTCAGGACAAAAATAATCTTTAACCCTTTAATTAAACTAAGAGGTTAATATAGGCATATATGCTCACAACATTCTCATCTTCAATCTCACTGTGAAGCCTAGATAAATGAAAAGTACAGAAGGAGAAAAGATGTAACAATGTTATGCTCTTAGTTCAGAATAGTACTGTCAACAATGTTATGCTCCGAGGAAGATGCTAATTTTCGATGGAAAATAGATCCAAAAAAGCCCTAAATATAAACTCATGATTTTTCTTGTGATTAACAACCAAGTAACAAGTTAATAACTCCTCCAATTTCTCCCAGTCCTTCACTTCATGAAACTCCACCATTTCTTGCATTGATTTCTTAAAGTCCTCGTAAGGATCATTTGATTCCAACGCCATAAACACACTATCACAGAAACCAACCTCACTTTCACCATCATCATCTTCATCTTCATCAACCTTCTCTTTTCCTTTCAGTTTTCTTATCTCTATCTCAGATTGTAATTTCGAACCTTCATCATCAGTCACTGAGGCAACTCCTTCATCCGTCGCCGGCTCAGCTACCACTAACAGTGGGCTCTTGTTGCCGCCGTTAGGCTCGAAAAACAGCTTCTCCGATGACCGGACGACGTCGCGAACTAACTTCTCCAACGAGTACTCGCCGTTGTTGTTGCAATAGTCAAGAAGGTCTGATGACTCAACTGATAATGAGGTTGCTTGAATTTGGCTATCATCACCTAATAAATGATTAGGCTTTCGAAAAGAGAGGGTGTTTGGCTGTCCGCAATAGGGCAAGAACTGACATGGATGAAGGAGTTTTGGAGCTCGCTTGGTTCTGAAAAAAGATGAAAGCTTCATGGATTTCCTCATCATTCTAGACCTCTCTGAAACCCTAGCTAATAGTAACTTGCGGTGGCTAGCTAGGAGGGTGGGTTCTTTTTAAAATGATGGATGCATTAATTTTGGTCTCCGCAATTAATGATTGTTCAGAGAACATTAATCAGAGAACCTTATAAATTTTGAAATTGAAATTTAGTTTAGTCATTTAACTCTTTTAAGAATATTACTTTGAAAAATAAAAAATATATATGTCTTTCATTAATTACAGTTTATATATCACAATATGCTAATTATTTACCAAAGATTCAATTAACCTAATAATGAACCCTGCTGCCTGTTGCTCAGAACACGATTCCATAAATTCATCTTCCCCTTCAGCTACAAATAAACTGTAGGGTCCAGCCACGGGCAATGTCACCAGAAAGAAAGAATCAGTACTTTGAAATGTTTTTTGGGCAGCCAGAAAGGACCTGGTTTTAGTGCCCCAAGATGCATGTCGCGTTGGCAGCACTGTATATGGACAGTTTATATTTTATTATTTTATTTATTTTTTGTATATTTTAAAGTCAAATTATTTTTTTTGTTTTTAGCCAAGGCTATCTATCACTGATTGCAGTAACTAATCCTCACGTATTGTAGACTTCCCAAAGGGACTTTAGTTGTTGGTCACGAGACCCTTTTCATACATACCATCAAGAATTGAACATTTGACTAGATGCTCAAGGAACTCAGGTAAATGCCAACTTTGCCCAGCCTCATGGTTCAAATTATTATATTTTTATAATTTGATAGTTAGGGCATTGCCGTTTTATTTTTCAATAAATTTCATTTAAGATATAAGTAGTGCAAATATGTAATTAAAAATTCATACGTAGATTCTCCAAATCTCATATAGATAATTGCAAGATAATTATATTTTTGAAAAGTTATAGCATCACCCATGCATATAGAAACAACAAGCCGTTGATCCTTATCATATACAGGATCACATTCCTACAATGGCAAATTATCCAGTACATAGAATTAGATAATGCAAATTATGCAATTAACATAAGGGGAAGGGAATTTTCAATTCATTTAAAATTTAAACAAAACTAGAAATCAAAGAGTGAAAAGTATAAAGTAGTAGTAGTCTAGTTGAATTAGCAAAGTCTTACAGCCCAAGGAAAGAAAAACAAAACAAATTAGTGACCTAGAAAGGGTGAATATGAGACGGAAACAACATCATTTATTGATTTGCTTCCAAGAAACGTGAGTTGCTTGTTAAACTGAACATAATTAAAGGCCGATGTAAGTTTTTAGAGTCTTCGTCCCCATTCTCTCCCTATGCTGAGAGCGATTTGAATTTCCACTATGTTGATGGAAGTTATGGTCGAAAGATTACCAGTGAGATGGTAAATCTTGAGTTTCTTGGCTTCTCGTCGATCTAAATCTAGGAAGTCCTCTACTTTCAATATTTTCGATCTACGTCTATTTGAGCTTGCAGTGGATTCCAGCTAGTTGATTTGCACACATATGATAGTGTCCAATTGGTGGGGTGAATTTGATGGATGCGATTGATGTTGTATTTGATCAACATGCTGTTGTTGCGCAACAACATTATTGGTGCTCTTCACCTTGCAACGATGGTTGTGTGGTTCTTTTAAAATTGCTCTAAGGATAGTGATTTTGTCACCACTAAAAGGGACGGATTGATGGTTGTTAGTGGCAAACTTCACTTAGAAAGGAATGAATTGGGTGATATATAAACAAATTAAACAAGTTAAAACTTAAGCATAGAAATGAACAAAGTAAAGTATTGAGCAAAGGAGGCATATAATATCACCATCATAGGCTAAGAGAAAGTAGAGAAAGTACACAAGCAATCCTATCATGGTTTAACCTCTCCTCTAACCCATCCAATCCCCTAGAGCCTCCTAAAATTTCCAATCTACTGTTCCGCAAGTTTGAACCAGGCAATTGTGAGCCTCAGTACATCAACTCCACAGATCGTGCAGGTCAAGAATTCTCAGTTATAGCTTTTAAGGTAACATCCAATTCCATCAAGATCTTACTATCTTGAGTAACTCTCCAAACTAATAAATGGATACAATTAATGAGCTCTCTCACAAAGAATTGAATTGACCACCGAAGTACAATAAAGAGTAGATGTTTATCTATACTTAATGAGCAATTAGTGTATCAGCACTTAGTAATGAGTCGGTGTGTATCAAGACCCCCACAGGCATCGCTATTTGGGAACCCATGGACTCTTATGATGCTTTGCGGCTTTGGTCCGTTCACATCAGATAGTTGGTGAGCTTATCAAGGTGACTAGTAATAACAAGGTTGGGTACTTCATGGGTTCACTCAATAGAAATAAGAAGGACATAAAGTTGGTTTGGGATTGAGTATCATGTTATGATAAATTAAGCTAGAGTTCCCAGTGAATTGATGTGCATATGATTTGCTTGTGGTATCATTTACGCTTTATCATTCAAACTTGCATGCCATTGATGATGACTTGTGGTGCTACTTGTTTTAGACTGAATTTATTAGGTTAATTGATTTGTGTTTCAATTGATTCATTAAGATGTTGACTGGAAGTTAAGGCTTAAAAGGTATAAACTGTGATTACATGTTAATGTTAATCAGGGGCATAATTCCTAATAATCATGTTAGACAGGTGATATTCCTATCTAACATGGTTTTATACGTGAAAGTATATATGTGAAAGTAACTGTTGCAATAAACCATATATTCTGTGTGATGGTTGATAGCAGTGAAATTTATAGGTTGCCAATAATAGTTTGCACCCTCTCTAATCATCGATAGTGTCGCATGCTCCTAGGTAAATTCTTTTCTAACGTTGATAGCATGTGTATGAATATCTTATTAAGTCTATGAATATCTTATTATGTGCTGAATATGCCAAGTATTTGTTAGTAATTAGGAAGGTTATGAGAAAATCAATCCTTATGATAATCTCGATGCACAAAAAACGTGGAGGAACTGAGCAAAATGTGAAGCTAACACCTCAAAAGATATAGAAGACCTTATTCTGTATTTGTTTAGCTATGGAAACTTTTCTATTGACACTTTATTTTACATTTAATCTGGGGCTAATTCCTCAATTTCCACCCATTGACCCATGTGTTACCATGAGATTCCTCAGTGCTTCATGATATAGTGGACTCAACGGAACAAACAATGAGATTTTAAAATCATTCACATCAACTACTACCTCTAATCCTAAATATCAGACCTAGTTTATATGGTGCAATTTGCATTACAAATTAGATCTTATATGTAAGACTAGAAGTAGTACCATCTATGGCGGGCCCTATGGTGTCTCCCCCCCCCCCAATATAATATTCATATGGCGTCTGATTTATATCCATAATGGTTTCAAATGGAACTATTCTGTGCTTTGGCAGATCTACATCCACAGAGTATGCCAGGAGATTTTGAAGACTTTATTTTCTTCCCTTGATTTTAAGGAGAGACTGGTATGGTGAGTATTCAATTCCAAAGCCTATAAATTAGCGGCAACTCTGGAGATGCCCACTGGCCTCTACCTTTATAGGAGATAATTGCAAGTTTATCAGAGTGTTTTATGAGGGAGGTTTCATGTGGGCGAAGTTCTTTTTTTTTTTCTTTTTTTTTTTGGGAGGTGCTATGTTCTTGGGGAAGCCATTATCCAGAAAAGGAAGCTCCTTTACTGTAATATGCAGTTCCAAAAGTTCCAAGCCAAAACTGTTTCAGCATCGTCCAAAAGGTGCAGAAGGTACCTTCAGAATAACTTATAAATAATTACAATTGAAAAGTTACTTATAAATAATTCTAAATGGACTGATATCTTATAGCTATTGGACCCTTTTGATAATTTATGGGCAATTGTAGCCGTAAGGATGCGTTACTTTTATCTTGCACGTCTTCTAGGGCTGCACATGAAACCCGGTAAACCCGATAAACCCGGCCTCACCCAATCCATTTTTTGAAGCAGTCCAAAAAACCCGGTAACAATCAGGCCAAACTGGGTCTGACCCGCAGACCGGGTAGGACCGGGTTACGGGTTGACATGTTGGATTGATAACCCGGTCCTACCCGGTGATTTTTTTGTGAGGCATAAAAAAAATACTGCATAGGCCCATGACCCCATGTTACAGTTATATGTTATAGTTTCTTTTCGTTTTTTTCCTGCCAAGTCAGTCCATTTCTGATTTAGGCCCATATTGAAGCTTTTTTTGTTTTTTTCCAGATCCAATTCTGATTTCACCCGTTCACTACTTCACCGAACCGAATGTCCATCAAAGATTCAGAGTGATGAGTGATCAGACTATCAGAGTGACTAGTTCAGACCATCACGCACCCCGCACCCAATTCATTCCCAAATTTCCTCTCCCTCCAAACCTAGCGACGGCGTCAGTGTCTGCGTCTCAGACTCTCAGGCTCTTCGGCTCCGCGATTAGCAAAGACAGCGAACGGGCGAAGTGGCGAGTGGCGACCTTATTCACGCAGCCCTACCCTTTTGTGATTCGGTCCTAGTCCGTCGATTCGGTCCTCACTCAGCGTCGGCGTCTGTGTCTTAGAGTGATTCGGTCCTAGTCCGTCGATTGACTCCATTCGTATCAGCCTTTTGTGATTCACCCAGCGCCGATGACCCCATTCCCGAGCAACTAGCAACCAAGCTTGCCCCCTAGTCCGTCGATTTGCAGCTCACTAGTTGCTCGCCAGTTGCCGGCTCGCCGCTGCTCTCCACTCTCCAGCTCCGTCAGACCGTCACCGTCAAGTAAGTTCGACTCTCCTCTTCTATTATTAATATTTCATTCTCCCTATCCAGCTTAGCTTCGTGTAATACTGTGATAGTGTGATCATCGGTCTGTCGGTCAAATACTATATGTGTTTTTTTTTTAATTTACCAACGAAGCTATGTGATCCTCGATTCCTCGGTCAAATATGATGTCTAGATTCAGATACTATATCTGTGATAAATTGACAGTAGTGAAAGGATGTTAATATACACAATTGAGGCAGGGACAACGTAAATTACTCCAAGATAGCACACCATTTTATTGCTGAATCGGTTCATTTTATCAACACCATTGCAGCAGAAAACTATCAAAATTTGTCTACTTAATTGCTGAACTAACTTGTCCGATTTATGTATCTTTGTTTATCTGATTATTGTGAACAATTATGATAGGCTTGCCATAGTTAATTATTGTTCCTAAAGTTGAAATAATTTGTCTACTTCATTATTCTCATTGTGATTGTATTCTTATTTCTTGTTCAATTTATTATAGATATATTATCCATTTATTAGTTTGAAATGGAGGAGCAAGATTCCATGTTGTAATATCCTGAGTTTTATCGAGTTTTAATAGCCTCTTTTGGATTGATTTTGAGGATAGATTAGCAATTTAATCTTGATCTTGGTGTTTAGGTTGAATTTGAGGTATGTTGGAGGAATAGGTGAACGTACCCCTCTCAGGGTATGTTCGCCAAGGCGCACCGGGAGTTCCAGGTAGGGGTTGTCTTTCGGGCAGGTTTGGCCGCGGCGAAGTCTTGGGAACGCCGCGGCGAAGTTGTTTAGGTGAGCAGGGTTTCCCTCTCGGGAAGGTTTCACCGCGGTGAAGGTAGGGGTATGCCGCGGCGAATGTTTTCTGGGCGAGCGAGAGTTTCCTTTCGGGAAGCTTTCGCCGCGGCGAAGTGGGGTTTTCAAGCGAGTAATCCCTATTGGGATTAGTTCACCGCGGCAAAAGGTCGCGAATCTATATAGTCGCAGGAGGGGTTCAGTGTGCGAAAATTAGAAAATCTGAAGGAGGAGAGAGGAGCTCTGCTAGGGTTTCGAATTTCTGGCTTGGAGGGGGCATTTCTAAGGATCCATTACCTCAAGTAAGTGATTTTAACCTCTAATCTACTTTCTTTCTTGGAATTTCTGAGGATTTTTGGTGGAACCCTAGGATTTTCTAGGTTGTGATGGAATTGAGGTTTTTGACTGATTGTTTTGAGTTTAATTGATTGCTTTGGGTTAGTCTAAGTATTTAATCGGTGTAGTTTTCTTGGATTTAAAGAATCTTGAATTTTTGGAGTTGGGGTTTATGGAAATAGGTGATTTGGGATTGAGGATGACAATGTAGAGGTTGATTCTGGGTTTTGTGATTTGGGTTATGTTAAGGAGGGTTAAATTGGATGTTTAATCGGTTTAGATTTGTTGTTGGAACCTTAATTGCTCAAATGGGATGTTTGGGTGTAGAATTCCTATAGTGGGTCCTTAAGGTTATGAATTTTAATTGATGTTTGGAAAGGGATTAAGGTTTTTATGGATTGGTATGACCTTGGAGTGTGCCTTGATAGATTTACCCTTTGAGTTGGGTAGAGTTTTGATGGGAGATAGGAATTTTGTGTCCCCAAGTGTTGTTTTGGCCACATTATTAGTTTGAAAGCTAATACATGATGGTAGTGTGTTTGTGTGCTTGTGTAGACCGGTTGTGAGTCTTAGTGGTGCACGGGGCCACATTGTCGGTTTGTTATTCCTTGCTCAGGCGAGAGGTAACCACTTTCCAATCCTTAGTACTTGCTTCTGTGGTATTGTGAGTAAATTTATGTTTTGTGCTCCAAGTAGTAATTATGTTCAAACTATATGTTGTATATAAAAAGGGAAAACCGTCTTGTGGGATTTCGATTGATGATGAATAAATCTTGAAATTGTGAAGGATATGCCACTGAATGAAGTTACTTATGAAATGTTCAATTACTATTTGATTATGGTTTGAACATGATGCATGAATTGGGAATTGGTGAGAGTTTTTGATATTTACTACCACGTGGTAAGGCCTCCATTAGTGCATGATGGTTGGCTCAGTACGTCCCCCATAGTGAGGGATAGGCTTTTTGGCTCCTTACGTCCCCCAGAGTGAGGGATAGGCCTTTTATGGCTCCTTACATCCCCCATAGTGAGGGATAGGCCGGCTTCGGCTCCTGAAAATCCCCCAAAGTGAGGGATTTGGTTGATGGGATTACATCATTGCACTTGCATAACTTGTTATGGCTATCTTGTTATCATATTATTTGTGAACTGCCCCACTTGACACCTCACGAGCACCTATTTAGTAGTACCTAGTATTGGAAAGGCTGGTTACTGGGAGTTTGTCTCACCTCGTGGTTTACAATGTTTTCAGGTGAAGGTTCCGGGCGTGGGCCATTGGGAAGAGACGCAGAGGCTTGAGCTTGGTTAGCTTTAGGCCTCTAGCACTTGTATATGTATGGCTAGTATATATTGCCACAATTAGGACTGCTTTTGAAAATATTTTGATTGCCCAGCTTTATGGTAAACCGGAGGAAGTGTATCTTCTCACTTGTAATTGGCCGGAGGCCTTTTCTATTGTTTGTAGAACTTCGATTTATGTTGTTGGAAACTATTTATATGGGCTGATGTAGATGTGTTTTGTTACCCGGGCCGAAGGCTCGGAGGCCCAGTAGATATGAATGAATGATTTTAGTTGCATGCAATGGATTACGGGTTGACCCGAGTTTAAAAGTCAATTTTTAAAAATATGAAATTTTCCTTCTACTATGGTAGCTCATTTTAACAGCTTTCCTTTTTCACCATAGTAGTGGTTTTATGACGGGTTATAATGTTTTGAGGTTAAGGGTCTTACACATGTCAAGTCAAAGGGGCTCAGTGACTCCCCAATTGGGTGATAACCTAACACAAAGTAGCTCTGGACCTTCACTAATTCCTTCTCAAAGTCCTATTTCTCCCACACCAACATCATCAACTCCTCCTATTGCCCCTACTACTGCTGCAGCACCCACTGCCCAATTAACACAAGAAGCTGTAATTGAGGGTGAGAATCTTAGGAAGAGAAAAGAACCAGAAAGAAAGCCTCCAAAAACATCTCATGTTTGGGACCATTTTGTAAAGCTACCATTGGAAGAAACTAATGGAGAGATTAGAGCATCTTGCAAGTACTGCAACCTAAGTTATGCCTGTGACCCTAATAAGCATGGTACAACTTCTTTGAAAAGGCATTTGCTTAAATGTACAAAGAACCCACATAAAGCCGATAAAGATAAGAAGCAATCAATGTTGGGTTACCTTTCAAATACTTCTCAAGGAAATGCCTTAGTCCCTTATATATACAATGAGAAACGAATACGAAGAGCCTTGGCTGAGTTTATTATTTGTGATGAGCTACCTTTCAGAATAGTTGAGAAGCCAGGATTCAAAAAATTTGTGAAGGCCTTAGAGCCTCGATTTCCTATCCCATCTAGAATGACTGTTGGTAGGGATTGTTGGCAGCTATTTCTTGGTGAGGTTAAGACTTTGAAGAAGATTTTAAAGAGTTGTGCATCTCGTGTTTGTCTTACAACTGATTGTTGGACGTCAAATCAGAATTTCAATTACCTCTGCTTGACAGCTCATTTCATTGATCCTAATTGGCATCTACACAAGAGGATTCTCAATTTTTGTATGGTTGAGAATCACAAAGGAGAAACCATAGGGAAGACAATTGAGAAGTGTTTGCTGGATTGGGGAATTGATAAGGTTTTCACAATTACTATGGATAATGCATCTTCAAATGCCTCGGCATTGTCATACTTGAAGAAGCGATTAAAGAATTGGAAGGGATTGGTTTGTGGTGGGGATTACCTACACATTAGGTGTTGTGCTCATATCCTTAACTTGATTGTTTGTGAAGGCCTAAAGGATTTGAAAGAGAACTTTGAAAGCATTAGAAGTGTTGTTAGATATGTGCGCTCATCTCCTGCACGTTTTGCAAAGTTTAAGTCTTTTGCTGAGGCTGAAAAAATTGACACAAAAAGCCTAGTTTGTTTGGATGTGTCAACTAGGTGGAATTCAACCTTTTTGATGTTGGAGGCAGCATTGAAGTTTCAAAAAGTGTTTGAAAGAATGAATGATGAGGATGATGACTACTGTGCACACTTTAGCCCCCCTCCAAGGCATGAATCAGAAGCACATGATATCAAAGAGAAAAAACGTGATGGCCCCCCAATGGTAGAAGATTGGAATCGTGCACGGGTCTTCTTAAAATTCTTGAAGGTTTTTTATGATATCACATTGATGTTTTCAGCTTCCCTTAGTGTGACATCAAACTCATGCTTCCATCAAATTGCTCGTGTTCAACAGATGTTGGAAAGAAATATTTTGAATTCAGATTCCCTCTTATCTGATATGTCTTTCAACATGAATATGAAATATGAAAAATATTGGGGCAAAGCTGAAATTATGAATCCTTTGTTGATTGTGGCAGTTATACTAGATCCACGTTACAAGCTGGCATATGTTAATCACATATTTGAGAATTTGTTCCATGACAGTGAAGTTTGCTTGGCTATGAAGGATAGGGTCAATGATTGCTTATATCGTATGTTTGAAGAATATTCTGCCTTTGTTGGGATATCTTCTGAATCCAACACTGCTTCATCTCCTACTATGCCTTCATCTTCAGTAAGTGCTATAGCAAATGTGGATGATCATGATCCAGGCCTTCAATGGTTGGCAACAATCAAGCAAAGAAATTCAAATGATTCTCAAACTGAGTTGGATAAGTATCTTGCTGCTGATTCTGATGACATCCCTGCTGATTTCAATATACTAGCTTGGTGGAAGGCAAATTCTGTTAAGTATAGAATCCTCTCTTGCATGGCACGTGATGTATTAGCCATCCCAGTCTCAACAGTTGCCTTTGAATCTGCTTTTAGAACAGGAGGTCGTGTGGTTGATCAATATCGAAGCTCATTGTCACCTAGGATGATGAAGCATTAATTTGTTCACAAAATTGGCTTCTTCCTGGTCAATCACTATCAGAAGTTGTTGACAAGCTTCGTGAATTTGATAATTTTGAGG
Organism: Neltuma alba; assembly: GCF_004799145.2. Lineage (NCBI taxonomy): Eukaryota > Viridiplantae > Streptophyta > Magnoliopsida > Fabales > Fabaceae > Neltuma > Neltuma alba. The sequence continues at coordinate 163,708 of NW_021635127.1, forward strand.
AGTCTGGTGATGTTTTAAACATAACAAGCTTTTATTTAAATTTATCATATCACTATAAAATTATAATGTTTTTGTTTTGTGTTTTTTTTCCTAGATGCTTCATGTGTCACTGATGGTGGAGATGCTGCTATGTCCATGGGAATAGAGTAAAGTAAGGATTGAGTTCATAGTTTGCTGCCATGTGCTGTGTCACTGATTATCATTCTATGTTTTAATATTTGTTGTTGTGTGATGGACCTATAATATTTGATATTGGCATGCATTTTGGTTTTATTATTAGCTATGACATTTGATTAGCTTGTGGCCTTTAAATCAGCAAACTTTGAGACTGATTATATTCTCATTTGACATTTGATTAGCTTGTGGCCTTTAGTAAGGGACTTTCTTTCTACATGCGGTTTTGCACTTCTACTTATTTCATTTTGCATTTTGTTGAAAAGTCCAGCACGCACAAACCAGGTTGTAAGCTTTCAAGGCTGTGTAATACTGTAATGGACTTGTCAAGGCCGTGTAATGGACTTGTTTGATAGTATATTATGGACTTTGATGGCTGCTTACTTGCTTTGCAGTTTTATTTTGTTATTGTATTGTTTACAGCTGTTTATACTTGATTTTAATTTGTAAATTGTTTTAAAGTTGTTCTTTTTTGGAATTTGGTATTCTCATGATGTTATTCTGTTTTGGACAAGTAGATAGGAATTTTTTATGTAATATATTGGAAATTATTGATTAGGAATTTAAAAAAAAAAATAGGACAAGGTATATGGACTGGACTGGACTGGACTGGATCTACTGGACCAGTAACTCGGTCCAGTCTGGTCCAGTCCGCCCAACCCGAGGAATAGCGGGTTCCTCACCAGGCTGGACCAGTCTTCGGGCTGGGGTGACCAGCCCGAAGACCAAAATGGACCAGACCACGGGCTAATGTCCTGCCCGGCCCGGTCTGGTCCTTGTTCAGCCCTAACATCTTCAGCTAGTACGTCCTTAGCTTTAATTAGAAGATATTCCATAATAATATAATGTTGAACTTTTTGATTGGCTATTGTACAAAGAAGAACTAGAGATATATATCTTGAGGGGAATATATTACACACACACATATATAAAATGCTCAGTGGGGAAGAAATGGAGCAAATTAAGTGTAGGGACCATAACAAAGTTCTCAGAAGGGCTTCCAACAAAGAGTTGGTCTAAATAATGTAAGGTCCTATTGGATTTTTTTGGGTTTCAAGTTTGAGTCCTAGAGAAGACACCTTTATAAAGAGGGGAGGAAAGCCACGAACCCGAACAAAATTGGCCGAATGATAATATCAAAAAAATAAAGGTTCTCAGACGGGCCTTATATGTTTATATATAGTCATGATAATTCGATTAGGATATACTTATTGGAAAAATATAATGACATTTAGGGACCATTATAGAAAATTAAATACAATTAAGACAACTGATATTCTGAATATATCGCAAATATTAAAAAATTAATTAAAATTTATGAGGCTTACCAATTTAATCTTTTGGTTTTTAAAATATGCTAATTATTTTAGATCTACAATTGATATCCGAGATAAAAAAAATTAAATACAAATTTTAATATTTATTCATAAATCATAGATAAAAAAGGGAAAATCACTATGACATCTCAAGAAAAGAATATAATTAGAAAAAATTTCAATGATAAATAAGTAATATGGACCTTATTGTCATTTTATGCCTGTAACTTTTCATTCACTGGTTATAACTTTTTTTGCAATTGTATTACCTTCTCAGAAACGCAATGATTTCTCCTTTAAAAAAAAATTAAAGACCGATAAATTTCTTGAACGGAAAATCCTTAAAAACTACCATTTGAATTTGGAAATTTAAAAAGGGTAACATCAATTTCCAAAATCCTAAGTCCATATTCACAATGAAACAAGGATTTTAAAATGTTGGTGTTTTTACAATTGTTTTCCCTTACTTTAAAAAAGTAGTGAAAAAAGCCTAAGGCTTCCTTGATAGAGAACCCCACTGGCTGGTTGACCATCAGAGCTCTGGTACCAGCGACCCGGTCACTGAAACTCCAATGAGTACTCTTATTTAACTGTTGAATGCATTTGTGAAGCATTTGACAACTATTTTTGTTTTTAGAATTCTAATAATTATTTTTGTTTAGCTATTTACTACTTTAATTAATTTTGTAGCTTACTACTTTTAATTTTAAAATTTTGATAACTACTTTTGTTTAGCTATTAACTGCTTCATTTTCAATATTAATTACTTTTGTTTCAAAAATTTAAAAATGTATTAAAAGCTGCCAGAAATCCAATGAGTATTTGGTTATTTACTACTCTAGTTTTGATATTTATTATTTTTGTTTAACAAATTTGGAAAATGTATTATGAGCTCATGCTACTACTTTCAAAGAATAAGAGTAGCCAATAGTAAAATTAGAGTAGCCAATAACTAAATAAGAATAGTCACTATAGTTCTGAAAATAAAAGTAGTTAATATTGAAATTAAAATAGTTAATAGCTAAACAAAAACTATTATTGCAGCTATGAACATAAAAATAGTCAATAGCTAAATAATAGTAATCTTTGGAACTCTGTTGGCTAGCAGCTGAAATTTCAATGACTAGTTGCCAGTATCGGAGCGTCGGTGGGCAACCTTTGGGTAGGGTGTTTAGGTTGCATTCTACTTTTTTTGAGGAGCGAATTTGTAAAAGCACCAACATTTTAAAATCCCGATTTAGTCATAGTATGGATTTGGGATCTTGGAAATGGGTCATGCTTTAATGGAATTTAGAAATTCAAATTGTATTTTTTTAGGGATTTTCCCTTGAATTTTATTTAATGCTAAAATGTCACAAGAGAATTTTTTTTAAAATAAAAATGTATGTTACAAGAGATTTAATATTAATCTTTGATGGCCTTTATCTAATCAACCCTTGGCTGTAAATCTCAAGGTTGGAAGGGTCTCTAATCTTTTAACCCACGATCCTAACAATTGGCTTTCACCTCCTATAACGGTCCCTACTTAAAGCCATCTACTGTTTAGGGGTCACAGATTCCATTCTTAAAACACTTGCTTCCCTTCATAATAGCAAAGATGAATTTCATTGGGAACGTGGCATTTCTAGCAAGTTTGTTGTTACAGTGTTAAACAGGGCTGTGCGCTATCTATTTAGAATGCTACGAGTAGGCGGTATCTTTCATTAAATTTTCAGATTTTGTATGTAAAATTTAAGGGAGAATTAATGTAGACCCCTACAGAAAACATTTTACTACTAAAAAGTCTTATGAAATAACAAAACAAATCTGAAATCCCTAGAGACCTAAGTGTGAATAATCTGAAATGATCAATTACAAATTTGCCCTTAATGACTAAAGAAAAAAAATTCACTCATTTGTTTGAATCCCACCTCCTCCTTCGGCCCTCATTTCTTACTTCGTCGGCATCCAGCAACATGACCTCCCCATTGTTTTCACCAAAAGTCGTGATCATCTTGGTCCACTCATGACAATCAAGGTCTTCCTCAAGAAGCTGTTTTTAAGGCCATTTGAGATTTTTTTTATTTTATTATTTTTTCTTGCAATTATTTAATTTATCAAATAGAAATTGATGCTCTGTTTCTGATAAAAATAAATGAAAATGACAGGTTTTTACTGTCATAACCCTTGTAATGCGATGGTTAAATATCTTATTAATGGGTACATTGAAGATTGTTAATGTAACTATATAACTTGTCATTAACAAGTGATTGTGACAGGTTGATATAAAGGATAGCAACTTCAAGTAGGAAGTATTTATTCTATTACCTCCATATAAGGGGACAATTTATTAATGGTGTAGAAGATGAAATGCAATATGTTGGTGGTGGTGTGAGAACAAGAATGATAAAGGAAGGCACATCATATGAAGCATTTAGAATAATGGTCGCATCAATTATGGGAAAAGAGAGTAATGGAATAATTATGAAATTTACAGTAACCTTTGATGAATTTACATTTATGGACCTTGTAGATAAAGTGTAAATTTGGTGTAGTTGCATTGTACATATATATAAAGTGGTAAATGACATCTGATTATAATCTGATATAATATCATATCTCTATTTTGCTATACTTATCAATAGGTTGCCATGGACTTGTTATCAGACGTCATGGATGTTGTTATTGGCAGTCTGAATTAAGTTACTGATATAAAGTGACAATTTCTCCTATTTGCAGTGTTTAATGATTTCTTAACACGTAATTTTAGTATTTAAGTTGTAATATGATATGATTTAGTCATAATTTAATTTTTGTAGAAGCTATGGTATCCCATAGAGTAAGTTGTCAGGGGCACTATTGAGGTTGTTAATCACATCTCCTTGGGTTGTCAATAGCCACTGTTGAAGTTGTAAATAAATCTATGCAATAAAAATCTACTTTAATCTTATTGGGTTCACTTAAAACTGTTAATGACTTCAAAATGCTTCCTATTATATTGTTAAGGTCGTTATATATGTCGATAATATAATTTTTTTTCGAAGCTGTGGTATATCACAGAGTGAGTTGTCAAGGGCACTACCGAGGTTGTTAATCACATCGCCTCGAGTTGTCAACAGCCGCCGTTAAGGTTGTAAATGAATTTCTACAATAAAAATTTGTTGTAATCCTATTGAGTTCACTTAAAGCTGTTAATGACTTTAAAATGCTTCCCATTATATTGTTAAGGTTGTTATATGTGCTAATAATATAATTTTTTTTAGAAGCTGTGGTATCCCATAGAGTAACTTGTTGGGGGCACTACCCAAAAAAAAAAAGAACAAGTTTGATAGTAGTAAATGACAAGTAATCAGTAGGCATTAAAAACCTTGACAGTAGTGAATGACAAGTAATCAACAGGCATTAATAACCTTGACAATAGTAAATGACAAGTAATCAGCAGGCATTAACAATCTTGACAGTAGTAGATGACAAATAATAAGCAAGTATTAATTGACAATTTATCAAAAACAATTCTTTTAAGCCTTTTCATCTCATCTTTACTTTTCTTTGAGTGCTTGCAAACTTCCATAAATTGTCCCAAAGCACACTGTGTGTGGAAGGGAACAATATGATTCTTCCCTTTTGGTGGGACTCTAATTTCTTTAGCTCTTTCACCGTATTGTTCTTTCTCTTTTTTTGTTAACTTCTCCCAAGCCTTTATCATTTTTATTCTCACACCACCTCCAACATATTACATTTTACCTTCTACACCATTAATAAATTATCCCCCTATATGAAAGTAACAGAACAAATGCTTCCCACTTAAAGTTGTCATCTTTCATATCAACCTGTCACAATCACTTGTTAATGACAAGTCATATAATTACATTAACAACTTTCGATGTACTCATTAACAAGACATTTAATCATTGCATTACAAGGGTTATGATAATAACAACCTATCATTTTCATTCATTTTTATCAGAAACAGAGCATCAATTGCTATATGATGAATTAAATAATTGCAAGCAAAAACAATAAAATAAAAAACCTGAAATGGCCTTGAGAACAGCTTCTTGAGGAAGATCTTGATTGTCATGAGAAGACCAAAACGACCGCAACTCTCTGTGAGAACAGTGGAGAGGTCATGTTGGGAGATGAGTGCCAAAGGAGGAGGGTGGGATTTAAACAGATGGGTGAATTTTTTTTCCTTTAGTCATTAAGGGCAAATTCGTAATTGATTGTTTCAAATTATTCACACTTAGGTCTCTAGGAACTTCATATTTGTTTTGCCATTTTGTGGGATCTTTTAGTAGTAAAATGTTTTCTGTGAGACTCTACAGTAATTTTTCCAAAATTTAATTACTGCATAAACAACTCTTGTCATTCTGTGACCACTGGAGAGAATTTTCCTAGTCAGCACAGGGCTGGATAATTCACATGAGGAAGGTTAATTTTATAAGGCAGACCTGTTGCATAGCCACAATTTTTCTTGGTGACAATGAAATATAGTTATTCAAATGAGTGAAACAATATCATCAGATGCAGGAAAAATATGCTAACCATTCTGACTTCAGTGGCATGTTGAAAAAGGAAGTTAGTATACTATCTAAATCTTTCTCTATTAATCCCTTTCACAAAAATTAAGTTCTATTAACTCTTACGAATCACTCATTTTAATTTTATATTATTGATATTTTATAAAAAAAGATAAACTTTCATAATGAAAATTTTAAATTGCATTGTTTACAAGTCAAATTCATAAATTAATGAATTTTTTGCCAGCTAAATGCATATATTAAATTTCTAAATTTTAAGTTTTCTTAGAACCTGTTAATATTAAACAAATTTCTACGAGTAAAATTTTGTTACCTGAAAAGCCATAGCAAATTTTCCCGTAAAATATGTGTAAGCAAAATTACAAAATACTATCTCCAGTTTTAAATATAAAGACTAATTGACTAATTTAAATAGATTAAAAAAATAAATTAAATTATTTATTTATAATAAATATTATTTTTTTAAAAATACTTTTAGAAATAATGTGTCCTTGCTGAAACTATGTTATTAACCTTTGGTTGGAGCAGTATCTCCTGTGGCGCGGATAAATGGACAGGGCAGGCTGAGAATCAGAAAAGCTTTCTGCGCGCGTTCTTCTGCTTGCAGCAGGGATAATGGAAGCCTTCTCGTTCTCTACCTCACAGTACCCAATTCCAACCACGAGCACTCCTTTTCCCTTGTCTTCCTCTGTATTCTCTGCGAAACCATTTCCCTCTACCACCATCACCGCTTCCTCCTCCTCTTCTGTCTTAGTTTGCCTCAAACCACCGCCTGATTCTACTGACTCTACTAATTCCTCCTCTCTCCCTGGTAACCCGCTCCGTCGACCCAGTAAATCCCTTCAAAGCTCAACTCCCTCCTCGCAGCGGAATCCTGTAACTCCATCAAAGTCGAATCCTCTCAAGAAGAATCCCCTCAATTCTTCTGCAAATGTCACTACTAACAATCCGAATCATCCCTACTCGCATTCTCTAACGAACAAGCTATGGCTCACGAGCAAGCTCTCTCCACCACCACCACCACCTCCTCCTCCATCATCCCAGCAAAACCGAGACGAAGAAGAAACAGGAAGCATGGATAACCGTGAAATTGGGAGCTCTGAAGCTGATGACTCTGATAATGATACTTCACATCCGGCAACTCAGTTCCGGCAAGAGGGGAAAATCTTTGTGGGTAATTTGCCCAATTGGGTTAAGAAAAAAGAGGTTACTGAGTTCTTTCGGCAGTTTGGGCCGATACAGAATGTGATTCTTATTAAAGGTCATAATAATACAGAGAAGAATGCGGGTTTCGGGTTTGTGATTTATGGAGGTCCTACTGCGGACAAATCAGCCATGAAGGCTATTGAGTTCGATGGTGTGGAATTCCACGGTAGAATTCTGACTGTGAAGTTGGATAATGGAAAGAGACTGAAGGAGAAAGCGGAAGAGAGGGCACGGTGGGTGGAAGGGGACGAGGGAGTTGAGTATCGTTCGAAGTGGCATGAGGAGAGGGAGAGCTCTAGAAAAGAATTCAGAAAGATACTGGAGACGGAACCAGAGAACTGGCAGGCTGTTGTTCGGTCCTTCGAGAGAATTAAGAAGGTTGAGCATCTTTCCATTGCCTTTCGATCGCTATGTCTATTAACACTTGAGTTCGATAGTAGCGCAATATTTTCTTGATTTTAGTATCATCTGAGCTTGCAAAAATTGAAAAGAAAGCCTATTCGGCTCAAGGTTCTAATTTGGTTCGGCCTGGCCTTTGTTGGGATAAAGGCAGTAAGATAATGTCCATGTTAAGCTCTTTCCTGAAACTTACGTGGTGTGCAATCTATCATAATCAGTTTTACTATTAAGTTTAATTCATAGATATTCCCTTGGTTATTTTTTTATTTTTTATTTTACTTTTGTCTCACATGAGTGGGTTCAAAATAAAAAGCCTGTTGCTATGCCTTAAACAGCTGGATCTACGTTTTGTTTTTAATATTTAATACACTTAAATCAATGCGAGCATTTTAGCATTGCCTTATTGTTGGTGTATTACAATTTTAATTGTTGGTTTCATGTCCTATTTAGATGGGAAGTATAAATTCTTTACCAGCATGATAATGATTATGCCTTGTAAATTACATCAAATCTTAAATGAAATTATTTCTACTTGTGAGTTTTTCTTTTAATATCTTTTTTTTCTTTTTTTTTTCTTTTTTTTTCAAAAGATTTTGAGGCTGCCTATATCTTCATATGATTTACTTTAACCGCTGCTTTACTTCTTTTTGACTTAAGATATGGCTATTATGTTCATCCGGCAACCTGGTATGCTCTGTTAGACAATTTCAACAACCAATCCTTTAAAACTGACAAGGTTACATGATTTTTTTTTTTCCTACTTAAAGTCCCTGTAGGCTGTAGCTATTTCAGTTATGTTTGTCTGCTATTGCACAGAGATAAAGTGGCATATATGGGGCTCTGACAGCTGACAATTATTTTTGGCATGTTAAATTAGCTCTAATTCAACTGCCTAGCTCTTATGATAATTCTACTTTCATGTTAATGCGCATGGAGAATATCTTCTACTATGTTGCTTATAGTACCATAAATATCTATATGGATATTTCTCTTAATTACATTAGACTTGTTATTTTGGAGATGGACGTCATTTTATGGGACCGGAAAGTCATCGGTCATTTTTTGGAAACATGAAAGTTTACAATTTGAAATATGTGGGCCTTGATCAATTCAGCAGAACACAACTTTGTTGTTTAATTTAGTGAGACAAGGGGGATAGCAAGGATGAAACTCCATTTTAGTTGATTACATACCAAAATTTGGTTGTTGATAGAGCATAATGGCATTGTGCGGTTTATGTACCCGATAAGGCTTGTTGTTGTTGTATAAGGCTTGCCTACCATGTTAGGATCACTTCTTGCCAAGCTTAAGTTTTTCAAAGAAGACCTATGAATGTTTTATTGTGTTCAAATGGACCCAATATGTTTTCATTCATCTACTGAATAATGTATTTACACACTGTCATAAATAATAGCAGGGAAACCATCTCTGACCAATGTAATGAACATAATTACAAACAGACTCTAACTATACTGACCTCCTAACTACGCTTACAAATTTAAGTTTTCAGGTTTTGATGCCACCTCTGGTATTATGACTCTGTTAGTAATTTCATATGGTTTTCTAGAGTCAATATTGTAACTGAAAAAGAGAATTCTATTTTTAAAATTGGATCAATCTGAATGATTGGATTATCAATTATGCATGAGTAAACAGAATTTTATGATTAATTAGTTTGTATTCTACTTATTTTACATAATATATTAGTAATAGTAGTACCATTAGAAGGGGTTCTAGTTAAAAAGTTAATAAGCTACTTTTTTGTAATCGTCTTTTCCTTCATATTCTTGTGTATAATTCTGTTTTGTAATTTGAAGATTTCTTACCCTGTTTATATTCTTCCCATTCAAATAAACTTTCTTTTATAAGAACTGTTTTCTATGTATTTGTAGATTATATATTGCCTGAGCATGAACAAAACTACATTTATGAAAAGTTTTAGAGACTGAACTTTAACATTTTGCTGTGGGTGCTTTTTCTTATGGTTTTATTTTGTTTTATTTATGTTGTCAGCCTTCTAGAAAAGAATATGGGTTAATGGTTAAGTATTATGCAAGACGAGGGGACATGCATCGTGCTCGTCAAACATTTGAGAGCATGCGAGCAAGAGGAATTGAGCCATCCTCTCATGTCTACACTAGGTAATATCTATAAGCAAAAAAATTCTGTACTAGAGCTTCCGTATCTAATATTTTGATGGGCATGTGTTTTCTCTTGAGCGATGAATGTCCACTCATGGAAATTTTTTACCGACAAAAAGTTTCACTTTTTTGGCTCTGAAAACTTTTACTACTTCAAATTATTATCCTTGAAAAGAAACTCTATATAGGATTTTTAAACAGTTCAAACTGGATATTTTTCCATCTCCTTTCACATTTATATTGATGCACAGTGATTTTTCTTCTGATGTTAATGTATGTTAAATCCTTGCAGTCTTATTCATGCTTATGCAGTTGGTAGAGATATGGAAGAAGCTTTACATTGTGTTAGGAAGATGAAGGAAGAGGGCATTGAAATGAGTTTGGTGACATATAGCATCATTGTGGGGGGATTTGCCAGAGTGGGCCATGCTGAGTAAGGATATCTGACCCATGTCCTGCAGTGCTATATCTTTTTATTGAAATAGTTGCCCTTTAGTTTCTGGCTGTAAGATTTACTTTTAAGTATGATTAATGAAAAAATAGAAGAGAGAGGATGTAAACTCTTTAAACGATATGGCTTAGAGACATAGACTATGAGGGAGACCAAAACCATAACTGGAAAGCCAGTCTGGTGCAACATACAGTTTTCTAATTTACCCATTGTGGGGATCCATCAGCAGTTATTTTTCATGTTTTGAGTAACTGGAAATTTTACAAATATGGCATGGAATTACAGGACTGAAAAACTGATGAAAAACGAGTTAGCAGATCATAAAACCTTATAAAACAAAAAAGATCATTTTGTTGCAAGTGATTATGTCAGGTAACAAACCCTCATAACATGTGCCATTTCAAGATGCCCGAACTATGGCTAGCATGAAGAAAATAAACCCATGCGCATGTAGAAAACCTTACAGCAAACAAGCTTCTTTCTCCAATAATGAAAGGAAACTACATCAATCAAATGAGGTGACTATTTTCATTTAACAATATCACATCTTGGGCCCAAAGAATTTGGTCTAAAAGCAATGTGATTTTGATTTAAAAGGCTATTCTAGGCCTTGAATTTTATTTGGACTTTCAGTTCACAAAAAGTTGGTGAAACTTCCATTTATCGTGATTAAAACTGATATTTTTACTTCTCAAAAAATATTTGTATTATAATCACAATTCTTGTTCTGTGTGATTGCTCATTCAACTGAACTGTTCTCCTTTGTTCAGCTTCACTGATATGGAGCGGAATTGAAACTGTCCTATGCAGAAGATAATAGAAAAGAATAATTGATGAGAGTATATAATTAAAACCTTAAACTTTAAAATTGCGATGCTGATACTTCAAACATTGAGGTTAAACAATTTGAAACCAAGTTTGTCACCAGTACGGAGAGAGAAATATCTTGGATGTTATGTGCTTGCTACTATCAGAACAGGGTGTTGGATTATTGTTCCTATTTTTTGGTTTTTTCTCTTTTTTGGCGGGGGCTGGGGGAGGCATATGCTTTTTAAATATGAATTTGGGGTTCACTTGCTACAGTTTTGAGCGAGTTATTATTTTAATATATACATTAAAACTTACATTTCTTTATTTAGGCTCTTTGTCGTAGAAACTGCAAGAACTTAGCTGTTGCATCAATTTTTTGGGCGCTTATTTATTATTCTCATTCCCTTTCTTTTTTTCCCCCCTACGAATATTCTCACCATTCTTTAAACTGTCAAGTCGGCAACAAGGATTGCTTTTGGTTTCATTTCTGACATTTAAATTGTTGCATTAACTAATCATGCATATCATACTTTGATAGTCCTCTGTCTCTGTTTGTGGTGGAATGTTCATTGTCTAATTTGTTATATCAATGTCTTTTTGATGGTCTTTTCTTTTTCTTTTGTGTGTGTGTGTGTGTGTGTGTTTTTTTTTTTTTTGCCAATTCTTTTGTGGTCTTTCCATATATACGTGAAGGTTGAGTGATATGCAAAGATTGAAGGGAGAACAGAAGAGGGTAGGCAGAAGAGAGATTGGGGAAACAGAAGAAAGGGAGAATAGGAGAGTGAATAATGCGCTGTACATTTCACATTCAACAACATAACATTTGTGAGGCCCTGTGTCTTATATAGCCTAGGGCTGACTCTAACTGAAACCAACTACTCTGATTCATATCCCCTTTTTATGTTATTTACAGAACATTGACGTCTTAAATCTTTATCATATGAATAACCCTATTTAATCTTGTTTTGGAAGTGCTGCAGATCACTGGTTTAAGGAGGCCAGAGAGAGGCATCCATCCTTGAATGCAATCATTTATGGGAACATAATTTATGCACACTGGTGAGTGGTTTATCATGGAATCATTGACCTGCCAATACATATTTATTGTGTGTTTGTTCATGTGAACGTTCAAATTCCACTATGTATATATATAAATTCTAGCCTCCGCACTCTTATGTTGAGGTAGAAGCTAGCATCTTCACATTGGCACGAGATGAAAACTATTTCTCCATCTTAAGATTGGGTTTCAGATAATGCAGGGCCATCTAAATTCATTTGGAAAATCAGGTTTTAAGATGACCTATGTATGGCCTTGCATTTATTGTATCTTCAGAGGGATTTTTGGTTCATTATCAAATTGGGGGTTGCTAACTATTACTCAAACTGAGGAATTTCCCATAGATATGTGATAGCAACTGAGAGTCATAGATAATTAATCATCTCTGTCTGATATATTGCTCTTTTGACTTCTGGTATCCTGTGGTATATCGCAGCCAAACTCGGAATATGGAAAAAGCTGAAGCCTTGGTGAGGGAAATGGAAGAACAAGGAATAGATGCTCCCATTGACATATATCATACCATGATGGATGGTTATACTATGATTGACAATGAAGAAAAATGCTTGATTGTTTTTGACAGGCTTAAGGTAAAAGCTTGTTCATGATCTTCTTCAATATAAATGCTGTACGATGCTGTTACTATTTGTGGGCCTTAGCAGCTTAATTTTTTCTGGGTTGGATTATTTACCGGCATGCTATTGAAGGCTTTATGACCAAGAAGTTAAAAATTTGTATCTTGCTGCTTCGGTTCTCTTAATTAAAATTAAATATAAGTGCAAACGATAGTGGGTTTGTGCCTCGTCCATGCTTCAAGCCCAAAGGGCTTTTATGTTAGGCTGAAGCACTTTATTGCTAAATGCAAGACGTATCATACCTGTTATAGGCATATCTTGGGTATGAAAGGTGCCGATCCTTTATTATTATTTTGAGTAGAAGTTTGAATAGGAGACCACTTTGTGAGATCCCCTCCCCCCCTTTATTCTTATATCCTTTGAGTGGCATGCTTAGCCGCTACCAGGTTTGTGATTTAGCCCTTCTTTCTCCCTCTCTGTCTTTCCTCTGTTTTTTTTTTTTTTAATATTTAGGATAAAACCAACTCCCTAACTAGCTCCTGCATTTAGGACCAGAATTATATTATTTTTCTTTTTTAAGAGACCATACATAAAGTGTCTAAATTTTGTACTTCTTAATCTTTATTCTTACAGGCGAACTGATTACTTTTTGAGTCAGCATTTTATGATAGTGTTTGTACTTTGATATTGTAGGATGCAGTATTTAAAGTATTGAAATTGAATTGCTCAGTAACTCTTGTTTTTCTTTTGGTCCCCCCTCAAGGAATGTGGTCTCACACCCTCAGTCGTCACCTATGGCTGTCTTATTAATCTTTATACCAAGGTAAGGCATATTCCAATTCTTTAATTTAATTCAACTTGAATGTTTTTCTGATTTTCAGAATAGAGTTTGCTAGGTGCTGATGCTGATGCTCTCATGAACTTCTCACACCATTTCTCATTCTTTTTGTACCTTCTGTTAACTTGCACCTTGCCGCAGGGAGGTGGAAGTTGATGATGGGTTTTTTAGATCTCTCTCCTCTATCGTTTGCTGTTGTAAATACTTTCTGATTAATGAGTTTTTTTTTTTTGGTCCATGAAAAAAGTAATTCAACTGTATATTCCCCTGTTGACCTTTGCCTTTGTTGCTTTCTATGTGAATGGACAGATGCTAAACTATATCTGTTTTAATTAAATTTATATTAATAAGTTGTTGTTGTTGTTGTTGTTGTTGTTATTTTTTAAAATAGCCGTTTTGGGGCTTTTGGCATGGAAACTTCCTTTTCTCATTTCAATGTCTTTTTTAAAAGTTATATAATGAATGTAATTAGTTTCTGTTTCCAGAAATTCTTACCTGAGTTTCTAAGTTTCTTGACATTAAGACGTTACCTTCCTTACAAGTTATGAGTCTGCCTTGCATTCAACTAGATGCAATTGTTGCATATATGAGTTTTTCCTCAGCTTCTTATACAAGGCCTTCATACGTGTCCAAGGGTCCATGTTTTTACTTCTAATTATTTCTAATACACTTTCCTGTCTATGTGGTTTGATTTGAATAAACATGCTGAAAATTTCTATTTAGATAGGTTGATTCCAGTTACTTGTGTGATATATTGTGAATTTATTATTTCATGCAATTCCCATATTGTAACGGGCTTTCCTAATGCTTTACTTTTTCTACCACAAGATGCTTTTTTTTTTTAATACTTTTTTGATCTGGCAATCATCAATTAAATAATTCATAAGAACATGGTATTCTTAACTTCTTTTCCAGATTGGGAAAGTTTCTGAGGCATTGGAGATTAGCAAAATGATGAAAATGGCTGGAATAAAACATAACATGAAGACATACTCTATGTTGATCAATGGATTCTTAAAGTTAAAAGACTGGGCTAATGCCTTTGCTGTTTTTGAAGATGTTTCTAAAGATGGTTTGAAGCCTGATGTAGTGCTCTACAATAATATCATAAGAGCATTTTGTGGGATGGGTAATATGGATCGTGCTATTCGTATTGTGATGGAAATGCAGAAGGAGAGGCATAGACCTACAACACGGACATTTATGCCTATTATACATGGTTTTGCAAGGGCGGGAGACATGAGAAGAGCGCTAGATGTTTTTGATATGATGAGAAGGAGTGGCTGCATTCCCTCTGTGCACACATATAATGCTCTTATTCTTGGCCTTGTTGAGAAGCGTCAGGTAACTTGTGCTTGATGAATGATAACAAATTTGTGATGCTTTAGGTGTATTCAGATGCTTAGATGACATGCTGATATTTTAGTTTTTAAAGTTCATGAATATAAATTTTCTTGATTCTTTCTTTATTTATTTGATAAATGAAGTGTGACGGGGGAGTTATTTTGAAACATAGAATTAGTTAGCCAAATTATTATTTCAGCAGAAGTAACAAACTCAGCAATAACAGTTCCACTTCATATACATCAGGAATATCTGAAGAATATGATGAGAATTGGAAGATCAGTGAGTTACTTGCATCTATTTATATTTGATTATGATTGATTAGGCAGATCTGATTTTGTAATTGTCTACTATTAATTTTGTCTCGTACATCAACTCTAAGATAACATGCACATTCAAGATAACATGACTACATTTCTCCCATTCTGCATTTATTGCATTCACTCTTCATAATCTCTTCATGGTACCAACCCAATGTTTACAAAAAATTTCATACGAACCTATTATTTTCGTGAGGCTGAAATTATGCTTGAAAATAGGAATATTAAAACCTTTGTACTTTATCCGAATTGTTTCTTATTCATTTAATATTTTTAAAGTATATGCTGATTTATTTATGTTTAATTTCTATCAACATGTACCATTTTGTGTGAATATGTTGCGTTTCTTGCAGATGGAAAAGGCTGTGGGAATATTGGATGAAATGAATCTGGCAGGCATTAGCCCTAATGAACACACATACACAAGTATCATGCATGGCTATGCATCATTGGGTGATATAGGAAAGGCCTTCGAGTACTTCTCCATATTGAAGAATGAGGGACTTGAGGTTGATGTATATACATACGAGGCATTGTTGAAGGCATGTTGCAAGTCAGGCAGAATGCAGAGTGCCCTAGCAGTCACAAAAGAAATGCATGCAAGAAAGATTCCAAGAAATACTTTTGTCTATAACATACTGGTTGATGGGTATAAATAACCACAATTGATGTTTTCACATTTATTTTGCACTTTTCTTTCTTTCTCGAATCATTGCAGTGTCTATATTCCTCTATCTTACCACTGTTTCATGTGCATGTACTCTTATCCAATTTCTTGATTTTTCCCTTCAATGGTTTATCGGCCTGCTTGTCCTTCGTATTCAAGTAGTCCTTGTTAAACTTGCTTAGGTGGGCTCGGAGAGGTGATGTTTGGGAGGCTGCAGACCTGATGCAACAAATGAAAAGGGAAGGGGTTCAACCTGACGTTCATACGTACACATCGTTTATAAATGCTTGTTCTAAAGCTGGGGATATGATGGTATGATATTGAATGATTTGCTTGCCATAGTTGAACTTGAAAGCACAAGTCTACAGTTCATATGACAATGGAAATATTGAATCACCTTAGCTCATGTTATGTTTGCTGTACATGTTGCTTGATTGATAGTGTAATTTTATTGGCTGTTGAACATAAAATTTTACATGTGTGATCATCATCATATGCCATTATAAGAATGAACAATTGATTATATTGCAGGCTAAAATTGCTACTGTCATGCGACTCATTATGAGATTCTGATGTGCTGAGATCACATTCCAAGCTAAATTGAAATCTTTAACAAGCCCAATTGTTTACGAGTCATGAAAAATGTTGCTTCTCTCTATAATTAATTGTTTACAAGCCTGGCTTATAGTACGACTCTTGTATCAGATTCCATTTATCTCTTTATTCTCACTCAACTTCTCCAACTCTCCAACTCAATTTATCTTTTCAGTCTGAAAATTTCATCTGATGGTTACGGCGTTGAAAATAAATCTAATTTGTATTGTAACCGCTTTTGATCAATCAACTTGTTTTACCCCACAGAGAGCTACCCAGATTATTCAGGAAATGGAAGCTTGCGGTATAAAACCAAATGTGAAGACCTACACCACGGTAATACATGGTTGGGCTCGTGCTTCTCTTCCAGAGAAGGCGTTGAAGTGCTTTGAAGAGATGAAAGCTTCAGGGTTGAAGCCTGATAAAGCAGTGTACCACTGTCTGGTGACTTCTTTGCTTTCCAGAGCAACTTTTGCTGAAGCATACATTTACAATGGACTCTTGTCCATATGTAGAGAGATGGTAGAGTCTGAGATGACTGTAGACATGGGAACTGCTGTACACTGGTCGAAATGCTTAAGGAAGATTGAAAGATCTGGTGGGGAACTGACACAAATCTTGCAGAAGACATTTCCCCCCGATTGGACCTCCCATTCTGTTGTTGATTTCAATTCTGAGGCTGAAAGCGATGATGATCATATGTATGAGAACAGTGATGACGAGGATTATCATATGTATGAGAACAGTGATGACGAGGATTCTGATTATGATGATGTTGCGTCTAACAGTTCGTGGCGTTGAATGTTGATGTAAATAGCCGTGAATGGCTTTTTGTTTGTATTTTCAATCCGTTTTCCCTTTATGCATAGGCAAGTATAATGTGCTTAATACTCTCTCCGATCCAAAATATAAGATCCATTTTGTAGATCTTATATTTAGGACCAGAGGAGTACTATATAGTTTTCGACTGAAAAGAAAAGGGACATGAAATTGTCAGAAATAATGATTGAAATAGGTTGAGATTGGTTGGCCCAAAAAAAAAAAGGAAAACAAAGAAAGAAAGAGTTGCAATTTTTAAGAACCAATTTGGATTTATATTAGGAAGGTCTACGGTAGAAATGATTAATTTACTAAAAGCATCAGAGTGAAATACGGGACTTATATATGGTATTTATTGACTCAAAGAAAGTAAATGATGTATTAAGAAACATGTTAGATTTTGATGATAACAAATTTAGGAAAGTTTTTTTTTTTTGGTTAAAACATAGGTATCCTCCTATTGAAAGCAATCCTATTCGAAGCACAATTAGGCACTAAATGTGGGCACCTCTCCCAGTGAGGATTTAAAGCTTGGTTCGTCATGTTATAAGGGATTAACTTCTGCTAGATCCTTTTCGCTAGACCCAACCTTGTTGGTAAATTTAGGAAAGATTTGTTTTACGAAATATTTAGTTTAAATAATTTTATTTTAATGAAAAATGTTTTAAAATTTATCTTCTAAAATTTTAGAGGGAAAATTCTAATTAAATCCATTTGGAATAGCAAAATTCTAATTTAAGCCTATACTTTTAACAAATTCTTAATTGGGTTGAAAGACCTAATATGGGATTTCTAAATGTTGCTAAAAGATCAAAAGACCCTTCGTAATTAAAAAGCGTAATTTTAGTTTTAATTCTTTTAATTGAATTTAACTAACATGTTTTTTCTTTAAACATTATCATATGAAAATTTGGCCAAAAATAATTGAAAAGTCAAGTTAAAAAAAAATACATAATTTCTAGGTATCCATAGAATTACAAAAATACAGGAACTAATAAAAATTTCACGACTTCAAATGTTAAGATTAATAGGATCAAAGTTTTTTTTTTTTTGTGAGAAAAAATCAAATCAAAGATTTATGGAATTCTTGAATATCTATCAAAATTAATTTTACTATTTCACAAATTACATTGAGACTCATCAATTCATCTTCAATTTTTCGGTCTCCAAGATTTATTCATTATCAAATTTTTATTATATAAAAAATAACTAAAAGGTCATAAATTCTAGAGTTGACAATACATTTACAATTATGAAACAACTTTGATATAAAATCTAAGAAAGACCATGTTCTCATTAGTCATCACTTGCACCAATGATCACATTACATATGCCCCAAAAAAAAAATCAGCTATTTGCTAGACCAATTTCAACTAGGATTTGGATTCTTGCAAGTCTTTTTTGTGTGACCATGTTGATGGCATCTTGAATAGTGGTATGTTTTTGTGTTTTGGAATTGTGATTCACATCTCGTAGTTCTTGGTTTTCCAAGAGGTTTACTGGTCTAAGGTGGTTGGAGAAAATTTGTTCCATTATATTTTTCATTATTAAGTTATTTGGGTTTGTCATGTCAATAGTTATAACAAGTATTATACTCCTTCTATAAATCTTCCCGTGTTATAATCTTGTAACAGTCTTATTCATAAATTTAATATTGATAGATATGAAAGAATTCTATGAATCTTTAATTCATTATCATATATTTTTTTATCTTGATTTTTAATTTTTTTAATTAAAAAATTTTAAGTAACTCTACTAGAATAATTAAAACTAAAATCAGGCTTACACCTACATTCAATTTTCCTTTTTGATTACAAAGAGGCATTCTGGTCTTTTAGCAACATTTGAAAATCCCTAATCAGGCCTCTTGGTCTAATTAAGAATTTATTAAAAGTATAAGCTTTAATTAGAATTTCATTATTTCAGATGGATTTAATTGGGATTTTCCCAATTTTATATGATTTGGTTGTTGTTATTGTTCATTACAACTCAAGCTACTCTTTTATTTTTAAAAAAAAAAAAAACTAGAATCCAACTGGAAGTTATGTCGAGTTTTATAACTCGAATCATCATTTTTAGCAACTGGCATCGATATTTGTTAGCTTATCTTAGATTCCACATAACTTGAGGTTATACTTCAAATAACCCGAGTTAGTCTAACTACGTTTCTTTTTCAGGATCTTCACAACTTGTAATTAATTTTTATTCAACAATTTGAGTCTTGAAGCCTATAATTAAAAATTGCATTTTCTAAGATAATTGGGAGTTATCCTTCTTACAAATTCTGTTCGTTTCTGAGAAGTTTTATCATAATAACTCGAGTTTTAGTGACCACAACAAGCAGTTAGTATCCCTCGAGTTAGAAAAGTAGAAGTTATACTCCAATCATATCTTATGCCAATTTAGAAATATTGTGCTATCTTAGTCAAAATTCAAATATTGTTTTCCTTTGTCATCTATAATTATACTCCTCCGGTCCTTAATACAAAACCTATTTAACTAATTTGATTAGATTAAAAAAGTTAGGTAAGTTAATTAATTATAAAAAAATATGACATGTTTTTTGTAAAACACCATAATCATCTTTCCTAATATCCTTCCTCCCTCACTTAATTATAATTGAGGGAATATCTATAAGGGTAATTTAGAAAAAAAAAATGATAAATATAATAAATAAGTCTTATATTTAAGACCAAAATTAACTTAACAATCAGGTCCTACTAACAAGTGTTGGTCCTAGTAGAAGGAACTTGGACACCTTAAGTATTATGTCCTGGGTTCAATCCTTAGAACGGTGTGTATGGAGAAAAACATCGTTAGGAGGGGTCACTGCTACGGTGCTTGACAATACCCCGAGAGATTAGTCTCTTACCGTTCGGGTGATGGATACTCTGGGCAATCAAAAAAAAATTAGGTGCTATGTTAAGGACTAGAGGAGAATTAAATTGAGTATATCTTATGAAAATTTTCAAGATTCGATGCTTACATTCATGAATAACTGGAGTCAAGCATTCATGTTGTGACATTACCAAAACTTCCCACACGTATACTTGCTAAGTACGATAGCTAAGTTAGATGATGATTGAAGGATAGGAAATTAAAAAAAAAAAAAAAAAAAACCATAGATAGATACCTGAGATATACAAGACTGGATTCCCATAAAACAAATAAAAAGTTGGGGGAAAAATTTAGACGCTTCTCTGTATGAATTTTTACCATTTTAAGGTAATAATGAAAGTTAGAAGTTAAAAATAGGAAATATAATTAAATTAAAAGATTAGGTGTCAGCCCAACACTTAATGGCGGAAAATGTTTAACAGTTACCAATTTTAGGCAAAGTGAATCCTCAAGTCATTACATCGTGTGCTTAGGATGAATTATAATCTTTCAAAAGCTAGGTGTTGAGGTGTCAAAATTATAGTATATGTGGCGATTAAGGGGACTAGATGTCATAGTTAGGTTCATTAGTGGCCATTAAATTGATGAGATGTCAAGGAAAGGAAATTATGTAATCTCTTCGTGACACGTAGATAGATAAGGTGTCGAGCAACTAAAAATCATGTGATCCCTATATGACATGCAGCAAGATGCATGCTTATTAGTTTCCTTCCCCTATAAATATCCCATTCCATTAGCATATTCTTCAAACAATTCCTCTGGCTCTTCATGAATACTCTCCTATTCCTTAGAATTTCTCTTTAGCTAGATCAAATCCTCTTATGCAAGTCTAGGCTTTAGGACTTGGAAGGAGAGTCCATAAGCTACATCAATACAATTCAATTGGTGGTAGAGCCTAGAAAAAGTCAACTAAATATCTGTGCGAGTCAAGAATACCAAGGGTAGGGCATGGCGTTCTCTCCTTAACAAAGAGTTAGTGTATGGTATTCCTCACCCAACAAAAGGGTTAGGGCATTATGTTTCTGTTAGGGGCAGATTTCACCCAAGAAAGGTGAACCGGGTGAAATATAAAAATTAAACGATTTAAAAACTCAAGTACTTGAATGAATAGATGATATAAAGAAAGGAGAATATCACCAATGTAAGCTAAGAATGAAGAGAGAAAATGCATAGATGAACTTCCATGCTTCGCACAAACTATGAAAATAGTCCATATTAGAAAAAGCACTTGATATTGAGAAATTTTACCTGATGAAAATCTATGACAAATGTTATACCAGCAAGCAATAAGAGGAACCAAAGCGAAATAAATAAGCTTACTAACAAAAAATAAGTCAGCTTCCAATATGGAAGCCTTTCCGTAAACATAACCACCGCTTTTACCTTATTGCAAAACAATCAGCGCACACAATCAAAAGATGCAACCAAAAAATAGAAAGCACAAAATAAACTGCACAAGAAAAAAATTTCTGGATGAATATCAGCATAAAAAGATTCATCAAATACAAGATCCCTAATCAAGTATGTTCTTTCCAGTTCGTGATTCAATCCATTGCCTCACTCTCTTGATTCTATGCTTCAAGTGTTTCTGGCTGTCAATTTCGTGAACGCTGAAAACTCATCTGCATAAAGCAAACACACTATGTTCGGCGTGGGGGAAGTGCAAAGGATAGGAACCATAGTGGAAAGCATTTGAACACACTTCAGCCTTCCATTTTCCAGAAGAAAGACAGACGCAGAAGAAACAGATTGAAGAAAAACAAAGAGAGAATGATGCTACATTCTAATTTTCAAATTGAGAAGGAAGAAGAGGAAAGTGAATAAGAGATAGATAGAGGCAGCTGAGCATTCCAAATTTCAAATGGAAAGAAAGGGGCAAAGAAATTTTTTTTTTTCCCTATCTCTTTTTTGTAGACACGGACAAAGAAGCATTGGGAGAGAAATAAGAATGAGAGATGAAAGCTATGAATGGAAAATAGCAAGGCAGCTAAATATATATAGAGAAGGTTATAATAATTAATAATGTTATGATATGCTTCTGTCAGCAAGCTACCCGGGGGGGGGGGGTTACAAGATTAAAAGAGAAACCATTGAGGGACCTGATAACATTGTATTTCTGAAACCACACTCATAACATGGGCCAGCAAAAGTTTAATCAATATAAAACCACACCACCGATTACACCATACCTCAAGGACACCATGCATTGATTGCGCCATTAATTGCCTTGGTTCTAACATGACCCGCTCCACAAAGTTCAAGCATGGTAGAACACACTATTCGCTGTATTGAACTTTTATAGAGATAATAGGTTGCCAATTCAAAAGTCAAGAATAATGTAACTTCCTTAAAGTCCATGCATTGCACAAAAAATATGTCTAATAGAATGAAATACAAGTAAAGCACTTCAATGACACTAATGCAGTCATATGAAGCCCTAATTTTTCTCCTACTATCAAACACACTATGTCCTAATTTAGTTAAGATCAACTCAGAAAGAACATGAAAATCATTCTTTACATTTTAAATCTTCAAGTTGCCCGATAATGAAATATACAATCAGGTAGAAGCCATACCAACGCTATCACTAGGATTTCAGTGAGTATAGCGATGTATGCCACAAGCGTCGAGGTATAAAAGAATAATAAAATTATTCATCTTTGTATCTCCTGCTCCAATAACCAAAGCTGTGCATGAACATCTTCTAATTACAGACTGAAGTTCTCTAAGCTGCCTTGACAACCAAAAATCTATTATAAAACAGGCCTGTCCAACAAGGCTTCATATGCATTACTAATCTTCATAGCCCAACATAATCATATTCATGATTAATGAGAGCATAAAATATTCAGATTCGAAGCCTTTGTGACCAAAGGCTACTAATGTGGAAATTAAGGAGGGCACACATAACGACCAATAACATCGGCTCAAATGTTGGAACTTAGATCCCCTAACTGCATTCCACAGGTCTCTCAATTTTACATCACAGTGTACTTAAATCTCAAATATGCCCCTGTTGTATACAGCCAAGTGATTGATGATCAAGGAAATTAAAATGTGATCACCAAGCCTTTCACTATTGATGGCTTGAATATGGTTGAAGGAAGCAGAAAAATATGTAAATCCAATGATAGTCAGACCAGAGGAAATATAAAGGAAGATAAATTAGACGTTCACCAAAAATCCCCACAAGAACAGATGCCATCCTTCAAGTGGTGAAAACGATTTGTATCTCGGATAATGATTTCCCTGTTCGCAAACTTTGATGCTAGTTTCATGAAAGTGTGGCAATCACCACAGATTCTAAGGTTTTTCATAATTCTGATGGGCATATCACAAGGCAAACACATCAATCCAAGGGTAAGAGCAAGCTTCTCACTGTGATGCCTCAAAAGAACCTGTTTTGTGCCCTCCTCCAGATCATGAAGTTCATGATTAGTTTCCACTTTGTAACCAATCTTCTTCAACTCTTCTATCAAAATATCCAAATACGCATGAATCCCATCTATTTTTGGATGATTTCTATCACCAGCTGTAAAAGAATGTACTTTATTCTTAATTTCAATCCAACTCCTACCTCTCTCTTTCTTCAAATCAGTCTCTCTGAGAAGCTTCCTTGCTCTTGCAACTTCCTCCCACTGTTTATTTGCTGCATATATGTTTGACAGCAAGATGTGGTTCCCTGCATTGTTAGGTTCCATTTCAAATAGGTGCCTGGCTGCAACCTCAGCAAGCTCAATATTGCCACATTTCCTACAAGAGGCCAAAAGTGAACCCCACATTGAAGTAGTTGCATTAAATGGCATTTTCTGCATCAACTCATATGCCTCATTAACTAGTCCAGCTCGACCAAGAATGTCAACCATGCATGAATAGTGAATGACGTTGGGAGAATGATTGTGCTGTCTTACCATAAGGTTAAGGTACTTCTGTCCTTCTTCATGCAAGCCCATATGACTACATGAATTTAAAACAGATAAGTATGTTACATCATTAGGGCAGAAGCCTGACTGCTGCAATTTCTCAAACAGAATCATGGCCTCTAGTGCACAAGCATGTCTGGCAAACCCTGATATCATTGCATTCCATAATACAATGCTTCTCTTCTCCACATACTGAAACACAAGGTACGCTTCTTTTATGCAGCCACATTTGGCATACATATCTATAAGGGAGGCAACAATATACAAGTTTGAATAAAATCCTAATTTACATGACATTGCATGCACCTGCTTCCCCTCAATCAAAGTTGACAAACCTGCACAAGCACTAATAGCAGATGAAATCATAAACTGATCTGGCTCCAATCCCATTAACTGATAACTATGAAACAGTAGCAAGGCCTCATCATGGAGCCCATTTTGCACATATCCTGCCACCATAGAACTCCATGTTACAGGATTTCTTTCAGGCATGCTCTGAAATACCTGATTTGCATCTTTTATCATAGAGCACTTAGCATAAACATCAATCAAAGAAGTTCCAACAAAAGCATTGGAATCTATAGAAGCCTTGATGGCAAAAGCATGCAACTGCATGCACTCAACTATAGCACATTTTGTGGAACAAGCACACAGTACACTAGAAATGCTAAACTCATTACATAAGGTTCCATCTCTTTGCATTTTAATGAAAAGAGTGAGAGCTTCCTGCTCCTCCCCATTCTGGGTAAGAGATCCAATCATTGTATTCCAAGAAACTAAGCTTTTCTCTGGCATTTCACTGAACTTCCTGAAAGCGTTGTCCACTAAATCACATTTAGAGTACATATTAATGAGCATATTCGATGTTATTATGTCTATTTCAAAGCCAATACGAATAGTCTGAGCATGACAAGAACTCCCTTCCATCAATGACTGTGTTTTAGCACATAGCTGTATAAGATAATGCAAAGTTGAAATACGAGCAACATCTGCATCCACATGAACAGCTTCGTTCACCTTTAAGAGCTCTAGCTTGGCCCCGGTGATAACTGATAGTTGTCTAGAATGTATGCTGAATCCAAAACTGTCATAGAGTCTTCTAAACGCTCTGAAGGATTTCATGACATTGCATTGACAGTAAAGCAAACCAATATGGTATCAGTTTCCTAACTGACTTAGAAACCACTTGGCTTATTAGAGGATGTAGCCATCCAATTCCACATGCATATTTTTGTAGTTTGTACGAGTTGGAGATGATGCATTTAAGTTGAAGCAAGCTAGTCCTCTCCAGTTACACAACTCTTGACCGGTACTTAGTCAAACTTCAGATTATAAAATAGATTTAGTTAAAGGTAGGCATACATCAAATTCATGTAAATCTTACACATGTTTGGGGAAATTGCAAGGGAACAAAAAATATTAAAAACCAAAACATCACAAATAGATAATGAAACTATCTGGGGAAAATATTAGGAATCCAAGTACGATAAATAACATAATGATTCATAAGCCCAAATAAAAAAAATAAAAAAAAAATAATGAAGGATGTAAAAGTTCATTATCTAATCCCTAAAGATCACTCAAGGTTTCCTGTGAATCACAAAGACTTTCAAAAACTGCAAGAGCAATCAATATTTTCTAGGGCTGAAGTTGCTCTACGCTTTTTCTGCTAATGCCATGTTCATTTCCTTGTAATTAAAGTGGGGTAAGGAAAATTAACGAATTCAAAATAACAACACCAATGTCTCTCTAGTTGTATAAAATGAAGTAGTACTATTTAGAGTAATTCAAGGCGAATATGTAATAGAACAGAATAACGCAGGATTGAAAAAAACAACAAAAAGGACTAGTATTTCTCGATTCAGCTAAGCATTACTGTTCTGAATTCAGGTGAGACTCACATGAAAGGCCCCAACCTCAAGGCTTAAAACTAAAGCCTAAAGTATAACTTTTTTATTTTTGGATAGTTCCCAAAAGTTCATTTTAATTGTTAATTCCCAAAACAATATTAGGGAAAGATGAGTTTCATATATCAATTTAGGCAATTATAGATATGAGAGTATAAGGCACAAATCACCACCAATAACTTGAGTCTTAATGTCTTATTTGCAACTAAGATCTCTTTCGGCGAAAATTGTTGTACCTACCTCTAAATTAATCCATTTCTAGTACCTAACTGTAATTGTAATTCCCCCTTTTTTCTTTCCGAGTTAGGCCCTTCCTTCATTTGGAAGTCTCCCCAAATACTCCGAGTAAACTGTCACTGTGCATTCTCTAGAACTGTTTGCAAAAGCTACAGCTGATTGAATCCTCACGTACAATGCGCTTAAAATAATAATATTAATATGAACGCAATTTGACATTTACCACAGATCATCCCATACTAAGAGGGATAAACATCTTCAAACAAATCGACAAAAGACAAAGAAATACTTCTCAGATTGCGCAGCAAAAGTGCATCAGTAAGCAAAAAAATATGAAGCAATATCGTACCTCCACCGTCACAAGGAGATAGAGTTTGAATAGTTTGCCAAATGCAGAGGTTCCCTCCTGTTTCAGCGGCCAACTGAACAGCGCGAACCGGAGACTTCAGTTTTGAGGATGGCGCAGGACCGACGTCGTTTCAAAAGTTTAGGTGCTGAACATGTATATGCATGTGGACCTTTGCGGCCGTGTTGCATGGTTTATTTGGACTGGACTACGCTTGACTTTATGTGTACATTTTGGATATCGGGTGTTTTAAAGATGACTAGGGTTTAATTGTGGGGATTAATTATTTGGAAATCTATAGCATGTTTTTACCACTGATCATAGTGGTTGGCACCTTTTCAAGCCCACATCCAAGTGGGTGGGAGGCCAAAGAGGAAGTCAGTTGAGTTTATGTGTATAGATGATCTTAGTTAGGTTACTTGACATTAATGGTCTTGATCTCTGTCAAAGAGTCATGAGGAAGAGTTTGATTAGCATGGTCCTATTTATATATTCTTCCAATCCTTAATATAAACCCATTTAACTAATTTGGTTAGATTAAGGAAGTTAGATTAGTTAGTTAATTATAAGAAATATGACATATTTTTCCTATAAACTATAATCATCTTTCTTAATACTCCATCTCCTCTTTTACTTAATTATAGTTGAGGGAGTATCCTATGGGTAATTTAGAAAAAATTGATAAATATGAGAAATAGGTCTTATATTTAGAACAAAAACCAGCTCAAGAATTAGATCCTATATTAAGAACCAGAGGAGTATGTTGTAAATTGACTATTTGGTTAATGGGACTTTATGTGTTATCCCGTGTGGTTGTTCGGTATTTTCAAGCAAAAGTTTTTGTGGTTTGAAGGGGATAGACACTTGTTTATTTTGTAGGGTCCATTCTTATCTTATTTACATGAAATGCGATGTATATGCCAAGTGTTAAGGCGTGCATACTTTGAACTAATCATTGTTATGTTAGGTGGAAGGAGGTTATAGGTTGTTGCATGAGACTTTGTTTTGTGGATCCATATTTACATGCTACTTCTAATTCTAATATACTAAGGACTTACTCAGAAAGTTGCTGCAATGGCCAGGTTCTGTTTTGTTTTATATTTTGTAGCGGATTTGTGGGTGATTTTATGCCTTGAACCAAATGGGTTACTTGTAGATGGGTTTGTAGGTTGCACCCTACACCCTAATGTGTTGTGGATTGTTGTGGCTTAGTGCTAGGGGACTTATGGGCTGGCTTAGAGGTAAAGTTTCATTATCTCTTGTTTTTTTCACTTGTAATGGTGGATTGTTTGGTATGGCTTTTTTTCAATGCTCTTAATTTATTTTATCCTAAATCATTTGAGAACTTAGTTTCAAACTTGAAGCGCATGAATTTGAAATATCTAAGAAATCACAAGTTTGAAGATGATCAGGGTGAACATCTGCCAACGTCATATCCCTTTACTAAATGTTCTATTCCTAGGTGTGCAATTATTGAAATGATTCATCTACTCATGTTCAAGATTTAGAGCAGTTTCCTTGTTTAAAACTTGCTTATTCATCTATCAAAATGTATTTGAATAGTCCTCTGAAGGATTATGAGGGTTTGCTGGCATTATTCATCTACCTCAAGTGTCATACGAAGTTTTATACTCTCTAGAAACTTCTTGCTCGTCTAACTAGATGTTCTTCAAATACAAATGTGAACTTTAAGTAAGCTGATTGATCTAGAAATAGCCGTTAGCCTAGTATTGTAAAAATATTATTTGATTTCTAAAAGAGTATCCCTCTACAATTGCACTAAAAATGTTATTATTATAAAGCTATGTAGATGCTTACTATGATTTATTCGTTTACTCATATTCCAAAAGAATATTTAGGAATTTTTACCAAAACGCTACAAACAGAAAAAATAATTCTTCAAATGCTACATAGTGGGAATTATTTTCCCAAATATTACACTCAAAGTTGTTCAAAAGTTCATCTTAGTAAAAACAATTTTTTCAATAAACATTGTTTTCCATGCAACTGAACTTCATCTTGGCTTGAACAACTTTTAAAGTTCATCTTTAGTAAGAACAATTTCTTCAATAAACCTTGTTTCCCGTCCAACTGAAATTCATCTTGGCATGAACAACTTTCAAACTTCATCAGCATTTGAACAACTTCTTCATAATCTCTCACCACATAAATGTTCCTACAAGGATGTTAATAATGATCATATCATTAGAATAATGAGTTAATCATTATATAATGATAATAGTAATAATTAATACTCCTCCGGTCCTTATTATAAGACCCCATTTGACTTTTTATTTGGTCCTAATTATAAGACCCAAATCCATTTTGTCTCTTACATTATGTATTTTTTCCAAGATAATCCTTCTAATAATGATAGTTTTAGCCAATATACTTAATGAGCAAGGATATTTTAGGAATGACAACACTTATTTATTATAAATAACCAACTTAACTTACTTCCTTAATCTCCTCAAATAAGTCAATGGGTCTTATAATTAGGACGGAGGAGTATTACATTAATTAAAAAAGTGATTAATGAAAATAAGTAATGATTAAGTTTTATAAAATTAATAATAAATAATAATTAAATTGACATGAACAAAAATAAGAATTAATTTACTTCGTGGTGTCTAATCTTGGTCTCCTCCGCGCATGCTGTGGTTGTTGTTGTATATTTACTTCTTGAGTTTGATCTAATATCTCATTTGTCTACATAATTGGTGTATTTAAATCAAACCAAGGTGATTCAACCAAAGAAATTGATTGTCAAAAGGTGGCAAATGCCTCATTTGATGGACCACCTTACTCAAAAGAAAAAGTGTTATATTGATGGATAAATAATGTAAGAGTATCAAATAAGAACATGAATGACTGAAATTGAGAAGGATTAGGTGAGTCAGAATGGGATAATGTCGATGATGATGGCATGTGATGAGGGAAAAAATAAGTTGGATTGGAAGAGGTGATAGGGCTTGATGATAAAACTAGTATGTTATCAGAATGACTAAAATTTTGAGGCTCTTGTTCACTTAAATTTTCATTTACAATTGGTAGTTGAGTAGACAAAAAACTGCCTCACTGTTATTGGATTAAATATATTTAAAAATATTAAATTATCCAACAACTACATGCCTAAATTTTCTCTAACTTATGATCCATTATTGGATATTTTGAATGATTAAATTAGATAAATATTTGATTAAATAAATTAATTTGAAAATGTGAGTTTTTTATTCAAGAAAATTGCCTCTGCTTCATTTTTCTCTTGGTCCCAACTTCATTTTCAAATGTTCAATTTTAATTTATCTATATTATTAAAGAATAATTATATTCCTTTCAACATCTAATTTCTATATTGTGAATAAAGGCTTCTAATGAGATATATATTTTGACTAGCACATAAAGGTAAATTTACATTGAATAATGATAAGCTTACAATGAATGCACTTGTGTAATTTTACATTAAGTACCGTTTAAGTAACCCAAAAAAGCATCATTATGATTGAAAACAAAAATAAATATTAATAACTATTTCACACTAGTTATTTAAAAATTATAATTACTTAATATAATAAAACAATTAGCCATTGCTGTTGAGTAATTTTTTTAA
This sequence comes from Neltuma alba, assembly GCF_004799145.2. Lineage (NCBI taxonomy): Eukaryota > Viridiplantae > Streptophyta > Magnoliopsida > Fabales > Fabaceae > Neltuma > Neltuma alba. Next base: position 193,860 of record NW_021635127.1, read on the forward strand.
ATTTATATTTTATTATTTGGTCTCCCTGAATAATTATAATCTTTAAGATCATCTTTAATAAATATTGTTTTTCCTAGGTCCTCCTCTCTAATTTTTCCAAAAAATTAAATAAAAAAACTCCTCTTTCATTATTATTAACCCCACTATCAGTACTCTTTTTATTAGGAAAATTTTGGCACCATTTAGTGCTAGTTTTCAGTGGCCAGATACAAGATCAGACTAAGCTCACAACTAAATATTATCTAATTAGATACATATTTATTCTGACTATATATTTACTCAAGCACTATCTACTAAAAAAACAGTTATATATTTAATCAAATTATAAAAAAGTAAACTATAATTTATTTTATATGACAATTAATTATATGCCTACATTTTTTAATTAAAACAAACTCAACATGTAAAAATGACTAAATATAAAATTTTTATCCATCGTTTAGCAAAATACATACCAAAATTTAAAAAAAAATTAATCAAGAGGATATACCTTAGTCAAAAGAAAAATAAAACTTCAAGTTGAGATAACATGTATACAATATTTACAAGACCGGACACACCACCTACTTCACACAAAAGTGTAAAAAGAGAAAGAAGAATGGAAGGAGTCGGCGAAGTTCAAGAAGAACTTGAGAAGTGATGAGAAGACAGATTAGAGTGGGAATACCAAATGCCATTATATAAAGAATTTACACTATGCACTACATGTCAAAACAAAACACTTACGCGTGAACTGAGCTGAAGACAATGAATAAGTACTCCCTAAGTGACTTTGTGTATGGGAATATTTGGGGACGGAATTCTTACGTGTAAGTTGAGCTGAAGACAATGAATGACTACTCCCTGAGTGACTTTGCGTGTGTGGCTGGAAAAAGCAAGAATATGGTCTAGTCAAACAGGAAAGTTGAAAAAGTATGAAAGGAAGGAATTTCACGTGGAATGTAAGATAAATATGGATTGTGGGTCCCACTGAAGTTGTTCAGACCAAGAACAACTTTCATTTTATGATGTGGCCTCCACTCAAATTATTCGAACTAAGAACGAGTTCTGTACAAATTTAAAGTCAATCATGATCTGAAATCCAAGTAAATTTTTTACTGTTCATCGTGTTTAAATAAAAAAGCCGAATATTTATCTACAACTGCAAGAATTAAAGTACCCATACTACAAAAAGAAATTGACTTCTCACCACCGAAAGTTTTTAATGGCAATTTTTTTTCACCCAAAAGACCATGCCTCAAATGATTGTTACCGAAAGTTTTCTCCAGTGACAATGAATCATTAAAAACGTCTTTCAACGGTGTTTTTTTTTTTAACATTGACATTTGTCGCCGCTGAAGTAGTCTCAATGACCAAAAAAAAAAAAAACCGCCACTAAAAATATTTGCATCAAAAGTGCCTTTCAAGAAAGTAAAAACTATTGCCGAAAAAAAAAAAAAAAGGGCCATCAATCGCCATGTCACCTAATGACAGTTATATCATGTAACTTTAAAAGTGTCCATGATAATATATATATATATATATATATATTAAAACTCAATTTTAAATATACATATCGTGGTTAAAAGAATCAAATTCCTTTCATATAGTCTTACCCATGATAGGGAAAAAGAAGAAATTGTCATGCAAAATGCCTATCATGAATAAAGAAACTTCACTAAATTATATTAACCATGTTAAAGAAGAGGCACAGCCCACATAATCTAATTATTAGAAACAAACTGCCATCTAATATTCACATTTTTCTGCCCAAAAAAAAAAAAAGCAAATAGGCCTTGGGCAATCAAAGCGCAACATAAAAACGCCAACTAGCCCATAAACACATCTTCTGATAATATTCATTCATTGCTATCTCATCGTTAACACAAGTTTCAAAGTGGATCCATTATTTAAAATATCACATGCATGAACCTAAAGGCCTCGAGCCTATGAACGACACTCCATTATAGATAATCAAAAGATGTCATAGGTATTAAAAGAAATCAAATATATGTATGTGAGCTCTAATACGGCAATATACAATCATCCATCGCATAAAACAAAAAGAAGAAAATACAAGATTAAGTCAGATAATCGAGCCTTCGAAACTTTCTAACGAACCAACCCTAAAGCTATCACACGGAAATATTAAAAATAATGGGATAAGACAAATACCTCAATAACTAACAATTCATCTCACCTTACAAATCAATATGTGTATGTGATATGTCAAATGAGATAATTAAGAAAGTAATACAATAAAGCGGTTAACTCGAGTTCCTAATCATAATGCAACATATAATTCCTCATAGCCTTCCTTATAACTTTCTTATTTTCTCTCATTGAACATATGGGTTAAGTTATCCATCCATGCAACTTGTTACTCAATGAGCCTACTGGTTATGTGATATAGACTGGCCAAAATTATGGTATACAAGAATCAGATCATGGGTTTCTCCTTTGGTATATTAATATATTTTAAATTCTTAAATTGATTATTTTTAAATAAAAATTAATTTTTCAAAGCTCGACAATTAAGAGAGAATATTTTCTTTAAATACAATACATATTAAATATTAAAAATATAAAAATATAAAAATAACATTATATTATATCTACATTGTCCAATGTTGATCTGAACGGTCCATGCCCAAACTGAATCCCGCAACTCATGCATGCTCTTCTGAATGAACAGTGGCCTTCAACTTCAGAATGAGTCACTAATGGGATTTATGTTATAGAGCTCTGGGAACCCAAAGATCCTCCATCTGGGGTGGATTAGCTAGATTATAAACTGAGGGAATTGTGTTCGAATACCACTTTCTTAATTTTTTTAAAAAAAAAACTTGATCCAAATTAGTCGGTTGTTTAGATGCTTGATAATAGAACCCAGAAAAAACACCGAATATTGGATGCCCAAAGAGTTATTAAAAAAAAAAAACTATGAGAACATTACATTTTTTTTATTTATAAAACAACAATACTACTTTCAGTTCTTAATATAAGACCCAATTAAATTTGAGAACATTAAAAAAGATACTAAATTACTTAATCATAATATATGTTACATGATCTCTGTAAAATATTTATATATATCATTATATTATAATCAATTTATAAATGAGTCAAATTAGTTTAGAGAAAAACAATAAATATAAATATTATAAAATAATTTAATAATTTTTTAAATTTCTCTAAATTAGCCAATTGAATCTTAAAGACCAAAGGTTGTATATTATAATCAAAAGATAAAACGTTGCATATAAAACTTCTTAAGCAGGCCTAGATAGATTGGAAAATTATGTTTTATCCTCTGGCTTTAAATTACTCATCTAGTCTAATATGTTAGAAAGAGAAGACATTTTTTTTATTTATAACGCACTAAGAGAATTTTTTTTATATGGATGTACAATTTTACCTTTAATTTATTATTGTATTGACTTTTTTATATGAGTTATAATATATATTAAATAAAGATAAAGTTAGAAAATTACTGAATTTTAAATAAGAGTTAATAAAGTTTAAGTTTTTCTCAATCTGTATAAAACATATTAGAAGTGACTTATAAATAAAATATGAAAACACTTTCTCCATTCTTTCATAAACCACAACCATGTGAATTAAATTAGAGTGGGATGAAAATTAACATAAAAATATTTTGAAACGGTGAAGTGTATTTTTTTAAAATGAAATCTTTAGTTAACTTATTATTATTTACAAGTCCAGAGTATTCGCGATCATAAACTCAAATTTCGAAATAACATTCAAATAGAATAAAAAGAAACTGATAAATGAATAATGTAACGAAGAGCATGTTTGGTTTCCTGCTTTCAAAAGTTTTCGTCTTGAAAAAAGAAAAAAATGTTTAAAAATGTATTTTGGTTACGTATTTTTGGGGGAAAAAAGGTTAAAAGGCCGTTATAAAAAATAAAATAGTGTCAAAACATTTTTTTTTGATGTTTTATTGTTACTTTCTTTGTTACAAAAGTCAGAAACGAGGTGAGAATACTGCATTTTAACTAATAACAATCATGCTAAAACTTTTTTATGCTCACCAACCCAGTTCTTATTATCGGCCTTACATATAAATAAACTCTAAAAGCAAAGAAGAAAATAAAAAAATAAGAAAAGGAAGAAAATGAAAAGGGACAAAATGTTTAACTATCTTAAAAGCATCCACGAATGAATACTCAACATATAAAAGTTTTTGGAGTTTTTATTTGCTTTAAAGGTTTATTTTTATAACAAAAATACTCTATTCGTTATTTGTTATTAAACTGTTAAATTATGTAATTTGATCGATTTTTTTGACAATCAAATTTAATGATGGATAATAGTTCAGGACAGAAATGCTATTAAATAAAACTTTCAAGATATATAAAAATTAAAAAAAAAACTTTTAGATGTTAAATATTTTTTCATATATATTTTTGAGGATTTTAAGCATTTTATCCTTATCCAAAAAGGAGTTCACGAGAGCACACATATCATGAAGTAATGGGCCGCGCATGATCTTTTTAAGATGAGCAGCTGAAGGAAAAGAAGAAAGATTACACTTTATTAACAACATAAATTGAAGATTATTTTTTAAACTTTTAAATTTGAAATTATTTCAAATTTAAAGACCCAAAAACATTAACTCTAATAAATCATTTATTTAATGCCACTTCTGGTCTTTAATATAAAAGTTAATTTATGGGTTATATTTTGTCTAAATATAAGACTTCAATTAGTTTTGTTTCTCATTTTTTCCCCTAAAATGTCCCTATTGATTGTAAAAAGTTCATATTATAAAATAATTCTAATCATTCAACCCATATGATTGAAGATGATAGTTTTAGAAGATCAACACATATTTATAACAAATAATCAACTTAACTAACTTTCTTAATATTATCAAATTAATTACCTAATACTTATATTAATAACCGGAGCTAATAACAACAATCAAACTTCAACCGTGGAAAGGCTTGATGGGGAGGAGAAGGGGATTCAAACTACATGTATGGGTGAAGGGAAGAGTTTTTTTTATGAAATATTGACCATTTGTACCCATAAGGCAAATATATATTATCTCTAATCTTTAATATAAGAGTTAGTGAATAAGAAGTTTATATTGGTCTTGAATATAAATTCTCAATACAATATATATAGGTTTTAAATTTACAACTTTTTTTTTCTGAACTCTTTTTATTAATTATATATGTTAAATGACTTTTCTGTAAATGGAAATAGTAATCTAATGAAAATGATAAAAATGGATTTATTAAGAAAAGTTATTTAACTATGTTTTTAATTTTTACAAAGTAATTATTTATCTGTTATATTTAGAACTAGATGAAATATATATTTATAGTAATTCTTCTGTTGAAAAAGATTTTAAAACATAACAATATTTTCAAATTATCAAGAAGTAAAAAAATTTTATCAATAAAAGAAACAATTTATCCATGGCGATAAGGATTTCCAACAACCACATTCAATGTCGTTTGGTTGAATAGTCACATGGTGATGCACAAGTTGCATTGAATTCTACTTTTGGGGTCTATTTCAAATGGTCCAACCATATCTTAATTGACTAAAAAGCCTGAAAAAAATAAAAACAAACAAACAAATATGAGATACCCAACCTCTCAATCACCCGTGACATGATTTTTCTCTTAACCTCATCCCTTTTTTATTTTTCGGCCTTTATTTTTTCTCTTCATTATTTGTGATATCCTTTTAGGATACGCAATAAATAATAAGGCAGGTGGATAAGCTCCAACGTGCGGTGGGAATGCAAATTCAAAAAATAATACTCTTCAATCCTAAATATAAGACTCTTATATAATATATAAAGATTTTATATTTAAGGCTGGAGGAGTATATGAACTAAAATTTTAAGTTGAAGATATGTATATTGAATGATTTTGAATTTTGAAATTATTTAAAATGACTCTAAAAATTAAAAAGTTTAGTGAACAAAACATGACATTTTTGGGGAGGTGACTAATGACTATGCTTCCAAGCAATATATTGAAAAAGAGATTAATGAATAATATGGTTCAAAATATCAACATCTGTTCACCATGGTAAAGGAGGGAAAAGAGAATATAATCGATTCTTCATAGTGAAAAGAGAGAAGAAAATCTTTGTCAATTTACCATTGAACTCATATTGTCTTCTTGTTCTTCGAATTTGCTATCGAATAAGTAACTAATCTAGTTCTTCTTTCTTGCATGCATAGGCTTCTTCAAATTTATATTCTACCATATTTTTTATCAAATCTACCATGATTTATTTTAATGAACTCAAATCCTTTTAAATGCTAGCCAAAATTGCAGCTGCTCAACCTATAATTATCTCTCTAGTAAAATAAGGGGCAAATTAACATTGTGTTGAACCAGATCACTAATTTTTTTTTTCTTCAATATTGTCACCTATAAGCAAAGTCATCAACGTGGCAACTATGTTAGTCCTTAATTAAAGGGGCAATTTTTAAGGACTAATATTGCGAACCGCAAAAACAACAAGGATCCAAAAAAAAAAAATTATTTTTTGGGGGGGGGGTTTGGGAATTTGAGGGGCCTACTCAGAATTATATGAAACTACAAGGACCTCTAACTTACTTTTCCCTATCTTTTATTGAAGATTTTATTAGTTTATGAATTATTTAGCATAATTACAAAATTTAAATTCATTTAATGTAAAGCCATCAAGCATAATCATGTGTGTATACTACATCCAATCTTTAATATAAGAGCAAGTTTAACTTTCAATTTGATTTTAAATATAAAACACAATCTACTTTGTTTCTTATATATATTATTTTTTTTAAAGTAACCTTATAGTAGTTACACATGTTAAAGATAACATCAAATGGTACTTTTAGTTAATACACATGATTAATAAAGATATTTAAAAAAACACCTATTTATTACAAATAATAACTTAATCGAAATTTTTTAATATACTCAAATTAGTCAAACTAACTTTTATTAAAGGAGTGTGTCATTAATAAAGTTGACTTTAGGTTTTGATTCTTTTCGTTTAGATCCTTTGATTTTTGTCCTTGGCAACTTTATCTTCACATGCTCCCTGGGAGTCGAGACCGGAAAGAAGTCTTGTGCAAACAACGAGATTAAAAAGAAGAGGCGGCCGCCGATTACAAGCAAGAATCAGAACAATATAATAAAGGAGGTGGGGATAATAGGATCTCTTCAAAGCCTGTGTTTGAGTTTTTATTTGGGGTCAATTTTCCTAGAAGGAAAAAAAATGGAATTCTTTGAACCCATCACATCAAAAATTAACTTGAAACAGACAGTTATGACATTTTGCCAAAGAATAATGCATGGTAAATATGCAATTCAAGGAATAAATATTGAAAAGTAAATTCTTTATCTTTTTTATCTGAAGTAAAATAGGTACATTATTATCTTAATAATATCATGACAAGTGTATTAATTTTATAACCAATGGAATAATATCTTCAATTAAACTATATACGTATCATGAAATTATTAAAAATTAAATACCTGTCACATTTTGATTGAAAGATTTAATTATATGGATATAAATAACTACGTTTGAATTCAATCCGTAAAGGAATAAACATCAATAAGTATATACTGCTATAGTCATGGAATATGTTTTTTTCCCCGCTTTTACCTGTTGAATGGAGAGAAAATGAGAATGTGAGGGGAAAAACCTGACTTTTATCATAGGGCTTCTGAATTTGTTCCTTGCTTTTTGACTCAGAATCCAACGAGAGAAAATTAATTAGTGATCACTTGCAAGTCCATTTGTGGGAATTGAAAATTCCACACCCATTACTTGTTGTTTTAGATGCTACTATATCTTATGCTTAATATAAGATCTAATTAATTAATTTAAAAAATTATTTAATAATATACTACTTCCAGTCTTCATTATAAGACCTCGCTTATAGTCTAAAAATAAGGTCTTATAATTAGGACTAGGAGTAGTATATTGCATGATTTCTCTGAAATACTTGTGTTTATCATTATATTATACATCAATTTATAAGTCAGACAAATTAGTTTAAAAAAACAATAAATATAAATAATTATTACAAAGTAGTTTATGTAATTTTTTTAAATTAGTCAATTAAATCGTATGTTAAGGATAAAAAATATAACACTATATGTGTTGAAAAAATGTGAATAGCATACTGATATCTGAAGTTATATGTATGTGTGTATATTACTTTTATTTAAATTGATTCGAAATTATTGATGAGCATCATTGATTTGGAAAACAAAGATTCCACGATGAGTGAGAATTCCTGTGCCAATAATTACTAGACCAAGACATAAAGAAGTTAACTAATGGTAAAAGAAGTTCAGTAAAGGAAACCCAATCGACGAGAGACAAGGGTTATAGGTTACTCCCACCCGTTGAAAGACCTAAGTTTTTAAATTAGTGCGGTCTCTTTTTTATAAGATTAGTTTGGAGGTGTCTCAATATCACATGCTACTCTCAGTTCTAATTATAAAACCTTATTTATAAACTATAAATAAGGTCTTATAATTAAGATTAAAAGTAATATATATATTTACTAGTTCTTAATCTAAGTATTATACTTTCCTATATTTTTTTTTGTAGTTTTTTCACTATTTCTCTCTCTAACTTATCGTCTTATAAATTAGAAAATGTTTGTTAAAAAATATATTTCTTGCATATTTATTACTTTTAATTAATATTAATAGATTTCTTAATGCAGTTATTTGGATGTTATGAAAAAAGCTTATTAAAAGTCTAATCAAGAAATCCTAATCACAACTAAGAACGACATATTAATCAATAAATAGAACAAAAGAGTTGGCCAAAAAAAAAATAGAACAACAAAAATAAGTCATTATATGGCCAAGCTTGGCCCTTTCATTTGACAATCCTTGAATAAACTCAACAAAGGGAGAAATTAGAGATATACATGGAAGCTCCATAAAATAAAAATAATAACCTTTAACTTTTGAGACCTATCTGTTTTTCTTTACAGATAATCTAGTATCCACTCGAGACTTCGACTAATTTAGATTCAAGCTTAGCGTCTAATGAGGGATAGCTCTCCTTGAAGCATCTTCAATTTTAATGTAATGAGCAATGGACTTACTAGGTAATGAAAGCTTTACTAGAAGTTAATTACTATCTTCGGTTGTTAATATAAGATCTCATTAATTAATTTGAAGAAATTTATAAAGTTACTAAATTACTTAATTATAATATATGTTACATGATCTCTCCAAAATATTTATGTGTATCATTATATATATACTCCTCCGGTCCTTAATATAGGACCCAATTATTAAGTTATTTTTGTTCTAAATATAAGATATTATATTTATCAAAAATTACATGTACTAACTTAACTAACTTCTTTAATTATAATCAAATTAGTTAAATGGGTCTTATATTAAGGATCAGAAGAGTATCATTTTATAAGTGAGGCAAATTATATTTAAAAAAATAAAAAATAAAAAAACTCTAAAGTGATTTAGTAACTTCGTTAGTTCTCCCCACATTAATTAACTGGATCTTATATTAAAGACTGGAAATAGTATTATGGTGGAAGAAGCAGTATACTTCAATACTTCATGCCACGGTTTATAAAGTAAAATTAAGTAGTTCATATTATTACTAGTTCTTACAGTTTGATTGAAATTTGATTTTAATCCCTATGAATTCAAATCGTGATTCTCAGTCCTATAATTTCATAAAAACTTAGTATGAATTTAATGACATTAATAGTTAACACTTATAAGTATAAGAATTAAAGTCAAAACTTGTTAAAAATACAAGGACTAAAACTAAAAGCCGTTAAAAGTACAAAAATCAAACGAGTTTTGGTTTTGATCCTTGTATTTTTAACGAGTTTTGATTTTGGTCCCTAGACTTAACAATATTAACTCAAGTCAAATTCTCACGAAATACAGAAACAAAAAAAAACCACAATTTGAAATTAGAGGGATTAAAATCAAAATTCGATCAACTAGAAAGATTAACAATGATACTAATAATATTTCTCACATATTGATGGCTATCATAATATTAACTTTAAAACGGGCATGACACATGACCACATCTAATCCACTTGTATCTTTCAAGCATCTTTGGACATGAATGGAATATTGACGTGGATTATGTGATGGAATAATCCGCAGTTCTTTTGATGCTGGATTGAATTCGTGTAAATCTTTATATATGATTCTTTAATTTCCCCCTGTTTCTTCTTGGTTGAAGCTGCACAGAGGTTCAGTAGCAGACATGAATGATGCAGCTTCAAAACAAAAGATGCCACCGACCCATAAGTATGAGAGAGAAGGGACCACACAAAGAGAAAGTGGCATGAGGGGAAAAAAAGCAAAAGCAAATTATGACCCAAAGAAAGTAAAAAAAACAATATGTGGCAAAGTGAGAAAGAAACAATTGGAGCAGCAGACAAAGGAGGCTTATAAAGCAAAAACATGGTGCCAACATAATGGCCCATGATAATTTTGTCTTCTTAGTTCTTGGCTATTTTGTCAATCATAGACCACTGGCATCCACCTTGCAAAGTTGAGATAAGGCACGGCCTTGTGTTATGATTTCCTAGATTTCTCTTGCTTTTCCTTTTTAAGAAAACAAATTTAGGAAATAATTAAATTGAAGACCCCTTGATCAATACAGCCAGAATTTTCATGGTAAAATAAAAAAGGATTGATTTTAGTTTTTAATATAAGACTTACTGAACTAATTTAGATAGATTAAGAAAACTAATTAAATTAGTTATTTATTAAAAATGTGTTGGTTTTCCAAAATACTCTTTTAAATTATTTGCATTGAAACTACCCTTTATGCAACTTCCTTAACATGCACAATTAGCAGGAACAATTAAAAAAAAAAAAAAAGTATGAGAGACAAAATAAAAATGCTATATTTAAGACCAAATTAAACTCTTAACTAACTCTTCTATTAAGCAAAGAAGCAATACTTAGTTTTTCCAAATTAGAATGCTTTTGAAAGAGGTAATTAATTTGGATAAATTAAGAGAATTCATTAAATTAGTTATTTAAAAAAATGTGTTGAGTTTTTCTAAAATACTCTTTTAAATTATTTGTATTGAAACTACTCTTATACAAACTCCCTTAACATGTGCAATCAATAGTAATAGTTCAAAAAACATGATAAGTATCGAAGATATTTAGAATTGAATTTAACTCTAAACCAACTCTTATATTAAAAATAACTGAACAAGAGATAATACTTAGGTTTTCAAATTAGAATGCTTTTGAAGAGGAGAATAACACAGTAGGAATGTATATTGTCCACTTCTTATCTTTTGAGATATTTTATGGATCTTATCATTACAATTTTAGAAGATGCAAATCTATCAACAAGATTGCATTAAGAGGAAAGAGTGTCACATAGTGACAAACTGTTTCCATATGCCATAGTTGATGATGGCGTGGAATATTGTAGCAGGGAATTCCTAGCGAATGAGGTAAGCAATGCCATGGCAAGGTATCATCCAGTTGACAATAACTATTATCAACTCAATTCCCTTTCTTGTTTCTAGTTTCTCCTATTCATTTTGCGGCCAGTGATTTACCTCAACTGATATAACAGAAAACTATAGACATGTGATTCAGAAAGTTCAGTGTGACCCACAACCTCAAAGAAGAACATAAACAGAAACAGTCCTAAAAATAAGAAGTAAAACATTAAAAACTACTAAAAAGCTACAGGATTCCACTCAATAAAAATGCCAAGGGTTGACAAAGAGAATCAACTATCATAATACACACACACACACATATATATATATATATCACCGCTGAGAATCCATTTTATGTCTAGATAAATACAAACTAAAAAGACAAGTATGGAAGAAGAAAAAGAAAAGAACCAGAGACTTGAGGTCAAAATTGATAACACTGAAAAAGCAAGATCGATTTCGGATCTGACAAGTTTGTTGAGTTTATAAATGTCTGCCATCATGTACAGAGATGGGACGACACAAAAGAAGATAAATGGACGGCACATCCTCCTTTATCCGAATGCAGCATGCTAAACAGCTAAAGTATATATTTTATCCATATTTTTCAAAAAAAATATTTCTTAGTGTATGCTAATAATGATGGATGCATCAGCTCTGCCAATTATTATAAAACAGCAATACAGCATTCTTTGGTGTATTTCTTTTGAAGATGACGTCACATGTCCACCTTGTGCCATCTTTGTTCTTTCAATATCAATAGATCCTTTGGCCAGAGACCATTAGTCTCTTCAGAAAAATTCTAAACCCCACATGATTCGATGCTGTTTATATCTTTGAATTTTGCTCAAAAAGTCACAAATAGCAGGAGTCAATGTAGCATCGCAAACTTTAAAAAGGATGAGTGACAGAACAAGAGTTACCTGAGGGTTCAATTGGTATTCACAGTACTTTATTCACTTTAGCAGTTAAAATTCACAGAGATGAAAAACCAAGCTCAAGAGCACAAGAACTGAGTTTTTTTTTTTTTTTTTCCGTCCTGCTTTTCACATAACATGAGGTTGATTTACAAAAGCAATCACAGCGTATGCAGCTACTTAAGACTTTAACTATACAATTCATCATTTCCACGAAAGTGAGAGCCTATTCTACTCTTCCCGTACCCTATTCTACTTTTGTCTATGATCTGTACGATATACAATTATCTCTCCCCACTTCTATATGACTATCAATTATACTATGAGGTTGAAATCATCCTATCCCAGCTTGGAAGAGGGGGAGCGGGAGCGGGAGGGGTGATAATCTACACTTCAAAACTTTGATCGCCACATGTACAGCTGATAATCTACACTTCAAAACTTTGATCGCCACTTTGTTTGGATAAATGAATTTCCCCATTTTTTTCACCAAGAGATCCATCTCCTTCAGCATCAAAGCTAGCATGAACGCTGTAAAATACATAGACAAGCACAGCGATAGCGGAAAAGAATCCAAATCGACTGTAGGATGGCCCATCCAGTGCACCAAGCAAAAACACATTGAGAAATATTGACATGGAGGGTATCCATGGCATAAGAGGGACCCCCCAGAACTCTGGCTTCCGAGCTTGAGGAACCATGCGGTGGAAAATATGCAGAGTTGCAATGGCAATCACCCCACAAGCACCAAGTATTCCTGCCTTGGCCCTTCCAGTTGGAAGAAATCTCCAAGTGAGGGTGAACATTATGGAGGTGAAGGAAAATGAACAGAGAAAGGACAATGTAGGCCATGGATTGGTCGTCTCAGCAGACACATAACGTCTATAAATTACAGCATTTGCCACCATGTAAAAAACAAAGAGGGTGCCGATTGATACGAAGCTGAGAAGAACGTTGAGGTCAGAGAAAAGGGCAATTGCAGCAGTGAAAATCCCTGAAAAAGAGATTATCTGCGAATATGAGAAAAATTGGACCCCAAAATGCACAATAATATCTTCAAGATATAAAGAGAGGGAATTTTAGCCCATCGATTGCAGGAAGTCAAAATGAACCACTTGGTTGGACAAAAAAATATGAACCACTTGAAATAAAGATCAAGGAAGTCCAACATTTAGGCCCCCCTTGCAACCTAAAGAGCTAAGGCCATCATCGGTCAAAGATTCTTAGCAAGAGGAATATTTAACTCGTATAATAATATTGGTTGGACCATACCAGCCACTAATTTCCATGCAAGATTCTATATTTCACTGAATGCACACATAAAGAAAATGAAGATTATTATGCAGCTTAATTTTCCTTGAATGAGTGAATCACATTTTCATGAGCCGAACAGCTCCGCCCTTAACCCATTTGCCAATTGTCTCTTCCATCGATATCTTGTTCGGATACTACTACAGAAAATTAATGATCATGATGTTAAGCTACCCTTCATTAATGTTGACAGAGAAATCATATGTTGGGGACCATCTACAATAGCATAGGCAATTCAATATAGCTTCAATACTTAAACAGGAAACACAAATGTGAGAGCTTTCTCAACAAGCACCAAAATTTACTGCTTTATGTTTGACGCCAAAGAAATGCAACTACGTTTTAATTATCGAATAGATGGCTACATTTTAGAATGAAGCTTAGGTGAGACCATCTGTCTAAGATAATTTCTGCAGCTGCATACAATAGTGTTGCAATTGCTAAAATTCCTGCAGCCTCTGATATACTTTTCTGACCGAAAGAAAGGTGGGGGGGTCCCTTGAAACAAGGACTATGAAACGGGCCCCCACCAGCAGACGCTAAGGCCTGCATCTTGCAAAGTAGGGTAGGAGTACACTAAGACAAAAAGCATGGATTGTATTTACTGAGCACAAAAAGCACAAAAGAACGAGCCGCCCTGCACGGATCAGGTATTAACTCATAACGTACCAAGAAAAACGGAGGCGTTGACAGGCGTGGACGTCTTAGGATGGACCCTGGCGAACCAAGAGGGGACCACGTTGGACCGTCCGATCACACACATATATCGAGCCTGACCCAACATGGCCACTAACAACGACGTCAGGATCCCAAAGCTGGCCCCCGCCCCTATCACATTCGACACCCATCCCCAGCCGTCTGATGACGCCCTGAACGCCGCCGAAAACGGCGCTTCCGCATCGATCTGCGTGAAATCCCCCAGCACGGTGGAATCAGATCCAATCGTCGATGGGAATTTTTTTCTTAATGGAATAACATAAATTCATGAATAAAAATAATTGGGACAGTCTCATTCACCATGTCGTATGGAAGAAGCTTGGACATGGAAGCGGCCATGAGACAGTAGAGAAACGTTACGGTTATGACCGACCCCAACACGCCGATGGGGATATCTTTAACTGGATGTCGGACTTCTTCGGCCATGGTGGAAACGGCGTCGTATCCGATGTAACTGAAATAAACCATCGCTGATCCGTTGAACACGCCTGAAGCCCCGTAAGGGAAAAACCCGGATGGGTTTTGCGGATCACCAGGCTCTGTGAAGTTCCTCCAGCTCCCTCTCCAGAAACCCACCACTATGACAAATGCTATGAAAAATATGTGAAGCGCCGTCAAAATCATGTTAATCACTGAGCTCTCCCTTGTGCTGATGGGAAAACAATAACACAAACAATACAGTTATTGGTCAAAACTTTGCATGATAATGGTGAAGGTCGAACCGAACAAAACTCCTTCACTGGGCTTATTTTGAGCATACCTATAGCAAATAATAAGGGTGATTATCAGAACGACAGCCACTGCAACGACGTCAATCTCGTCAAATCCTTTTGGAAGCGAGGGAACCGTAAGCCTCCATTTCGCAGTGGAGACACCGATTGCTGTGCCAAAGTATGCAGTGAAACTTCTGGCAACGGCGGCATTGGACATGACATAATCCATCACAAGGTTCGCACCCGTTATGAAGGCAGCAAATTCGCCTGTGAAATTGAACTGAAACCTAACATCAACAAGCGAGTTCTGTATATTTTATTTTTTTAAAAAAAAAACGATGACTAATTCATGAAACCGAAACGCACCGAATGTGACGCGGACGTAGCTGAAAGCACCGCCGGCAACGGGCATGTCGACGGCGAACTCAGTGTAGCAGAAGGCAGAGAGGAGAGCACAAAGACCGGCAATGGCGTAAGAAAGCACTACTGAAGGGCCAGCTGCGTAATGGCTGGCGTGGCCAGAGGTTACGAATACGCCGGCGCCAACCATACCGCCGATTCCCAGGCCGACCAAGTCGAACCAGCGGAGGGTCTTGCGCATTTCAGAACCTGACCGGGTTCTAACCCGGCTCATCTCGTCGTAGGAAGTGGAGAGAGAACCGGCTCGGCAAGCGAGGCGGGAAGGAGTATGAGCAAGAGCACAGAGGTAGGATCGGAAGGTAGAGAATGACGAGCCTTGGATCTCCATTGCTGGATCTTCGCGTCACTGCGTCCCTGAATATGGGAATGGAGGAGTCCCAGTTTATAAAGACTGCGAGCGGATAATATTGAATCGCTTCTTTTTTTTAGTTACCACCCAGTTTATTATAATTTTGTTTCGACCACGGCTAGACCTGATTCACGTCACGCATCTGGTTGTGACGAATGAATCGCTTCTTTTGTATTATTGTGTTCAAAAATATTTGTCTAACACATGAATAAAAGGCTTGACGATAAAAATATCAGTGTGATCATCTCTTGATTATTTGGTCCAATTGTTTTTGAAAAAAGTACAATATGTCATCCAAGTTACTTTTAAAAGGGTTTTATGGTATAACGTTTTAATTACTTTTTTAATTTTTCAAAACGTCCTTGTCCTCCATCATTAGCAAAGAGTGGAAATTGGTTAAGATTGATTAGCTTTTAGCAACTGTTTAGGATAACATTTAGGACCATTTACAAGCAACAAATTTATCAATATGCTATTAACAGTAAAATAAATTATCAGAATGCTACATAATAAAAAAAATTTATCAAAATATTATATTTAAACTTGTTCAGTGAGAACGAGTTTTAAATTATCAATAATTGGTTCTTGACAAAACGAGTTGGTTTGTCCCTTACTTCACCCAGTCACATCATCTTATAACATTTGATGTTTATTTTTTTAAATAAAAAAGTGAAGTTGTTCACAGCTTGAGCAACTTCATTGCTTTGAACGCCGTGCTACGCGGGTGAGGAGAGGAAAGAGAATGGAGAAGGGGAAGGGAATGGGAAAATGAGGGAGATAGAGAAGGGGATGAGGGGTTTAGATGAGATTGTAGGGAGGTTGCTGAAATTAGAACTCAGTAATATGAATTCACTAGTTTAACCCACCACCGTACAAAAAATGACAGGTTATTGTTGGTTAAAAACTAACCCGTCAGTAAACGAGCATTTTTAAACTGTACCGTCAGGCCCGTAACCCACCACTGGTTAGCCTGCCAACCTACGGGCTAACCGCATGTATTTTTTATTTTTTCAAATTTTTAATTGTTATAATTATATTATTATATATTATATCTTATCTAAAAAATTTAAAAAAAAGTACGTACATAATTTATTTGGTGCTTTCAATCAAATATTTCAAGAAAAAGCAAAAATTTTATCATTATTTTGAATATTGTATAAGAACAAAATATTAAAAAGTAAAAAAAAATTCAAAAAAAAAGTATTGGCAGGTTGGTTAGGGTTGGTTAAAGCCGACCCGCCTTTAAGCAAGCCTTTTCAATCCGACCCATATGGGTTCAACCCGTCACAGTTGTGGGTTAGCCCTTATTAACAGCCTTAGCTGAAATGCAAACTCATTTATTTATAAAAAAACGCATATATAAAATTCAGAATTGCCAAAAAAAAAAACTAAAATTGATTTTGCAAAATGTTAAACATAAATTCTTCATATTAAGAGGTAAAATATATAAATCTGAATGATATATTTTAATAAATCCGAATAATAATATTTCATATATTTGATAATCCTGGATAGTCTCACTATTTATACAAGTTAAACTCTTCAATATAAGAGTTAGAGAACTAATTTGTGGATATTAAAAAAAATTAGTTAAATTAGTTATTTGTAATAAATAAATGTTGTCTTTCTTAAAATATTCTTGTTACTCATGTAAATTAATCAGAACTATTATTTGATAAAAATTTTAATATATGCAGTTACTACAAGAATTATTTGAAAAAAAGAAAAATATTAAAGATAAAATTAATTGAGATCTTATATTTATAACTAGATTGAATGTCAAATTAGTTTTTCTATTAACGACCGGATAGTAAGAAGTTTAAAATTTTGAACCACAAAATTAAATTTAAATTATTCGGATTTATTATTTATAAAACTATAATTAAAATATGAAAAATAAATTTAAATTTATGCATTACCATGATTTGTTGTTCCCATTTCATTGGCCCACGCATCCCGCTTACTTGCATTTCATCATCCACGTGTTCCCTTTCTCAACTACCAACATCCTCTTACTTGAATTTTATAAGTAATAAATCTGCATAACTGCCTTCCAGTGCCGTCTCCATTCTCTTTCCTCTCTTCAACCACAGAGCACGGCGTCCAAGGCAGTGCGGGTGAAGGCGTTCAAGCTGTGAACCACTTCACTTTTTTATTACAAAAAAATAAAGGTTAAGATGCAATTTTAACAATAAAGTTTTCCTGAAAGAGCACTGGGCACCATAAAGTTTATTTGGACGTAAAAATATACATGAAGTTGTCAAAAGGGAGCATCTGACACCATGCCGTTAATGTCCGTCAGTTTGCCGTTAGAGGGGCCCACAAAGTCAGTTTTAAGGTGCATTTTTAACAACAAAGTTTGCATCAAGGGGCATTAGGCACCATGAAATTTATTTGGATGTAAAAATATACATGAACTTTATAAAAGGAAAAAAATAACAAAATTCTTCAACCTCCATAAACATCCATTAATTTTATTCTTTTTGGTCTCACCAAATGCTATATTTTCTCTCTGTAAATTTTTACTTCCAAGCCGATCCATCTTTCTCTCATCATAGTCAACACGCACACTCTTTCTGTCATGTTGTTTTCTGAGCCTCCAAGCCTTTTATATGTATTTAAGCAAAACACATCTTTCCCTTCTAGGATATGAGGTTCATTCCTTGCACCCGAGTACTACCTCCAGTCCTTAATATACTATCCGATGGACTAATTTGAGGAGATTAAAATAAATAAATAAATTACTTTAAATATTATATTATTTATTTATTTGACGCAATAGCATATAGTACATGATCTCTCTAAAATATTTATATGCATCATTAAATTATATATTAGTTTACAAGCCAAGAAAATTAATTTGGAGAAAAAACAATAAATATAATATTTTAAAGTAATTTATTTATTTATTTTTAATCTCCTCAAATTAGTCCATTGCATCCTATATTAAGGACTGGAGGTAGTAATTGGATCAAGCAATAAACCTCATATCCTAGAAGGGAAAGATGTGTTTTGCTTAAATACATATAAAAGGCTTGGAGGCTCAAAAAACAACATGACAGAGAGAGAGTGTGTGTTGACTATGATGAGAGAAAGATGGATCGGCTTGGAAGTGAAAATTTACAGAAAGAAAATATAGCATTTGGTGAGACCAAAAAGAATAAAATTAATGGATGTTTATGGAGGTTGAAGAATTTTGTTATTTTTTTTCTTTTACAAAGTTCATGTATATTTTTACACACAAATAAAGTTCATGGTGCCTAATGCCCCTTGATGCAAACTTTGTTGTTAAAAATGCACCTTAAAGTTGACTTTGTGGGCCCCTCTAACGGCAAACTGACAGACATTAACGGTATGGTGCAGATGCTCCTTTTGACAACTTCATGTATATTTTTGCACCCAAATAAATTTTATGGTGCCCAGTGCTCTTTCAGGAAAACTTTATTGTTAAAATTCTACCTTAACCCAAAAAATAAACATCAAATGTTATCATTTTATAAATATTAGAATACGTAAATGTCCATAAATTCTCTCAACTCTTGACTTTTCATATTCTACACTCTATAACCTCTTCATTAAATAGTTTTTAGGAGTTTTTATTCCATAACTTAGAGGCTACATGTACTACACTTATATGAGTTAAGGGTTAATTAATCCGCAAGTTTTTATAGTTTCAACGAATTTTGAATCAGGTCCCTATAGTTTTTTTTTCGTTTTATTAGGTCCTCATACTTTTACTTTTTTTTAATTAGGTCCTTGTATTTATTTTTCTTTTAATTAAGTCCTTATAATTTCACTAAATTTTTAATCAGGTCCATGTAGTTTTAATTTTTATTTATTAATTAAATATAAACTTAATTAAATAGATTAATACTGAAATATAAAATATTAATAATTAAATTAAATTAATAATTATGTTATAAAAAAGTAATAGAATTAATTAATTCAGGAAAATTTTTTAGAACAATTAATTTTTTTTGCTGAAAAAATTAAAATCATTATAATAATTCAATATCTTTAGAATATTATTGTTTATAAACTAATATTAAATAATATATACTATTTTATATTTATATAATAGTACTATTAGAATTTATAAAATAAAGAATAAAAAATTCAGGGACTTAATTAAAAATAAGGTGAATTATAAGGACTTGATAAAAAGAAAAATAAATACAAGGACCTCATTAAAAATATGTGAAAGTATAAGGACCT
The DNA here is from genome assembly GCF_004799145.2 of Neltuma alba. Classification (NCBI taxonomy): domain Eukaryota; kingdom Viridiplantae; phylum Streptophyta; class Magnoliopsida; order Fabales; family Fabaceae; genus Neltuma; species Neltuma alba. Next base: position 213,957 of record NW_021635127.1, read on the forward strand.
GATAAAAAAAAACTATAAGGACCTGATTCAAAATTAGTTAAAACTATAAAGAGCTGTGGATTAATTATCCCTAAATAATATATACTATTTTATGTTTATATAATAGTACTATTAGAATTTATAAAATAAAGAATAAAAAATTCAGGGACTTAATTAAAAATAAGGTGAACTTATAAGGACTTGATAAAAAAAATAATAAATACAAGGACCTAATTAAAAACAGGTGAAAGTATAAGGACCTGATAAAAAGAAAAAAACTATAAGGACCTGATTCAAAATTAGTTGAAACTATAAGGAACTGTGAATTAATTATCCCATGAATTAATATTGTTATTTATTTTATGTAACTCTTGGTTGAGTTTTGGAGTCTATAAATAGAAGGCTATGTAATGCACATTTTGATCATCCAAATGAATGAGAATACACTCCTCTTTCTCTCAATTTCTCTCTTATCTTACTCATCTCTTTCATTCCAAATCTTGCTTATATTTCTCATTTTCATAATACGTTATCAGCATGAGTTTACTCTGAAGATTTGAGGTATGAGCTTTTTGTAAATTAATATATTCTTATAGTATATGATAATACTTTATACTAACTTCTCTTTACCCAATTTTTTTAATCTTATTATCACGTCTAATTTTAATTTTCTGTATATTTGCTATATATTATGTTGTTCTTTTATGTTATTTATTAATTTATTCTTTTTATGCATTTTAATTCTATTATCTCTATTGTGATATTGTGTTATTTATTTTATTTATTTTTCTATACTTGTTGTGTTGTTTGTTGTTTTTTTTTTTGACAGATTTGTGTTGTTGTTTACATATATCTGTTTGGTTTATATTATGTCATTTTATATCTATCGCAATATTATATATATATGATTATATAATGTTATTTATATTGTGTTATATTATGTCACCATTAGATGACCAGAAGTCATATCACTTTTGCAATTGCTCTTTTGTAAAAGAACACTATGGATGCCTTTAAACGGAATGACAAGAAAAATCTATAGTACTTTGATGATCTAATAGTGACAAATATCAAAGCCCTGAAGGCTACATGATGACAAGTATTAAAGCCCTGAAGGCTAATAGTTCAAACATCAAATGACATAAAAGAGTTTTATTTAAAATATTTTTGCTATAGTCCTGAAGACTAATTTTTGGAGAAATTGATTGTATACTATTAAAAGTAAGAAACATGTTTATAACAGTAATAAAGAACATGACCACATTGTATCAGTGGAATTAATAATTTAAGGGCAATGATCTTTGGTCTTGGCTGTTGAATCATAACTGAGAAGATGGTGATACTTCTATAGTTAAAAACAATTATGGGCAAATATTACAATATGACCAGAAGTCATATGGACAAGTATATCCATTGAAGGTAAATGTTAAAATTAATTATGAAACCAAAAGATCAAGAAATATTATGAAAAGTATGAAACATAGTTATGATGTCTAAGGTAATATCTTGTGAAGAAATATGTTCAAATTAGTCAAAGTTGAAAAATATAATCATAAGCCCAGAAGGCTATATGACATTACTTTTAAATTTTTTTGTGATTGATTGGTAGAAACATATCATTATAAGTATTTGATATTAAGATATTGATAAATATTCTAAGAGTAGTATGAAACAAAATATACCAAAAGATAATTATTGGTCACTTTGAAATATTTATTTATTGTGCCAAGTTATTTGCATATTTAAGAATATGAAATATGAATATAATTTATTTTCATATTAATATAATAATGTAAAAGATGGTCGTCATATTATGATATTGATATTTTATTGTGTTATTGGTGCACAAATTAATATTTTGTTCATTTATATGCTATTTGTATGATCTTAGTTTGAATGATTTATTGTGGTTTATTGATAATAAATTTTATTATAAGCATTTGAAGTTATTTTGAGTTTGACTAAATAAAAAAAATTAGTTGAAAAAGAAAAATTAGGCATTCATATAATATGTAAGTATTTTTCCAAATGGCATATTTTGAGTGTTGCAAATTAATAATTGATATATGGTATCTTGATTATTATTGAAAAATTCTGAATAATACATTCAATTTTACATTTTGTTCTCAAAAAGTTTATTTTAAAAGATCATTTACGTTTTATGTTCCTTTCAACTATATGAGTTTGCTTATGAGAAAAAAATTAAGCATATGCAAATGATAATTATAATTTAAAAAAATTGTATGGATGTTGGATTAGTTCAAATACCATTTAATCTTTAAAAATTTGAACATTTTGAAATAACATAATAAAAAATTGGATATTTATATTCCTCTATTTTAATGTTAAGAGGTATGTTAATTCTTATTTTTTTTGAAATGATGAATCATTGATCTTATATATTTAAATTAAATTGCTCTTATTGTAATATTTGTGAGAAAAATAAAAATCATATATTTATGTTACATTTGAATTGAGAGAATGAAAAGTTATTTAACTTTATGAGAAAATTTATTATAAATAATTGATATTAATTTTGATTGGTTAGACAAAATCATCTTTGCAGTATGTGTAAATTCTCTATATATTACAAGTTAAACTTATAATACTTATAACTATTCGTTATTATGTATTACAATGTTATTAAGATGAATTTGTCTTCTTATTCTTTCAAATTACATAGTTCATGAAGAATTATGTGTAAAAATATTAATATAGTTCCTGAAGAACTAGTGCGAATTTTTTTTCTTTAGTGGACAAAGAATTGATAGTGAAAAATATGACTCATTAATCTACATCAAAATTTCGATTCCCCAAAGGGTTTAAAATGCAATAGCCCAATTGAATCAATATAAGTGTAAGTTGATGTTAAATAGAGTTTTACTTATATAAGAAGCTTATTACAGTAAACCAGAAGTTTACTTGTCCAATTAGATTTATAGTTGGTATGCCTTGTTTGATCATCATGAATCATATATATGATGTAACAAATCATTAATGATTATTATTGACATCCATTGAAGAACCAGAAGATTTTTCATGAATAGACAACATATTATATGATTCAAGAGTTCATATAGTTCTTATTCTCAAAGAAAAATTGATTATGTTGATATCACTAGTTATGATGTGGAATAGATCTCTATATTTTTGGAAATATATCAAATTCAGATATATGGGCCCATACCTATAGCATGTAAACCATATAAGTATTCAATAAATTTGATAGATGCATTTATAAGATGGTTACATGTGCTATTATTAAGTTGCAACCTGAAGTTTGCAAGACTAATTGAGTAAATCATTTTATATGTTGAGTGCACATTTCCAGAAAAGTGTGATCCAGAAAATTTCTATAGCAAACACCAATGAGTTTATGTCTTAGCTTTTGAATGATTATCCTATATTTATTAGAAAATTGCTGAAAAGCCTACTCAATAGAATGATCTAGTAGAATAATTTATTAAAGCCTTCAGAAGTAGTTAGATCAATACTTTTCAAGATAAGATCTTCATTTCAGTGTTCGCATATTTGATTTGACATTTTATAGTACTTATACATATCAAGCCAACAAATTCTCCCAGTAAAAATTGGCTTTTGGTCAGGAGCTAAATATTTCCATCTTAGAAGTTTAAATGTGCAATATTTATTACTATCAACCCGTCACAATGCACATAGATGGATATTTTAAAAAAAAGTTGGGATATATGTTGAGAAAGAATCTCCTCCTTGTCTCTAAATAAAATGAAAGATGTTTCTAAATGAAACAAATGAATTTAGGAGACTTATACTATATGATTAATTGATTGTTATTTGACAAAGTTTTTTCAACATGAACAAAGTTTTCCCAACATGAGGGGGAGAAATTGAGTAGCTGGAAAAGATAACATATAGAATGCATTATTATTATCAAGTATAGATCCTGAAATATATGATAGTATGAACCAGAAGTTCATCAAAGAATGCATTCATGAGATATTACAAACCACGTGCCAGATGCTGTTACTAACTTAAATGAGTATTACTAAATCTGATATTTTAGCTAAAAATGCTCCAATTAGTATAAATAAAAGTGAGACATGCCTGAAGCATGAAAGATTAATTGGTTCCATTATAATTATATTAGATAGAAAGGAGCATAAAATCTAGAAGTCATATTCAGAAGGCATGTACTCTAAAAGAGTGCCAAGACATAACTAATTGAGAAAAAAATCCCAGAAAAGGTTCAGGTACCTGAAAAGTAATGAAAAGATCTCAATAAATTATGTCATAAGAGGAAAAATAGAACCAAAAAGATAAAGTTGTCAACAACGTTTTTGATAATAATATCACGTGATTTTAAAAAGGATCTTATATGAAGGTAGAAAGTTGGCCAAAGGCAAAAGGAAAAGAGAAAAGATGTAATGGAAATATAATGATATTATTATGGACCTGCAATCCAAACACATGAAATACAAAGTTATTATGTGACATATGAATATTTTTGTGAAAATAAAGAATTTCACAAAGGTCTAGTGATTATGATTAAGTATAGTATTTTGTGGTGGATGTAATAATTGTTGCATATATTACTAGTTTGGCAGTATATTAAAACAAAATATGCGTCTGTTAGATATCGTTATAGCCTATGTATGTGGCTCACTAAATAATAAAGTTTACATGAGAGTTCTTGAGGGATTTACAATGCCAGCAGCGTTTATATAGACAAAAATCATCCAATATTTGAAATATTATGTTGAATAATCGAGTATACATATTTGGCTTAGAAAGATGCATTAGAAAATAAATAATTTCATATCTTACTTGACCTGTAGATCAAGTTATTGAATGCATTAACAATTGCAAAATAATTGATTTTGTTATGATAATTTTGTCTGCAAAATATATTCAACTAAATAAACTAGAAGTCCCATATATTTATTCTATAATAATATTTACATATATTGCCAATATTACGTGTTATAATTTTATTGGTAAATATAAGTTTCTATAGGTATGCATGTAAATAATGAAATTAAGATTGGATATATAATTCTATGAAACTATTATATGATATCATTTTGTTCAAATTAAATTAATCGTGCCGATGCAAGATATATTATGGTGTTTTTTAGAATAACCTCTCTTTGTAGTTTTCTCAGTGCAAATGAAGAATATATTGATAATTCCACATATCCAAGAGATATGTTAGAGGAATACACTTCAATATAAGCTGATGATGATGTACTATGTATAGTTCAACTAAAAAGAAGATATGCTTGAAAAAGCATTGGACGACTTGAGAAACTAGTATACTCTATTATGATAAAATGATATAGAGTTATGTTGTTGACAGGGGGAGCAAATATCATGCTGTACTCTTTTCCTTAACCAAGGTTTTGTCCCACAGGGTTCTCCTGGTTGAGGTTTTTAATGAGGCAGCCTAAATATATATTGTATACTTTTTTTCCTTCACTAGGTTTTTGTCTCACTGGGTTTTTCCTAGTAAGATTTTAATGAGGCATAATATTTATTTATAGACATCAAGGGGAGTGTTATAAATATTAGAATACGTGGATGTCCATAAATTCTCTCAACTCTTGACCTTTCATATTCGACACTTTATAACCTCTCCATTGAATAGTTTTTAGGAGTTTTTATTCCATAACTTAGAGGTTACATGTACCACACTTATGTGAATTAATATTGTAATTTATTTTATGTAACCCTTGGTTGAGTTTTGGAGTCTATAAATAGAAGGCTATGTAATGCACATTTTGATCATCCAAATGAATAAGAATACACTCCTCTTTCTCTCAATTTCTCTGTTATCTTGCTCATCTTTTTCATTCCAAATCTTGCTCATATTTCTCATTTTCATAACATATCAGATGATGTAACTGCGAGGAAAGTAAGAGACTGAGCAAACTCGTCCTTAGCTAAGAACGATTTCTTCGTGATTTTAATCCCGTTCTCACTCTAAACAAATTTAAGTATATTATCTTAGTAAATTCTTTTTATTATGGGAAGTTCTGATAATTTATTTTACTGTTCATAGCATATTGATAAATTTGCCTTTATAAATACGTTTAATGTAAGCTGATATTTTTATAATATATTTATTTCATATTCTATAAATCACGATTCAAAAGCTATTTATGAGCTATTTTAAACAAATTCTTGGTTGAATAAGCCTGAAGTTGAAATGGATATCTTGAGCATGAACACTATAGACTTTTTTTTAGGCTCAGGTATGAGCTTTAAAAGGTCCGCTATTGCTTAAAGCCAATTTAAAAGCCGAATTAAAATATAAACTTTTAAATAGGTTTAAAAGTCTACGTTACCAATGTTTTGTTTAGATGAGAAGAAAAGTTATAATGAGAAAAATTGTAGAAAAAAGAAAACTAAAAAGAAAATGTTTATTACTTCTTATGTTTAGGTGATTGAGAGAAAACACAGAAAGAAAATGAGCAATAATATCATTCAATATAAAAATATATAATATTTAAAATCAAATTAAATACTGTAATTAAAAAAATCATATTAACATCAGCATCTTTGATGAAGATGTATTTCTATGTCACTATATTTTAAAACAAATAATTGGGGAAAAATTCTTATCTTTCAAGGTACCAAAAAAAAAAGAGAAAGTGGATAATTTTTTGAAATTAGATATAATAAAAAAATAAATAAATTATACATGTACTAAGAATATGATATAAAAATGAAAGATGGAGGGCACGAAAAGAAATTTCTCTTCGTCATGTATCTCAAGCCTTTCAATGCTCTTTCCTCCGACAAAAATGCTAGGTTTATTCCTCTCTTGTGTTGTTTTGAAATCTTGTGTTTTTGTAAGAAGAGTTCATTTAATCTCAAGAAGTGCTACGAATTTAATCCTCACAATGTTGTAAAATATTTTTTAAGAATGGTGTCCTTAAGTACGACTCAAATCCACTATTGTTTACAGTGCCGCCGTGAACAAAAAATTTTAATTAAATAACTATTTATAAAAAGAACAACAAAATGAAGGAAAAGAAAAAGGGAAAAAAAGGGAATATCTCATAAAATGAATATGAAAATTACTAAATAGAGTTGGTAATACGAGCAAGCTTGCTGGTTATGGCTAACCCATAGTGGTTTGGAAGACTGGCGGGTTAGGCTTAAAAGAATTGACTTCTAACATATTGGTAGTTAGCCAATCCAAACTCGTCATGGTGGGTTGATGAACTGGCCTGTAAACCAACGCTTTTTATATTCTTAAAAAAATATCTGAGCAAAATAATATCCAATATATCCCTATCCTTTAAACATCAATTCAAATTTAAAAACCCCAATTCTCAAATTAAATAATAAACATATATCACTTATCACATTTAAAAATTACGTCCAATTTCAATAACAAGTTCAACAACTCTATAACGATATAAACAACTCTAATAACGTCATTCACCACATGATTTAAGATATGTGTTAACATTAAGAGATTTCTGAATACCTAATAAATTGAGAATTTTTTAACTTTTGTAACACGTTTGACAAGTCATATAATGATATGAATGAGTTCGGTAATGCAACTACCAACATATTTTCTAGAAAATTGTGAAAGTGAAATTTTTTTAATTTCAGTAACATAGTTAACAACTCTTATAATGATATTAACAATTCTAATAATGCTATTCACCACATGACATAAGAGGCATCTTGATTTTGAGAGATTTCTAAATGCATAATGAATTGAAAATTTTTCAACTTCTATAACCTGTTTACACGTCATATAACACTATTAACAAATTTAGTAATACAATTAATAACATGCTTTTGAAATATTTTCATAGAATAAGCACAAATTACATTACCACGGCATACTTATTTTAGCAAATTTCAAAATGCCTACTTGGTCATATATAACTGAAATAGAATTTCTCTTATTGGAGTGACTATTTAGGTTTCAAATTGGAATATCATTTTATTGTCATTTTCCCATAAATAATAGGAACAAGGAAAATAGTCCAATTGCTAGCCAAAATCTGTTTTCAATGGCCATTGAATATGTTCTTTAATATTAATGTTATTGTAGGAGCCATCTAATAAAAAATATTATATTAAAACCTTGGGATATTGGTGTGACTATGATGAATTTTTAAGATTGGTATGTTATTTTAAACAAATGAATTGTTAACCTGTATTTGTATTGAGTTTTTATGATATATTATAATGAATGGAATTTTATTATTTTATTTTAAATCTAAATTATATTTATTTAAATAATGGAATCATATGTAATCTTTTTATAACCACAGTAAGCATTGAAGATAGAACAAAACTTAAGTGAAATGGCTTATGCTCATTAGACTAAGTTTATGAGTGAATTTACAAGCATGTATATATATGCGTGTGTGTTTTAATAACTAACAATAGCAAAATAAGTGCTCATATAAAAACTTATATATATATATATATATCCTAATTTACATTATATTTATAACAACTGATATAAAAATTTACAAGTCTTTATAGGTGAATTTACAAAGACACATAGGTATTTTAATAACTAATAATAGCAAAATAATAAATATAATTACAAAAACTTGACCTAATAAATATAAACAGCTTAACCTAATTTTTGTCTTACAGAATTACAATTTTATAAGTAAATGTACAAGTGCAGATAAGCATTTTACTAACTAACTAGTAGAATAATAATCGTTCATATGAAAATTTACAAGTTCTCATCTACATTCTTCATATTTTTTTATGCAAAAAATTGCAATTATTCATAGGTAAATTAATAAGTACACTTACACATTTTAATAATTAGTCATAACCCAAAAAAAAAATTCATATGAAAATTTGCAGGTTCTAATTTACATTTTAATAGCTTTTAATACAAAAATTATACATATTTATAGGTGAATTTATAAGTACACATAAATTTTAATACCTAATAGCAAAATAACATGCTTCCATATTAAAACTTTACATTCTAACAGCGTCTGATACCAAAAATCACGAGCATTTATAGGTGAATTTACCAGGGTATATACAAATCATGACTAATCATGTACACTTCATGTTGCAAGTGGCTTGGAAGTTATTATTTATATAAAATTTTGCACTCATAATTAGAGCCAGTAATATGAGTTGAACTCGCAGGTCCAACCCGTCAACCGGCACCGCCATATCCTAAACTTGCAGCGGGTTGACCTGCCAACCCGCGGGTCAACCCACCTATTTTTTTAAAAAAAATAATGAAGGCAAAAGTAAGGCAGACTTTCACTTTAAATTTCATTGCCATTAGAAATAATTAGATAAAGAGGATTATTCAGTGTTGCTCCTTGGTTTCATTGGAAAAAAAATGTGTGAACTTGTATATTATCATATTCAAAAATTGGACAATCATATAATACTTGTGTTTTATTGTATTGTAATTTTCATTTGGATATTTGTCATATTTTATATCATTTTTAGTGTTTTTACTTTTGATTATAATAACTGCTAACATTTAAAAAAAAAACAAAAAAATATAAATTCTGACAGGTTCTTGCCACTGAAAAACAAATCTTTTGAACCCGCATCGTGTAGCCCTCAGCTTGATATGAGTCAACCTGCAACCTGTGGATTAGCTCGTTTTACCAACCCTACTCATAATGAATCGAGCTTAATGACTTGATAATCATAACATTTTTGTGGAGCCAAGCAGTCATGATTTCAAACCCCTCCTGGACCCCTTTGTTTGAATATTTATTTCTAACGGTTGACGGTGAGTAGAGAATTTTGACAAAAATGAAAGAAATTTGTGATTTCTATGGGAATAAAATTGATACAAGGTTGAGTGTTTCTGCATGCGAGGCACTAATTTTGTGATCATCTGCTCAGACAACAGAATCTTTTCACGGCGACATCACACACAAACATCCTCTTTGCCTTGGATTTACAACAACATTCAACTTCTATGAACACCATTGATCGCTTTCTGTAAAGTCGAGATGAGTTGTTCTACACTTAGCTCAACAATGTCTCCAGTTGGAAGATTTAAACCCTCGTGATATTCCTGCTCAGTAAAATCTACCTTCTTCAGCGTTGCTTTGTAATTCCTAGCGGCTGATCTTGCAGGACCTCTTGCAATTGATAGCTGTAAAACCAGAAGAAGCAATCAGCAAATAATCTACAATTCTAGAGTCAGAAATCACCATATCACCTGAGACAACTTCCATACAAGAAATCCCTTTGTATATAACTTTGATATTTACTTTGATCTAATTTTCAATCATTGAATTATTTATAATACTTCTTTTCCACAGTTCTCAGAAATTGAATACTGCTACCGTTCATATATTGAAAAATAAAAATATTCTAGCTTAAAATTTTGGATCTAACCCAACCATTTACAACTAGATTACTCTATGGTCTCAGGAAGGACATGTAGGTAATAAAGATCAATGGAGATAGTTGAGCCGAAGCGATACAGACAGCACCAAACTCTAGTTTTGGACTGATCTGGGGTTATGGACTCAGTAATGGGGTGCATTATTCCATCTTCTTGTTCATGACAATAAAATTGGAGCTCCCAAATGGAGAGAAAATGGATTTGGTGATCTATGCAGCAGTTTTGTGAGAAGCTTTTACTTTTTCAAAGACAGTGGCCATACGATTGGCCATATCTATGAATTTCAAAGGAACTTTGATAACATGAAAAAATTCAGGGTATACATTCTCTGAGTACTTGTTTTATTCATGGTGAGGAGATTGGTTTGCATAAACAGGAGATGATGGCTGGAAGTCTGCCATTCAATCCCATAAAAACTGCAACCGCAATGGGAAATAAAATCATTAAGAGAGATGCTACATCTTAGGAGCAAAATCAGGAATTAAAGCACGAACAAATCATAGAATATAAACGAGCTAACAGAATCAGAATCTCAACCAAAGCTGTAACCCCAGTTGCTCCAGTAATATTTTTGAGCACAGAGAATAATTCTGCAATATCATGCATACATATCTTCATATCTCAGCAAGCCAAGCCATCTTCAATAGGTATTTAGCGCAAAAAAAAAAACCCAAAAAAAAAAGTAAAGAAATAAATAAGAATTCCCATTTTGACGAAGATTCGGCACCTTGGATACTTATAACATGAGAATGCTCAATTCCAGCACAAAGATAACCGGAAATTTGAAACTAAGAAATATAAACTACTCTTTCAGTTAAATTATATTATTCATTCTTTTGTTGCAAAGGAGTCTTAAGAGTGTGGTCATAAGCATACCAAATCTTGCTTTTCAGCCGACTACAGGGACACGATGGCCCGCTTTTGCAAAATATTAAAGATGAGGCATACCTTACTTAGGTCTCTGACAGATAAGTAAAGTTTAAATATCATCTTCTGCATATAATTTATTTTGATTCAGTCCTTCAATCACCAAAACTTCAACACACCCCCCCCCCCCAAAAAAAAATCCTATTTGGATACAAAATGTCAAATCCAACATAATAGTAACTTGGACATTTACCGATACTGAACATCATTTACCCCCACCTGAAATTGCTCACTTCCAGACAGCAACATGTTAAATTTGGCATTAATTTTAAGAAGGAAAAAGTATCAAAGGCAACATGGAGAGCATTTTCACGACTGAGGCTGAATTGAAATAAAAGACACCATTGAAAGTGCAACTATCTGTCAAGGACCAAAATAGGGTTTCACTAGTAGGGAAAATACAATATCACATGCCTGGAAAGGATATTAGGAGCTAGGACCTACTCAAAAGGGTCAACATGTTTTGGTGCTATTGTGGTGATAACTCCTTTTTTTATGGACAAAATTGGGGTCATGACTCACACAGTGTCAATGTAATTTACGGGGTCTGTTGAAACATATCTTTGTAAGTGAACTAAGCTATACGTCTACTCAAAATGGATAAGGAACTCACACAATGTCTTTTTCCAAGCTCGTAGAGCCAAAATCTCCACTCTGCCATATGCTTCCCATCGACCTTAGCTGATATATTGTTCCAACTTATGTGACAAAACTCAACTGTATTCAAATCGTCAGTCAGTCCACTCCCTAAGGCTTTAACATATGCTTCTTTTAGGCTCCAATACCTGCAAAGCATGCACAGTTCTCCCTCCATTTAAAAGGATCATATTCCATTTATTAAAACTCCTACTTCTTCTGTACGTAAAATTAAACTAAGACCTGACCCTTCCTGATATTATATTATTACATTGTTCATATGTGAATTAAGCTATTCTAGATTCCATCTTAACGATTGCATTGTATACAATCTCAAGTTTCCTTTTTCTTTTGTTTTTTTTTTTTGGGCAAAATCTCAAGGCTTATTTGATATAGTCTTTGCATGAAGGCATCAGATAACAGCCCAATAGGGGAAAACAGGCAAGCACGCTAAGTATTCAGCTAATGTTAGCTACGGATGCTTCTTTAAGTGTGCTTCTGCTTTTGAGAAATACTAAAAAAAAAAGAAAAGAAAAGAAAAGAGAAGAAAAGATTGGATTACTTACCTAAATATAGATAATAAACAAAAAATGAGTCAGTGAAAACATTACACAAAGCTTATGGGCTTCAACAGCCATCTCAAAGCAGATAAACTTACAGAAATGAAGAATTGGACAAAGCCAAAAGAAGAAATTAAAATATAATCATACCTAAAAAACTCAATTAATACATTATCAGAGTTCCAGCGTTGACTATGTTATCCCATTCCAAACTTGAAAAGTATGATGAGAAGTTTAGAATGAATTCTTCAATTGTTTCTTTCTGAGGAACATCATACGATACAATATCTAACCCCACAAGACATATAGGTTCAGAAGCTATGCCCACATAATCACCATGATGGGATACATTAAAATTAAAATTGGGGAATTTGAGATCATCTTCATCATAATCCTGAAAAGGAAAGAAACAAAGCAATAAAATCTTATCCCATTGGCAGAAGCCTACTTAAGGGTGAAAAATATGATTTAATAATCTGGTAATGTAAAGACCAAAGACACATGAATTCAATACTGTCGTGTTCAAATTTGAGCTAGATAATTGAACAGTGATCAAGAACAGAATTTGCTGAGTTTTCCAGCTTTGAGCTAATGAAACAAATACATCGCTATATGTGAAGAATACAGGATGCTGTAAATTATACAGAGATATGAAATTACAAAGAATAAGGTTACTCAAATAATTAAACTTATCATGCAAATCATTAAACAGTTTTAATAGTTTACCACTTCCAAGATGAAGCACAGCCATAATTTTTATGTCTTGTAATTAGGTCTTCAAATCAACTCTTATTTATTGTCTTAATTTTTATTTCTTTCCCAACAGATATGAAAGGAATTGATCGTAAAAAGTTGCCACCACGTGGGTCACAGATGTAGAGATAGGGCTCTTGCCAAAATGTCAAGCGGTTCAAAGTTCTTCTCATAAACCCCTGATTAGTACAAAAGCTAATTTTGACTAGCAGCATATTGCAAAATGTCATATCATTCTTGTTGGGATGTTCTTAGTTTTGTATATTAGAAGGGTAAGTGAAATAAGCCCAACAAATCAAGGTTGCTAAATGCAACGGCCCCCCTGGCCCCATTTTCATTTTTATTAAGCAGAAAGGCAAGATAATTTACGCTCCGTCCCCTTTGATGTCTTATTAATCAGTAGCATCATATGAGATGTGGTTTTCTCTATCACATGCACGCAAGCCCAAAACCAAACTAACCAGCATGCACACATGTGCAGGAAAAATCTATCAGTTAGTCTAAAAGGTGGTGATCAAAAGATAACAATCATGTTCTGGGCTGTCATGTTCAAAAATGATGAAAACCAAATCAAAGAATGTAACGAAAGCATGCTTTGTCCTGGCACGAGAATACTTAGAATGTACAGGAATTTTGTGCCTCTCCATAAAGGAAAAGAAGGATTTGCTTTACAAAATAAGGAAAAAGGTCGCGGAAAGACTTATGGACATGCTTTGTGCTGTCTTGAATAAATTACACTTTAGCCACCATAGAATGAGAATAATTAAGTTCAAATGTAGTTATTAGAAATCAGACTTGTCCCCAAGTCACATACATTGTTGGTCGCCTTACATTGTGGGGAATAAAGAGTGGCAAGTCAACAAATTTGCCAAAAATAATAACATACACAGGAATTGGAGACAGTGTACAATTCAAATGCACCACCAAAGAATCAGAAAAATGCACCATGGAACTTAATTTTACTTCATTAATCAGCATACATGTTATGTCATTATAATTATAAATAAGAAAAGATTAAAATAGGATTTAAATGATATCATTAGGATGTAGCCTGGATTTAACTATATTAGTAGGATTTGGAGAGATTAGGGTATCTAAAGAATATTTAGATAAGATTACGATATCTATTAAGATTTAGAACTATTAGGACTTTTGTCTATAAACAAGGGTAACATAACATTGTTAATGGGCATTCTTTGTTCTCTATCTTTGTTTCCTTTCTCTCCCATTCTCCCTCTCTTTCTCAGCTAAATTCTATAACAATGGTATTAGAGCTGTCCTTCATCGTACGAGATGAGATGGGTTTTGATATGAAACAACTTCAGAGCAATTGACATTAGAAGAAAAAAGGGTTGCATTGAGCAAATAATTGCTAAATGCAGGAGGTAGCAACCTCGCGGGAACACTAGGAAGCCATTAAAAGAAAAGCTTTAGAAGTTCAAGAAGATGGGTTTGCCCTCTCGATAACCAAAGAGTACATCAATGAGAAAGAAGACAACCAAACAAATCTTACAGGCACCAACCAGAACGTGTGAACTAGCATTGAGAACGATTCTAGAAAGGCTGAAGATCCTAATGCAATGTGAATGATGGGTCCACAAAGCTTCAAACTATTGGTCTCTTCAACATGGGGGATGCTCAAAGGTTCTTTTCCAGCTTCTTCACTGTTGCTATCTTTTCCTGATTTAACAGACTTTATATTCAATTCTCCCTAGTCAGCTGCTTGTTCTGATATGGTTCAGAGGGAGTCTAATTATGATATTAATGGGGTCTAATTTTGTACAATGTTTAAGTGTACTTGAACTTTAGGGGCAAGGGTCTTTTGGGGGATATTGTAATGTATTTATAATTATAAATAAGAAAAGATTTAAATAAGACTTAAATAGATTTAGAATAGGATTTATATAGGGTTTACTTATATTGATAGAATTTGGATAGAATAGGATATGTAGAGAATATTTAGATAAGATTAGGAAAAGATTAATGATATGTAAAGAATATTTAAATAAGATTAGGATAAGATTAATATCTATTAGGACTTATGCCTATAAACAAGGGCAAACATATCATTGTTGATGGGCCATTGAATAAAACTGATATTATTCAAATTATTCTTTGCTTTCTATCTATGTTTCCTTTTTTCTTCTTTTTCCCTTTCTTTCTCAACTAAATTCTATAACAATATCACATTTTTTGACCTTTTTGGTTATAAGAAATATTCATACCAAATACGGTTTCCCTTCCAATGTCCGTTTTATCATGAATTTGCCATATCGGACATCCATTGCGTCACATACAAGAGCATACTGAAGCATTCGGCTCACAAGTGCCCGTTTCCTGTCTTCCAACTTAATAAACCTACAAATCCACAAGTAAATCTAACAGTCATGAGACCTACAAAAGCCATTTGCATATATTCTGAACAATCTAAACATTGCCACTTGACTCCAAATGCTGGAGTGTATTACCATATTCCATGAAATTTAAAATCACTATAGCTGATACACACATAAAATTTATATAAAATGCTGATGCGCAAGAAAAATAAAATCTCCATTTGCACATCTGACCAAATAAAAAAACTGCACTTGACTTTAGGCTTGAGGCTTTTTACCATAATATCATATTCAAAGGTAGAACTTGTAATTGTAGCAGTTGAGATAAACATAAAATTTTTAAGGGAAAAAAATTAACACTAGAGAAAAATTCCCACATGCAATCATGAAAATCTAAGTTATTGCAGGAACAAACTTATCCATATTCTAATTCATCTGCCACTAATTTTCAAAATAACACTGAATAGACACTAATTTGGATATAAGTGACCAAACAGAAATGTCAAGGCCTGAAACAAGGAAGCTCCAAAATACTTGGGGAGAATGCTGCCAACTGGACTTTTTGAGGAGGCAATAAAGTCGACTAAGTACTACATTTTGGTCCATTACCTTAAAGCATTAGGACTTATGCCTATTAGCTGATCCACCTTTCTATTATTCTCACAGTCTAATTTTATCCAATATAATACTTCAACACTCTTGCATGATCGCAAACAATCTGCCCTTCAAATATGAGTTCAACATAGACATACTCCCAATTTTTTTAGTATAGTTACAGTAGGCCGACCTCCTATCACCTTAGAAAAGCCCTCAATACTTCACCTAAGAATGGGTCTCACCATCACCAACCTTTCACAAGCACAAGATCCCTTTCTTTGCCTTTGAAAGGAGTTCATCGCACCACTCATCACTTTAGTTTGTACCTGGCTATCTCCACAATTTACAGATCGTCAGTCACACCTATCTCTAACTGGATTCAAGCCATTTCTCGACAATCGACAAGTTGGAGTCACACCCGTAAACTAACAGTGCCATTCTGTCCAGTTAGATCATTGTCTTCCAGTCAAGTCATCAGGTTTGATAATTGATACCAAAATATTGGAAGTTTGTTATGGCCTCAACTCAGGGACTCAAGTTACCAAAAGATCATCGTCCGTTGGATCTTCGGAGAGAAACTTTGAACAAAAGTATACGTGTCTGACTCCAAACATACTGCAGATGTTTTACTAACAATTGTCTTGCTATTTAGTCCATAGAAGTTGTTCTACATGTCTGTGACTAACAACATAACGCTGCAGATATTTCGCTTACTACCATGTTACTATTTGGTCAGTGGAAGTTGTTCTTAATCTAATGCTGCCCATTACTGTTAGAGTTCCCTTTGTAATCCAAGGAAGCCATACCGAGTCATCTATTAAAAAAAAGAAAAAAAAAACAGAGAAATTAGAGTTTTCTTCAACTCTGGAACATACCAAATGTTCTCCAAACTCCTGACCAGCCGCTTATGCATCTTTATCTTCACTGTTTCCTCTCATGTATCTTTACCTTCACCGGTTCAATCTCCACCATCTTGCAAGAGTGTCTGTTCCCTAATACACCCAAACTCTCATGAAGCAAACTGAAGGAATTGAACCATTTCTTGTTTGTTGTGTAATAGGAAGGGCATGCCAAACCAAAGTCCAATTGAAGTTGTGCTTCACTTCTTCTATCACAGAAACCAGAAAAAGAATTTTCCTTCTCTACCTTGCACTCGAACATCACAAGATCCATTTCAAATGGCCTCCTGGACCACAAGTATAATGGTTAAAGAACCTATGATTTCCAGCTTCCCTTTGACTTTCCCAACAAATCCATTAGGGAACATAGGGTAGCCTTCTCATTGAACACTGAGAACCCGGGAGAATCAGAATTCATATCTCAACTTTCCGGGGGTGTAGAACTGTGAAGTTGAAACCATATCTTGAGATAATAAGGTATTAAGGCGTGAGACCTATAAGCCAATCCTCTACTATATTCTTCTCAGAATCCAGTTCTATCAAATGTAACTTCCCCACTCACAACAAGGAACAGCTGAACAAACAAAACGCTAATATGAACGTGAGGGGAAGCAAACAAAAATTAACAAAGGACAAAGATTCCTTCATGTGATTGTGAAGAGAATAACAAATAAACCCCACCAGAACTTATTACTTCACATTGTCATTTGGCAAATCGATATTCTCTACCAAATATCAAATGCAAACTGTAATGACTGGATTTAATTGACCAAACAAGAAAACAAGAGCTGAAATAAGTTTTGAACATCATAGAAATTGACAAGTCTACTAGTTTTATAGATAATCAACAGTGAATCCAGTTAAACAACCAGCAATTCCACAATATGGGAAGCGTAACCTGGTGATGGAGGAGTGATCATGGGAAGGGAGAAGAGAGAGAGCAAAGGAAAAATCGCCGGGAAGTGGGTCCCACTTTGAAATGTCTACCACCCATCTCCGAACACCTTCCTCCATTGTTAGCGACTAGAAAAGCATCATGCGTACTTGCAGTTCCTCAAGGCTTTACTTTTCAAAAGGATTAAAATTCAAAAATAGAAAAAAGAAAAGGTGCCCAGAAGAGGACAGGATTACAGGAATGCTAAGTACAGGCCAGGGACGGCACCCGAACGAGTCGCTGGTCCGAGAGGAAGCGGGAAGTGAATTTTTCATTTTCTATTCATACTAATATGCTCTCAAGAATTTCACATTTATAGGAAGAGCTTATAGGTCAATTGGCACTTCTGCCTCCTCTCAACTAGGGGTGGGGTGTGTGATTCCCTTCTGCAAGAAGGTTTAAATTGTTGGTGTGAAAAAAAATAGGGTCCGAACTATTTTTTCAGGTGTGTTTAGTATTCTAAAGAAATTTTCAGTGCATCCAGTATCCCAAACTAATTAAAACGATGCATCCATATCTCGGGTTAACAGAAAAGTTAAGTTTGACTGTTATCTTACTGACTCAGCCAAAAGTTGACTGAAAAATCCTACGTGGCGAATACGCAAATGTCTGATGTGTATTATTTTGACGGATTAAGGTGCGTCCAGCACTCTGAACTATTTTGCCAGGTGTGCCTAGTATCCTAAAATAATTTTTTGTGCATCTAGTGTCCCAAACTAATTAAAATGTTGCGTCCACATTCCAGACTAACAGAAAAGTTTCATTTGACCGTTACCTTGCTGACTCAGCTGAAGGTTGACTGAAAAATCCTACATGGCGGATACGTAGGCGTCTGATGTGTATTATTTTGACTAAAAATTCAATTTATTTCCTCCTATTCTAACATTTATCTTTTGCCAGCTTTTAAACTTAAAGAAAAGAAAAACCACTGATCTGCCCTCTTAAATCCTGGTACATGTATCACCCATTCAATCACATCCTCGTCTTTAACATTTTATCCATTTCTTCTTCCACTACTCTGATTTGAAACCGCAACCACCATCACAGCACGCTTTTGTCTTCGTCTTTGTCAACTCCTCATTCGACTCACATTTGCTTTCCTCCTCGTAGAACACAGTAAACTTCCCCTTGGTCACTCTGTTGATATCACTGTCGCCTCCCGAGAAAACACCTGCCACCACCAAGCTCGTCTCGGGAACTTTAGTCAAAATAATACACATCAGACGCCTGCGTGTTTGCCATATAGGAATTTTCGATAAACTTTCAGCTAAGTCAGCAAGGTAACAGTCAATCG
Organism: Neltuma alba; assembly: GCF_004799145.2. Classification (NCBI taxonomy): domain Eukaryota; kingdom Viridiplantae; phylum Streptophyta; class Magnoliopsida; order Fabales; family Fabaceae; genus Neltuma; species Neltuma alba. Next base: position 233,238 of record NW_021635127.1, read on the forward strand.
AGACTTTTCTGTTAGCCTAGGATGTGGACGCACCATTTTAATTAGTTTGGGACACTGGATGCACCAAAAATTACTTTAGGACACTAGGCGCATCTGGAAAAATAGTTCGGGGTGCTAGACGCATCTTAACCTGTCAAAATAATACACATTAGACGCCTGCGTGTCTACCACGTAGGATTTTTCGATCCACCTTCGGCTGAGTCAGCAAGATAACGGTTAAACTTAACATTTTTGTTAGCCTGGGATATGAATGCACCATTTTAATTAGTTTGGAACACTGGATGCACCGAAAATTACTTTAGGACACTAGACGCACCTGGAAAAATAATTCGGGGTGTTGGGCACACTTTAACCCAAAAAAATATAATAAAGAATTTTTTACTTATGAATTTAATTTTTAAATGATGTAATTCAATTTAATGACTATGACAGTTTAACTTATGAGGGTTAAATCCCTTGTAATTAATCAATTTTCATTTAAATTTCAAAAAATATATTTATATTTAATTCTCTATGTAGAATTTATGAATAATTTTTTAAAATAATAATAAATGAAATAAAAATGAAAGTTTGTATCATACTACCTTCGGTCCTTAATATAAGAGCTAGTTGACTAATTTAAGTAGATTAAAGAAACTAGTTAAGTTAATTATTTGTAATAAATAAGTGTTGTCTTTCTTAAAATATCCATGCTAATAAAGTATATTGGTTAGAATTATCATTCTTACAAACACTACTTTGGGGAAAAAAATAGATAAATATGAGAGACAAAACGGATTGAGGTCTTATAATTAGGAGCAAAATAAAAGTCAAATGAGTTTTTATATTAATGACCGAAAGTAGTATTTTTTAATATAAAAAGTCAAAATATATTATTCAAACAATACATTAAAAAAAGCTCCTCAAAGAAATTTCTACTAAAACCCGTTTGAGGAGTCCAAGCAAACAACAAAAACCGAAGCACATTGAAAACAAAGCAAAACATTGGGTTCCATTTCAAAAAAGAGTGCCAAAATTACCTGCTTGTCATGCAAGACGTCAATAAACATCTCAACAACCAGGCGACAACAAAAGAGCTGAAGAGCTTTCATGATTTAGTAATAAGGGATGAAAGGCAATGCCTCCACGGATCACCCCTAGAGATATCCACGACGTTTATAGCTTTAATGCTACTAAAAAATCCTCCCAACATAGCTGTGATGAGAAGTAGAAGACTAAGAAGCCACACCAGATAGTGTACTAAAACCAGATGAGTAGAAGAATATGAGCTACAAGACAGCATCATCAAGACTTAAACACCAAGAAAACAAAATAACAGATAACCCAATGTGAATATATATAGGCAGAGGGAGGGAGCAGCTTGGACTTTGCAACCGCTGCAGCAATAGCTACCCATTCTACAGTGGTCATGCATGGAGCTGATGATTTGGGTAGGTGAACCTTTTGGCCAAAGGCTTTTTGCAGAAACACAATGACAGAGACACATCAATATGATATGCTTGCCAAGCTCCTTTTCATGATGACGCAGTCCTCCACAGTGTTGGTATATGCAAAGAAATCGTGATAAGGAGTAGGGGATGCTAGATAAGCTGTATTATTGCAACGAATCTCAACTTACTCCTCTGAGTTAGGGATGAAAGAAGACCAGAGGCCTTTCAGAGTCTACGGTCTGACCTATTTTGAGTCTGGCTTGTTTAATAAATAGGCTAAAGCCGAGCTTTCGACTTAAAACTCGGTCTCCTAACTCGTTTTTTTTATTTTTTATTTACATCCTTATATGTGGTATAATCTAAATCAATTTTATTTACATTATTATATATAATTAACCTAAATCAATTTATATTATTACAACACAACTAAAATTTACCTTATATTTTAAATTTTTATGCCTTTTTTTGTGAATAACTTTTTATGCCTTTTATTGACTCTTAGAAGAACTTATTTGTATGAAATTCTTCTCATTCATATAACCTCTTGCTATTTGTTTTTGGGGTGAGTCTAAGCATATTTTTTATCCAGTCTTTTCTTGATATGAAATTTTTTTGTGTGTAAAGTTTCAATTTGAAGATCATGTACCTATGGTGAAAATTTTAATTTTGTATTGAAAAAAAAAGTACTTCATGCCTATAAATATACACATTGGTTGATTAGTATATCCATAACTTGTTTAGTGCTTAAGAACTCACAGTATCATATTTTACTTTTGATTTATCTAAAGCGTTATAACTGCATTTTCAAATCAAGTCTATCTATTGAAAAGTAACGATACTATTAAATAGTCTCTTTAATATTAATGACTTTCGTAAGAGTTGTCCAATAAAAGAGAAATTATGTTAAAATCTTAGATTATTAATTTAATCATGATATCTTCTTAGAATTTCTTATTATTATAAACAAATTATCGTATGGTTGGTGGCAAAAAAATTATCTATCTATATTAATGTAATTGAATCAAATTTTTATGAGGTATCATAAGTAATAAAATTTCATTATTATTTTATTGTAAATTAAAATTAAATTTATCTAGATAATTAAATTACATGTAATCTTTATAGCATCAAACCTTATTTAAAGCATTGTATGAGATTTTAAATAGGCTTGAAGAGTTATATATATAACTAGAAATTTCTCCCCGTGCGATGCACAGATTAACCTATTTGATTGTATTTAAAAGTTTAATAAATTGCATTATCTAAGATAGTTTAAAATTTACTTCTAATAGGAATATTTTTTTTATTCATTTTAATGGAATTTGAATTAGAGATACAGAATTTATGGTGAATAGATGAAAATTTGAAATTAATTATTTATTTCTCTATTTAAGCCTCTTATTGACATGCTATTCGATTATGATACCCCCATTTAATTTAATATATTCAAATTTCAATTAAGATTTAATTCAAATTGAAAGTTAATTATTAATTTCTTCATTTGAATCTCTATTTGAAATTGCATTTATTTATAATATTTCCTATTTAACTCATTATATTCAAATCTCAATTAAGATGTTATTTATATCTCATTAATTAAAGATATTCGGATCATATAATCTTATATCTGACCTGTTTGTAAACGAATCAGGTATTACAAGTTTTCAAGAATATAATTGATTGATTGATTGATTGAAGGTATAAAGACTTATATTTTAAATGTGCTTTAAAAAGGCTTCAGGTTTGACTAGACCTTTCAAAGCTTCAAACTTAAGCCAAAAAAAAAGTATACAAGCTTAAGTTTGCTTTTGTTTCATGCCTCAGGCCTATTTAATAACGTCTGATTTGGTTTGGCCTATTTCCACCCACTAATCATAGAAGTGATTCTCGTATAGGATGAGTTTGAACGATTATGAAGAAGCAGTGATTGATGAAGCTATGGATGAAATGAAATACATAAATCAGGATAGGTGTCACGAAGTCAATGCATAAACTGATAAAAGTGTAGGTGGGAGGAATAATAAACCTGCAAAAATATGGTTCCTTGTGCTCAATAACACTATCCTTAAAAATTATTTTGTCACATAAGATTAGAATAAAACAATAAGAGCGTGGAACGATAGAAAATATAAATAGTACTCCTCCGGTCCTAAATAGATAAGACCCATTTTATAATAATTTACACTACATAATCAGTTTCATATTTAAAACTCAAAGAGTATTTAAGAACTAGTGTCGTACGAAGTTGAGTCTCAAATCTCTTTTTATAGGTCATGAATTCATGTTGATAAAGTGATAAGGTTGTTAGGTATGAGATGAGTTAACATTGGGTTGGGAAAAAAGAAATAAGGGATAAGAATAGAAAATATTTGTTGAAGTGATAAGATTTGTTAGGTAGAGAATGCATTTAATTCTCTTGACATGCTCACATGTACTACCTCCATCCTTAATATAAGACCCTATTTGACTTTTTGTTTGGTCCTAATTATAAGACCCCAATCCATTTTGTCTCTCATATTTATGTATTTTTTCCAAAATAGTTCTTCTAATAATGATAGTTCTAGCCAATACACTTAATTAGTAAGGATATTTTAGGAATGACAACACTTATTTATTACAAATAACTAACTTAACTTACTTCCTTAATCTCCTCAAATAAGTCAACTGGGTCTTATAATTAGGACCGGAGGTAGTAATAATTACAACAGCCGCATAACCAGCACCACGAAGAGATTCCTGCCTAAGGATCATATAAGCCTTAAATTCGAAACAGTCCATACTCCATACACCCAGTGGAACCATGCAACTCATCGTTATGCCAACAAGGAGGTGCTTTGGTGGGAAAACTGGGGGCTAAAAAAGGAAAAAGTGAAAGCATCTTAGGTGTCTGGTCATTAAAAGGACCAGACGCCATCCATAAAGGAAGTGTTTTTTTTTTTAAAAAAAAAAACATTTGGGTTACCTGTAGGGCCAAGTCCAAGAAGGACTGGCCCCCCTAAGTGGTTCGTTTCTGTTTTTTGAAAAAGTTCTAAGCCACTTATTTACTACAGAGTAAACATTCCAGCAAGAGTTTGGTCTAACAGAAAAAGCTAATCTCTCACAACATAACCAATTAAGATTCGAATCCTATTAGGAGAGATGTCTACATTTAGTGTCTAACAGTACCTCGAATAGGATTGCCTCCAATAGGATGATACGTACGGTTTAGCAAAAAAAGAGTAGACACCTTAAATGTCATAAATTAAATATTATTAATATTAATTCGTTCTTGTATTATTATTAAATTATATCACTAGTATTTTTTAAATTTTTGTTCTTCTATTTCATTATAATTTCACATTACAAATTTAAAATATATTTGCTTTTCAAATAAGTTTCATAAGTTTAAGTGAAATTTATTTTCACCTTATTTAAAAGTTTCATATATATGACATATTTATGTGTGGCTCCTTTTATATATGCAATAGAAGCAGTAGTGTGACAAAGTTATTTATGACCTCTATTTTTTATGCAATAGACGCCATGAGTTATTATTACTTTCGTTCCTCAAGTAACAGAAGTGAAATCAAAATAATTAAATTAGTAGTTTGTACTAGTAATCCTATGATGTTTTGAAATATCTTTTCTGAAAAAAATTATTTAATATTTTTCCTCCACTCCTTAATAAATGAACTTTTTGAAACGTACGCATTCATCTAATTAGCGTAGAATTGAAAAAAAATATTTAAACACAAATAGACTCATTAATTAATTTGTTTAATTTTAATAACTATGTATTATATACATATATTTTTTTGCTAAAGTGTAAGTATTTTCTTATTGGAGGTAATCCTATTCGAGACACTGTCGGGCACTAAATGTAGACACCTCCCTCAGTAGGGATTCAAATATTAGTTCACTAAATTATAAGGGATTAATCTCTTTTGTTGAACCCAATCCCCGTATATTATGTATTATATTCAGAGATAGAGAAAATATTATATATAGAAGTTGGTGGTCAAAAAACTCACGTAATCTAATCCACGTGTGGACTTATAAAACAGCCCAATAAAAACAGCCCAAGAGCTTGTAGTCTCTTAGTTGGACTTGTATTCAGTCATTTTCGTAAAAGATTTTATTCTTTGACACGAACCGCCATTCTCAAATATTAAAAATTAACGAGGTTTGCAAGAAACAAATTTACAATTCTTGGTACTAGGAATTCTCTATGGAAATCCATTGCATCTTAATTATATCAGGAAAAACTTATCAAGTATAGGTTATATTTGTGATGCCGTGCATCTAACTTGTTTTATTACCTCCTGCCCTTAATATAAAAATTAGTTAAGAAATTGAATTTGATCCTAACTCTTAATGAAAAACTTTAATTCATTGCCAGATTTGTTGGTTATCGTCTCAGTGGTGGTTACCTGCGTCATGGATTCCTTTTTTCTTTTTTTCAGGAATTTGTTGGTGGGGAAGGGATAGCGAGGCAATGGTAGGGAAGAAGAATATGGTGAGGAACGATGAACAGAAAATGATCAGACTTGACACTATAGAGGAGGGAGGTGGAAGAAGGTGATGTTTCACTTTCAGACGTGACCTTTTTTTTTTTTTAAAATAAAATTTTAGAGTTCAGACGTGGCTTTCATTATTCAGCTTTTAATAGAAATTTCTAACAGCTAAAAGATCTAATAAAAAGGGGGAAAAAATGCTAAGGGACTTGGTTCAAAAAATGAAAACTACAAGTATCTCTGCATTAGTTTTCTCAAATTAGAATCAATTTTTAGGAGGGAAAATGGAAATTGCCCTTTATATTCTCCTTCGTAATTATCCTCTAGTAATCCTAAGAAAAACAAGTACTCCTTCGGTGCTTAATATAGAACCTAGTTGTTAAGTTAATTTTGATTTTAAATATAAGATCTATTTTTCATATTTATTAATTTTTTCTCAATTATCCTCATAGATAGTCCTTCAGAAAAAATATATCATATTTCTTATAATTAACTAATTTATCTAACTTTCTTAATCTAATTAAATTTTTTAAAAATGTTTTATATTGAGAATCGGATGAGTACTATGATGAGATCAACCTTTAAATATTCAAAAGTTTAGTGCATTTTTTTTTTTTGTTTCAAGAAACAGTACATGTGGGGTCCATCTAGTTGATGCATACGCCCACTTCTCCTGTGGCCGGTGCCGGGTGCTGTCCCTGGGCAGCCCCATGAGTTTTCGCCTTCGTCCCACAGAAGAAAGGAGAATCTTTCTTTTTGGGTATAAAACTCTAAATTATTAAAACTTTAGAGAGCCCAAAGAGATGCCGCAAACCACAGAAATACCATGTGAGATGTTCAACTAGTAAGAATTAAGAATTGGGTCCAGTAAAAAAAAAACTAATTTCTCGTAACTTGATGAATTAAGATTTGAATTTCTGTTAATAAAGGTATCTATATTAAATATCCGACAATGTCTCAAATGAGATTATATTAAGTATCCGACAATGTCTCAAATGAAATTATCTCCAATAAAAAATACTCTTCTTTTTATAAATATAAGACCTTTATATAATATATAAAAGTCTTATATTTAGGATCGGAAGAGAATTTATACTTTAGAAAAAAAAAAATCATGTGAGGTGTTCAAGTTGAAGCTTCCAACTATTGACAGAGATGCATCTGAAATAAAAACCAACGGCACCAGATTTGATTCGATCGAGTGCGTTTATGGGCCCCTCACAAGTCACAACATTTATTTTAATTTTCGGAAAAATTAATATTTTGGTTCTATATTTTTAACTCAAGGAGTGTTTAGGAAATATCAGAAGTGCTTGTAAAAAGTAATTTTTTCATAAATCGAGATAAATTCTTTCACATATTTTTTTCGTATACCTTAAAAATACTTTTAAAATCATAGTTTTGATTCCATCTAAATACCCCTCAATTATAACAGGAATGACTCCAATTCATATAGTTCCTGTGGTTTTGTTTGTTTCTATGGCAATTCAATTCTTAAAGTTTAACTTATTGTAACTTAGTTCTTATAGTTTTGATTATTTAAATTTTAGTTCATAAATTTTATGAAATATATAATTTCATTTTTAAAAATATATATAGGGGCTAATTTTTTAAATGATTAGATCGGAAGATAAGGTAGAGATTTGTATGATAAAATAGAATCATACTTTCTTTAATCTTTATTAGAAGAACCTGTCTAAGAAATTTTAGGTCTTTCATATGAGAATATTTGATAGTTTCAATAAATATTGTTTTTTCATATGCGCAGTATGTCCATATTTAATAAGAATAATAAGAGAATAAAAATTAACATGATATTAAAATTTAATATTTTAAATTATTTTTATTAATATGTATGAATTAATTAATGAGTATTTTGTAATAAAGACCAAAGCAACTGAATTTTGATAAGTTTAAGTTTAGAAATTATTTAGTTATAATTAAAATATCGGGACTAACTTGCAAGTGGGTTCAAACTACACATCCAAAAGATCAATTTGCCTTTTATTTTCTCCTTTTAATGAATAGCTTCGCGCTCTCTCTCTCTTTGCGCTCCGTAAGATAAGCCGAGCTCTGCAAGTTTATTCCCAGAAGATATCGTTGAATCATCAAAACCAGAACCTGCCTCCAGAATTCAGGCATTAGCCCACAGAATCCCCAAACATACATATCTCATCGGTGCTGGAGAAAGTGAAATCTTCTAATCTTAGGGTTTCCATCATCTCCAGTATTTAAGAAGAAGAAGAAGAAGTGCTTCAGAATTATGAGCCCAGATAGACAAATGTGTATCGCAGAATATTCTCTTGTCATCTTCATCTCTCTCAGTTTCCTATCATCTTCCTCACTTCACAAGGCCCTCTCTTCAGGTACGTTTCTAACTCATCTTGCTTCATATTCTTATCGACTTCATTCCACATCAACTCAATAAACTAAAACAGAGCATGTGTGTGTGTGTGTGTGTATTTACTTGCCCATCTGTGCGTCTGATAAACTAAGGGTGGTAGGAAAAATTAGAGGAAATTCTGGACATTTTTCTTGTACCTTCCGAAGAATTGATGGTAATGTTTCATTCAACGTTTGGAAAAAGGGTGAGCCAAAAATTTCTTACGTCTATGATGGAGACTCAATACTTATATCATATATAAGTTTTAAAATTTTCTCCAATCGTTATTACCATTAGAAAATTTAAAATATATAGAAAATACTGATAAAAAAAGTTTGATGAAAAAAAGTAATTTTGTGTATCTAAATTATCTTTAAAACTTGTCGTCTCTTTCAAAATGGCCATAATTAACGCTTTGCTCTCTTTCCCTCTTTCTCTCCCACGCCTGACGGGAAATAACTGAATTGTGGGATGGTATTTTAACACTATCACTATCACGTATTTATTAGAAGGAGCTTTCCTTTATAAATTCTTTTCCAACTTTCCACCGAATTTTTATGGGAAGTTGACTCTTTTTTTTATTAAATTAAAAATATTATTATTTTATTGTAACAATAAAATATTATTATTTTATATTATTTTATTTTTAATTTTTTTAATTAAATTCTTAAGTAAAATTTAGGATATTACATGTTATATTTCATGTAAATAAAGTCAATGTAATAATAAATAAGGAGTAAAATTAAACATGTATATAAAATTTTTTTCTCAGTATCCTGTAAATAAAATCATAAAATATCTTTTCTCTTTCTTATAAATAAGATTTAGAGACAAAAAAAAAATTATACATAGATGTTGGTGGTCAAAAAACTTACGTAATCTAATCCACGTGTGGACTTGTAAAACAGCCTAAAAGTTTGTAGTCTCTTCGTTGGACTTGGATTCAGGCATTTTCATAAAAGATTTTATTAGCTGACGCGAACCGTCATTCTCCAATATTAGAAATTAACGAGGTTTGCAAGAAACAAATTTACAATTCTTGGTACTAGGAATTCTCTATGGAAATCCATTGCATCTTAATTATATTACGAAAAACTTATCAAATATAGGTTATACTTGTGATGTCATGTACTGACTTTGATATAAGAACTAGCTGAGAAGTTAAATTTAATCTTAACTTTTAATATAAAATCTTAATTCATTACCAAATTATTGGTTATCTTTTGAATGGTGTTGTTGCACCCTTCCTCTTCCACACTAGGATTCTCTATTTTTTTTTTCCCCGAGAATTTGTTGATTGTGAAGGGACAGGGAGGTATCCAATGGTTGGGAAGAAGAATATGGTGAGGAACAATGAACAAAAAATGAGAGATTGATCAGACTTGACACTATAGAGGAAGGAGATGGGGGAAGATGATGTTTCAATTTCGGACGTGACTTACTATTCTTTAATAAAACTTTAGAGTTTAGACGTGGCTTTCATAATTCAGCTTTTAATAAAAATTTCTAACACCGTTAGTCCTTATTTAACAGTTTTGCAAAAAATTAAATAACACGATAAAAAAAAATGCCAAGGGACCTGATTTACAAAGTGAAAACTATAAGTAACTCTAAATTAGTTTTCTCAAATTAGAATTAATCTTTAGGAGGGGAAAGGGAAATTGCCCTTTATATTCAGAAGAATTATAACGAGATCCCAAACAAAGAAAACAATTGAAAAACAAGTTCCAGAGATTGTCATTCTCACTAAAAGACTTGTTATTATAAGCTGTTGAGATTGTTATTAAGATTTTTTGATAATTATTTTTTTCTATGAGATTTGATTGTAATGTTCCCTTTATATTCTCCTTCATAATTATCCTCTATTAATCCTACGAAAAAAAGGTACCATATTGAGATCAAGATTTATATATTCAAAAGTTTAGTGCATTAAATTTTTTTTAAAAAAGAAACAGTATCATGCGGGGTCCATCTAGTGGATACGTGCGCCCACTTCTCTTCGGCCCGTGCCGGGTGCTAATCTCTGGGCAGTCCCACTGAATTTTCGTCTTTGTCCCAAAGAAGATAAAAGAATCTTTCTTTTTTCAAAATTATTAAAGGTTTGGAGAGCCCGCAAACCACAGCAATGTCATGTGAGGGGTTCCAGTTAAAGCTTCCCACTATTGACAGAGATACATTTCAAACAAAAACCAATGGCGCCCGATTTGATTCGATCGAGTAGGTTTAAATGGGCCCCCCACAACCTTTATTTTAATTTTCGGGAAAATTAATATTTTGATTCTTATTTGTAACTGATATGACTCCTGTACCTGCAGTTTTGGTTCTGTTGTGACTTGTTTCCTAAACTTCAAATGACTGAAGCTCAGTTCTTATAATTTTGATTATATAAAATTTTAATCCATAAACTTTATAAAATATATAATTTTACTTTTTAAAAAAATATGTAAGGGCTAAATTTTTAAATGATTAGATTGGGAGGTAGGATAGAGATTTGTATGATAAAATAGGATTATACTTTGTCTGGTCTTTATAGTTTCAATATATAATTTTTTTTCATATATGCAGTGTGCCCATATTTAATAAGAGCAATGACAGAATAGAAATTGAAATGATATTGAAATGGGTTAATATAATCTTTGGCTTTTTAAATTTGTATTTATTTTAATTTTGGTTTCTTAAATTTCAAATAATAAGTTTTGGTCCCTCTAAGGGCAAAATGATCTAAATTTTTATTAGATTATAAGGACCAATGTTTTAAATAAAAAAAACTTGAAGTAATATTAAAAATCATTTAAATTTTATGATATTTAATATTGTTAACTGTTTTTATTAAAATGTGTAAATTAATTAATGGGTTTTTATAATAAGGACACGAGGGAGGGAGTATGAAAGAGTCATCAAAATAAGCAACTGAATTTCGGCAAGTTTAGGAATTAATTACAATCAAATAAAAATTATACGAACTGAATTACAATAAACTAAAATATAGGGACTAAGGGTGTGTTTGGGTGACCCCCTAAACCATAGTTTGGAGATTATGTCACCCAAACACCCACCCAAAAACCAAAACCATGATTTTGACTTCAAAACTATAGTTTTAGAAAAAGCAAAACTTTTTTGTTTTTGAAGAAAAAAAGGAGAGTGTGAGAGCCTCTAGGATATGTATCTTCTTATTTTTTTATAAACATATTTAATATTATATTTTATAAATATATATACATATTAATTATTTATTAATTATATTATCTTATGTATTATTAATTATGTTGGTAAAAAATATATTGTTAACAATTTTATTCCTTCAAATTAAAATATATCATAAAATCTATTTTTTCTGTAATTATCATATTAACTTATGTCTTTTTTTTAGTAATTTGTATATATAAAAAGTGCTTCTGATAACAACTATCCAAACACTTTCACTTCTTAAAATCACTTTTTTATAAAATCTATTCTTCACAGAATCTATTTTCCCAAAAATCTATTTTTCAGAATTACTTTTCCAAACCACAGTTTGGTTTCATCCAAACACACCTCAAGTTGCAAGCGGTTCAAACTATGAGATCCGAAAGATTAATTTTCCCTTTAATATGTAGCTTCGCACTCTCTACCCTCCTGGCGCCGTGTAAGATAAGCCAAGCCCTGCAACTTCATTCTCAGAAGCTATCGCTGAATCATCAAAACCAGAACCTTCCTTCAGAATTCAGATATTAGCCCACAGAATCCCCAAACATACACGTCTCATCAGTGCTCGAGAAAGTGAAATATTCTAATCTTAGGGTTTCCAGCATCTCCAGTATCTAAGAAGAAGAAGCGTTTCAGAATTATGAGCCCAAACAGACAAATGGGTATCGCAGAATATTCTCTTGTCATCTTCATCTCTCTCAGTTTCCTATCATCTTCCTCACTTCACAAGGCCCTCTCTTCAGGTACGTTTCTAACTCATCTTGCTCCATATTCTCATCGACTTCATGCCACATCAACTCAGTAAACTAAAACAGAGCACGTGTGTGTACACACACACACACACACGTATTTACTTGCCCCTCTGTGTGTGTCTGATAAACTAAGGGTGATAGGAAAAATTAGAGGAAATTCTGGACATTTTTCTTGTACCTTCCGAAGAATTGATGGTAATGTTTCATTTAGCGTTTGGAAAGGAAAAGTGAGCCAAAACACTGGGAGAATGACATTTTCAGTTTAAGAAATCAATTTTATATTGGTTAATTGATGGAAAAAATTGATGAAAAATAAGTTGTGAAGATGGGTCCCTGCAGCTATAAATTAGGCATTTTAATTGTTATTATTTGTTTCTAATAATTTTTAATTTGAATTAACTTTTCAGAACTTAATCATTCAAAGTGTCAATTTTTTCTTACATTTGGTTCTGTTTAGTTTCAAGAAGCAAAGAAACTCGATGGAAAAGTACAAGTTTGCCTTCAAAGTTGGATAATTTTCCAGACACAGGATATTACTTATTTACTACCTTTGCTCTAAAAACCAGTTAATTAATTTGAGTAGATTAAGAAAATAAATTAAGTTAATTATTTATAATAAATAAGTGTTGTCTTTTTTAAAATATGCTTACTAATCAAGTTTATTGGTTAGAACCACAGTTATTAGGAGGATTATCTTAAAAAAAGAATGAATAAATATAAGAAATAAAGTAAACTAAGATCTTATATTTAGAATTAAAATAAAAATTAAATAAAGTCTTATATTTAAGATCTGAGTTAGTATTATTTTTTCACATAGCGTGTGGCTTTTTATCAATTAGTGGTCAGAGAATATCTGGGATGTTGTCAAGAGAGAATATATGTTTGATTTATGACGGGAGGGAGGTGGAAAACTTTGAATTTGTTCCCTGGCTCTTAACCTTTTCCCACGTCTTATTCTCTTCCCAGAAGTTTCAGATATTAAAATATTTTATTTTCTATTGCTTCCCATTACTTTATCTAAAGTGAAAATGTTAGACACATATTTTGATCCATTTGGTTGGATCTGGTTCAAGAGATTTGGAAGGGAAAAGAGGGATTTCAGTCTTGTTAGTACTAGTAAAAAGAAAGAGTCTAATATTAGAAAAATTAGTTTAGGGGGAAAAGTTCTTTCAACTTACAAACCATATGACATTTGTGAGGTTTTTTAATATGAGATTCATAACATTGTGCCTTATTCAAGAGTTGACATTTTTAGCAGCTGCACATGACACTTCACTCGACCTCCTTATAATCCTTTGTGGGTATTTTTTTGGTTAACACTAGCCTCTCAATAAAAGCATATTTGTTATGAATACAAGTGTAAAGGGAGAGCTTAATCCCAAAAGATTATTCTGTTAGAAAGGAGAGTCCTTTAAATTTATAGGGGAAAATTTCTTACTATAGCAATTTAATGTCCAGTTGCCCTTGGAGATTTTTATAACTTCACTGCACATTTGACCTAAGATAAAATTAAATTTTATGGGCAAAAAAAACATTGATATTGTTATTTTATTTTATCTTAAAAAAGTCAATTGTCGTGTGGTCGGCCTATTGACGGAAAGGAAAGCAAGTTAGTCAGGTCAAAAAATGGAAAGAGAAAGAAAAAGATAAAAAGAATGAATAAATGAAATGAATTAATCAGAACAAAAAAAAAAAAAACTCTGAAATTCTAAAACTACCTTTTTGACTTTTTGCGTTTAATAATTTTCATCTTTCTCATGTCATATTAGTATAATTTGGAGAAACATTTCTCTTCCCTTCTTGCTTCTCTTTATGTACTAAACATTAGTTGTTTACATTCATTTTCACTCCATTTCTTCATTTACCACAATTTCCATTCCTTTAAACATATTGTCCAATTAACTTCTCAATCTAGCTAATTCACAAGATTCTTTCCATTCATTCTTTTAATCATTTTTCTCACTGGTTTTTGGATAGAACTAATGCAGGAAAGTAAGTTTAAAGAAGGCAAAGGTTTACATGCATATAAGGCTAAAGGTGGCGGAGGCGCCGGCGGTCACGCCTCTGGTGGTCACGCCTCAGGTCATGTTTCACCAGGTCACACATCGCCCCACAACGGTGGGAATGGTGGAGAGTCAAGAACACCCACACAAGGAGGTGCGGTTATTCCAGCTTATGTTGCTGGTGCTGCAGGTGCTGCAAATGCAAATAACCAACACCACCGGAGCCACCATGGTACCAACAACGGCAGCTTTAATAGAATTGAATTTCCCATAATGCTCACCGTCATCTTCCTCTATACTCCTCTGCTTCATCTGTGTTTGTTCATATAGAAAGTGACTTCTTTTTTTGGCTATAAAACATGCATCTAAAATATTTATGTTTAATATTCAAAATTGGAAACGTTGAATATCTCAAAATTAAGAGTGTCATGTGAGATTTTAGAATGTCATAGGCTCACATCATTTTGATTTTAGTACTGTTGACTTTTTCAATTTTGACAGCATCTTTTAGATTTGGTCTGATTGTACAACATCCAGCGTATTATCAAAGACTCTCCCTAGTGCCAGTGCATGTGTGGTGTAGTGGCATGGTAGCCGCCTGTTGGTGGCCCTTATCAAGGTTCAATCCCTGCCCGTAAGCTCTGCTTGCCTACTTAAAAAAAAACAAAAGAAAAGAAAAAGGCTCTCCCTAGTCTTTTGCATGAAGTAGCTGTTTGTTTAGATCTTGGCCAAGGCTGACTATCCTATATTGTTCAACTTATGCATTATAGTGAGTTTGACATTTGTGATCAGCTCTCTCTCTCTCTCTCTCTCACACACACACAGACAAAAGCAAACAAAACAGCAAGGAAGCAAAAGGTCCGTTCACAAAATAAATGCCTCAAAGAATAGTTTTAATACGCACAAGAATGTTTGACTAATATACTTTGAAGAAAACTCAGGTAATTGCAAGTCAGAAATGTCCCATATATTAATAATATAAATATTATAATATATTTATTAGGAAAAAATTAATTCATTATTAGTTTCTTTTGGCATGATTTTTAGGAAAATTGGGAATTCATGCCCATTTAAAAATTTAATTGGTGAATTGTCCTTAGGAAAAGGTGAAGCCATGGGGATAGTCAGAGGAAATAAATAACATGGAGTGGCCATTTTGCTCTTTTGTGCAGCCCATATTTTCTTGTGTACAATCCATCTTTCTCATGCGTGGTTCATTTTTCTTATGTGCATATCGGTCCGTTAGCAACCCATCTTCCCTACGTGTGCAACTTACTTTCCTCTATGCAAATTATGTTTTGTATAACTCATCTTGTTTTATATGCAATCTGTTTTTTCCACATACAATTTATCTTTCATATGTGCAAACTATCTTTTTTGTATAACTCATTTTTTCTTTGTGTGTAACCCATCTTACCTTGTATTCAATCCATCTTTCCTACGTGTGATCCATCTTTTTTTGTGTGCAATCCACTTCCTTCTGTGCAACTTCCCTATATGCAAATTATGTTTTATGTAACTTACATTTCCTCTTGTGCAACTTATTTCTCTATGTGCAAATTATGTTTTGTGCAACTTGTGTTCGCACATTGAAAAAATGAATTGCAGATAGGAAAGATGGGTTATGTAAAACAATGGATGGTTTGTACAAAAGGAAGATGAGTTATAGGAAAGGGACTGATTTACACACAAAAAATAGATTGAACATGAGAAAAAATAAGCTACACAAAAAGTGATTTGTGTATACAGAAATAAGTTGCACATGGGAAGATGGATTGTACACAAAGATATTAATTTGCACGTAAAAAAGATAGATTGCACACAAGAGAAGATGAAGGGTTGCACAAACGAAAGATGGGTTACACAGAAAGGAAAATGGTCATTCAATATGGTTACGTATTTTCCCTAAAAGAGCTCAAGGCTTCACCGTGTCTTAGTGACCATTTCCCTTTTAAATATTTAAATGGGGATTTATACCTAGGTTTTCCAATTCATTTTCATTTTCAAATTTCGTTTCTATTTTTATTTATTTATACTAATATTTTGAAAAACTATAGGACCTAATTAAAATCAAGTAAAATTATACGAATATATATATATATTAATTTTTTGAAATAATTTTAAAATGTCAAAAAAGTAGAGCCAAAGTGAAATAAAAAATGGTGCAGAGTTCGTACATAACCAACGTAGTAGGAAAAATTAATATATAATTCCCTTTAATTTGTCCTTATTTTTAATCATGTCTTTGTAGGTTTCTCTTTTTAACTAGTCATCACAATTTTGCCTGATTTTTAATTAGATCTTGTGATTTTTTTAAAGTTCTTATAGTCTCACCTAATTTCTAATCAAGTTTTTACAATTTTTTAAATTTTAAATAAATTTATAATTTTTAATTTCGTTTCTATTTAATTTCAAATAAACTATTTATTATCATAATGAAATTCAATATTTAATTAAGTTCAATATTTTATTATAAGCTTTAGTAGATAATATAAAAATATTTAAAAAGCCGTTTGATAATTACACGATGGTAGCGTGGTTTGCTATCGAGGGTCTGCATTTTGTGAACCAAATTAGTCCATCGTTGTAAGTGCCGAATTGATGAGAAAAAACATACAACTCAAGTCTGAGTTACACGCAGTGAAAATATTTTTTATCACTTGTAAGAATCTCTAAGGTAAACAAAACATAAGAAACCAAAAATGAAAAGAAAAAGAAAAAGAACTGGACATGAAACAGGTCGAAATAATGATTTAAGGGTGAGATCGGCATCGGACAAGGACAAACCAGAAACAATTAAAATAATATGATTTAATTAAAATGAGTAAAGATATTCATATTTTGATTATAAAAACAACGTTTGTTTTTTGAAAGGCTACTCATATTACAAAATCTCTTTTCTCTTTTTTCTCCCTCTTTTCCCTCACATGACCCGATGAAATATTCTTTTCATTGTTATTTGACCTTTTTCTTCTCTCTCCCATGTGGGTATTGGACTTTTTCTTCCATGACACATATCACAAGGTCAGCTTTTTCCTCTTCTCCCCTCCTTGAACAATGATCATGGCAGATTCAAAATTTGCTTTTTGAAACACACGTCCGTTCTCTTTCTTACTGGTTCCTCCTTCTCTCATGATCGCATTTCTCTTTCTTTCTTAGAGAAAGGTGAGAAACAGGAACCATTTTCGTCAATGCACGTCCATTCTACTTGTTATTTATCTTTCTCCTTGCCTTTGACTCTTCGACGAGCATAACAGCTTCGAAGCGGCACGCAACAGATTTCCACACCAAAAGAGTCCACTTTGATTTGCATGGTAGAGGAAAACTTCTTAAACGGAGGAAACGTTAAAAACTGGGTCACAACGAGTCAAATTCCAGGATTTAAATTATAATTGAGTTGATAGTTTGGAGGTCAAATGATTAATTTTTTCTATTTTATTTTAGGAAAAATGGCAAATAAAGATTCTCAATATATGAAATTATAATATGGGACTCTCAATTTAAAAAATGACAAATAAAGACCTAATCTCATTTGCAAATATGAAATTTTGGTGAAATGTCTGAAATACCTCTCAACCAAATTGTGATTTGATCTATTGAAGTTATTATTCGCTAAAGTTAACTTGTCATTTTTCATAGTTAACTTGTCATTTGACACATCCTCAGCCAAGTTGTGATTTGGTCTACTGAAGTTATTATTCGTTAAAGTGAACTTGTTATTTTCCATAATCAACTTGTCACTTGACTAAGCAGCATTTCAGATATTTCACCAAGACTTCATATTTGCAATATGAGATTAGGTTTTTATTTGCCATTTTTCAAATTAAAGGTCTCATATCATAATTTCACATATTGGGGGCTTTTATTTACCATTGTCCCTTTATTTTATCGACTTCTAAAGTTGCTGATGTCTACTTCCCATTAAAATGTTCTCGTTCTCTTGGAGATTTTTTTCTAATGATTTTAAAATTAAAAAAAAACTGCAAGGATTTTTTTTTGGGCATCAATTCATGTCTATTTTATTTTTTTTTTGGCCAACTCCGAGCAAGTGGATAGGTTCCATATGAATACTAGTTTTTAGTTAGATTCAATGTTTCAATCCATACAAAATTTTTTTAATTAAGTATCTACATTGAATGTTGTTGATGAAGAATAGAGTGAGAAAAATATAATAGGAAATAAATAAAAAGGAACTTTATTGCTTACACACAAACACAAATTAGAATATGGAAGAACATGTAAATATCACAATCTAAATATGAGAAAATTAAATTTATTTATCATTTATTCATAAGTCATTTAAATGTATTTATTTGAGCTTTTGAAAAAAAACCTTTTATTTTAAAAAATTCTTCATTATAAGCTATTCTATAACTACTCATAGTTCCCTATACATTAACATTCACTGATGCTCAACACGAGGAAAGAGGGGAAAATTAGATACAATGTATTGACGAGATACATAGTACATTTGAAAACTTGAATTAGCTCCTCTTATTTAATTAAAGATCATCCTCATAGGACATAAACCTAAGGAAAAATAGCAAATAAAGACCCCCAATATATGAAATTGTGATTTGGGACCTTCAATTTGAAAAATAGCAAATAAAGACCCAATTCCATATTGCATATATGAAATCTTGATAAAATGTCTGAAATGCCCCTCAGCCAAGTTGTGATTTGATTTACTGAAGTTGTCATTCGCTAAAGTGAACTTGTCATTTCCCATAGTCAACTTGTCATTTGGCATACTCTCGGTCAAGTTGTGATTTGGTCTATTGAAGTTGTTATTTGCTAAAATGAACTTGTCATTTCCTAGAGTCAGCTTGTCACTTGGCCAAGAAGTATTTCAGATATTTCACCAAGATTTCATATTTGTAATATGAGACTAGATCTTTATTTGTCATTTTCCAAATTGACAGTCCCAAATGGCAATTTCACGTATCGGAGAATCTTTATTTGCCATTTTCCCTAAACCTAAACACTCTCTCTCTCACGTGCACGCACACGTACATAGGAGAGGATATTAAAGTGACTGTTTGCGAATGAAAGCATTTAAATTGCCTTTCTTTTCTCTCCTTTTGGAAGAAAAATTGTTGCTTGGCTTGTGCTTGAGGCTAGGGTTCTTGGCGACTCTGATCTCCCCTCGATGTTTGCCACATGAGATTTTGAGGTAGGTGTTGGCGGAAGCTCCTAAATTCTCCAAGATCCAGCAGATCTTCCAGCTCCTTTGTAATGTTCTAGGAATCCTGTTGATGGTAACACCTGCACAGAAATGATAAATCCGAGTCGTATCCTGCAGACATTGTCCTTAAGAGATATTCCACAACTACTGGCAGAGCAAGAAGTGGCACTCCCCAAGATTAAACGGATTCTTCCTGTAAGAACAGGGTGAGCAGAACAGCGAAAGATAAAAGAACTCAGTAAAGCAAAACACCAGAGGAGGAAAGAGAGTTGCCTGAAAACTCAGACCACGGCAGCCCACTGTGAACTTCCATCTCATACCCCTTTTATAGGGTACGGATCACAAAGGCACATTTAAACGCGCTTAATGATAATTAACTCATAATTAAATGAGCAGTTTCAAGTAGTAATTAACTTGTTTAATGACTATTTAAGAAGAATAAAATCTTCGGTTACGAACATTGAAGAGGCATAATTGTAATTAAAATTTAGATAGATATTTCTAACAAAGTGCCCAGTACCGCATTTGAGTCGTGCACAAGAGGGTGAGGGGAAATTGCCGGATTTGTCTCCGGTGGCCCATTGTGCACGTGAGTCCACTCCTCCTCTTGGCCCATTTGGTAGCCCAAGACCATTTATTACTTAGACCCTCACAATCCCAAGCAATGTGGGACTCTTCCTTTGACACACCCACACATAATATTTACAACAATCCCCTACATGTGTCAAAGGAAGTACCTTTAGTTGAGTTACACACATGAGTATAACCATTGTATCTGGTGGTCCTTTAGACTTAAAACCAAACCTAGACCAATAACACTTAGTACACAGAGATGTTGGTGGTCCTATGAACTTAAAACCAACACCTCTTAGGTGTATACTAGAGGCATTATTAGTCAGATTATACTCCTACATTTTCACTGTTAACGGCGTTTTTGCACGTTAAGATGGCCATGCGCGTGCCTGGTGCATAACAAATACTTTAGAGATTTTGTCATGACCTCATAGGAGCGGCCCCATTCTACATTCGTAGAGGTGATTTTATTAAATGTACCTGCAATGAGCACATCATCCCGTAGGATGATGAAATCATGAAGAGCTTTTGCTTAGCCTCACCAAAATGCATTCTAGCACTTTCTCATGCCATAGGAAAGGACCAGTATTTTATTTTAGTGCTAGCGGAATTGACAAGCAACTTGTTTTTACCCATTGAACCTTCTTCATGGGATCACCAATCACAAAGGTTGAATTGCCATCGCTGTCAATTTCAAGTGGCTTTAGTCCCATTCCCCTCGACTGATTTGTTTGTTCCCGGGATTTTGTTATTGGATCCACTAAATCCACTTTTGGCCTTATAAAATTGATTGAGACAACTCTATAATTTTTAAGCTAGCTTATTCATATAGTATCTCAAACTATGTGTATTTACATCATTGTTCTCTTTACAATGGTTATTGCCTTTTAGCAATCACAATTCGTCAACACTAAGTGTTGGTTCTGCTTCTGCAACAATATATTTGCTAAGGAGTTTTCAACAACTTAGCCTTCAATCACCGCTATAGGTGAATAATCACTAGTGGATTTTCTCATACAACTTGAAATTCAGTTAACATCCGTGTATCTCAATATAACGGGAATCCACAATGCATGATACCAACATTTATGGTACCCTTCAAATATTTCATTTCCCTCATAGGACTCCATATTTAAATATGTATTCATCCTTACAACAAAAGTTACATCACAATAATTAATCTAAGGCAACAAATTCTCAAAAATTTGTGTATACACAAATTGAGCTGCACAGCTACCTCAAATAAAGTATTAGCATCATAAGGAATATTCATATACTGGTTCTCAAAACCAAGCTTTTAAAACACTTCTCTTAGAATCTCATTCCTTTATGATTTCAACACTTAAAACCACAAATAATGATATTATAAAAATTAAAGCGAATTTGTCTCTGTGCTAGATAAATGACTAGATTTTCATACCTAGATAATTGCTTGTTTTAAGCAACACAAAAAAATTGATAATTCACAAAATTTGCTCTCATTAGCAAATAACAAAGCCTCTACTTATTTTTTTTCCCTCAATCTCAACACTCATATTGAAATTTCCAAGATGAGACTAACACAATTTGAAATAAATTAAAATATTTTTTTTACCAATATTATTTCTGTAAGGTACCCCACAATTAAGGCACCCCACACTTTGAAATATTTCATTTTTATAGGAAAATTATCTTCATACCTCATCAATAATAATTCTACTTAAATTAGAACTTTTCCCCCAATATTTTGTTACTGCACACATATAGCAAACCATATATCTAAATACTAAATTATTTGAAAATTCCAAATGCCAACGCCAATACAAGTGTTTTTTTTTTCCTTCCCGACATAAAAGCAGCATAACTCATTATAGGTATATAGTTAC
Source organism: Neltuma alba (assembly GCF_004799145.2). Lineage (NCBI taxonomy): Eukaryota > Viridiplantae > Streptophyta > Magnoliopsida > Fabales > Fabaceae > Neltuma > Neltuma alba. The sequence continues at coordinate 255,108 of NW_021635127.1, forward strand.
TGTAAATGATCAGTTATAGGACTCTGAAGAAATTACTGTTGGCAAACTAAAAGTGATCATTTAAATCACCCCGATAAAATAATAATTGGAGGTTATCAATTATTGAAACCAGATTAATCATATATGTTGAACAAACCAACGAAGCTTTCAATGTGGAGGAATAAAACCCACCAACGTTAACAAGTTTTAGAACACATGAAATGATGCACGTGGAATCAATGCAAAGAGAACTAACGTATGAAACCAACAACATATTTGCTGGAATAAAACTAGAAGGTTACCAATAATCATTAAACCAAATTAATATACTTATTAAACGATAAGTCCTCCAACGGATAGGAAGTAAATTATTTTACTGACACAAGTAAAGTAATGACACCTATTGAAACCATTTATATACTCATCAATTAAATGCAATAAAACCTTTAAGACTCCAAGTCTCCAACGGATGGAAGAGGTTAAATTCACCAACAGAATACTCATTGACTAAAAGTAATAAGACCTCCAACGGATATAAATTAAATTGCCAGCATAAACTATGCACTAAAAGCTATTAAAATAGCCCACAGCAAACTATATATTTTAAGCTTTAGCCTCAAAATTAAATCATTAAGCTAAGGTTCATAAAACCCACGAGATATATATATCATGTCACAATCTCGCTAATTTTGGTTATAAAACATATATACTTCCGTTTCTTAATGCCGTCAAGAAACCACCAAGTATTAGCTCGTAGACAATTAGCTTGGCCATATAATCAAACAAAAATTGACTATCTTAGGATGTGAGATTGAAAGCAGCATAAACTGCAAACTGTAGCCATTATTACGACATTATAGTAAACTCCAAAACCGTTGATGCCGGAGGATACCAACAAAACTTATTAAACCTTAACAGTGCTCCGACTGCGTCAATTACGAAATTTCTCTAAAAACACAATAAATGTCCCATTAACGTCTACATAATGAGATAATAATTGATTCAATTCTATTCACAACACCATTGACTCATAATAACTCATACTAAATATATCACCACATAACGTTGCAGCTCCTGCAAGTTAATGTAAACAAAGCATCAAGCCTTAATTTTCACCTACTATACAACCGTCACACAAATATTCACAGGCAATTGATAATAGATTTCAAGTTTCATGTTACAAATTTGTCCTACATTGAATTTTGTATATAAACCTCAAATAGATGTTTCCACACAACGCAATGAATTTTCATCAATCCATGTAAAATCTCCTTTCCCTTTTGGAAGAGGGAAAATCCATTAAAATATAAACATGCTACTTGTCTATAATCACTGACTAGGATCAGGAAAGAAACACATTAGCACATAGACGCACATTTGCACATAGACGTTAAACTGGGTACAAAATTATTAAGGTTTTTCCTAGTCCATAGAACACAGGAAACAATGAAAAGACCCCTTCTTAATACATAATTATAAAACTATTTTTAAAATGATAACCATGGTAGAAAAAGAATTGAGTTAGAGTGTTAAAATACTACCATGGTTATAAAAAGTTTGACTTATTTCGAAAACGTCCCAAGTAGCTCAGGATACATAAAACACCCATGGGTTTAACAACGTAGAACAAAGCCTCAGGGCACAGTAACCGCCCACAAGCCCAACATAATATTCATCCCACAAAGACTTAGGGCACAAGAAATATAGGTTGCTCAACCCAGCCCATAAGGCATACACATAAGAGTATCACATACAGCAGAGTCTTATGGCTTTCAGCCATTTTAACAGCATTCCATCAAATACAGTCATCTAAACAAAAGAAAGTATATGTCAACACAGTTGTGGGCCCTAAGATGGCAATATACATAACATTACATGCCTATACCAAAAGAGGACTACTAGGCTATGCTCGCCTATGCCTCTAGTTGCTTCCCTTCACGCCGAGCCAAACTAGATGGCTCTCCTGAAAAGTATTGATGAATAGCGGGGTGAGACGTAAAGTCCCAGTAACCAAGTATTAATTTATGACATATACAAGTAGGATAGTAAGTTGGTGAAGTAGTGCTTAAATATAGTTTAAGAAATAAATGGTACTTTAATAGATACAATCACATAAAAGGAGTATATCTCTCCATCCACAACACAATTCATATAAAAGTACATATATGCAACAACACAATGAAATATGCCCTCCCATCACCTTGCTCCTCCTTATGACTCCTTGACAAGGACCCGGGCTTTCTCTGCTGAGTACTCGGCCAAAGGTCACCCCACTCACATCAAGCAACGGGCCCCCTCCTGTACCTACACCGCCCAAGAATGGATTATGGTGCAAGAGGTGTCTACCCAAGAGTTCATTCTCAATTTCGGGCCAAGGAAAAGGAAAAACTACAGGGGTCTAACAAAAAGAAGCCAAACACTGGGATCAATAGTGTAGGCATGCCGTGCGGGCTTCAAGAACAAGTATCCTCCACATAACAAAATCCCAACCTCCACATATGAACCCCATGCGTAGTCACGATATATATATATATATATATATATAAAAATCTCATAATTTTTCAAAGTAAGATGATATAATTTCAAACAAAGTACGACACATTTTCATCAATTTTTTTTTTCAATAACAAAATATTAGTATATTAAATTCAGCACCACAAGAAAACAGAATTTACAATAAAACACAACTCAAGCATACTTAAATCAACATACTTCCCACTTCACCAAAATTTGTCATATAAGAAAATATACACTTTATTCACAGGCATAATTTCACAAATTAACTTGAGAAAATAAAAACATAAACACCTTACAATCCAAAGCATGTATATAAAATAAATTAACCCCGGTTACCTCTACTCCAAGCTTAACCTCACAGTTTGAGAAATAAGAGCGTAAATTACAAACTCCGAAGTATAAGATAATCTACAAATAATATAGATATAATTTAATATGCATACAAATAATTAACTTAAATTACATAGAATTTATTATTAATAATATTTATACATATATTTACTATCCAAAAATTCTTACTTCAAATAACAATTTTTCTCTACCCAAATAACTAATTTAAATTATAAATATTTATAAAATATGGTTTTTATCTAATATTGTAAGAATCTCAATTTTTAACTTAAGTTTCTAGTTTCAAAATTTTTCTAATAATATAGTCTTAACCTATTTTACATTTTAAACCAATTAAAATATCAATAATATATTAAGTAACCCAAGTAAGTTATTTAACTTAAATTTAATTGGTAAAAACATTCTATATATCTTGAATGATACATTTTCGAACCAAAATCTTAGTTTAAAATTCTCAAAACAATCAATAAACAACTATAAACCGATTAAAATTTCAATAATATATCAAACAACCCAAATAAATTATTTAACTTAATTTTAATCGGTATAAATATGATATATATCATAAATGACAGATTTTTCAACAAAATAAATTTGATTTTAAATACCATAGGTAATAAATGGACAAATCTAAACCGATTAAAATTTCTTAATACTAAATCTTTAAATTTATACGGTCAAATATTTTTGAAACCCAATACTTACTCTATACCCAAAGTCCCAAATCACAAAATTTTCTCCAAACATTATAATGATACTACTAATATAAAGCTTTAAATATATAGACAATATTCATAGAGAAAAATCTAATAGAAAGAAGTGTTTTTATGTACCTAAATGATCCCCAAATGCTAGCACGTCCTTGCAGAAATCTTCACTCACTCTCTTGTTCTTTGTTTTTCTTCCTGCGTCTCTCACCTCTCTTTCTCTACTCTACACAACACTCACACTCTTCTATTTATCCTTTAACATGCCAACCATCCTTCCTCAATTTTCTTCCTTCATTTATTATTCCTCCCCATTTTCCCTCCTCCGTCAAATTCTTCTTCGCCTTCAATTCACCCTGCTTTTCCACCGACTTTGGTGGAAAAGTTGGGGTGTGTTGTTGTTTTTTTTTTTAAAAATATTAATAAAATATTATTATTTAATACTAATAAAATATTATTTTACATTATTTAATTAATTTTTTAATAATAATTTAAATTTTTTTATAATAATATTTAGGATGTTACAAACAACATCACACTCACAAAAGTTGTTCTTGCTTAAAGAGGAGCAGTACCTGATCGGTGCAATGTGAAGCAAGACTTCCTTTTAGGTTCTAATCAATCCCATATAGTTTTCTCCAAGCACCTTCACCATTATCACAACGTTTATACTAAGACTTTCTATATAGACTACAGTGTCTACGAGGTCTTAAGTGAGTCCTGTCAAAGAGGTAAAATTGGCACTTGGTGTTCATAACTACCATGACCCAACTAAGAGTATAACATATGCCTTGTCACCCAGCTTTACTTACAAATATCAATATATGATCAGACCCATTGCCTCAACACATGCTTTCATCGCGTTCACAAATCACCACACAAGATGACCGTGCCCGGGTACTAATGTGAGTTAGAACTCAAACCACAGATCATCCCTGGCCTCTACAATTACCAGAGGTTCATCCCTTGTCATCTCAATTCTTCATTAGAGAAGAAGAGTAGCAGCTTATTTTAGCCGATTTCTCTATTATGAGGTCTCAAAAATGTCCTGAAAGGAGGCACAAATAATGTGAGACCAACTCAATATTCCTCTTATTCAATAGAAAATAGAAATAGGAGTACTAAAATAGGACAAAGCTCAGACGCCTCCCTCTTTGGTAACTTTGCCGCCAATGAATGCGAAAACGATTGATGCAAATAGCTCTTAAGATTGTTGGCAGCAGCTCCTAAATTCTCCAAGATCCAGCAGATCTTCTGGCTCCTCTGTAATGTTCTATGAATCCTGTTGATGGTAACGCCTGCAGAGAAATGATAAATCCCAGTCCTGTCCTACAGACACTGTCTTTAAGAGCTATTCCACAATTATCGGCAGAGCAAGAAGCGGTGCTCCTCAGGATTAAACAAATTCTTCCTGTAAGAACAGGGTGAGCAGAACAGCGAAAGATAAAAGAACTCAATAAGGCAAAACACCAGAGGAGGGAAGAGAGTTGCTAGAAAACTCAGACCACGGCAGCACACTTTGAACTTTCGTCTCATACCCCTTTCATAGGCTACGGATCACAATACCATTAGGCACATTTAAATGCACTTAATGATAATTAACTCATAATTAAATGAGCAGTTTCAAGTAGTAATTAACTTGTTTAATGACTATTTAAGAAGAATAAAATCTTCGGTTACGAACATTGAAGAGGCATAATTGTAATTAAAATTTAGATAGATATTTCCAACAAAGTGCTCAAGACCGCATTTGAGTTGTGCACAAGAGGGTGAGGGGAAGTTGCCGAATTTGTCTCTGGTGGCCCATTGTGCGCGTGAGTCCACTCTTCCTCTTGGCTCATTTGGTAGCCCAAGACCATTTATTACTTAGACCCTCACAATCCCAAGCAATGTGGGACTCTTCTTTTGACATACCCACACATAATATTTACAACAGCAGGCATGTATGGTTTTATGTCATCGAATGTGTATTGTGATATTATAACGAATGGATCATTTGTTAGACTTGATGGTGAATCACTTTGATCTAGCTTCCTAGAGCTACGATAGAGATTTGTTTGGTCTGAAATTTATCAACCATTGCAATTTTCATCTAGATCTGGTATGCGATGCTTAGTGATTAGTGAGTTGGTGGTCTGATAACTATGATGGCGATGGTTGGGATCTAAAATTATGGAAGTGTTGTTTTGCTATTTGTTTTGAAATTGTTTTGGGGACTATTTAGTGTTCGACTTCAGGTATTTCTGATTAGGTTAGGTAGGGTTTTATCTTGATTTTGTGTGAATCTTTGTCTTTGTTGTGTTCTCTCTTGTACAATGGTTGGTTTGATTTAAGTAAAAAACTCAATTGACTGTGTTGGTATTTGTTTTCTCTTGCATTGTTAATCATGAAGTTTCACGAAGCTTACAATGATGACAACGACGATGATCAAGAGGATTAAAATAATATCATTGAGTATTATGGCATTTGTTAATCTATGCCTATCAAATCAACCACATACCAAAGGTACATTGATGAGTATTTCAATTCTATATTCACTTACGCACACATCAAATCATATGGTTAGCTAGAATAACAACTTACAATTCTAATATGCAAATCAGCCTATTTGATATAATGTTTCTTTCAAATATTATCATAAAATCTCATTAAATAGACCGACTTTATGTAAAGAATCATACAACCTATTAAGATTCATCACTATTATCTTATTATCGATCATGTTCATCTTATTAGTCTTTAACAAAATCAATTTATAAATTTGATGGTAAATTTTCCTATTTTTGAAGACCAAAGTGGCAATGGACTTGGGCTAGCAAAAGAGATTCAAGCAAATCTTCCCATGAATTTGTAAGCTAATGAAGTCCATGCTTTGATTCCATGTGTTTGGATGCTTTTATCCGGTAAGATCCTTTTGCACGAAACTCAAGCATGGCTTTTAAGCATCTGTTATCAAGTCCACTAATAAAAATACTAACAAACATATTGTTTACATCTAAATATGGCGTCTTTCAAAACTATGTTCACATGCACCACTATGACTATTTCTTCATCTGTTCAAAAAGTTCGGTCTTCATCTTTAGATTTGTTTGAAGGTTTGAAATCAGATCAAAGAATGTTGTCTATTCAACAGTGACTTATTTTAACAAACAAATGCCAGAACTAATCGATTTTGCTTGAATGTCTTGAATCTAATTGAACAGAACAATTGTAGTTTTTGAATTTACATTTCTCCGTAATCATAATTTGACAAGAAAGCAATATGTAATCTTCTGTAGTTAGATCCAATCATAGCATGGATATTAGTGTTCTAGCCACAGCATCATCGCAGGTAATTCCCGCTGGAATTATTTTATGTGAATTACAAGCCCAATTTTTGCTTATTATTGAACATCATGCATCTTATTATTTATTATTGTTCTAAATCATGCATGTTAATATAACTGATAAAGATAACCGTAAATCAGCAACAATGTGGAACTACATGTCACTTGTCATGAAACATAATCTTTAAGAATGAATTAACTTGTATCTTATCATGTCATGCTTCATCTATGGAAAGATAGAATTTAAATAAGAAATTTCGTGTATTTATGAGCTTTTATTCATTGTGGTTTTATTATTTTTTTTCCTTGTAAAATACAAAGTACTACCTTCGGTCCTTAATATAAGAGCTCGTTTGACTTTTATTTTGATTCTAAATATAAGACTCCAATCTACTTTTTCTCTCATATTTATCCTTTTTTTTCAATATAGTCCTTGTAATAATAGTAGTTCTAGCCAATATACTTAATTAGCAAGAATATTTTAGAAAAGACAACACCTATTTATTACAAGTAACTAACTTAACTAATTTTCTTAATCTATTCAAAATAATCAACTAGCTCTTATATTAAATGCCGGAGAAAGTATATATATGGAAAAATTAGACACAGGTCCCACAGAAGACAATTTATTCAGAAAAAGTCTCTTGAAATCCTGAAACTCTTCCTAAGTCCCCAAGGACCTGCTGGTAATAAATTTTAAATGTGATATTGCCTTCTTACCCCTATTACTTTGAGTCTGTATTTTCCCCGCCTCAAACCTTCGGCCGTTCTCTTTGCCTATCGGGACCATCTTCGTCTTTGCAACTGCCACAAATCACTCTTAGTGTCATCAGTGCCATATCTCAACCCAATCCTCATGGCCTTTTATCTTATGCGTGCATATGGTCTCTTGGCGTGAAGCAAGGAACAATAGCATAAAGATAATAGCAGCGTTTCAAGAAAGGCATTATCTTTTGCATCCTTCGAAATCTCTCAGACTACTCCTTTTTCAGTGATTGATGCTCTATTTTTTGGTGATTCATGCTGTGCTTCTGATGAAAATGACACTGTAATGTAATGGTTAAATGTGTTATTAATAGGTACATCGAAGGTTGTTAATGTAACTGTATGACTTGTTATTAAAAAGTGATTACGACAGGTTGATATGAAGGATGACAACTTCAAGAGAGAAGCATTTGTTCCGTTACCTCCATATAGGGGCAAAATTTATTAATGGTGTAGAAGGTGAAATGTAATATGTTGGAGGTGGTGTAAGAACAAAAATGATAAAAGAAAGCACATCATATGAAGAATTTAGAACAATTGTGAGAAAAGAAAGTAATAGAATGGTTATGAAATTCACAATAACCTTTGATGAGTGTACATTTGTGGACTTTGTTGATAAAGTGTAAATTTGGTGTAGTTACATTGTACACATATATAAAGTAGTAAATGACATCTCTACTTTGCTGTACTTGTCAATAGGTTGTCATGGAGTTGTTATCAGATGCCGTGGAGGTTGTCATTGGCAGTCTGAATTAAGTTACCGATATAAAATGACAATTTCTCCTACTTGTAGTATTCAATGATTTTTTGACACATGATTTTAGTGTTCAAGTTGTAATATGATATGAGGGAAAGGCTGAAAAAAATTAGTTTTGATAAATTGACAATTAATACTTATTGATTAACTGTCATTCACTACTGTTAAAGTTGTTAATGGCTGTTGATTACTTGTCATTCACTACTGTCAAAGTTGTTAATGCCTGTTGATTACTTGTCATTCGCTACTATCAAGGTTGTCAATGCCTGCTGATTACTTGCCATTTACTACTGTTAAGGATGTCAATGCCTCTGATTACTTGCCATTCACTACTGTCAAAGATGCTAATGTGTGCTGATTACTTGTTATTCACTACTGTTAAGCTTGATGCCTGCTGATTACTCGTCATTCATTACCCCACCAAGGTTGTTAATGCCTGCTGATTACTCGTCATTCACTACTGTCAAGGTTGTTAATGCCTCTTGATTATTTGTTATTCACTACTATTAATTTGTTCCTTTTTCTTTCCAGAGAGATTGTTTCTACCAAGTTCTTCATAGAGTGAAGCTAGTACTATTTGACGAAGAGGATAAAATTGACAAGGAAGTCACATGGGCAAAAGTACATGTACAATCTGACACGTGAGTTGTTGTTGTGCACAAAAACTAATTGTGTTTGAGTTTTTAGGAGATAATGTTTATTGACTATAGTATTTTTTTTTCAGGGACTCTTGTGGGGTTTATTTTTTGAGTTGGTTACAAACGTGGGACGGCATGGAGTATGGTGATGATGGCTACACAATGCCTAAGTACTCCACTCAAGAAATCCAATGACGTGAAAGTTGAATGCTTGTGGTGGCTTGTAACTCATCAAAACAACCTGCATGGTGATTAAGTACTATCCTTTCTATGAGGAAATCCCAAAACAAGAAGAAGAAATAAACGACCAGCATATATTATATTTAGTTTTTTTTATTTGACAGCATAATAACAGCTGAATGTAAAGTTCAGAGTTTGTTTTTTTATTTGACAATATAATGATAGCTGAATGTTAAGTCATGTTAATGTATATTGACATCGTTTACTGATTATGAAGTTATTTTTAATGGCATTCATGTGTTTTGATAAGCACAAAATTCTTCATTCCAAACCCGGATTATGTCCAGAAATAAAGACTTAATAAAACTGGATAAATAAATGTTAACCATGATGACATGATAGGTATATATCACAGTCCTCTCTGCCAGATCTATTTACAACCTCAAAGGCGGCTTTTGAAAACTTGAGGAAAGTGGTTAACAGTCTCGACAGTGTCCCTGACAACCCACTCTGTAAGATACCACAGCTTCTAAAAAAAATTATATTATGAGCGCATATAACGATCTTAACAATATAATTAGAAGCATTTTGAAGTCATTAATAGCTTTAAGTGAATCTAATAGGATTACAATAGATTTTTATTGCAAAGATTCATTTACAACCTCAACGGCAACTTTTGACAACCCGAGGAGATGTGGTTAACAATCTCGGCAATACCCCCAACAACTCACTCTGTGGGATACCACAGCATCTATAAAAATTAAATTATAACCAAATCATATCATATTACAACTTAAACACTAAAATCATGTGTTAAGAAATCAACGAATACTGCAAGTAGGAGAAATTATTACTTTATAAATCAGTAACTTAATTCAGATTGCCAATGACAACCTCCACGACGTCTGATAACAAGTCCATGACAACCTATTGACAAGTACAGCAAAATGGAGATATGATATTATATCAGATTACAACTAGATGTCATTTACCACTTTATATATATGTACAATGTAACTACACCAAATTTACACTTTATCTACAAGGTCCACAAATGTACACTTATTGAAGGTTATTGTGAATTTCATAATTATTCCATTACTCTCTGTTCCCACCATTGTTCTAAATTCTTCATATGATGTGCCTTCCTTCATTATTCTTGTTCTCACACCACCTCCAACATATTGCATTTCACATTCTATACCATTAATAAGTTGTCTCTCTATATGAGGTAACAAAACAAATGCTTCCCGTTTGAAGTTGCCATCCTTCATATCAACCTATTACAATCACTTGTTAATAACAAGTCATACAGTTACATTAACAACCTTCGATATATCCATTAACGACACATTTAACCATCGCATTACTGTGTCATTTTCATCAGAAGCAGCATGAATCATCGAAAAACAGAGCATCAATCATCGAAAAAGGAGTAGTCTGAGAGATTTCGAAGGAAGCAAAAGATAATGCCTTTCTTGAAACATTACTATTCTCTTTATGTTATTGTTCCTTCCTTCACCCAAGAGACAATATCCACGCATAAGATAAAAGGCCATAAGGATTGGGTTGAGATATGGCACCGACAACACTGAGAGTGATTTGTGGCAGTTGCGAAGACGAAGATGGTCCCGATAGGCAAAGAGAACGGTTGAGGGTTTGAGGTGGGGAAAATACAAACTCAAAGTAATGGGAGAAAGTAGGTAATATCATATTTAAAATTTATTACCCGTAGGTCCCAGGGGACTTAGGAAGAGTTTCAGGATATTAAGGACTCGTTTCGAATAAATTGTCTTTTGTGGGACCTGTGTGTAATTTTTCCATATATATATATATATATATATATCCTTCTCGCCAACTAAAATTATTTGAACATGGTGAATATATATATTGAGAGAGAGGAGGAGAAGTTGTTGTGGTGCTGATGTTCCCAGCGTTGAATTATATTCTTCATGCAGTGCTATTGTTGGTGTTCTAGATTTATCGCCAGAATGGCCGGACTCTGAATGGAGAATGTTAAAGGTTTGAGGTTGTTCTGAATTACATATATATATATATATAATTGTTTTTGTCACTTGCAGTTTCTTCATTATTTCAAACATCCTTGATGTCTTGCTTCATTAGGTTAAGTGGGAGGAACCTACGACAATCCCAAGGTCAGAAAGAGTTTCTCCATGGGAAATAGAACCTATTGTAAGGAGCTTCTATTGCTGTAAACATTTCTCATCCAATGATAGTAAAGAACCGAAGGTGCCAACAAATTTAGCCTTTATGGTAAATTCATGAGGATTTAATTTGGAGGTCTGATCCTGAGCTCAAAACCAAGCAAGAAATGAAGGTTCACGCATGTTAATATTCCATATTCCAGTAAGAGAATCTTCAACCTAAATCAACTCTTAGGATTTGATCAATTTACTCGTTGACTTATCATTAACATGATTATAAATTTTACTGTGCGTAGAAATTACTTGTCCATCGTTAAACACTAACAATAGTTCAAGAATGCGAAGTGAACAAAGAAGAATGACTATTTGAGCTCCTTATTGGAAACCATTACCCCTTGATGGAGTGTAGTATTTGTTAGTTTATTCCATTTGTAATATTCACAAGAGAAGTTCATAAGTACGTTTCATTCACCTATAAACCTATTATGATTAGAACGTAGTTGACTTTTTTGGTTTCTTGCTTTTCTTGCGCTTGTTTATTTCATGCCTTTTATTTCTTGGTGCAATAATTTTGATTTGTGCTCCTTACATGCTTCATTTGAAAATGGAGAGCTCTGATTTGAAATTTGGAGGCTTATGGTCATTGCATCACATGCAATTTCCACTAGAATATTTCGTGTCAATTACAAGCCCAAGTTTTGCTCATTAATTATTCAGCATCACAAACTTATTATGTATTAATTCTCCAAATTAAATGCATAAACGTCAATATATAATCGGCAAATGAAAAATCATAAAAGAGTGTAACAATGTGGAATTACATGTCATTTTTGTCTTTGAACACAATAAATTGTAATACCTTTTCGTGTATTGCTTCATTAAAAAGACAGAATTTAAATTAGTTGTATTATTGTTTTGTTCCATATAAATTTGTGCATTTATGATCTTTTACACGTTGCGTTCTTCTTTTTTTTGTGAGGAACAATTGGTATCTTTCTCATCAACAATATCATACAAACATGTTGAATATATAGAAGCGGAGTAGAAGTTGCAGTATATGTTCATGTCCCCAGTAATGAATGCTTAAATTGATGGAGTTTGATAAAGTTCATGTTGGAGATGAAGACCAAGACGATGCAGACGCTTTATTGAATTTTCAACATGGCATGTTAACGATATCAAATCAGCCACGTACCAAAGGTATACCAATGGTTATTTCCCTTCATATATATTCATTTGGTTGGGTTAATTGATAAAGCCCAATTTTTATAAATTTTATCCCACATTAATTTAGAATTAAATGATAATTTTGAGCTTAATTGGATTTTTATGCATTATTGAATTAATTGGTTGATTTTTGGATTTTACATAAAAATTGAGATTTTGGATTAAAAATATAAATATTTTGTGATTTCCTATTTTTGACTTGGAATTAATTTTTTCTATTTCTTTGGAAACAAGTCTCATATTTTTCAAAAGATTATTTTTAGAAAGTTTTGCAATTTCTTGCCTAATTTTTGTTCAGATTTAATATTTAATTTTTGATTATATTTGGATATAATCTACATTAATGGATGCACTTAAATTCTTGTAGGTCAAAAAAGAGTATATAGGAAATCCAATTGTGCAAGATTGTTTCTTGGGATTTAAGCACAATCCAATAGCTAATATCAAGTGGGTCAATTAATTACTAATGGGCTTGAGTTTTGGATCCAAGAAAATTTCCTTTTCTCTCCTAAAATAATCCCTCTAGCACGCCTAAGATCACTCTTTTTTTTCCATCTCCATAGAGACGCACGGACCATTAAAAAACGTGAATCCTCTCCTTTCAATAATATCCCATATTCACCATATACCATATATATTTCGTCCCATATTCAAGAAAAAACATCCATCCGCTCTCACCATCATCAATTCACATCCTTTTCTTTCTTACTCATTATTAGAAAAAAGACTTTTAACGTCACAAAATAACGGCGGTTAAGCAGAAAAACGACGTGGAAAAAAAGGCGGTGGCATTTTTGTAAATAAGTTGAAGAGGCTTTTCTTTTCCACGGCGGTTTTTAAGAAAACCGCCGTGGAAAGTTCATCCTTTACCCTTCTCCGCTTCATGGTTCCGTCATTTTTGTTCTCATTTCATCAGTGCGCCGTGGTCCCCTTCTGTCCCACTACCGAAAAACTGCCATTACCGGCCATTCCCGCCACTACCCCACCTTTTAAACTCCTCTATTGAGCTTGTGGTGCCTTGCCGCCGTCCGCCGTGGTTCGAACGCCCCTTATTTCGCATCATTCTTGCTCGGCGGTAGTCCCCTCTGTCCCACCACTGAAAAACTGCCATTACCGGCCATACCCCCCACTATCCCACTGTTTAAACTTCTCCATTAAGCTTGTGGTGCCTTGCCGCCGTCTGTCACCGTTCGAACGGCCTCATTTTGCATTTGAATCTTCTCTGCTCTGTAAGTATCCTCTTCTTTCATTCTTTTCAATTTTTCTTGGTTTGTTGAATGTTTTGGCCATGAAAATCTGTTATATATGAAATGGGTTTGTTAGTTTTACATTGTGGTTGGCTTGTATTGTTCATTTTGCATTTTTTATGTGGTTGAACCGTTGATTGGTGGGCATTGGATGTGAGAAAACCTTAATTCCTTCTTATATACTGTATTAGAAACATGTTTAAATGTTTGGAGTTGATTAGTTGTGAAGTTTTTAAAATTTTTTATAATTTTTTGATATTTATTTTGAATTTTTGGTAATTTTTTTGTAATAAACATAAGGATTTAGTAATAAATAATCTGTTTGTTATTTTGTGTTTTTTTTCTTCGTTATAAATTTTGATTGATAGTAAAGTGTTGTTTAAATAATCTGTAGAACAATGGATCATAATTGGATGAAAGCTAAGAGAATTAGCAAGGAATATGAGGATGGGGTTGAAAAGTTTCTTGAGCTTGCTCAGAGAAATGCCCCTAGTAAAAGAGATGGATTGTACTATTGTCCTTGTGTCAAATGTTTAAACAATAGTCGACGGAATATTTCTGAGATAAAAGAGCATCTTATCTGTGATGGGATAAATTTGAGGTATACAAATTGGATATGGCATAGAGAAATTAGAAAGACTACACTGTCTGCAAATGAGAAGGTTGTGAATGAAGACTTTGGTGATAGAATTTCGGATATGTTTCGTGATATAAGGTCTGAATCCTCTACACAGTTCTCTTCCACCTTTGAAACTTTGTGTAGTGATGCAGAGACACCTTTATACCCGGGGTGCAAAGATGATTACACAAGGTTGACAACCGTATTGAAATTGATGAATTTGAAGGCAAGAAATGGTTGGATCGATGCTAGTTTTACGGAATTGCTTGAATTGCTGAGTGATATTCTTCCCAAAGGGAATTCACTTCCGAAACGAATGTATGAGGCAAAAAAGATTTTGTGTCCGATGGGTTTGGAATATGAGAAGATACATGCGTGTCCTAATAACTGCATATTATTCAGAAATGATTATGAAGGGTTGAATAAGTGCCCTAATTGTGGGACTTCAAGATACAAAATGAAGAAAGATGATGGTGATTATAATGAGATGACCAAAGGTTCTCCTTTGAAGGTTCTATGGTATCTTCCAATAATACCACGATTTAAGCGTCTATTTGCTAATGCCACAGATGCAAAGAACTTGAAATGGCATTTCGATGAGAAAATATGTGATGGAAAGCTTCATCACCCGACAGATTCTCTTCAATGGAAAACAATAGATCAAAAATTTTCTCAATTTGGTGGCGAGCCAAGAAACCTTTGGCTAAGGCTTTGTACGGATGGAATTAACCCATATGGTAATCTTAGTAGCACACACAGTGCTTGGCCAGTGCTCCTTGTAATTTACAACTTGCCTCCTTGGTTATGTATGAAAAGAAAGTATATCATGCTATCTTTGATGATCTCGGGGCCAAAACAATCGGGAAACGATATCGATGTGTATTTGGCACCTTTGATTGAGGATCTGAAGAAATTATGGGAGGAAGGTGTTGATGTGTTTGATGCATATAAACAAGAGACCTTCAATTTACGTGCCATGATCTTCACCACGATAAATGACTTTCCAGCATATGGAAATTTGTCAGGATACAGTGTTAAGGGGCATAAAGCATGCCTAATATCTGAAGAAGGCACCCACTATATGCAACTTAAACATGGCAGGAAGACAGTATACCTTGGTCACAGAAGGTTTCTTAGTCGGTATCACCCTTACCGTAGATTGAAAAAGGCATTTCATGGCTCACAAGAATATGAAATGGCTCCAAGACCATTAACTGGAAAAGAAGTTTATCAGCGGGTGGAGGGAATTAATGTGGTCTTCGGTAAGAAGAAGAAGAAGACTGCCGGTGAGAGAAATATATGGAAAAAAAGATCTGTCTTTTTTGATCTTCCATATTGGCAAAGTCTTGATGTGAGGCATGTGGAGAAGAATGTATGTGAGAGCCTTGTTGGTACACTTTTGCATATAAGTGGAAAGACTAATATTTAAGAATTATGCTTCATTAATTGTTTTTTTTCAATTATCTTAAATTGAGTTTGTTGCTTTAATGATACATGATACACTTGAGGAGCAATTATCTCAAGATGCATTCATCCCTCAAGGACGGATGGATATCTTGGCCACTACTATTGGAAAGGCTAACCATCCCGGAAGAGTTAGAGGGACCCCTAAAGGGATTGGTATTAAAGAATTTTTTGGCTCTGCTTCATGAAGAAGCACTAGATCATCCTCCGCTAACATGGTATCTAAAGAGGAGCTCGACCAACGACTACAGGAAGAAACAGAGAGAGTTCGAGCTGAACTAAGTCAACAACACATGGCAGAGATGCAAAAGATACATGACGAATTTGATGCCAAGTTTCAACAGACTCTGATGATGATGGGTACGAGCGGATTCCAAATGCCCCGAGTATCTGAACTTTCCCAGGTAATAATCACACATCTTTTTAAATCTTCTAAAGATTCATTTGATCCATTTAAACTTATTTAATGTTCCTTAATTAATTTCATATTATGTTTCAGGGTTCACCTGTGATAAAAAGTGGAAAAGGGCAGTAATAATCAGACACAGCAACTGACAGTGTCTAACCCTGACCCTAGCCCTGACCCTGTCGAAGACAATGGGATGCTGTATTCTCTCTATGTGGATTATGAAAATTCACCTATTCATGTTGCTAGTGGTCGAGCATTCATGGGCACAACAATTCACGGCAACAAAATTCCGAGCAATCAAGCAAGGGTGACAGTAGAGAGAATTGTTCGTGGTCAGGGGGTACACCAGTGCCCAATCCTACTGATGAGGTTCGACTCTTGGCCCAAGCTAAAGGACATTTCATTTTGTGGCCAAAGAGACTTATTGCAAAGCCAATGGTGAAGAAGGTGGCAGCGAAGAAGGCCACAACGAGCGCATCATCAGATCCTGTACTCTTGCCTCTTCCTGGTGATGTTGTGCTTATGTATTCCATTTTGGAGGTTTTTCATTCCATGGTGCCAAACATGGATAAGCCTGTGACTTTCAAGATGCCGTTGGGGATTGTAGGTTCAGATATAACATACGACTTCACCATTGACAAGAGGGACCTCATTCAGTTCCTCAACTTTGAGGAGCTTGATATAGTCTTCATGTAGCTCGCTATTTTGTAAGTTACAATATCATTTTCTTATTACATATTATACTTCATGCATGTCCTAATGTTTTTTACTTGAACAACAGGCACTTTAATCAAATCTGTCAAAACGGAGGACTTGAAGGAACATATGGCTTTATGTGTCCTCAAAGGGTGCAGAAAGAATTTAATATTGTGGAAGCAAGGTCAATCTACATTATGACCACAATGACTCAGATCAGAAAGCCAATATATTTTGCACCTTACATAAGGGTAAGTGTATTATTGTATTTGAGATATACAAGTTGTATGTGTCGGGTTATAATTAATATGGTTTGCCTTTTGTAGTTATCATTGGACTTTAATTGTTTATGCCCCTTTTGACAACAAAGTTTACTGGTTCGATTCACTCTGTGGAAGTCCATCCGAAGAAACCAAAGATGTCATCGACACGTTAGTTTATATTTATATATTTATTACTTGTGAAGTTTATAAAAACATGCTCTAATATCATTTTCTCTTATATTATTGATAGGGCTTTTCATACTTTTAATGTTGTGGCGATTAAAAAAAATAGACAAGCACCAACATGGATTCTTCCAAAGGTATATGTTGTTTTGAACTAACTTTTAAACATTTTTGGATGAATTAAAGTTAATGTTTTTAATCAATAATGTCTAATATTCAATTTTATATCTTATTTTTTTAGTACCGTTGTCAACAAGGACATGTTGAATGTGGATATTATGTCATCCACTACATGAATGACATAATTGAGACAGGAACGACTGAGAAATTAGACGAGATAAAGATGAGTTACGTTGCATGACGTTCTTCAATTCATTTCACATTTTTGACTAAGTTTACTATGTTATTTTTGATTAACAGATATTTCAAAATACTGCGCCATATCTCATGGATGACATCAACTTGATGAGGGATACTTTGTCAACAACATTGGTACAAACTATTGAAATTTAGCTTTCAAATAGTTAGGTCATTTCTCAAAAAATTTATTGTTAGATGTTTTCTCTTGGTTCCCTCTTATATGTACATGTTCATGATTTTTATTGTACAGAGAAGTAGTTACTTCTATTTCAGAATTGTTGGTCCTAGCCAATACGCGTTCTTTGGTCTTAATTAACCCCTTAGTTCTATTGGCCGGTTTCCCTATTTTCGCATTGTGTAAAAGAAATTTCAATGCTGTATATATATTAACTAGCTAATTCATCTTGTTCTGTGTATTCTGCACTGCCTTCATTTATTTGGAACTGTAAACTGCAGAGTGGTAAATATAAAAATCCAGCAGAATTAAATTTTTTTTTTAACGACGGTTATATTTATAACCGCTGTTAAAAGTATTTTCCACAGCGGTTAAGACAAAAAACCGCCGTTGAAAGTTAAATTTCAACGGTGATTTTTTGTTTAACCGCTGTGGAAATATTAATTTCCACGACGGTTTATTAAGAACGGCCGTGGAAAATTGAGTTGCCACGGCGGTTTTTTATTTAACCACCGTGTTTTCTTTACCTTTCAACGTCGCCTTTATCAACTTCACCTTCAAAACTGTCGTGAAAAGCCACTATTAACCACCGTAAAAAGCCTTTTTTCTAGTAGTGACTCCACGTACAATCCACATAATCATCCTCTTCTCTTCTTTACTCCTCATGGCTTTGGCATCTAATGATTTTAGAGGAGGAGACATTTTGATGTAGGCTTAAGCTTGTTAGGGAGGCAATTTGAGAGGAGCATGGAGGAGACTCGAGCCTTGAGCTAGCACTTGAAGACCATAAGGAAGTGATGTTCCATTTATCTTTTTAATTCAAGGACTTAAAATTATTTAGTTTTAAATAATTTTAAGTTGTAATTTTGTGAGACAATTTAGTTCTAGATTGTCATCTTTATGCTTGGATTGGATTGATATTTGGATTTTATTTGTGTTGAGACACTTGTTGGAACCTTTGCATTGTTAATTGAATTTATAATTGAGTTTTCATTATGAGTTTAATTATCGATGTGGTTTGAATTGCTAAATTTGGGTTCTTTTGCCTCTTAATTGTTTAATTAAGTAGGTTAATTGTCTAATTGTTTAATTGGATAATTTCAAACATAATTTCCAAAATTAATTGAGTTATTTTTCATTGGTTTTAATAAGCTTAATTAACCAACCTTATACTGTTATGAGTTCTCTAATAGTTTAAGGGTTTTTGAAATTGAGGATTCCCTTTGTTTCAAGTAGGTAAGTTTATTAATTCCATTCTCTTATCACTTTCCTTTGGTCTAATTAACTGATTAAGGTTATGAAGGTTGAATCCATGCGAATTCTAAGTTGTCCCCTTTACTTTACTAAAGAGAACTTCTCAATTTTCACTTGTTAATTTTCTTTGCTCTTTAGTCAATTTTCTTCATTTATCATTTTAATTTTCTTTCTTCAACAAAAAAAAATCCCCCCAAAATTTGCATTGCATTCATTTAGTTTAATTTAATTTTCATATAGATTTTAGGACATTTGCATCTTGCATTTAGAATTAGAATTTTGTATTTTAGTTTAGGTCCAATTTATTGCATCTTTTTATCACCTGAATTTTTACCTAAAGAAACCCATAAATTGCTCCTTGGAAGTAATGACCTAGGTCGATCCTGAATTACAAATTAATTGAGACTTAGTTTAATTGAGTGCTTTAACGACAAAGGCATCATCATTAATACTATTGTTAGTCCTTATAGTTTGATTCATTTTTTGTTTTGGTCATGTAGTTTCAAACATTTTTTATGTCTTGCTACATTAGGTTCATTGGGTCAAACCTACGACAATTCCAAGGCCAGAGAGGGTTTCTCCATGGGAAATAGAGCCTTTTGTAGCTTCTGGTGCTCTAAGTGCTTCTGATCCTGTAGCAGTAAAGAATTGAAGATTCAAGCCTGTTAATATTCCATCTTCTAGTAAGAGTAATCTTCAACCCAAATTATCAATCTTATGATTTGATCAATCTATTTGTTGACTTATCACTAACATGGTTATGAATTTCACCGCTTGTGGAAATTACTTCCAACTCAATTGCTTCTCCATCATTGAACACTAACAATAGCTCAAGAATGTGAAGTGAATAATGAAGAATTACTATACTATCATTACGACTAGATGGAGTGTAGTGTTTGTTACTTCCTCCGGTCCTTATTTATAAATTTCAGATAACTAACTCGAGAATAATGAATAATTAGTTAAATATATTTAAAAATAATAAATAGTTAGAAATATGCTCTTATTTCTAAATGTGCCGTTATAATAAATGAGAAAAAAGATGAAAGAGAATGTGTAGGAAAATGTTATAAGAAAGAGTATGGGAAAGGAGAGAAAATAAATAATTAAGAGAAAAATTAGAAAAAATGCATAAAATGTGAAGACAAACCCAAATTAAAGTTTACAAAATGAATAAGAGCTCTTTCTAGATTTAAAGCTTATAAATTGGACTGAAGGAAGTAGTTTATAAAAAATTTATTGTTTGCGACCAAATGCATACATGTTAATATAACCGATAAAGGAACAATTGTAAAGGGGTGTAACAATGTGGAACTACATGTCATTTTTCATTAAACACAATCCATCATACCTTTTCACCTCTTGCTTCATTAGAAAGATATATAGAATTTAAATAAGTTCCATCCTTGGCTAGCCATCTATGTTTCTTATAAATTAAATTTGTGCATTTATGATTTTCTACACGTAGTGGTCTGTTTTCTTTTTGATGAACTACAATTGGTATCTTTCTCATAGAGTAATATTATATAAACTTGGTGAATATGTATAGAAAGGGAGCAAAAGTTGCAGTATGTTGACGTTCCCTATGGTGAATCCTTATATAATTAAGTATGATAAAGTTCATGTTGGAGATGAAGATCAACACGATGCAGAGCCTTCATTGAATCTTCGTCATAACATGTTAATCTTATCAAATCAAAAACATACCAAAGTTATATCAATGGTTATTTCACTTCATATGTTCATTTTCCCACACAATTCAAATAGTAATTTGTGCCAACATATGCCAAAAATAACTTCTTCTTTTTTCATTTGACTTTGGGTATAAGACACAAGCATAGGGTTAGAAATTACAAGAATATAGGTTTATTGTTAAGTATTTGTATTTTCTTTAGACTTTTTCTAACGGTTAAAATGTGTATTATCATCACATCTTCAACGCGGTGGACGTGGAGATGAATTTGAGAGCATTAATTTTACATTTGAATTCTTATGTCTTACTTCTCCACAAAATATATTATCTATAAATCTCAGTATATGTTCATTTTACATGGGATTTTTAAGTTTTCCTCATATCTGCACAGGTTTTGAAAATGATTGGCAATTCTATTATTTATGTGGTTTATAGTTTGAATGGATGGGTGAAGATAGCAGACATTGATGGTGTTAAACAGACTTGTCCGAAATTTGTGTTATGAAAATGCTAATGTTATGTTGTAAATATACAACTATAGTTGTAAATTTAAACTTTGTTTAACTTTTTCTAAGTTTGCATAAACTCACGAGATATGCCTAGAAGTAAGAGGGCTGAATCATAATTCCAAGATAAAAGAGTGTATCATTGTTCAAAATGTAGTGAGAGTAGATATACTCAAAAAACCTGTAAAAACCCCAATCTTAGGCGACATCATAGCTATACATATTCCTCTTTTTAGTTATAATTAAAGACAACTATTTGTTATTTTGTATATAAATGCATCCCAAATTACTTTTTTTTTTTCCGTTATGGTTTGAGAAAGCAGCTATTATGTGCATATATACAACTCATGTAGACGTTTTGAGATGACTTTAAGTATTGTCATTGTGGCTTTTTGTAATATGATTATATAAATTATAAATGGATGAAAAGTTTCAGCATGGTACTTAGTGTCAAACTTACCCAAGTACCAAGAAATTAGTTGGCAAGTAAGTAAATGTAACTACACTTTGATGAATGTCATTATACATCAACAATATGGGAAATGTGTTGTTAATTGCTTATTATTCTTGTTAATTGTCCTATTTTAGTTTTTATTACGCGTACTTGAGTTGTGAACCAGATATGGACATTGACACTTTTTTCCCCCATATACTAGCAATCTGGGAAATTTGTGTGATTAATTTTCTTACTCTTCCTTGGCCCTTGTTAATTGTCTTGCGTTTGTTATTATTATGTGTACTTCGATTTTTGGTGCAAATAATTTCTTGTGTGGAACATGCATGTGCAATTTTCAGTATAAGTTGGTTCAGGCTGTTTGGTCCCTGCCTGCCCCTTTGAATCGAGAACTTGAATTCGATTATTGTATGGTGAGAAAAATGTTATTGGGGGAGTTTTATATTCTTGTGGTGTGATTCCATGTATCTAGATTTAACGTCTTGTAAAAATCAAAACTGGTTTTTATCGAAACAATATTTTTTTTTTAAATAAGAAACTAATTGTATTGCTTACAAAATATTTTTCAGTCCTTCATGTAAGACCTAATTAACTAATTTGAATATATTAAAGATGTTAGTTAAATTAGTTAATATGATATTTTTTAAAAAAATACTCTTAGTATCTTTCTTAATTCCTTTCCTCTATCTCATACTTGATTATTATTGGGAGAATATTAATAAAATTAATTTAAAAAAATTGATAAACATATAAAATAAATCTTATATAGAGGATTAATATCAACTCACTAATTAGATCTTATATTAAAGGGAGGATTACAATGAGGTTTTAAAGAAAAAAATTACAAAATAAGTCTTAAAGATTGTCATTCTTCACTCAAGAAAACTTGCCATTATATGCTGTTCAAGTTGTTATTGAAGTTTTTTAGTAATTACTTTCTTTTTTAGATTTAATTGTAATTCTTCCTATGTTGAATGCCGGACGAGTATTATTTTTGGAAGTAGGATTCAGGAACACCGCTTGTAAATCAACTTCGACGCGACGTGGTGACATGGCGAAGCTGTGAATGAACTTCTATCGGGAACAGCTGATCCGGGATTGGTCATCTGTTAACAAGTCATGTAATGCTATTAACCACATGATTTGAGAGCTTCTTTCACTTAGAAAGATTAGTCATGACATCATAAATGAGAAATTTTACAGCTATAATGGAAGTTAATAGGTTCCTTAATGTTATTAACAATTTTGTCATTGTTTTTAACGTTTTTAACAACATGTGTTTTAGAGAATTAAAAAAGTATCACTTTTACAGCTTTAATAATACCATTAACAAGTCATATAACGATATTAACTCGCTTAATGCTATTAATTACATGATCTGAGAGCTTCATACACTTGGAAAGATTAGTCATGACATTAGAAATAAAAAATCTTACAATTCCTATAGTATGATTAACAAGTTTTTTTAATACTATCAACAAGTTCATTATCACTTTTAATAATGGATTTTTTAGGAAATTAAAAAGGTAGCAATTTATTACTTTAGCAACACTGTTAACAAGTCGTGTAACTATATTAATAACTCGCATAATGTCATTAACCATGTGATCTAATAATTTCTCACAATAGTCATAACATTATAAATGGAAAATTTTATAACTATTGTGACACACTTAACAAGTTGATTAACGTTATTAACAAGTTTATTACGACCTTTAACAATAAATTTTCTAGAAAATCAAAAAAATGATATTTTTACAACTTCACTGACCTATTGTTGAACGTAATAATAAGCTTGTTAATAGCATTAAAAAACTTATTAACTACATAAAATGAGTTGTTACCTCTTCTCTCTCTTTTTTTGAAAAATTACAAAGGGCAAGATGTTCATTTCAGTAAATTTAAAAATTCTTAATTGGTCATATATGATTAAAAAAATTTTTATTATTCAAGTAACTATATGAAAATTTTCAAATTTAAGTATCAAATGTTACTGTCATTTTGCTGAGAAACAAACTCTCTATAATAGAAAAAAGACTTAGATGTAAAGGTAGGTGTAGAGAAGCCTTAAGCTAAAGCTAAAATGCTGATAATATAGCCACATCCCTGATATATTTACCACGGACAATAATCCCTTTGAAACTAGCAATGTCAGCTTGTTATCTTGACGTGTGAAGCAGACAGAGCAGCAGGTACCCGAAATTATCTTCAAAGCTAGCTCTTTTAGGAGTAACAATATGAGGGAACACGGAATCACTTGATTTTTCATAATATATATTGCTTTGACAAGATAATGTCAATCTACGTAGAGATTTCATTTAAAATCACAAGTGACAAATTATAGGTAATTTGAAGTTTAAATATGAAAAAGAAGTAGGCAACTTTTGCCAAGTTGTGCAACTTAGAAACTTTTTCGGTTGAAATCTCCATAGAGGAACTTCAACAAACATCTGATTAAAAAGTATCAATGATAAAATAAAAGAAATAGAGGACCATAAACAGTTATTTTAACTGATCGATGCGAACACTTTCCGCAGAAGAATATAGAACAAAAGGCCATACACTTCCCAACAATGACTCTCACCTCCTAATACACATGAATCTAATCCATAAATATTCAAGACCTGGTGAAATATTGATGCAAGAGAGATAAGGTGAGATGATCAATAATGGCACCAATGCACAAATGAGAAATAGAAGAGAGAATAACCATTAAAGATTTGAAATTTTAAGAACTGTACCGCCCATAATTTAATAATAAGAAGCAACAGAAAGTGTCACTCAACTAACCCTTTAAACTGCAAAATTGTAACAATACTTCAATTTTTTGCGGTAAAATCTTTCATATACTTTGCTAATCATGGCTTAGTTGAAGAGGAAACATTGTCTTTACATACTCTTATCCATCAGGCTTCAAGATCTAGAAAACAAGAGCCTAAAACACTGAAGTGCTGAGTTTTATAATCTGTCAAAACCAACTCAATTCCTTGGCTATTCAGAGACAACAAAGTCATGACCGTATCATGACTTATAAAGGGGGTGTTTGGATGGAAACCAAACTATGGTTTCAGAAGTGATTTTACGGTCTATGAGGTAAATATGTAGAGGAGTTTATCTCGATTTGCGGAAAAGTGTTTCTCAGAAGCACTTTTCAGGGTATCCAAACACCCCCAAAAACTAAGAGCAAATGTGAACAAGGCCAAAAATGCAAGTAGCACCAATTAAGACACTGTTCCTATGGCCTACAATTTTATAGATGCTATATAACGAGATACAACGAGGTATGAGGTTGAGTTACGATGGTAAATAGTGCACACTGCAACTCTGAGTTGAAGTAGAAAGAATTGGCAGATCTCAAAAGTGATTAAAAGAAAACAAAATTTAACAAAATCGATTATCATGGGAAGAAGTAAGTACATTCTACATCAGAGCACAGTTAAATTCGTATCCCTGGCAGTACCGAGGCTCTGGCACACAACTACTTTCTGGCAAGCCAATAAGCTGCAGCGAGCAAAGGGAATAAAAAGCAGAATGCGGAGTTATAAAACCTTCACCAGTAATCCCCACAAGAGCATTTACCATCCTTGAAATGATGAAACCTTTTGTTATCTCTGACAATTAATTCCCTTCCAACAATCCTGGACATGATCTTGATGGCATTATGACAGTCACCACATACTCGGAGATTCTTTATAATTCTAAGAGGAGTTCTTGGAGGTGTGCTAATAAGACCATAGGCAATTGCTAGACGCTCACTGTGGTAGAGCAGGGCTTGCTCCTTTGCTTCTTGATCAATGTCATGAAGAACATATCTCGTATCAGGAACATATCCTGCTTCTTTCATTTCACGCAAGGCTTTTAGCTTCTCATCATCCTTGTAAAGGGTAGGGTTCTTATACTCAATAATTCTGTTCTTTCCATCAAGCATGCTAATTGCAGTTCGCTTCTTTGGTGGTGGGGTAGGGATCTTATTGGCTACAACCTTCGATGGATCCAGGCTAACCATCAACTCCTCAGCTTGGTCTTCAAGATCAATATCTCCCTGTGTCCGAGCATAATCCCTCAGTCTCTCCCAAACAGCCACTGTGGGCTCAAATGGCAAGTTCTCTATATATTCTTCAGCCTCCTTAAGATACCCAGATTGACCTAGAACATCTAGAAGCCCCATATAATGCTCCACCCCTGGTTCAATTCCATGTTTACTTTTCATGGATTCAAAATGAAGGTAGCCATCCTCCACAGCTTCTGAACTAGCACAAGCTGATAACACCGCTAAGAAAGTCTCTGAAGTAGGTTCCAAGCCCTGCTCTTTCATCAGCTCAAACAACTGCAAGCCCTCATCTCCCATGGTATTATTTGTGTACCCATAAATCATCAGGTGCCATGAATCCATATTTTTATTGGCCATATGATCAAACACTCTGCGGGCATCCGTCATGCTTTTGCACCTCCCATACATCCCAAGCACCTTATTATTCAATTTGAGATCACTCCTAAATGTAGACTGCAAAAAGTAATCATGGACCTTTTTCGCATCCTCAAGAGATTTTAATTTACCACACAAATCAAAGAGAGTATCAAAACAGTTAGCATCAGCTTTCACCCCTCTACCCATCACTTCAATAGCTTCCTTAACCTTGCCCTCCTGGCACAATCGGGTCAAATCAATAATGGACGGAGGCGGAGAAGATGGAGATTGGCTTTCAATGGTTTGCCCTTGATTAGGAACTTGATTGCCCAACTGATTAGGACTCTGAAATTGAGGAACTGATTTAGTTGCATGCCCATTTTGAGGGTACCATTGAGTCCGACTGCTAAACTCGTTGGGGCTTCCAGTTTGTGGGTATTCCTGGTTTTGATTGGTCAATCCATTAGGTCGAGTCCTCTGCTGAAAATTAGGGTTCTGAGAGCTCACCTGATTTGGTCCTGGATACTGGGGACAACTCTGATTCGGAGGATTCCATTGATTAGGGTGTCCTTGCGGAGCATATCGCCGCCCTGAATCAGGATACTCCCTCTTCTGAGGAATCTGACTCTGATTAAGAGGATATCGATCCGGAGCGTTCTGAACGCTATTAACTCGATAGTTGGGATTCCTTTGTTGAACGTACCCCTGGTTTTGGGCCAGTGGGTTCGATTGTTCAGAGCTCCTGCCTTGAGGACCACCCTGCCATCGCGGGTCCCACTGGTTTGGGTCTCTTTGATCCCGAAAAGCTCTGGGGTCGGATGGTGGTTGATGAGGATGAGTTCTCTGATACTCATTTGGGCTGCCGGAAGTGCTCAGAGCTTTACTTAGGATTTGATTATAGTAATTGCCGTAGATGAAACAAGAAGGTTGTATGTCATGGCGTACTTTGAGGAAGGAAGAGAGCATTGTGCTTCGTGCACGTTGAATCACCGTGAAAGACGCCATATCCAAGTGAAGTGAGCCAAATGTAACCAAAACCCTCTCTCCCTTGTGATAAACCCTCGCACGCTGAGTGCACAAAGATGAGAGGAGAATAGAGCGGCCTGAAGACCCCCGAACTGCGCAGAGATATCAGTCGTTTGATTATGCAAATGACCCAGATCGCTAAAACTAATGTTAGAATGATGTAAAACGTATAATAGATAGATTCTAAAGACCAAAGCTTCATCAAATCGTAAGAAAATTAATTAATAACAAAATTGTTTAAAATTATAATTTTTAATATCATCAATAAATTATATTCTTAAAAACTTGTAATACCCGGTTCGTTTAAAAATGAGTCGGATATAAGATTATAAGATCCGAATATCTTTGATTAATAAGATTTAAATAATATATTAATTGAGATTTAAATATACTGAGTTAAATAGGAAACATTATAAATAAATACAATTTCAAATAGAAATTCAAATAAAAAAATTAATAATTAACTTTCAATTTGAATAATATTTTAATTGAAATTTGAGTATATTAAATTAAATAAGGGTGTCATAATTAAATAGTATGTCAATAAAAGGTTTAAATAGAGAAATAAATAATTAATTTTAAATTTTTATCTATTAGCTATAAATTCTGTATCTCTAATTCAAATTCTATTAAAATGAATAAAAAAATATATTCCTATTAGAATTAAATTTTAAACTATCTTAGATAATGTCATTTATTAAACTTTTAAATATAATAATATAGGTTAATCTGTGTATCACACTAGGAGAAATTTCTAGTTTGTCCATAAATCAGTAAATCTTCTGGTTCCCTCGTAAAATGATAATGGATTGTTTAAACGCAGAGGCATTAAGACAAAATACCCAAAAAAAAAAAAATCCGTGAGGAAACAGAGAGAAAAGTGGGGGAAGAAGAGGACCTTGTGCGTTTGGTGATTATCCTCCTCTCGCCGCCTTTTCTTATTATGGAGCCAAGGGACGCCGCTGACGGAGACAGGAGCCGCGGAGGAAGAAGAGGACCTCGACTCGGAAGTAAGAGCTAAGCTGCGACTGCGATTGTGACCCCGGGGGGGGGGGGGGGGAACTGAAGATGAGCCAGATGAGGGACGGACTGAGCATTTGACCATACAACTCTGTCTATGACTCTATGCAAGGACCGCGACGGGGATTGGTCAGCGGGCAGCAGAGAAATGCGTTTTAAGGTCGGTTTTTTAAGGGTCGATTTTTTTAGGGTCGATTTGGACTAATGATTAAAAAATATATATTTAATATAATTTTTAGAAAAATAAGATTGGATAATATAATTTATATTTAGATTAATTTTTATAAAAGTTAGTTTGTAAAGTAAAAAAATTGTTTGGATTGTAATTAGATGAATAAGTTTAATTTGTAAGATGACCAAAATGAATATGATTCTTCTTACTTGAAAGCATCACTAACTTACTTACATTCTAACTCGAGTAGCGTGAGGCACGTTGAATCCCGTATAAATCACCAAGGACCATCTTGCAAGGCTAAATACTTTTAGATGCTCAATAGTGAAGTAGTACCGTAAGAGTGAAGTAGTACCGTAAGATAAATAATAAAAATGATTAAAAATATGAATTTATAAAATATAATAATTTTAAATTACTATATAGGAAGAAATTAAATTTAATTAACAAAATAGATTTAAATTAGAAAGCATAGTAACCTGAAAATTTTTTAATCAAATAATATTATATAAGTAATTAGATGATATACTCTAGACAATTTATGTTAATATAAAATAAAAATAAAATTAAAAATATTATAAAAATATTAAAAATTATTTTTATTTAAAAGAATATTAAAAATAAATACCTAAAAACTGATCAAGAAGTATAATAAATATATAAAGAAGTATAAAAACAATATAAATATAAGGGTAAAAATATCTTTTAACTCTAAAAAACTGATTTTGTAGCAGTTATAAGTAATTTTTAAGTGTTTTTGTAATCATGTTTAAAAAAAAAAAAAACTTCAGACCTATAAGTTAAATTGACAAGAAAAAACTATTACAAATAGCTTCTAAATTTGCAAACTAACTTAGCATACATATAAACTACTTTTCCGACAAACGCCCCCCAAACAAAGAAGCACTTAATAAGTTAATATTCTGCTAGCAAAGAAAAAACAAAAGAAAAAAAAAGAAAAGAAAAGGAGAACCCCAATTAAATTTAGTTCACCAAAATTTTAATTTGGACGTACAGTTCTAACAAATTTTTATTAAATATTTCCGCATGTTGTCAAAAGATTAGATTACCCTTAGGCAGCTAAAAACCATCAAAAACAAAATAAAGCTTGCACCTGCCTTGAACTTTTTTTTAACCATGTAGAGGGGTATTTTGGTTTTTTTAACAATATTTACAAATTCTTAATTTGGTCTCTTAGCCTGATTAGGATTCTGTTAAAAGTATAGGCCTAAATTAAATTTTGATGTTTCAAATATATTTATTTGGGATTTTTGAGAAAAAATAAAATTCAGAAACCAGAAATGTTAATTTAAAAGGAAAAAAAGGGAAAATTGGGGATAAATATCCCATTGAGAAATTAGTTGGCAAATGGGACCTAAGAAAATCAGTTGCACCTAAGGAAGATCAGTTGCACACCACGGAAGATCAGTTGCACGCACATGGAAAATCAGTTGCGTACACACGGAAGATCAGTTGCACAAAAATAGAAGATCACTTGTACACAACGGAAGTTCACTTGTTCAAAGTCCTTAGGTCCTATTTGCCAATTAGTTTCTCAACAGGGTATTTATTCCCAATTTGCCCAAAAAAAACCAGCTAATCCATTTAATAATAAATATCTAATATGATTTGCGGGAATTTAAAATTTTAAATATTCTATTAATAATGAAAATTTAAAATTAAATATTTGAAAATATTACAACAAAGGACGAAATTTTTATCAAAAAAAATTTAGGGTTAATATAATTTTGGTGTCCTTATTTTGGTTTTAGTCCCTCAAGTTTTAAACTATAAGTTTTGGTCTCTTAAGTTCTTTTCATTTAAAACATCAATCATCAATCAACTAATCAATCATCAATTATACTTTTGAAAACTTGTAATACCCAATTTGTTCAAAAATGGGTCAGATATGATATTATTAGATCCAAATATATTCAATTAATAAGATTTGAATAACATATTGATTGAAATTTGAATATATTGAATTAAATAAGAAACATTGTAAATAAATAAAATTTCAATTAAGGGCTCAAATGAAGAAATTATTAATTAATTTTGAATTTGAATAGCATCTTAATTAGGATTTGAATATATATTGCATTAAATATGAAGCATCATAATTAAAAAGTATATGAATTAGAGGCTTAAATAGAGAAATAAATAAATAAATTTAAAATTTTATCTATTCTTCCTAAATTCCACATTTCTAATTTAAGTTCTATTTGAATGAATAAAAGAATCATACTCCTATAAAAAGTAAATCTTAAGTTACAATGGATATATTAGAATTTTAAATCTAATTAAATATGCTAATCCGTGCATCACACAGGGAAAATTTTCTAGTTAATCCCTATAATTTAATAAAGACTTAGACTATTTTGCCTCTTGAGAGACCGAAACTTATAATTTGAAATTTAAGGGACTAAAACCAAAATAAAGATAAATTTAAAAGATCAAAGATTATATTAACTCAATAATTTATAAAAAGATTTTGCATAGGAGAACCGGAAAAGTTATCTATGATCACTAAAAGGCAAATTGCATTTATGACACTACTTCTGGTTCTTAACTAGTTTTTATATTAAGAATCAGAGATAATACTCCCTCCGTTCCTTATTATAAGAGACATTTGATGTTTATAGCATGTTCCCATATATAAGAGACACTTAAAAGTTGTCTCTATTTTTTTGTATTGATTTCCTATTTTACCCCTATTTATTTTGTCTCCAACTCATACTCTCTCTCCCTCTCACTTCTCTTTCTTTTAATAATTTAATTGTTCTTTCTCATACTCTCTCCTTATTAATGAGGGCATTGTTGGAAAAAATATTATACTTTTTACATATTAATTGTCCTCAACTAATTTTAACTGTTTTTTTTATTAACGTAATTTGGTTATCTGTCTCTTATAATAAGGAACGGAGGGAGTATTAAATAATTATATATAGATAAATAATGGTAGGTTTTTTTTTTTTTTAGCCTGTGAGTGCGGGCGCACGTGCGCGCGCGCATCGTTGGAAAACTTTTACGTCCAACTTTGGTGAGAATGGAGCTTTTGCCAACATGACCTATAGAATTGAAAATAACAAAGAAAATCAGAATGTATAAACGTTTATTAATTTTTTACGGGCTCCCTTACTAAATATCTTTTAATACTACCTCCAGTGTTAACATAAGAGCTAATTAACTAATTTGAGTATATTAAAAAAATTAATTATATTATTTATTTATAATAAATAGATATTATCTTTCCTAAAATGTTATTACTATTCAAGTGTATTGGTTAAAACTATTATTATTTCAAGAACTATTTTTTTAAAAAAAAAATAAATATGAGAGACAAAATAGATTAAGGTTTTATGTTTAAGATCAAAATAAAAGTCAAACAAACTCTTATAATAAAGACTAGACATAGTATTTGTTATTTTTATTTTATGTAGCATATATTAATTTGATAATTTAAGTTTATTTATTTCGCTTATTTTTTATATCGAAGCAGATATATTGGCTGGAATTGGATATGACATGATATGATGCGTGAAATTAAATAATTAATATAGTGGATTCCTCTTTTCAAGCACAAGCACTCACTTATGTCAAACTTGCCTTCTGAACAGAGAGGCAACAATGGCTTCTTCAATTTCATTCATGGAGGCTTGCACGAAGGAAAAAAAAAAAAAACGTTCTAGCTAGTTAGGAATTGGATTAGATTTGGGGGTATTTGGATGAAACCAAACTATGATCTAGAGAATAGTTTTTGGAGAATATATTCTTGAGAGAATAGATTTTTTGAAGAATAAATTTTGTGAAAAAGTGATTTTGATAAAGTGAGAGTATTTAGATAGTTGTTATTAGAAGTACTTTATATATATATATATATAAATTACTAAAAAAATATATTTTAATTTCAAGAAATAAATTTGTTAATAATATATTTTTGTCCAACATAATTAATAATATATAAGATAATGTAATTAATAAATAATTAATATGTGTCTATATATTTATAAAATATAAGATTAAATATATTTATAAAAAAATTGAGGGGTGTTAAAGTCATATTATCATTGAGATCTATTCTGACAGATACAATAATACTTTCCAATTTGAGTCAGAAGCAGAATGAATTCACCTTTCACTACTACAAAAAACAGAATAATTGACGGTTATTTTTGGTTATATTTGACAGTTAAAAACCGTCAAGTATGCTAGCGTCATATATTCCTATAAAAAATATTTGACGGTTACTAACCTTCAAATATAATTGATAATATTTGACGGTTCCACAACTAAAACCGTCAAACATAATCGACTGTATTTGACGATTTTAAAGGAAAGCCGTCAAATATATTCTGGGAATACTTGACAGTTACTGTTAAAACCGTCAAGTATTCATTAATACTTGACAGTTATAGTTAGAACCGTCAAGTATTATTCAATTTACTTGACGGTTTTAACCAATAACCGTCAAGTATTAATATTATTATTATTATTATTATTATTATTATTATTATTATTATTATTATTATTATTTTAAATACGGGCACTGCTTTTCCAACAATCCCCTTGCATTTTAAAAATTCATACAAAGCGACATTTTATGAAAGACAGGACCAGGCCAGCATTCAAAGTTTCAAACCAATATACAGCAAGCAATAATTCAGTCATATGAATATAATGTAACCATGCACCAGACACACAGAAATTTACATTATATACATGTTAATAACGTAATTAACAAACCAAATGTCATACAATTGTATTGTGTCAAGTCAAAGCAAAATTTTAATTTGGACAAGGAGAAAAGGCTAAAGCAAAACACCAATTCCAAAACCAAAATTTGCCAAATGCCTAAAACCACAACAGCTCTTCAATTCAACTTCTTCCCTATCTATTTTGTACCCACTGATGGTACAAAGCCATTGCTAGCTCTTCAATGATATCTTCCATCTGGACGGATGAATATACAGTGCAATATGTGTTGGGAAAGTACTGTATGCAAAACCAAATTGAAGTTAGATATAAAAATAAAGCTACACTAGTAAGTATAATTCTAAAGTATATAAATTAAACTTTAACAAATTAAATGCATATTACTTGTGTAGGGATTGTGTCAGCATTATGCATAATTATCTCTTTCATGAATTTCATCACCCAATACCCACAATCAAAGCTTTTTTTGGGCTGACGCAAGCACTATAAAGAATGGAAAAGGAAATAATATTAGTCAATCATATATATAAATCATATTTAATAGAGTAGTAAATAATGGTAATGAATACTTTCACTTTCTTCCACGGGAAGGTATCGTCAAATTGGCCGTTTTGTACGGGGGGCAGGGTAAGGCTTGATTTGTGCGGTATAGCCACAAAGCCCTGAGAAGACAATAAAATTGAATATTAATGATTGTCAAAAATTAGATTGAAGCAAGAAATTAAATTAAATTTAAATAATAAATATAAATGTTACTTATTAAATAATGAAACCATAAATAGTCGATTGGTTGGATCCCCATGAAGAGAATCGAGATACCAAATCCTCAGCTTCATGGGATCGACCACAATCAGCATCTAGTGTACCCTAATTATAAGAAAGACAATTAGAATAATTACAAAATATTTGAAAATAAAAGAATCTAAGAAAGTTCAGTATACAACGTACGTACCCTTGACAGTAAGGCGCCAAAAACAAAGTCTGAGGCCCTGCTGCCCTAGAAATGAAGATATCCACCAAGTCTCTGGATAAGTCTTTCTTCTTCGTATTAGGTCTGTGGCTAGCAAAAGTGTGGGGGCTAATAATCTTGAACTTGTCATGAAGGCCACTAGGAACTATAAAGTTCTTGAAAAGATACCGAAATCAACAAACAAAGATATTAATAGAATAAATGTTCAAGTACTTAAGTATAGTTAAGGTTTTAACACTTGATATAAAGTTACAGGCATTTGTTCTAGCCATTCCATGCATCGAAATTTCTTTCAATACATCATTTGTGACGTACTCTGACGAGGGTCGACCATTGACCTTTGGCTCAAACTCTAGGGGAAGCATGAAATCCTCGCCATGTTCTAATCTGGCTCCAACTACATATTCCTCAAGACATATTTGGAGTCTTGATGATACCGCTTGAACGAGCTCAGAGGGCTGCTTCTGTAGCAACGATAATGAGTGATGGCCCAATAGGCTCTTCTTCTTCCCCTTAGACTAACAAATAGACTGTTTGTAATTAAAACAAAGTTTATTTTAAATCAACTGAATGTTTCAACCTATACATATATACCTTTGAAGGATGTCCTAATGTAAGAAGACGGCCAGGCCAAGCAACAAAGCTACCCACTGCTTGAGCCATTGTCTCTGCATCTGAGGTGGGTATCAAGAGGGTATAATTAGGATCAATAGCAATGTTCAACTACACCCTCACATGATCAGCAGGGAGAGGCACATTATGAATCATGCTCTCCCCTGGTAAATTGAACATGCAGGCCATTGCAACAGTGTGATGTTTAGGGCCATCTGCCATAGACTGAATGTTTGCTTTACCCTGATTTAACATAAGAGACAAGTTAGTGTGATATGAAAATAAGTGAATGTAATCATATAAACACAAGAAGTATTATACCTCAGGTAGTAAGGGGAATGTATAGCTATCTTTGCCACTTGGGCTGAGATTTGGAGCAGCTGTGGTGCTTGATTCTTAATCAACTGCTCGATTAGGCATGTTTGCACTTCAACTTGCTCCTTTAACCAGTGCGTTTATTCTTTCAGCTCCATAAACTCAACAGAGGAAGGCGTGCATGACGAAGAGGGCTTTTATTGGTACCCGAAGTAATCCCTCTTGGTGACTCCATAACCGACGCCTCTAAAAAGACCAGGATGATCAGGAGTCCCCAATGCCCTCGTCAATATATCCTGGTCATTTACAGAATGTGCCTATTGTGAAACTTCTTGGGACAAACTCTCCTGCTCAACAAACATTGTTAGAATTCATACTTTGAGATGTTTGATAACATGAGGATTATTTAATTTAAAATAAAACTCACCATCCTGTCCACGACCTCCTTAACGCGAGGATTATCAATTTGGCCATCTTTATTTTGCCTAGCCAATGCCCACAGCATCTGACGGGATACAGTGACATCTGATCCCTCCTTCTGAGTCACCTCTTTCTTGAGGTCCACATAACCCAAGCGCCCTTTTCGGTAGGGATATTGATTCTTCTTTACCCTTTCCATATTTTAGACACTTAATTCCTGCAAAAACAAATAAGATTCTAGTTCAAAAATATATACATTAAAGAAAACGGACTATTTAATTTAGAATTACATGAGGATTATTCCTTGAAATTGACTATCACAACGTGACGTCACAAAAGCAGCCCAATTGTCTGGTTTGACCAAGTCTCGTATCAAGTTAGGAACCTCAGACTCGTTGACTATGGAAGGATCCTTCAAGTACTTGTGTGTCACAAAATAGCAGAAAGACCACAGTGCCCTCCCAGCCTTCCCCTCCACAAACTTCTTCCTGCTCTCATCTATATCAAATCCAGACTGGAAAACACACAAAACAACTCATTAGTGTGAGGTAGCTTGTCAGAAAATGAAACTTGAGTTGTTATAATATCTTACTGATACATCTGTCCAAAGAGCGTCCCACACTAAACGATCAACCCTCCTCCAATACTGCACTGTAATAGGCACGGTGCTTCATGCCACTGTCCCAATGTAGCTGATAAATTTATTTGACCGTATAGCTTGTCCTTTCTTATTCCACTATATGGCAAATTTCTTTCCTTCCATCTGAGCTTTCATCACCTCTTGCATGACACAAAGCCCCCTCTGTATGCGTGCTGCCTCTTCCCACACCTGTCTCTCCTGGTCGGAGGCATCCCCAGGCTGAGAAGGATTGTCAATGCTCGATCCACTATCGTCTGCCATCTGCAATGAAATTCAATCAAACAAAATGAATTAGAAACCATTAAATGAAAATAAAGTTATTAATAATGAAATTGACTTAAACAAAATTAAAACAAATAAAGTTTTCAATCAAGAATAATAAAAGAATTTACATGTATGTTTAAGTAAATCTTTTCCTTTTTCTACTCTTATGTTTTTGTATATTCTTCTTGGTTTGAATTGTTTTGATCTTCTTACAAAACACTTTCCCCCTCTTTAAAATCCAAATTCCGTTGTTGTGATTGTGCCTGATGTACATGGATTCATCTTCATTTAAATGAGATTCAAGTGATGTCCCTTGAAATGGATCATCTTCAACTGCATTGTCTTCATACCCCATCTCCTCATTCATTTTATTGGTCAAGAAAACAATAGACTATCTTTTAGTAGTCGGGTCTGGGACATAGAAAACTTGTGTAGCCTGAGAAGCCAAAATGAAAGGCTCTTCCTTGTATCCTTCCTTATTCAAATTCAATTGTATGAACCCTAAGTCATCAATTCTCAATGTATTATTATTGTCCACCCACTTGCAACCAAATACCGGAACTCTGAATTCAATGTAATCCAACTCCCAAATATCCTCAATCACCCCAAAGTATGACATACGTGCATAGATAGGATTTTTATCTTTGACACTTGATATATGCATCATATTAGCTATAGGAGTTATGCCACTATTTTGCTGTTTACTCCAATCATCTTGTTTTTTAGTATAGAAAGTGAACCTATTGATAAGGTAGCTTGTGAAAGAAATCACATGTTTGCTCAGTCCATTTGCCAACAACTTTAATTTCTTCGAAACAGAATTAGAATCAATATTATAGTTGCCATGCACGTGCTCTCTCAACCATGCTGTAAATTGTTTATTGTATGTTTTGGTGTACCAACTTTCAAGTTTATTGGGATTATCCCTCTTAAGCTCATTAATATGCTTGTCCACATAGTCTTCAATCTCTTCAGAGTTGTGCAATACATATAGATGTGCTTGCTTCCACTGTTGATTTGAAATAGTTACAACTTTCTTTCCCATAATCACTTCTACGTCCGTCCTTCCCTCATGACGAGACACTGAAACCCCTATATCACTTGCATTTTTTAAGTAATGGGTACAAAATTCAGTGGCCTCTTCACAAATATATCGTTCTACGATACAACCCTCTAGCGACTCCAGTTTTTTACATACCCTTTCAATATTTTCATGTAACACTCAATTGGGTACATCCATCTTAAAAACACTGGGCCACACAGTTGGACATCTCTAACTAAATGGACGGTTAGGTGGATCATGATGTCAAAAAAGGCCAGAGAAAAATACATTTCAAGTTCGCATAACGTAACTATGATTCGGGTTTGCAATCTTGGCAATTTACTAGGATTAATCACTTTGCTGCAAAGAGACTTAAAGAAGAAACATAACTTCATTATCGTAACTCACACCTTATTAGGTAAAATAGCTTGTATTGCCATTGGAATAAAGTTTTCCATCAACACATGACAATCATGAGATTTTAAACCTTTTAACTTCAAATCCTTCATTGAAATAAGGTTACTAATGTTAGAAGAGTAACCTTACAGAACTTTTACGGCAGCAAGAAACTCACAAAAGCTACTTTTCTCTTTTCGAGAAAGTGTGTGAGTTGCTGGATGAAGAAATGTACAAGTTCCCTTATCCTCTGGTGCCAATTCCTGCCTTATCCCCATCTCAACCATGTCTAGCCTCACATTTGTGCCATCTTTAGTCTTCTCGGGAATATGAAGCAATGTGCCGAAAAGATTTTCACATAAGTTTTTCTCAATATGCATAGCATCAAGAAATGTCTCACATTTAGGGTTACCCAATACGGCAAGATAAAGAAAATAGACCTCTTCTTCCACCCACTTGTCCTAACATGCCTCGTCAAAGGTATTCCAAATTCACAATCTATATCTTTTACCTTTTGAAATACATCCTCCCTAGTCAACGGTATAGGTGCCTTACCTTCTTCTGAATTCCCATTGAAATATTTTTTAGATCGCCGGTAAGGATGATCACGATACAACCATCTACAATGTCCCATATATGAATTTTTCATTCCATGCTTCAATCTTATGGAATCTGTGCTCTCTTCACAAATGGGACAACCAAGTTGTCCTTTAATGCTATACCCTGAGAGATTACTATACGCAGGGAAGTCGTTAACTGTGCCAAACAACATAGCTCTCAACTTGAATGTTTCTTTCTTATATGCATCATATACATCAACTCCATTCTCCCACAATACTTTTAAGTCTTCAATTAATTGAGCTAGATATATATCTATGTCATTTCCCGGTTGCTTTGGCCCAGAGATTATCATAGACATCATCGAATACTTGTGTTTCATGCATAGCCATGGAGGAAGGTTATATATAAACAAAATCACTGGCCATGTGCTATGGGTGCTGCATTGCATCCCATACGGGTTTATTCCGTTGGTGGCTAATGCAAGGCGTAGATTTCTATCTTCTTCCCCGAATTTAGAATACTTAATATCAGACTTCTTTTATTCTAGAGAATCAGCAAGATGCCGAAGCATGCCATCTTTAATCTTTTTATCTGCATGCCACCTTAAATTTCTCGCATCTTCTACATTATTATACAAGCACTTGAATCTTGGCACAATGGGAAAAGGCCATAATGCCTTCTTCAGGCTCTTTCCATTCTCTTGGTAGCACCACGCATTACACTTATGACACTTAGTTAGTGACTTATACTCATTCCTAACCAAAATGAAATCGTTGGGGCAAGCGCGTATCTTCTGATAGCTGAGGCTGACAGAGCGCAACACTTGCTTTGCTTTATACGTTTTGCTTGGAAACTTGTTTTCTTTCGGTAGCATTTTCTTAACAAGTAAAAGCAGTTTTGTGAAGCTTGTGTCGCTCCACCCATTTCTTGCCTTCAAGTTATACAGTTTCAACACTGCAGACAATTTTGTGAAATCGGTACAACCTTCACATAAAGGTGTCTCAACATCACACTTCAATTTGTCAAACATTTGAGGACAATCATTAAGTTCCCGTTCAATAGCATTCGTCATATCCTCAAGACGGTCAGCTTCACATGTACTTGTGTCAAAATTAAACAATCCACGACTTTTACTATGCCCTCGACTACTATTACTCGTATCTCTTGTCTCTCTGTGCTTTGTCCAGCACTTATAACTTTGATCGATTCCATTGATAATAAGTGGCTCTCACAATCGAATGGGTAAACCCACTTCAAAAGGCAACACTTAAGACAGGGACAAATAATCCTATTACGATCGTCAGTGTGCTCAACTGCAAACTTAATAAAATCTTCTACCACTTCCTAATATTCCTTTGATAGATGATTAGCGGACATCCATTCCTTGCCCATGGTCCCCAGCTAAGATGAATCATTTAGAGGAAAATGTGATCAGCAACTCAAAGATATTGTGAGAATTAAACAAAAATAGGAAGTCAATACATGAGGCACTATTAATCACATTTATCCCTCTTTAATTCTACTTGTTAACAACTAGTAATTCAATAAAAATTTACTTTGACTTCAATGTGCTATTCTATGTGAAAAAAAAATTGACAACATAACGGCTTAAAATTAAGCATTTCCTAGGATTTATGCCCTCTATTTGACTTCAAATAAAGTATTAAACAGCAAATCAACAGTAAGGCAATTTCAATAACAACATCTGAATTAACTAACATTCAATAATTTGGAAAAATATAAAACATAAGGCCCTCAAGTTAATTTCAATTACAAAAGCAAAGAATCTATGGCAAAAATAGAAAACATGACCCAAATAACTTCTTTTTTACACTAATTGTTATTAAATCCTCGCATATAGCCAGCAAGGCAATTTTAATCTAACTAGTTATGTACTTTTAGGTACTAACATATAGCAAGTTCTCTAGAAAGGCCACATTAAGCTTCCATAAACCAAAAATAAGCAATACTTAAATGCAAAGCAATGATCCCATTCAACCCATAAACCAACAACTCATGCGAGATGAAAAAACTCACTTATGAACAAACTGAATTTTTTTCCAATTCATTTTCCTACAATCACGAGATGAAGACTAACTTCCTGTAGTATATAAAATAAACTTTGTAGCTGAATACAAACGTTTCTTTCCACCTCACATGGATAAAAGTAGATAAAAAGGAATTAATTCTAATTCCCATATGATGAAAAAAGTAAAATGTCTTGAGAAGAAAATGATCCTATTTCACCGCTATGCATTGCTAACATCAAGAAAAATGCAACAAGAGCTAAGGCAGAAGAAACAACAAAATCAAATTAGTGATTTTAAAGAAGAACACGACCAACCTGAAGTAATAAAATCTGGAGAACACGCCGCGAACAAAACGTGATAATGCTCACCGATTGCAAAAGAGAAGAAACACACCACAGAGGGTGACAATGATACAAGAGGACCACAGTATAGAGGGCGATGATGATGGACGAGGAACCACAAAAACAATAGGGAAAGTTTGAAAATGATGTGGGGATGGTAGATTAGACTACTGGGAGGTCTGAGCAGGGCGTACAAAAGAGAATGGCGCTTGAAATTTTAAACCGAGTTGCAACAAAATGAAACAGTGTTAGGGATTATAAAAGGCAATAATTGATGGTTTTTCAGTGTAACCGTCAAATATGTAAAAGAAATATTTGACGGTTATTCATAAAAACCGTCAATTATTATAAAATTGACGGTTATAGGGAAACTGTCAAATATGTTTAGAAATACTTGACGGTTCCTTGAAGAACCGTCAAGTATTCATTTAGAATATTTGACGATTCTATAAGAAACCGTCAAGTATTCCTCAATTATTTGACCATTCCTATGAAACCGTCAAATTTTAATCTTATTTGATGGTTTTTTTTTATAACCGTCAAGTATGATGCGTTAAGTATTTCACATTCTGTAGTAGTTTTTCCTGAAATCATGATTTTGAACCCAAAACCATGGTTTCTATTTTTCCCTAGGTGTTTGCCAATTTTTTTTCCCAAACCATGGTTTGGGCAATTACCCAAGCATAGTTTTAATCTTAAATATAGGGTTTTTGTTGACTTTTTCTCATATTTTTCTCAAAATATTCTTATTGATTGTAACGTTTTTCACTAAAAGATAATTCTAATTATTTAATGTACATGATTAAAGAGGATAATTCAGGAAATCCGACACACATTTGTAACAAATAACTAACTTAACTATTTTTTTAATATCTTCAAATTAATTATCTAATTTTTATATTAAAAACCAGAGTTAATATCATTCAGCTATTCAAGGAGATGTAGGTAGAAATTGAACTAGCTGGGAAGAACATCCATAAGGAAACATGGTAACTATTTATTTGTATTTGAAAATCAAATAAATCTAAAATTCTATTTCACTCCAGAAGTACGAGGTAAATTCAAATTAACTTGTTTGTTGTTTAATTATAATATACACACACTGCCTTTACTCGTTAACATTTCATCCAGTATTTATTATAAGTTTCAAATAATTAATTTGTGTGTGACAATTAAAATTAATTAAAAGCAACAAATCTATAGGCTAGAAGTATACTTTTGCTTCCAAATATACTTTTATGAAAATGAGAAAAATGATAAAAAAGAATAAAGTAAATTCATTGATGAGGAAGAGCTCAAAGAAGAGTGCTACGGAGAAGTTACTCAAAAAAAAAAAAAAATCGTTTGCATACAGAATTGACTTGCTCAACTTACATAACCTCGTGACTCGGTTAGGACAAGTCACTCCCTCTTTCAACCCATGTTTTTTCTTTATTAGCATATAAGCCCCACTTATATTAGGCTTGGATCCTAATCCACCAAGCTTAGACTGGTAAATCCCAACAAAAGTCCTATTATAGCCGCTAATGTCTACTTCCCATTAGTAGGGGTGTTCAGCATCGACTCGTTCTGGTCCCGAGACGGTCCTGTCCCGGTCCCATCCTTGTCGCTTTTATTT
Organism: Neltuma alba; assembly: GCF_004799145.2. NCBI lineage: Eukaryota > Viridiplantae > Streptophyta > Magnoliopsida > Fabales > Fabaceae > Neltuma > Neltuma alba. The sequence goes on from NW_021635127.1 coordinate 297,591, forward strand.
TTTTAAAATTTTTATCATATTTATATAATGTCATTTTTTTTTTTAAGATCTGATACTATTATATGAAACTATAAACCCATTTATTTAGAGCTTTTATATTTGTTGATGATTTGAGACTATTGATTATTATAATTTTCAACAAGTTTTTATTGTGTTTAAAGCTTTTATTAGAGTTTTTAATGACTATTATATGTAATAATTTGAGCTTTTGTTTAAGGGTGCCCAAAAAAAATAAAAAAATAAAACTAAAAGATGTTTTTACAAGGGCTAAACCCAAAAAACTACAATTAAAAAAAATCAGATTTTATTGTACTCAATAACTAAAAAAATTTTAAAAAAAATAAATCGGGGCGTCCCGGTCCCGTCCCGTCCTGATCCGGACTAGGACAACACCGGGACGAGACGGGACACGGGACAACAAAGCTGTCCCGTTATTGTTCATCAAGACAAAACCGGGACGGGCCTGTCCCGGTTCCGATCTGTCCCGTGAACAACCTTACCCATTAGCATGTTCTTGTTCTCTCGTAGATTTTTTCACATGATTTTCAAATTAAAAATAAAAAAGGGAAATTTCTAATAAAATGATAGTTGAATTTGTAAAACCCCAAATGATCACTTAAACTTGCAAAATTCCATAACAGAAAAAATGACTAAATTGAAATTTTAAAATATTGATGAATTTACAATGTTGTCCTTTAATTCTTTTGAAGAAAACTCTCAAGTCACCTTCATTGGTTTGCTGACTATCAGAATTCCAGTGCCAGTGGCTGGCACTAGAGTTCAAGTAGCCGGAACTATATTTCAGATTTTTTAACTTTCATAATGTGATTAACAGCTCTTGTAATGATATTCATAGCTTCATTAATGTTATTAACAACATGTTTTTTAGATTTTTAAACTAGGATTTTTTTTCAACCTTCATAACATGATCAACAACTCTTGTGACAATATTCATAACTCTATTAATATTATTAACTATGTGTTTTTTAGGTTTTTAAATTGGGATTCTTTCAACTTTCATAATAGAGTTGTAAATATTGTTACAAGAGTTGTTAATCATGATATGAAAGTTGAAAAAATCCCAGCTTAAAATCTGAAAAATCATGTGGTTAATTGATAGTGTTACTGAAGTTGTGAATATCATTATAAGAATTGTTAATCACGTTATGAAAGTTAAAAAGAAATCATAATGTAAAAACTTAAAAAACACATGGTTAATAGTGTTAATGGAGTTGTGAAGATTATTACAAAAATTGTTAATCATATTATGAAAATTGAAAAAATGCCAGTTTTAAAATATGAAAAAAAACATTTGGTTAATAGTGTTGACGAAGTTGTGAATATCGTTACATGAATTGTTAATCATATTATAAAGTTCAAAAAATCCCAGTATAAAGACCTGAAAAACATGTGATTAATAACGTTAATGGAATAGTTAATACTATTACAAGAATTTTTCATCATATTATGAAAATTGGAAAAACCCCAAAAATAGTTGTTGATTGCTAGAGCTCCAACGACCACTTGTCGGAGCTTGGGGACTAATTGCCACCTGAACTCCATTGCCAGCAGGGTGACTTGGGAGGTTTTTTTAAAAAATAAAATAAAAGAAGACATTGCAAATTCACCAAAATTTCAAAATTCTAAGTTAGTCGTTAGACCTAATTTAGAAATTTGCAAGTTTAAGTAACTATTTGGAGTTTTACAAATTCAATAATCATTTTCATTGGAATTTTCCTTGCCAGAACTTTTTCTTTTCAATCAACTATTGTCTACTTACGTTTTTGTGCCAATTCCCTTTATATAGCTAGATTCCATATGCATAGTTTTTGGTTAGATTCATTGTCTCAGTTCATACAAATTTTTTTTATTAAGTATTTACATCAAATGTTGTTGATTAAGAATAGAGTGGAAAGAATATAATAGGTATTAAATAAAAAGGAACTTTATTGCTTTTTTTTTTATGCATATAAAAGAGAATTAAAGAACATGTAAATATCACAATCCAAATATGAAAATTTCAAATTTATTTATCTTTTATTCGGAAGTCATTTAAGTGTATTTCCTTGAAACTTTGAAATTTTTTTTTTTAAATTTCTTGATTATAAGCCATTCCATAACTACTCATAATTTCTTAAATATTAGCATTCACTAATGGTTAACACAGGGAAAGAGGGAAACATTAGATACAATGTATTGACTAGATGCATAGTATATTTGACAATTTAAATTAGCTCCTTTAATTAAATTAAAAATCATCCTCATAAGAATTAAACCTAAACTCACTCACACACACACACTCTCTCTCTCTCTCTCACACACATACACACGTGCACGCACATGTACATAGTTAAGGATATTAAAATGATTGTATGTGAATGAAAGCATTTGAGCTGCATTTCTTCTCTCTTTCTCTCCTTTTGTAAGGGCAATTGTTTCTTGGCTTGTGTGTGCGGCTAAGGGTTCTTGGCGACTTTCCCCTCTATGTTTGCTACATGAGAGTTTGAGTCAGGCATCTGTGTTTTCATGTCATCGTGTGTGCATTGTGATATTATAGAGGATGGATCATCTGTTGGATTTGATGTTGAATCACTCCGATCTAGTTTCCTAGTGTTGCGATGGAGGTATGTTTTGTCTAGAACTTATCAACTATTTCAATTTTCCTCTAGATCTGGCATGCAATGCTTTTTGGTCGGTGAGTTAGTGGTCTATTCACTATGATGGCGATGGTTTGCTTGATTTAAGGGGGGGGGGGGGAAATCAATTGACTATGCTGGTATTTGTTTTCTCTTGTATTGTTAACCATGAAGTTTGACAAAGCTTATGATGACGAGGATGATGATGGAGATGAAGAGGATTAAAGTAATCGTTTATTGATCTATGCCTATCAGATCAGCAAAATACCAAAGGTATAATGATGAGTATTTCAATTCTATTTTCATTTATACACACACACATCAAATCATATGATTAACCATCATAACAACTTATGCAAATCACCCTGATTGATTTTTTTTTTCTTTCAAATATTATCATAAAATCTTAGTAAATAAACCTACTTTATGGCAAAAGTATCATACAACCTATTAAGATCCATCACTGTTATCTTATTATCATGTTCATCTAATTAATTTTTAACAAAATCAATTTATAAATTTGATGGTGAATTTTCCCATTTTTGAAGATGATGTGGCAATGGACTTGGACTAGCAAAAGAAGTTCGAGCAAATCATCCCATGAATTTGCACGCTTATCAATTCCATGCTTTGATTTCATGTGTTTGGATGCTTTTATCCTGTAAAATCCTTTTGCACGAAACTTATGCATTGCTTTTAAGCATTTGTTATCAAGTTTACTAATAAAAATACTGACAAACATATTTTTTTCACATCTAAATGTGAGGTCTATCAAAACTATTTTCACATGCACCCCTATGATGACTATTTCTTCATCTATCCAAAAAGTTGGGTTTTCATTTTAGATTCGTCTGAAGGCTTTGAAACCAAATCAAAGAATGTCGTCTATTCAATAGTGACTTAGTATAACAAACAAAGGTTAGAACTATTGATTTTGCTTAAATGTTTTGAATCTAATTAAACAGCACCAATTGTAGATTATTGAACTTACATTTCTCCACAATCATAGTTAACTGTTTACGATTTCTAGTAAGATCATATTTTATGTGCTTTGGCAATAAAAGTTGGAGCTAAGAGGCATATATATTAGACGACAAAGCAATATGTCATCTTCTCTTAGATCCAATCACAACACTCACATTGGTGTTCTAACCACTGCATTACACGCAATTTCCACTGAAACAATATATTTTGTGTGAATTACAAGTTTACGTTTTGCTTATTATTCAACATCATGCATCTTAACATTTATTACTTTTCCAAATACATAGATGTGTTAGTATAATTGATAAAGATACAATTGTAAATTAAAGGGGCAACAATGTGGAACTACATGTCAGTTGTCATGAAACACAATTACGACTTAATTAATTTGCACCTTTTCATGTCTTACTTCATTTATAGAAAGATAAAGAATTTAAATAAGAAAATTCATGTATTTATGATCTTTTACACGTTGTGGTTTTTTTTTTTGGGTGAACTATAATTGATATATTTCTTTCTCATCAAATAATATTATTTGAACATGATGAATATATATAGAGAGAGAGAGAGAGGAGAAGAAGGTGCAGTGTGCTGATGCTCCCAATATACCTCCAAATTGGCCAGAATCCAAGTGGAGATCATCGAAGGTTTGAGATTGTTCTAAATTACACAGATAATGTTACTTTTGTCATTTGCATTATCTTCATTATTTTAAATGTTTCATATGCTGAATGATTCACTCGTATATTTTATTGAAAAGAAAGCATTACAATATATAGGCATCCAGTTATCTCACAAAGAGGAGAATAATTTGGTGATTACAATCAATATTAATGAACCAGAATCAGAGAAGATAATCTAGGCAGATAAGATAGGAAAGTATCCGTTTAAAATCTCCTATAATCAAGGCTAACAATCAGGATAGGATCATGGGCTTTTATTTCTAACACTCCCCCTCAAGCTAGAGAGTATATGTCAATCATTCCTAGCTTGCTTCAAAGCCCTTCAAACTTGATTCTGGCCAAAGATTTGGTCATGATGTCCGCTATTTGATTTGCTGAACGTACATAGCCCAAATTAATGATGCCACCCTCTATCTTTTCTTTAATAAAGTGCCTATCAATCTCCACATGCTTCGTCTGATCATGATACACTAGATTTCTTGTCATCTCAATGCTTGATTTGTTGTCACACCACAAATTTAATGGTCCTTCATATGGAAACTTTAGCTCTTTCAAAAGTCTGATTAGCCAAATTCCCTTGCACACCCCAAGGGCCTGTTTGGTTTGAGGGGAGGGGAGGGGAGGGAGGGGAGGGAAGGGGAGGGGAGGTTTTATCCTCACCTTGTTTGGTTTGATTAAAAGGAGGGGAGGGGAGGGTATTTAATGATCCCTTGTTTGGTTCAAGGAGGGGAGGGGAGGGATAGTAATAATCAATTTACTATTTTACCCTTACATATTAGTTTATGTTTTTTATTGATATATTATATAAATTAATTTACATCTTAATTTAAATTATATAATTTAATAAAAATTCAGTCTTATCATGTTAATATGTGTATTAAAAAATTGGTATAGTAATTTTTTATTCTAATTAATATAATAATATATTTAAAATAATCAAATTAACAAATTTTATATGCTCTAAGAAAAATGAAATTTTATTTTCTTTAGGCTATCTTTTTTTCTAGCTTTAAAATATATTTAATAAATAATATATTTATAAAAAAATTAATTTTATATATTATAATTTTTTATTTAAATAATTTTTTATTTTTAAATAATTTTTATAATATATTTTTAATTATAATAATGTATATTTTTTTTACTTAGGATAATATATTTTTTATTTGAAATAAATATTATAATAATATATTTTATGGGTATAAGTGGAATATTAAAAAAACCATAAGGGCATAATGGTCCAAAATTTTGGCTCCCCTCCAAAAACCCCCGATTTGGAGGGGAGCCAAAATGGGGGAGGGGAGGGGACATTTTAGCTCCCCTCCCCTCCAAAATTTTTAACCAAATGAGGGGAGGGGCTCATTTCCCCTCCCCTCCCCTCCCCTCCCCTCCAACCAAACACACCCTTAACTCTGCTCAGCACTATTTCTAGACACCACTGTTTGTTTCTTGTTTCTCCATGTAACAAGATTTCCCCAAACATAGGTGCAATACCCTGTAATTGATCTTTTGTTATCTATAGACCTTCCATGATCGGCATCTATGTAGATTTCTATATTCCTTACACTTCCTTTTTTGAAGTAGATTCCTCTTTCGGGGTTGAGTTTGAGGTAGTTTAGGATTCTATACACTACCTCCATGTGCTCTTCCTAAGGTTGGTGCATGAACTGGCTTACTACTCCAACCGAATGACTGATGTCCGGTTGAGTATGAGTCAAGTACATCAGCTTTCCCACAAGTCTTCTGTACCTTTTAGAATCAACTGGTACTCCTTCTAGTTTGACTTCAAGATTACATGAATCTTCCATGGGGGTTTCATTTGGTTTTGCTCCAAGCATTCATGTCTCTTGGAGCAAATCCAATGTATACTTTCATTGAGACACATTGATACCTTTTCTAGTTCTTGCTACCTGCATTCAGAGGAAATACCTCATTTGTCCTAGGTCCTTCACCTAGAATTCTTTCGCTAAGGCCTTCTTTAGTTGGATGATAGATTCCTCATCATTCCTTGAAATGACTATGTCATCTACATATACAATTAGGACAATTACTCCTCCATTATCATGCTTGACAAATAGAGTATGATCAGCTTGTCCTTGGCTGTAGCCTAAGTTTCTGACAGGTTTAGCGAATCTATCAAACCAAGCTCGCGAAGATTGCTTCAACCCATATAGATATTTCTTGAGCTCGTAAACTGAATTGTGTGGAGCTAATAATCCTCTGAGATGTCCATGTACACTTCCTCCTCTAAGTCTCCATTTAGGAATGCGTTCTTTACATCTAGTGGTAGTAACAGACAAGAGTACTTTGATAGTGTTGAATTTTGCCACTAGTGCAAAAGTTTCTTGGTAATTAATTCCGTAAGCTTGGGTGTTCCTTTTTGCAACCAACTTGGCTTTGTATTTGTTTATGCTTCCATTAGGATTAAGCTTGTGAGTGAAAATCCACCTGCACTCTATTGGTTTCTTGCCTTTAGGAAGAGCTGTGATTTCCCATGGGTTGTTTTCTTTTAAGGCTCTCAACTCTTCTTCCGCTGCCTGTTTCCAGTTAGGGTTGGCCATGGCCTGTTGAAATGTATCTGGTACTTTGATCTGTGAGTTGTTTACCACAAAGTTCTGCATTCTAGTAGATAAATTGCCATATGAGACAAACCTTTGAATAGGATGTTGAGTACAAGTCCTTACCCCCTTTCTGAGTGCAATAGGCCATGCCAACTCTTCAGGATCTAATATTGGGTTGGAGTCATGGTGTTGCCTTGGAATGAGAGGGGATCTACTGTTGTTGTTGTCCTCTTGATCCTGTTGAACATCTTCTCTACCTATTCTAGGATTCAACTCCCCAATTTCCCTAGTTTCAATTTCAGCATTAGTCTCCTTAGTTTGGGGTGTGTTTTGTGGATTTACAGTGGTCACAGGCTCAGGTAGGTTATGTACTAGTTCTGGGTTCAGGTTGGGCAGGTGGTTGAGGTGGTTGAGTGAGTGTATGAGGTGTAGAATCCACATTTAGCCATTCTATGCTTGTATTCTCCCCCTGAATGGGTAATTTGGGGTAATAAGCATCGTCTTCTAGAAGACAGTATCTTTGGAGATGGTGAGTTTCCTGGAAGTGGGACAATAACATTTATAGCCCTTTTGAGTAGAGGAGTATCCTAAAAAGATACACTTGTTGGCCTTTGCACTTAATTTTCCTCCATCGTGCTTATACACAAAGACAACACATCTAAAAACCTTTTGGGGAAAAGTAGTTATAAGAGGTGGGTTGGGATAGGTTTCGAGAAGTTGTTGAATAGGGGTATGGAAATTAAGAATTTTGGATGGCATTCTGTTAATAAGATAGGCTGTGGTTAACACGGCATCTCCCCAAAACACATCAAGAACGTTTTGTTCCATCATAAGGGCTCGTGTCAACTCTAATAAGTGTTTGTTCTTCCTTTCAGCCCCACCATTTTATTGAGGTGTATATTCCTGATGGTGAGTCCCCTGCTGATCAAGGAACTCCTAAAATGATCCACTAAGGTATTCTTTGGCATTGTCGCTTCGGAACACTTTAATAGAGCTTTGAAATTGGTTTTCGATAAAGGAATGAAAAGTTTTGAATATTTGTAGGACTTCGGATTTTTCCTTCATCATGTAAACCCATGTAACTCGGGTATGATCATCAATAAACATAACAAACCATCTTGCATGGCTCAGATTTTTAATCTTTGTTGGTCCCTATATATCGCTATGGATTATTGTGAAGGGGGTAGTAGGTTTATAGGTTTGTTTAGTATAGGAGGATCTAGTTTGTTTTTCAATTTGGCAAGTTTCACACTGAAATGGAATAGAATCTTTATTGAAGAAATGAGGAAACACATGCTTCATATAATTAAAACTAGGGTGGCCTAACCTATTGTGCCACAAGAGTACCTCAGTATTATGAGACTTAGATCTAACCAGCGCCTTTCTAGCTCCTTTATTCTTGATGCTCGTGCCTTCAAGGTAATAGAGTCCATCCCATTCTTTAGCAGCAATCCCAATCCTCTTCCCCAATGTCAAATCCTGAAAAATATAGCGATTAGCATAAAAAACGGCTTGACAATTATGACTGTGAGTCAATTTGCTCATAGATATCAAGTTACACGTGAGGACAGGAACAAACAACACCTTGTATATTTCCAAATCATCAGATAAAGCAACAATTCCAATTCCCTCAACCTTTGTAAATATGCCATTAGCCACTTTCACCCTAAGGTTTTCATGACAATATTTAATTTTTGTGAATAAGGATTTGTTACCAGACATGTGATCGGTAGCTCCAGAGTCAACAATCCAAGTGTCTTCACTAGTCACCATAGCATTAAGGGCTACAATGGAATTACCTGATTGCACCAAGTTGACATTGGGAATTGCTTTTGATTTATTCTGCTTTCCAAGGATTCTGCGCAGTGCTTACAGTTATTCCTTGCTCAAGTGATCGTCCTCTTCTCCTTTCCCCTCAGAGGAGGCTTGATAGCTTCTTCTATCTTGTCGCTATTTCTGTTTTCCATTAGGTGGTTTTCCATGCAATTTCTAACATTCATCTTTGGTATGGCCTTTCTTGTTGCAATGGTTACACCACTTGTTGCTCTTCCTTTCATTCTGTTCTATTGATGGTAGACCTTTCATAACTAAGGCTAATCCTTCCCTAGGAATCTGACTTCCTTGAGTAAGTTGTCTTCGACTTTCCTTAAACTTAACCATATTGAAGACTTCAAACAAGGAAGGTAGGGGTTTTAATGCCATAATTCTTCCTCTTCCTCAAATGCATCAGTAAGCCCCAATAGGAACTCAATGGTCCGTTCTTTTTCAACCAGTTGCCTATAGTATGTACTGGGCATCTTTAACATTCTTCCATGGGTGAACTTCAAAGAGAACAAGTTCCTGCCAAATCTGTATTAGATTACTACAATATTGGGTCACAGTTAAGTTACCTTGCTTCAGATCTCCAAGTTGTTTTTTTAGTTGGATCAAGGCTGTGGTATTGTCAAAGGTGGAATATGTGCGTTTAGTTGCATCCCATATCTCTTTGGTAGTCTTGGCAAGAAGATATCGTTCACTAATTTCAAGAGTCATAGAATTACATAGCCAAGTCATTATCTGATTATTTTCAGCAAACCATATGTCAAAGGTAGGATCATTAGGAAGAGCTTAAGGGGCCTATCCATTAATGTATTTCTCCTTTCTCCTTCCCCGCAAATACATCAACACACTCTGTGACCATTAAGGTAGTTGCTGCCATTGAGTTTATGGTTAATTACCATAGTTTGAGTTTCAGTGGCAGATGACAAATCAGACACTATTGCAAATGTTTTTGAGGTGGAAGAGGTTGAAGAACTATTGTTTTATGTCTGTGAGTTAGTGCCAGACATGAGGGCTGTTGGGTGGATTCTCATATTTGTTGACTTCCTTTGAACAAAACCAAAAAGAGGGGGAAAATTGTTGCTATCCATCTTTTGCTGCGACGGCGAGTAGGTTTCACACGCAAGGAGAGCGGTGGCTTGTGGGCCTCACGTGCCGCTCTATTCGTCACCGGAGCTCTGGGAAGTACTGATCAGTGGCCTCTAAGGACGACTAAAGGGGTAGTGTAGTCCACCCCCTTCTCCTTCTGAGGATCTGGTACTGCCTCTCTCACTCTCTCACTGTGATGTTTCCAGTGCACAACGATTCTGAGTTCGGATCGAACCCAAAAGCTTTGATACCATGTTTCATATGCTGAATGGTTCACTCATATATTTTATTGATAAGAAAGCATTACAATATATAGGCATCCGGTTATCTCACAAAGAGGAGAATAATTCGGTGATTACAATCAATATTAATGAACTACAATCAGAGAAGATAATCTAGGCAGATAAGATAGGAAAGTATCCGTTTAAAATCTCCTATAATCAAGGCTAACAATCAGGATAGGATCATGGGCTTTTATTTCTAACATTAAACATTCTTGATATCTTGCTAAATTAATTAGGTTCAATGGGATGAACCCATGATAATTCCAAAGCCAAAGAGGGTTTCTCCATGAGAAATAGAACCCATTGTAGCTTCTAGTGTTGGAAACATTTCTGATCCAATAACAGTTAAGAATTGAAGATTCAAGCCTATTAATATCCCTTCTTCTAGTAAGAGTAATCTTCAATCCAAAATAACTCTTATAATTTGATAAATCTATTTGTTGACTTATCATTAACATGATTATGAATTTCACTACATATAGAAATTACTTCCAACTCAACTATTTCTCCATCATTGCACATTAACAATAGCTCAAGAATGTGAACTGAACAGTGAAGAATTACCACTACCATGGGAACTCCTTTACCAGCAACCATTACCACTTGATGTAGTGTTTGTTATAGTTTCTAAAAAGTTAGTGGCTGGTGATCCATTTATAATATTCACAAGACAAGTTCATAAGTATGTCTCCTTCACCTATAAACCTATTATAGGGACTAGAGCATACTACTCTCAGTTCTTAATATAAGATATAATTAACTGATTTGAAGAAATTAAGAAAGTTAAAAAATTACTGAATTATAGCATATGTTGCATGATATTTTTAAAATATTCATGTGTGTTATTAGATTATATATAAGTTTATAAGTAAAACTAATTAGTTTGGAAAAAAACTGACAAATATAATACTTTAAAATAATTTGTTTAACTGTCTTAATTCTCTAAAATAGTCAACTAAGTCTTATATTAAAGACAGAAGGTAGTAGTTGCTTTTTTATTTCTTTCTTTTGTTTCACTTGTTTATTTCATGCATTTTATTTCTTGGTGCTATAATTTTGATTTGTGTGCCTTACATGCTTTATTCGAGAAGTGAAAATAGAGAGCTCTGGTTTGAAATTTCGAGACATATGCATGGCCACATCATGCGATAATTTTCATTGGAAATATTTTGTGTGAATTACAATCTCAGATTTTGCTTATTAATTATTCAACATCAGGTACTTATTATTTATTACTTCTACAAATGCATACATATTAATATAATTAATAAAGGAACAATCATAAAAGAGTGTGATAACGTGGAACTTCATGACATTTGTCATTAAACACAATAAATTGTACCCTTTTCACATCTTGCTTCATTAGAAAGGTAGAATTTAAATAAGTTGTATCCTTGGCTGATTATTTATGTTCCATGTAAATTTGTGCATTTATGATCCTTTACACGTTGTGGTCTTTTTTTCGGTGAACTACCATTGGTACGTTTCTCATCAACAAATAATATTATGCAAAAATGATGAATATATAGAAGAAGAGCAGAAGTTGCAGTATGTTGATGTTTCTGAAGACGAATGTTTAAATAATGAAGTCTGATAAAGTTCATGCTGGAGATGAAGATCAAGACGATGCAGATGCTTCATGGATCCTTCATCGTAGCATGTTAATCTTACCAAATCATCGACATACCAAAGGTATGTTAATGTACCATTTCACTTCATTTATATTCATTTTCACACGCACTTCAAATCATTATTTGTACCAACACAGCCAAAAATACAGTTCATTAGACTTTACACATAAACTCAAGCATAGGGGGTTAGAAATTACAATAATATAGGTTTATTGTTAAGATAATTTTTGCTTCTTTGGAATTTTTCTAATGGTTAAAATGTGTATCATCATAAGATCTTCAATGAGGAGAAGGTGGAGATAAATTTGAGAACATTAATGTAATTAAGTTGTTCTACATTTGAATTCTTATGTCTTACTTTAACTTCATCACAAAATATATTATATAAATCTCACTATATCTCCGTCTTATGTGGGATTTTCAAGTATTCCTCATCTATGCATAGGTTTTGAAAATGGCTAGCAATTCTATTATTTATGGAGTTTGTAGTTTGAATGAATGGTGAAGGTGGTGGACATTGATGGTATTAAACTAATTTATCCAGAATTTATGTTGTGAAAATGTTAATGTTATATTGTATATATGCTAATTATAGTTGTAAATTTATACTTTGTTTAGCTTCTGCTAAGTAATTAAAATTTACATAATTATAATGTGCAGAGACTCATGAGATATGCCTACTAGTAAAAGGGTTGGATCACAATTCTAAGGTAAAATAGCGTATCGTTGTTCAAGATGTGGTGAGACCAGACATACTTGAAAGACTAGCAGAAACCCCAAACCATTCTGACATTCAACATATTCCTCTTTTAGGTTTTAAAGACAGATGTTTGTTATTTTGTATATGAATGTATTCAACTTATATTTTTTTGAATGGTTTGGAGAAGCAGCTGTTATGTGCATATACACAATCTATATAGGACTTTTGAGATGGGTTTAAATATTGTTATTGTGGCTTTTTGTAATATGAAGTAAATGGATGAAAAATTAATTGGCAAGTATGTAAATGTAACTATACTTTGATAAATGTTATATTTATATAAACAATATGGGAAATTTGTGTTGTTAATTGTCTTCTTGTTGCTATGCATATTAGAGTTGTGAACTATATATTGTCACCTGCACCTTTTTTCATATATCATCAATATGGAAAAGGGAAAATCAAGGATAAATTCTCTTAGAAAAATTAATTGGCAAATGATCCTTAGGATGATCGGTTGCACACAAAAAAAAAGTTCCGTATAAGAGAAGTTGAGTTGCAGATAGAAAAGATAATTTGCACAAAACATTATTTAGAGATAGAGGAACAATTTGCATATAAGAAAGATAACTTACATATAAGGGAAGATGTATTGCACACAATAAAAGTTCAGTTTCACAAAAAGAAAAGGAAAAATGTCATTTAAGTCTCATAATGTGGACTTAATTTATAATAAGTCCCAAGATATTCTGAAATTTGTTTCCAGTCCCCCTACCCGTAAATGAAAATAAGTTTGAAAGTAAAATGTCTACGTTGCCCATCAAAATTTTAGTAGGAAGAAAGGGGTCGATTGAGTTTTTTTACAACTGCATATATGAAAATTTACAACAACAAAAAAAAGGAAAATAACAACTGAAGACATAAAAAATTTATAATAGATAATAGAATATTAACAACTCTACGTATGAAAATTTATAACAAATAATAGAAGATTAATAACTTCACATATGATAATTTATAACAAATAATTGGAAAATAACAGCTGAAAATATGAAAATTTACAACAAATAATAGAATATTAATAACTCGGCATATGGAAATTTACAACGCAATAAAAAATTAACAATTGCATATATGTGAATTTTAACAAAAACAAAAAATAATAGAAAATTAGCAACTCCACATATGGGAATCTACAACAAATAATTGGAAAATAACATGGAAATATGAAAATTTACAACTGATAATAGAGTATTAATAATTCTACATACGATAATTTACAACAGATAATAAAAAATTAACAACCTCACATATGAGAATTTACAACAAATAATTAAAAAGTAACAACTAAAAATATGAGAATTTACAACAAATAACAGAAGATTAACAACTCCACATATGAAAATTTCCAACACAATAAAAAATTAACAACTGCATATATGAGAGTTTATAATAAAAAGCAACAAATAATAAAAGATTAACAATTCCATGTATAAGAATTTAAAACACAATAGAAAATTAACAAATTCATATATGAAAATTTATAAAAATAATAAAATATTAACAACTCTACGTATAAAAATTTACAACAAATAATAGAAGATTAACAACTTCACATATGAGAATTTATAACAAATAATTGAAACATAACAACTAGAAATATGAAAATTTATAATAAATAGCAGAAGATTAACAACTTCACACTATTACAAAAAAGAGTTTTCACGATGCTAATTTACGGCGATTATTAGAAAAAACATTGTAAAAAATATGACAGTGGCATTTCTGTAATTATAGGCGGACTTTTAAAGCCGTTAAAAGTATTTTTTACGGCGGTTTTTAAAAAACCTCCGTAAAAAATACTTTTAACGGCGGTTTTTAAATAACCTCCGTAAAAAATACTTTTAACGGCGGTTTTTTAAATAACCGCCGTAAAAAGTCTATCAGAATTTTAAAATTCATCGCGCTGCGCGATAGTTTTCACTTTTCAGAGTCAGAGCTCATGGTCCCCCTACCATTCTCACTTGATTTTCTCCCTCCTCCTACATTTGTCGGCGTTTATCCATTGCTTCTATCATTTCCGCCATGTTCTTCCATCACCGTCGCTGTCACTGTTGCTGTTGCCGTCACCATCACCTCGTCCTCTTCATTCTTATTTGTGAGTTTTTCACCTCCATTCTTTCCGTGGATTTCATAGTTTTCTTGGTTTGATATAATTATTTTCTTTGGTTAAAAATATGATGCTTAATATGAGTTTAAAGAGATCTGATTTTTAGCAAATCTAAGTCTTTGATTTTATCAGATCTGAGTCTTTGATTTTATCTTTATTAAATCTTAGTTGCTTCGATCTGGTGGCCGAAGGTGAAGCTAAGTGACGCTATTACGGCGGGAAAGAATCTCTATTTACTCCATCAAAATGCTTTTAACTGGCAAGCGACTTCTTTTGAGGCTTTGTTCTCTTGTTCCCTCCTGATCCGTAGGATGAAACGTAGCTTAAAGAAACAAAAATTTTCCACGGTGGTTATTTATATAACTGCCGTGAAAAGTCACATACCACGACGGTTTAAGAACCGCCGTGAAATCCTCTACATTTTACGTCGATGGCATAGATGTCGGTCTCAAAACCACCGTAAAAAGTTTATTTTAACCGCCGTTAAATATATTTTTTGTAGTAGTGTCATGTAGGGAAATTTATGACAAAATAGAAAATTAACAACTGCATATATGAGAATTTATAACCAAAAAAATAGCAAAATAACAACTTATTTTCCTATTATTTGTTATAAATTTTCATATTTTCAGTTGTTATTTTTCTATTTTTTGTTACAAATTCTCATATATACAGTTGTGAAAAGCCCTAATCAACCCCTTCCTTTTGCTAGAATTTTGATGGGCAAAATGAATATTTTACTTTCAAACTTATTTTCATTTAGGAGTAGGGGGATTGAAAACAAATTTCAGAATATCTTGGGACTTATTACAAATTAAGTCCACGTTATGAGACTTAAATAACATTTTTTCCAAAAGAAGATGTAGCATAAGGGAAGATAATGGTACCCAAGAAAAGACTAATTGCACTTAAAAGAAGTTAAGTTGCATAAAATTTTTAGGACCAATAAAAGATTTATCCCAATTTTTTTTTGTGGAAAATTCATGTGATTAATTCCCTCACTACCTTCTTCTTAATTATTTTATTGCTGTTGTTATTATTCATACTTTAGTTGTGAATCTAGATATGGACACTTGCATAATTTTCATACGTCAACAATGTGGAAAATTCATGTTGTTAATTCTCTTAATCTTCTTGTTAATTGTCTTGTTTTTGTTGTCATTATGCATACTTGAGTTGTGAATCCTGATATAAAAGCGAGTGCTTTTTACGCACACAGAGATATAGATCAATAATTTGGGAAATTCATGTTGTTAACAACTCATATTTCTTATTAATCGTCTAATTTTAATTGTTAGCATGGAAAATTTAAGTGGTTAGATTTTGTCATAAGGACACGCATAAATAATTGACGTTAGTTGCCTTAATTTTTTTTATTAATTACCTTAATTTAGTTGTCAATGTGCAAAGTTGATGTGGAAAAATTTGGCTGCAAATGCGCATAGTTTTACTTTCATCAGAAGTTTTAATTTTATACAGTAAAGCCCTAATCAAACTGCTTTTTCACCTACAAATATTAATGGCAAAATAATCTTTTTCTTGGGACTTACTTTTAATAAAGTCTCTTCTGTGAGACGCGATATAAATTTCATGTGTACAAGTTTAAACAATACAAAGTTTTTTTTTCAAAAATAAAATTTCAATAAACCCGTTTTAATTTTTATAAGACGTTAAACGCCTACTAATCTAGACCGAGTGGGATCACACCACAAAAAAATAAAACTCCCCCCAAGAACAATTTTCTCAATACATACAATAATCGAATTCAAGTTCTCGATTAAAAGCAGCAAGCAACAACCAGTTTGAACCAACTTACATCGAAAATGGCACATGCATGTTCCCCGCAAGAAATTCTTTGCTCAAAAAATAACATTTAATCGCTATTATATCTTATCATCAAAATCACATCAAAGTAACTAAATTTTTATTATTTTTTTCAATTCATGGTAAAATTAATTTATTTCCCCTCCATTCCTATGTACCAAATGGACTTTAGTCTTCTTTGTCCTGCCAACTAGTAAATTCTCAGCTAGTTAACCCAATACCTAACGGGAAAATTATTAAAAATAAATAAAGGCAAGTCAAGCGCAATATGCTAAATATAGTCCAAAATAATATGAAAAAGAAACCCATGTGTGTCTTCTAAAGTAAGTTTGATTAAAAGGAACCAGCAGCTTTCCTCAACCTTAATTACATGCCCTGACAGCAGCAAGATAAATTCTGGAATCTTAGTCAATGTACAAGGTGAAGTATAGTACCACTTTCCTCATCCCTTTAGGTTCTTAGGTGATAACAGATCTCAGTTTGCTTGGCTCAACCTTTATCAACATTTGAAACCACCACAGGCAATAGCCCATAATATTACGATTATGATGAGGATTCCTCCTCCCATCATTAGCTTCATTTGAAGACTCTGTAGCCACATCTTCCGTCTAAGCTGCCTTCCTTGCCTCTGGAAGCTATCAGCCTAAAATTAAAATGAAAATAGAATCAATCACATCCGTGGATATTATATTGAGGAAATATCCCTATTCTGCTCCTGACAGATGGGTGAACCTTCTATTTGGTTCTCCACAGATCATCTCTTTTGTTTCCCTCCCTCAACTATTAAAATCCTTTTTTCACTCAAAAATCTAATGCCAAATCTCTAACAAAATGCAGACTTGAATGTTACTTGTCAGCTATTATGTGGGCCAGATGTGCTATTGGTAACATCCAAGTCTGCAGATTATTTCGTTTGGTAACCTGATGACTGAGTGGATGACCATCATTGAAGTTTATCTGCTAGAGACCAGAATACAGGTTTCCTCTAAGTTTATTCTTCAAACCCGCATGGATAAACCAGGGATACTACATGCCTGGAACTGAAGGCTTTCAGTTTTATCCACTAAAAGTTCAATCTTCTCGCCACGATCCAAAACCTGTCATCCAGAAAGTGTAAAGATTCTTATTAGAGTGCTAAATAATATTGAGCAGTAACTTAATGCCTCACTTGATTGAGCAAGAACATTAAGTTGGTGATGCCAACGATGGCAACAAGAGTCATGTTGCAATGAGTAAAATCCTTCAAACAAATTGTATCAACAAAAACCTAACGCATTGCATTAGTGAAAGCAAGCAAATGCAGTATTTATTTTAACTTCCACAGATTATATCCTTGAGGAAAAGGCTCCTTCTTAAGGGGCAAGTATTAATATATGGCAAGTTAGGGGCAATTAGGGAAATAGCAGGGAGAGGGTAATTTGGGGATTTAGTGTAATATCTCTGGAGCACAGATGTATTGAGGTGTCTAGTGAAATCAAATACAGTTTCCTTTACTTTTCCTCTTCTACCGGTATCACAAGGTGCCCTTAACTAGTTGCAGAATAAATGGAAGATATAGACTTGGGAAAATCCCAAAAAAATGACTATTAAATTTCAAAATTCTAAACCAAGAATTACTACAAAAATGTGTTGTCATTTGCTTTTTGAGTGTAGTCATTTTCTTCACAAGTGTAGTAACCAATACTGATTTGGAATTTTAAAATTCAACAGTCATTTTTTTTGAGATTTTCCCTATAGACGTTCAGCATTAAATCACTATCAAGGCATAATTGAATTAAGCAAAATTTTCCAATAAAGTTTTCTTACCAAACTACTAATTCATTTTTGTCCTCTACGTGAGGGTTAAAAAAAATCCACTGTAGCCTTAGGTAGGCGTCCCTCGTGGGTCTTCAAAAGGAATTAGACGATACTCTACAGTCAAAAGAGTCTCTATTTTTTTTTTTTTTGTGGGGGGGGGGGGGGAATACAACGCTTCTGTTACTATTCATCAAGCACTTTAAATTTTCTAAATGCATGAAACACCCACCCCCAAAGGGATATGTTTTAAATTGCGGATATCAGTTAAGTTGGACACACCAGGTCCAAGAACATTTGACAATTTTTAAGTGGGGTGGGAAGTTATTCACAGATTTATCTCACCAAGAAAAGGGAAAGTTTATTAGCTATGCAAATAGACACCAATGATAGCTAGCATAACAGGCAAGGCAGAAGTTTGATTTAACCCAAACCTCTGAAGAACACAGGTCATGCAGTTCCAAATGATTCATCACACAAGCAGGTAATGAGAACCAGCAACAGCCCAATCAAGAGGGCTTCGTTTAACACAATCTACATTCATCTCTCAACTATATTGCAGTTCCATAATCGTATCACAAAACCAAGAAAGCACTCTCTTTTTCTTTATTTATTTTTACAAATATAATGTCTTTTCATCATTAATCTTTGTATTATCTTGGAGCGAGAATTTACTGGGAATCAGATCAACAAAAGAGGAATACTTGTAAGTCAGAGGAAAGTAGCAAAAAGGTTTCTTCAGCCAAGAAGGCGTGCTTGAGTTCGAATATAAATCACCATAGCATTAAAACCACTTTAAATGGTAACACAGCAGAAGAGATGACACTGAAAAATGTTCAATGATCTTAAATAAAGTAAAAGAACAATTCATATTTGTAATTTTATAATCATAACACTTGATCTAAACCATAATTTCTATAATTTAATGCAACTATATATATGACATTTTTTGGGGCAGCCATCAAATTGACATAATTTAATTCATAAAATAGTAATCATCCCAAACAATATTCAAGTCAAGCCTATAACATCATTATGGGGGGGGGGGGGCCTATAAGCAGACACCACTATCTCATTCAAACTAAGTCCAGAACCCGAACTGACAGCATATGGTAGAAACAATAAGTCTAGAACCAACATCTATATAATTATAATAACACAAAAAAAGTGTTTTTAGGTGTGTGTCAACATACGGACTTCATACCTTCTCAATATTGTCAATCATTATCCCCTTGACCTCAGTTATTTGAGCCTTTAATTTTGACAGTTTGCTCATTTCTTCTGGATGGTTCATGCAGTACTGCATATGCTCCTTAAGTCTTGGCCTGTGTAACAAGATAAAAACATATACTGGATGAAGACTTTAATGACTTAAAACACCACCAAACTATGATGAAGGCAACAATTAACAAAAAAATCTGAAATAGGATAAAGGTTAACAAACCCAAATTCTCTGTCTAGACTATAGGCAATGCTAAATCTGTCTTCAAATAAAAACTCATCATCATCCTCATCATCGGCCAATGGATGGGCACCTTCATTCTTAATGCTTTCACCATAACGCTGTTTAAAATCATCCTTCACACGTTCAAGAAATACAAAAGGCACACTCCGCCCAATAGATTCACCAGCAACAACAAGGAAAACTGCACCGAAGGGAAAAGCTTTCAGACAAGCTTTCAGACCCAACCAATTGTACACAATAAAAAAATAAAAAAAAAAGAATAATCAAATACCAAATCCATTGTCAATGAGGAAGTTAAATGTGTATCCATCACATGAGTATGTGTATTTGCTGCTATTCGAAGGCAGCTTCTGCAAGCATTGAACAGCAATGGTACTGAAATTTCCTGAATATGAAGTGTGCTCTGCCAACACGACAGTCCCTTTTGCAACGAAGCTATAAACTAAACCCCTTTGACTCATCTCCAAGAAGCTCCAGGACCAGAATATAATCAAAGTCAGGCCCCAAAACGCAACAACGACCTACGAGTAGATCCGAAATATAATCCAATAAAAATGTCAGAACTATCAAACACCCCTCCCTACAACAGCCCTGGTAGAAAATTAAGCCCTAATTTGTGTAAGTAGGAAAAACCCCCGCGAGTGCAAGTAATGCAATCAATGTTCAATCCCCGAAGCAAAATGAGCATTCACGAAGAGATGCAATCTAGAGATCCACATTCAGTATAATGCCATGATAAGACCCAGTCTACGAGTTGCAAGAAATCAAATTCAACAGCCTATTTCCTAATTGTTTCTCAAATTTTCGTGAAAAGTAAAAGAGAATGCACAAATCCCAATTGGAAACAGACCAAGTTCTTCCAAATATGATGATGGAGAATTCATAACTACCCAACCCCGATCTAATAAGAAGAAAACTCGGATGAGGTGAAACAAATTATGTTGGAGAAAATCAAACGCAGATAGAAATACACAGAGAACCTGGGCTTGCTTGCCGAGTACTGATCCCCGGTAAATGATTCAGGAAAAACGCTTGTAAATCAACTTCGACGCGACGTGGTGACGTGGTGAAGCTGCGAATGAACTTCGATCAAGAAGTGCTGATCAGAGATTGGTCGTCTATTTGGGCACTTTTTTTTTTTTTTATTTTTGCGCCAATGATTTGAATTTTGGGCATATATTTTAAAAAATATGTGGCTCGGATATAATATTTTATAAACTAAAATATATTTTAATCTTTTAATTTTGAATAAGATTTCAATCTAGTTTTTAAACTTAAAAAAAATATAGTTTTAATATTTTAATCTTAAAACTGTTAATAAAAAATATTATATTGAGATCTTGAACATTAATAAAATATTCTCAAATGCTAACATTTTAAGTTCAATTTTTAAAATAACTATGATTGTTATGAAAAAAATCATCATTAAAGATTAACAATTTTAGGGTTGAAAAACTAAAAATATTCTTTCTAAAGTAAAGGAATTAAACTGAAACATTATATAAAAATAAAGGATCAAATACATACTTTAGCCTATTTTATGAAAATATTGTTAAAATATTTTATAAATTAAAATTTTCTAAACTAAACTGCCCAAATTAAGTTTTAAATACTTAAATTCGAGAATTTATATTTTTGTATTATTATAATAATATTTTATAAGATATTATCACTACATTTCAACTATTTTTTTCTTGAGTACAAATATCTTTCTATTAGAAATAATCCTATTCAAAACATTATCAGGTATAAATATAGACATATCTTTCAATAAAAATTTGAATATTGATTTTCCATATTATGAAATACCAATCATTTTTATCAAATTCAACTCTCATTAGTTGAACTAATTCATTTTTTATTTCATATTTAAAGGGTGAAGAAGGGATCTTGAGAGGAAAAGAAAAAGGAATTTGAATCCAATTTTTCAGAGTATTGAGTGTTGAGTGCCTCAAAACTTAGTTTGGAGTATTGAATGCTTATGAGAAAATAATTCAAAGCAGCAGATGATAGTTAACCTATTTTTAAATTATTAATTATTTTATTTAGTTTTAGTTTTTGAATAAATTATATCATATATAAATATTGAAAATATTAGGGTTAAGGTGCCAAAAATACTCATAAACATTTTTTAAAAGCACGCCTAATATTATATACTTTTTTTTGGGTGCAAATCTAACTATGAAAATTTAAAACTGCTGCAAAAATAACAAAACCATTAAAATGAGAGGACTATTGTTAGTTTTGGTGGAAATTTTTTTAGAAAAGTAGCAAAATACCCCCCAAATCTAAAAAAATTCATTGATTTGAATATTTCAACATTTGAGGGTATTATTATTTATATACGATTTTCCCTTAATTTTTTGATGGCCAAAAAACTAACAAATTAAATTTGTCAGGCAAAAATATATGATGACTATAAAGTGATTATGTTTGACTTACCAACATCAATGGAAAAACCACAAGTCTAATGTCATGAGATTAAATATAGAAAGCTTTTCAAACAAATTAATATTTACATGTCAAACTTGATACTTACGAGTAAAATTTAGCAAGTTATGTTTACAAGTCATATCTATATATCCTATAAACCTTGTAACGGTTTTGTGATTAGTTCACGTGACTGTCTTGGACGGTGTTTTCTTTTGCATCTTATTGGCTGTTGGTTGTTGATGTGATGTCTCTTTTTCAATCTAGATACATGCATCTGCATAATAGTTTTATCCTTATTTATTATAGTCCTTTCGTTTCCATTTCTCTATGTTTTGGGAGAGTGGGGCCTTTCTTGCGTTGGTGATCTTATAAATATGGAGTTGTTGGGGGCCTATTGTGTTGTGGTGCTGTTGTTTGTTTCTTTTTCCTTTTTTGGTTTTAGTTGTTTGGTGTTGGTTGTTATCTTTTTTTTCTTTGTTGTAGAGGGTCGTCCACAAGAATGGATTGCTCTATGGAGATTTCTTTGGCATCCATGAGGTCAGGATATCGTTATACATATCTCTGTGCCTGTATTTCTTGTGTGTGTGTGTGTGTGATGACACTACTTGGCTTTGTGGAACGTGGTTGAGGTCTTTGAGTTCCATCATCATGATGGCAAGTAGGCAATGAGTTCTTTCACTTTTAGGTATTTGTTTGTATGTTCTTCCAAAGCCATGTTAAATAGATTTTGTTTTTTAAGACTGATTAATTTTCTTGTGGTAGGTTTGAGACCAGCAAGATGTTAGTAATGTTCCTAGCATTGATGCCATTGTTGCTGGAGTCATGAAATCTATGCAGCCAGGCTTGCACTGTCGCACCGTGGAGTTTCATGACAGAGTGAATTGGCAACGTAACTTCGCATTTTCTAGTGTTTGAATGGCTGAAGCCTCAGATTCAAGCTGGTGGAGCCCAGTAGCTTTAGATTGTATCAGTGAGGCAGCGTTGTTATGATCACCTTGAAGGCGAGAAGCCAAGAATGGTGCATGCCGGGATAATACTCTTTCAGTTCTAAATATAAGACCTTTATATTAAATATAATATCTTTATACTAGTGTATATAAAGGTTTTATATGTAGAACCGGAGGAGTATTTTTTCAGTTTTACAATGTAAGATATGAGGTGTTTTCAGATGTTTGACCCTCCCTATAATTATAATTTTTTCAGTTTTCTTTATTTGAATTTTTGGGGCTTATATCCATTTTAACATGTCTCATAATCATAGAATTTGGGGAAACCTTTTTAAAAGAAGTCGAAATAGATATTCTCTAATTTTATTGCATGGAATTCAAAGAGGTCCATTTTTTGATTTCTAAAGATATTCTTGGTCAACATTTTGTTTCTCCAAAAACATTTATTTTTTTTTAGAGAATCATTTTTCAAATTTTCACTATTATCTATTAGATAGGTGGACGCAAAATTAAAAAAAAAAAAAGGATTGAAGTAGAACCTTCTTAAGATTTTTAAAAGAAAACATAACAGAAAGAAATAAGGCTCAAATATATTTTTAGTCCTTTAACTTCACACACAATTTCATTTTGGTCCATTAACTTTAAAAAGTAAATTTTTGGTTCTCTAATTTTAAAACTGTTAACAAAAAGTAATGATATTGAGCTCTTAAATACTGATAAAATATTACTAAATATTAACATATTAAGTTTAATATTCAAAACAATAACTATGATTGTTACAAAAAATCATAATTTAAATCTAACAATTTTAGAATTAAAAGACTAAAAGTATACTTTTTAAAGTTAAAGGAATAAAATAAAACCTTATATGAAATTAAAAGACAAAATGCATACTTTATCCAAGAGATAATTAGCAAAGATAAGAATAAATAAATAAAACCACAAAATACTTCCTAACAAACCATCGATATGAGAGGCAAAAATATCTGAACAACTATTTTGACTTTTTCCTGGGCATCTGACTCTAAACTAATTTATAACAAAATATATTAAATAAGATATTCCGAGTATATTAAATACCGTTTAGATTAAGTCTAACTAGATAAATTCTTTTGTTAGCTAAAATATATATTTGGTCCTTTAATTTTATATGAAGTTTTATTTTGATCTTTTAACTTTAAAAAACATACTTCTAATTCTTTAACTCTAATATTATTGGTTTAAATAATATTTTTTGTAACAATTATAGTTGTTTTGAATATTAAATTTAATATATTAGTATTTAGTAATGTTTTATTAGTATTTAATAGCTAAATATTATCATTTTTTGTTAATAGTTTTAAAATTAGAAGATTAAAAGTTTACTTTTTAGAATTAAAAGACTAAAATAAAACATTGTGTAAAGTTAAAAAGATTAAAAGTATATTTTAAGCTCCTTTTCTTGGTTGGAATGACTTTTTAGTTTAATCTACGGATAATATCCTTCCTTTGGAATTTCTAAAATATTCAAGTGGCATTTTGGAAGACGTGAATGTTGAGTTTTCGACTTTTCATAGTTCCCCCAAATTGATAATTTCTAAGAGACCGTCAATTCCTTTGATTTGATGTTTGAATTAATGTGCAGTCAAATCAAATAATATCTATTTTATTTTTTTTAAAAAAATTTGTTCGTTGAGTGTACAGTAAATAATGAAAATTTTTATAACTGAGTTATTAATTATTAATGGAAGAGCTAATAAATACAAAAGAGGAAAATAAACTATGTTTTACAATCAATATATTGTATATTTAATATGAGAATAAGTGGAAGGAAATAATAAATGCTTTGTGGAGAAAAATTATTTTAAATGCTAACTGAGGTAACGTTGGATATTATAACTTTATGAGTGTATTACATATTTTAGGGAAAATTGCAAATAAAGACCGTAGAATATATAAAATCGCAATTTGGGTCCTTGAATTTATATAATTGCTGTCAGAGACCCAGTCCCAAATAAGAATTATGAAATGTTAGGTAAAAGACAAAAACGCCCTTCTGCTTTTTTGCAGTCCCTTGTCTACATACCCTAACTTTATCTTTCTTCACTTTCCAAGTCGTCTCCCTCTTTCTTCACTCTCCGACTCGTCTCCCTCTTCTTGATGATGAACCATACAAATCTCTTGAAGAAATTGAGGCTAACACCATTAGAAATCTCCTTCATGATGAAGATGGTCCATCTTCTGATGTTTTTGATGACTCAAGTTTCAATAATTTACCAAAGCTGGTGATAACCTGGAAGATTTTGATCTGTTTGGCAGTGGTGGAGGTATGGAGCTGGAAGGCGACGAACATCTAACTATAGGAAAAGGGGCCAATGGTCCAGATAAAGATCCTAGTTGCTTCGGACGTTTTAAAGGGAAACTTTCTTTTGTTGAACATTCTT
Source organism: Neltuma alba (assembly GCF_004799145.2). Taxonomy (NCBI): domain Eukaryota; kingdom Viridiplantae; phylum Streptophyta; class Magnoliopsida; order Fabales; family Fabaceae; genus Neltuma; species Neltuma alba. Next base: position 323,033 of record NW_021635127.1, read on the forward strand.
CTAGAACAATTTTTGTTAGAAACATTAACAGCAATGTTGAAGATTCTAAGCTAAAGACTCTCTTTGAGGTGCTTCTTTATTGTTTTACGTTGATAGATGCTATGCTAGAATTCTTAAAAAGTATTTTAGACTTTGAATATTATAAAAAGTCAATGCAATTTCTTATTTGTTTTGACAGTAATATGGTGATGTCTGAACCAAGTTTGATAAGTTGTTGAAAATAACAAATTGACAAGTTCTGATACCCACTTCACGACAAGTTCAATAATGCGAATAACAAGTTTAGGAAGGCAAATAACAACTTCTGATAAGCGATTCATAGAAATTCGAGTTTCTGTGTTAAGATGACAGCATTTTCAGATTTCTTTAGCAGATGACAAGTTCTGATACACAATTCATGACAAGTTTAGTAAGGCGAATGACAAGTTTAGTAAAGCGAATGACAACTTCTGATAAGCAATTCATAGAAATTTGAGTTTCTGTGTTAAAATGACAGGTTCTCATTAGGTTTTCATACTTTTTCTGTTAAAATGATTGGATTTTCACATTGATTTATCAAATGACAGGTTCACAATAGAAAATGACAAGTTTCCATAAGATTTTCATACATTTTCATACTGTTTTTGGCTGGAATTGCAATTTGCATATTTCTGACAGCAACAACTTCTGATAAATATGAAATGACAAGTTTATAATGAAAAATGACAAGTTAAGTATGACAAATGACAAGTTCCCATAATGTTTTCATACATTTTCATACTTTTTCTGTTGGAATTATAATTTGCACATTTCTAACAGCACCCACTTTTGATAAACACGAAATAACAAGTTCATAATGGAAAATAACAAGTTAAGTATGGCAAATGACAAGTTTTCATAATGTTTTCATACATTTTCATACTTTTTCTGCTAGGATCATAATTTGCACATTGCTGATAGCAACCACTTTTGATAAACAGTAAATAACAAGTCTACAATAGCGAATGACAAGTTAAGTATGTAAAATGACAAGTTCCCATAACGTTTCCATACAATTGTAAATTTTTCTGTTAAAATAACAATGTGCATATTTCTGACAACAAACACTTCTAATAAACAGTAAATTACAAGCCCATAATAGCGAATGATAAGTTAAGTATGTAAAATGATAAGTTCCCATCACGTTTTCATACAATTGTAAATTTTTTTGCTGAAATAACAATGTGTATATTTCTGACAGTAACCACTTCTGATTAACATCTTTTATCATCAATTTCACCTCTCATTTCCTCCTAATGTATAAAACTATAGCACCGGAACTCTCATAAGCCCCTCAAGAAGCATGCTCATATCAACACCAGCGGCAAATGCACTATGATGATCATATCCACTCACAAATGCATCCTCAACCATGAAATCCCAAATGTAAATTGTCATATCATATGAACAAGAAACCATCAAATTCTACATATAAGGTGAGAACTTTATTCATTTAGCACTGTATTTAAGGCTCGTTTGTTTATCACATCCCACACCTTGATCGATTTATCCACCGAAATATAATCATCATACTTGATTTCCACAATTTAGAGCTTTTTTGCAATTATCAGAAGTTGGTGCTGTCAGAAATGTGCAAATTGTAATTCCAGCAGAAAAAGTATGAAAACGTTATGGGAACTTGTCATTTGCCATACTTAACTTGTCATTTTTCATTGTGAACTTGTCATTTCGTGTTTATCAGAAGTGGTTGCTGTCAGAAATGTACAAACTGTATTTCTAGGAAAAAAAAGTATGAAAATCTTGTGGAAACTTGTCATTTTCTATTGTCAACCTGTCATTTTCATAAATCAATGTGGAAATTCAGTCATTTTAACAGAAAAAGTATGAAAAGCTAATGGGAACCTGTCATTTTAACAGAGAAACTCAAATTTCTATGATTTGCTTATCAGAAGTTGTCATTCGCCTTACTAAACTTGTCATTTGCCTTACTGAACTTGTCATGAATTGTGTATCAGAACTTGTCATCTGCTAAAAAAATCTAACAATGCTGTCATTTTAACACAGAAACTCAAATTTCTATGAATTGCTTATCAGAAGTTGTTATTTTCCTTCCTAAACTTGTTATTCGTATTACTGAACTTGTCGTGAATTGGGTATCAGAACTTGTCAACTTGTTATTTTCAACAACTTATCAAACTTGTTATTTTCAATTATAAATAGAAGCTGAAAATTAAAATAGAAATGAAGAATAAAAATCTAGATTTGTTAGGCGTTGTCTGAGCACCAAGCAATCATCGCACACTTGTCGTCGTCGCTGCAACCATCTTTGACTTCAACGCAGAACTCAGTGACAAACTGGAACCCAATTCCCTGCTGAAGCTAGGCTTCAACAATATCCAACGGGAGTCTTGTTGAGCTTAATTATTGTTTCCCTTGACATCCTTCTTCTAAGTCCTGTTATTCACTTGCTTTGGGAGAAGAAACAAAGAAGATGACAGAGAGAAAAGAGAGAATGAGAGAAGTTGGGAGAGATGGGGTTAAGGACAAGGAAGTGAGATGAGGAGGAGGAAAAAGAAGCACGGAGTGAAGGATCGAGGGGAAGAAAAGGAAAGAGAAGGAGATGATAAGATGAAAAAAAGACAAGAAGAAGCAGAAGGGTATTTTTGACTTTTAATCAACATTTCATAATTCCTATTTGGGACTGGGTCTCTGACAGCAATTATATAAATTCAAGGACCCAAATTGCGATTTTATATATTCCACGGTCCTTATTTGCAATTTTCCCCATATTTTACATGTTAATACGAGGATTTAATCAAATAGTTTACAGTCTCATTTTTTGAATTATATAAATTATCATTGGATGTGCTTGAATAATATTTTTAGAAATATCTGGAGGATATATATATCAGGATGCCACATCTGGTAACTTATCGTTGTGAAAATTGTAATGGAAGTTTTTAATAAACTTTATTAGTCAGAAATGTTGTTAGCATTTAATTAAGCCCTTTGTTTCCTTCCTTACTTCAAAATTAAAAGCTACATATAGAGATAATAAAAAAAATTACTGATAGCCCCTATGCGCGTATCGAAATTAAACATACAGCCAGGTGTATCTTAATTACAATTTAACATACTACCTCTGGTTCTTAATATAAGATCCTGTTTGACTTTTAATTTGGTCCTAATTATAAGACTCCAATCCATTTTGTCTCTCATATTTATGTATTTTTTTCCAATATAGTCCTTCTAATAATGATAGTTTTAGCTAATATACTTAATTAGCAAGGATATTTTAGGAATGACAATACTTATTTATTATAAATAACTAACTTAACTTACTTTCTTAATTTCCTCAAATTAGTCAACTAGGTCTTATAATTAGGACCGGAGGTAGTATTATATTTGTTTACTTCTTCTTTTTTTTGAATTTTTTGTTAGTTTTCAACCATTATTAAAATATTAAGGATATAACCACTTACTCCCCTGATCCTATTTATAAAGTAGAGAGGGGGTTTTTCTTAATCTTATTTATAAATCACTTCATTAAATCTTTAGCATGAATGCACTATTTTGTCCTTATTTATCATAATATAAATAGTTATTTTTTTGAAAAATATATATATCAAATACGAGTAAAGTTAAAAAAATTGTTATATTTTAATAGATAGTTATTGTAGTTTAAAGTTTTTCTTAATCTTATTAATAAGATTAGAGGAGCATTTATTTAACTCAGATTCCAAATGGAGTAATAATTTTAGGGGGTGTTTGGAAAGCTCATTAAGTATTTTTCAGAAATACTTTTTCACAAATCCAGATAAACTTTTCTATATATTTATCTCATACACTGTAAAAACACTTCTAAAATCATGATTTTGATCTTATCCAAATATTCTCTTTTTTGGGAGTTTCTGTTTTTGTCAGATTTTTTCCCGGAAGTTTAGGGGGCAGAATTCACGTTTTATTGTTTAGCTTCTACTTTTTTGGGAGGCAGTGAAGGTAGGCATTTATGTTTCTTAGCTGCTCCTGTGTGAGTTCAATGCGTATGGGGCTGCTGGCCTTCCATTTCTCTGCAAAAGATTAATGTTGACGGTTTGTGATATTCGTAGTACAAATTGATCATGCCTATCCGAAAAATAAATTGTAGATTTTTTTTTTGTGTGGAGGGGGATTATATAACCAATGTTTTGATATGATTTGTTATTGAAATCTTTTTTCTTCTGAGTCTATCAAGTATAATAATCTAATACTATACTACTTCAATTAATAATTATTAATTGTTGAAATATAATGTGAAAATATCTATTTTATATTAATATATAAAATAAAATAAAGTTAGAGAATCTCTATTCACGTATCTTTTTTGTAATGAATTAATCAAATATAGAAACTCCATAATAAAAGTTATATTGGAAGGTCTCGATTGTTTCAATAGATTTTATTTCTCATAATTACTTAACATTAAATTTTGAAATTTAAAAATCAACTTGAAGAAGTTTATCTTAAAAAAATGAAAAGTCGATAAATTATTTTGTGAAATAATGTAGAAAACTATAAACTAGTTACCTAAGCTTACACTCTTTTTCATATCTTGAAAAATGAAAAGAGCATAAATTACTTTGTTGAATAATTTAGAGAACTCCCTTTTCAATATCTTCAAAAATTAAAAAAAAAAAATTGTTGATCACTTTGTGGAATGATTCAAAGAACTATTGGTTTTATAGAATTTAAGAGTGTAGAAATGGAATTGGGAGAAATGTTTTGTTGGTACACTTGAAAGACCATGGAAATGGCTTCCGCATGAAATACTCCCGTAAGTTTAAATTTGTTGACATTACTATGTGATTTTTTTTAATTAATTATTAATACTAATGGGCGAATAAATATTAACTTTTCTTCCAAAAAACTAAAACAAAGAATGTGCTTATTTAAGCTTCCGGATATTTCCTTGCCAATATTTATTCACAAGTTAATGGTATTACTCGGTTTTTTTCCTATTTATTAATTGTTAGTTATTAATTGGACTAATATATATAAAGTAGTAAGATGGATTGTCAGTTCATCACCTAAAATGTACTCTTCTGGTCCTATTTATAGGGTAGAGAGAGAAGGTTTTCTTGTCCTATTTATAACTCACTTCATTAAATTTTTACCATGAATGTACTATGTTATCCTTCATTTATTATAGTATAGATAGTTATTTTTTTGAAAGATGTATACATTAAATAGGGATAAAATTGAAAAGTTACTATATTTTAATGAAGAATTAATGCAGTTTAAGATTTTTCTTGATCTATGTGAAACATATTGGAAGTGCCTTATAAATAAAACCAGAGGAGTAATTTATAAACTTATTCATAAAAGAAATAGATTAAATATACTTAAAAAATTTGACCTTGGAATATACTTAAAATATTACTGCTACACAATTGTTAACATTTTTTCCAAAAAAATAAATAGCTACAACCTACAAAGAGATTCCTTTTTTGGGGGGCCCGGGAGGGTTTCCCCCGGCGGCATTAAAGAGGAGAAATGCATGTCTAAAAATAATTTTTTATTTACACTATATCATCCACTGTTTTTTTTTTTTTTTAACTAATTAGACGTATCATATGAAAGGTGTTTACTTTGAATATTTCTTTTTTCAAATTATCATGTGCCTTATTATTCAAAGCAAAACTTGTATTACAATAGTTAGCATTAGACACTTTGGTCCTTTTTAAAATAGCTTCCATCCTATATTTTACTGTATGAGTAGATAAATTATTGATAACTCTTATAATAAGAAAAAATATATTTTTATAATACATGTTAACAAATGAAGTTTTCGGATGGAGGAAAAATGAAATTTTCTTTAATTAAAACGGAACCAAAAATTTGTAAAGCAATATCACTTAAGTTTTGATGATTAAAATTTTACATCCAAGCATATTCACCTCCTGTGAATCAGATGAGGAAGTGCAATAAATATAATTGTTATATTTTAAAAGTTTATACGAAACTCTGTTCAAGAACTATTCTCTTTTCTTTTAATTCTACATCAATACTTTATTTCAGTAATTCACAAATAATATTTTCCATTCTAAAATATTTTTTATGTAATATGGACATTAAAATATTTTGACATGTCAACGTCCCATCTCATCGTTGTTCTATGCTCATGAGTCATCCCGTACAATGTACGGGATATGATGTCTAGATTTCATATTTATAAATTGAGTTGCCTAATTTATGAGTCAAATTTGAAAAAAAATTGAGATTCTTGAGATTTTTGTTTGCCAATAAAGTCTTGAAATCTCTTAGTATTTAATTCTCTTATTTGAGAATTTTAACGTTTTTTTTTTCATTTTATTCTTTCTCTAAATATAAAAATAAATTCATAAATTTATATAATATAATATGGTACATTAGCAAATCCTCGAGTCTCTTTGCTTATGCCTGACTCTTGTATCTCTAAATTACTCCTCCGGTCCTAATTATAAGACTCAATTGACTTATTTGAGGAGATTAAGGAAGTAAGTTAAGTTGGTTATTTATAATAAATAAGTGTTGTTATTCCTAAAATATCCTTGCTAATTAAGTGTATTGGCTAAAACTATCATTATTAGAAGGATTATCTTAGAAAAAAATGCATAAATATAAGAGAGAAAATGGATTGGGTCTTATAATTAGGACCAAATAAAAAGTCAAATTGGGTCTTATAATAAGGACCGGAGGAGTATATCATAAAATTCTCAAAACCTCAACAAATATATAACTACATACTACTCTATGCAATATATTGCCATGATTCCACATAATATCTGTAGGAGACTGCATTGCTCATGAAGCATGTAAAACGACTGACATCAATTCAAGTTTCGTATAGAACATTAGCTCTGAACTTAATAGCCTGTATATACAACACATTGACATAAATCCTCTTAAAGTCTCCACACACAAGCCATAAGAAAGAGTAAACAGAAAAATATACGGCTTGATGAAGAGATCAAAAACTTGAAATCAAACACTCTATAGAAACCCGTCTACTAGTCGTTAATATAAGACCCAGTTGACTAATTTAGAGAGATTAAGAAAGTTACTAAATTACTTAATTATAGCATATATTACCTGATTTCTGTAAAATAGTCATGTATATTATTAGATTATATATCAGTAAATAAGTGAGACAAATTAGTTTTAAAAAAAAAGATAAATATAAATACTTTAAAGTAACATAGTAATGTCCTTAATCTTTCTAAATTAGTTAATTGGATCTTATATTAAGGATTAGAGGGGGTATATGATGAAGTTCTATACACACATAAACAAACTCCCCTGAAGTGTAGAGTCACTCACACATTTGGATCCCTCCCAAACCTCATCAAAACGTGTGTTGCCAGCATTGCACCCCTTCGGGTCATTTCTGCAACCCGGCCAAGCAGAGGCAGCTTCACTGTTTCCTTATTCCAGAGTGGTTTTTTGTCCCACCTAGTTGATTTCAAAGTCAATATTAGTGATACAGGACAAACTATTATTGTTTGCTTAGGGTAAGAGAAAGACTGAATTCAACCATTGGAAACATTATCCTCCGGTTTTAAGGGATCAAGTCATAAATCTCACAAATTTCATTAATTTAGGCTGGAAACTGTTATCCTTGGGATTTGTCTCAGCACCAGCAGGTGGATACAACTAAATTAAAGGTAACGGTTATCCTCTGAGCTTTTAATTCTTCTTGTTACTTTATCATTCTTCCAAAAACTGCTTCAATGTTGGGTTAAACAATTATTATGAGCATCCCATTCTACTTGATGTGCCACCTAATGTCCTATACTACCTAATTCCTATCGCAAGGATATGATAAAAGGAGGTTGTGTTCGTTTTTTCTGCTTCAGCATAAGAAAAGTTTGGTTTTGACATATCAAGGCAAGGAGATAATCATGGGAAGTGGCATTGTCTTACTATTCTCCTCACCCTCAATTTCGTATATGTCATATCCACACAAGTTGCCGTGTAATCTCCTCCATGATTACTCGAGTTTTAAATTTCTGTTCAACACATCATGCTTTAAGGTTTTGCCTCGGTTGAAGTTTAGGATACCGAGGACAAGCTTAACAAGCTGTAGTGACAGTTATGACTTCATCATCTGTGATATTAAAAACACAATAACCATCTAACGGACATGCAAATGCATGCTCCCATGCTTGCTACTACAACTAAACAAATCAACGTGTAAGACGATAAGACATGCAAAGCCTTATTTTGCCCTCTCCTAATACTAGTAGATGTTCTTGTAGGTAACAAACTTCATGTAATCATAAAAAGAAGATTGCATATTCCTTCTTTTACATTAAAGAATATAAAAATGAAGACGTCACAATGAATAAATAAGGAAAAAGGAAAGCAGGCAAAAAGAAGTGTGAAGGTGATTCGCGCATACCAGTCTTCATGGCGAATAACTTTGCCGTTCACGACATATAACTTAATAAGTGTTGCCAAATCAATATCCTTCCCCAAGAACTTGTAGTGTTGCTTATTGTCTATTAATATCTGCATACAACACCCATGAATATGGATCATGCATTTGCTCATAATAGAATTGAATATATAGAAGATTAAAGAATGATAAATTGCATCTAAGTGAGAGAAATTCTGACAACCTCTTGTTTTCCTGGTGAGATCACATTTTCTTCAACACTGTACTCCACAATCCTTGACTCCCTAAATACCTACGATGTATGGAAAAAGTGGTCAAGCATCAAAACCATATGGAAGAGAGCCCAAGAAAAGAAAATGACAGCTTAACTCGTAAAAAGGAATCCTCTCTCTATCATGAACCATAATTTACCAACCCTTGAATAATTCTTATAGCCTTCACTGTTATTGTTAATCCAAATATTTAGTGCTATTCAATGCTTAATGACACGCATAGATGAAGTATGATCTGGATTTATCACTACCACTTCAGATTAGGTCGCATAAACTCTTGTAAGCAAAAACAAGTAATAGTGAAACTGATTTACAAGGAGCCAAGGGGGGATATATCGTACCAAGAACCAGTTCATATTGCTATGCTTTCGGCAGCAAAATTAACATCAAGGAACCATCTTTAATTTAGTACAAACAAAGGCGTGAATAAAATCAAGCAAGCACTTTAAATGGTTGCCAAAAAAAAATCACACATAAATAATTTACAAAAATGATAATTTATGTCTATATTTTGACCAAAATTTCCCCTATATTAAGAGATCTTCATGAGAGATGGATCTATAATTTTCTGATTCAAGAAAAGGTGGAAATGTCTGACACCTAATTGTATGGATGTAACAAATTTCATGTCACAACCTCAACCAAATATTCCTTGGAGCAAGATCAAGTGTAGATGTAACACATCCTCTAAGAATTTGAGAGCAGAGGATCATAAAGCTAAAGACAAAATAATGATAAAAACAAATCAAAATAGAAACCTTGGAAAGAGAATAGAATGCTGATTTGATTTGCTTCACCCTGCAGTATCAATATTCAATATTTTAAATTATATAAGAACAATATCTCCACTTACAAGAATATTTAGAATGACATTTTAGCATTTTCAGAGGCTATTCCACGAAAAGCAAAACAAATGCATACCCATGTGCACGCATAAGGGGATCCTCAAAGGAAGCATCTGGGGCATATATTTCGAAGTCAACAGCTGTTGCAGAGGATCCGTACCTGGAAAGACCACAATAATTTGCTGGTAATAAGGAACAAAGGAAATTACAAGCTTAGTGAAAAATCCTAAAATTAGACAAGTGCAGAGAAGTTGTCAAGAAAAATGAAGTGTACCTATCTAATGATTTGAAGCATATGAAATATTGAAAGAAATTAAAGTAAAAAGGTGAGCCTATTGATAAGAATGCTTCAATTTAAGGAAGATATGGTGCGAAGAACTTAAGAAACAGAAGAGAAAGCAGTCTAAACTCCAGCATGTTAGTTGAATCCTGGGCCTTGGCCCATATTTATACTAGACCTAGTTTTAAGTTTGCTTTGTTTAGTGGTTGTTTGTTGTTCAGGCTTTATTACTTGTTATTATTTCCAATGTGTGATTTTGATTTCCAACAGTTGTTGCTCCACATGATTCTCCCTGACATTTCCGACCACAAGGAACACATTCTTATGCAACTTTATAATCACAATCACATATCAATTTATATTTATTATCAGACAGATTTGTTAATGTTGGGCTGGCTACTCACCTTATTGCTATTAACATTATAATAATTTATTAAAATACTCAACAGTAATTATAGAGGTTGAATGACATGATAACACCCATATTTGCATGATAAACTCTACAGGAAAACTTTCTGCTGTTAGCAAAGATAGAATACTTGAAATGTCCAACCCTTTATAAAAGGTTAAATGACCTGTGACCAAGACTGAGTACATAAACGCGATATTATGTACCACAGGAAACAAAAGAGCTGGCAAGTTCTAAATCATCTTCCCAATCCACATCCTAAACCCATTATTCTAACATGATTGACAGAAATCCTGACAAGAGAACAAGTTATTGGAGGTAGCATAACAGTTTCATTACCTGCCTTTATAGTCTAAATGTTCGTGACAATTATTATAAATAGACAGGAAGTAGAGAATAATGTTAAAATTCTACTCGTTTGAGTGTAACTTTGGGGAGTTTAAAGAGGGAGACGTACAGACGCAGGATGTGAGGCATTATGTCATCAGACATGCGTTTCATTGAATTATCATCGGAAGCTTCTTTAAAATTTGCCTGAGTCTTCTGATTGTATCCACCCGCATCTGAAAGACAAAACAAGGCTGAATTGTCTAACTATACTATCGTACGAAATCAACAAGAAAACAAGAAGAAACTTATTCCCACACAAGACTGCAAATAACTACAAAAGCCCAATCAAAATACGTGACAACCGAAGAAACTAGTTCAGTTTAGCTTCGTTAATAACATCAGTTCAATTCCCCTCACGATTGCTCAACTTGAATATTGAAGATAGGCGATGAACCTGACCTTAGATAGCTGGAATTGGGTAACGGTGATTTAAAAATTCAACACAAAGACAATGAGATGTGAAGTGAGATTATGTCTCAGGTTTTAAGCAATAAATACAGCGACAGTGAGCGAAGACAGAACCACAAAAACAATACTAAAATTCCCGCAATAGAAAACCCAGATATGAATATGATGATTGATTACCCGCTGAAACTTTCTCCATTATTGAGGATGAAGAAATTCTGTTGCAAGCCAAACGGTATATGTTTTGGCGGTAGAAAAGGAGCTGAGAAATTGAATTCCTCATGAGTAGAGAAACTTCAGAAGGCAGGATGTGTAAAAAGGAATAGGCACATGGCTGCTTCGGCCTCTACGTGGCCTTTCCACATCCATTACCATATTCAAATTCAAAGGCAGCGGTGAGTCCCGTAGTCCCGTTTGACAGTTGCTCGCCTTATCTTCTCGATGACAGGGAGGGATCCATTGTGGCAGACTGGCAGTGCACGCACGTTTAGCTGAAAAGTACAACCTGTCCATGGGGCTTTTTTTTTCAAGGGAAAGTCATTTTTATTAATAACCAACAAAAAAAAGGAGAAAATTGGGAGAATAAATCCCTCGTAAGAAATTAATTGGTAAATAGTCTTTAAAGATTTTGTACAACTTAATTGGGAAAAAGACAGAAAAATACAACTTTAACTCCATAATCCCCAAAACGTCCGCCTAATTCCACAAATCCCATTTTAGTACCATGAGACCAAATTGGGATTATTATGTAAAAGGAAAAGACTAAATTGCCCTTCATTTTAAATATTATTTTTAAAATATCACAGCCCCTACTGACCGGCCGGTCACCGGAGCTCCGGCGACCAGCCGACAATTAGTTACCGGAGCTTTGTCGGTCGGAAATTTTTTTTTGAAAATTTTTACAACTTCAATATAACGGTTAACAACTTTTGTAACGCTATTAACAACTTCAGTATAGCAATTAACAACAGCTTTTCTGGGAATTCAACAAACTCCGGCGACCGGAAACAATTTTTTTGAAAATTTTTACAACTTCAATATAACGGTTAACAACTTTTGTAACGCTATTAACAACTTCAATATAGCAATTAACAACAGCTTTTCCGGAAAATTCAACAAACTCCGGCAACCGGAAACAATTTTTTGAAAATTTTTACAACTTCAATATAACGGTTAACAACTTTTGCAACGCCATTAACAACTTCAGTATAGCAATTAATAACAGCTTTTCCAGGAAATTCAACAAACTCCGGTGACCGAAAACAATTTTTTTGAAAATTTTTACAACTTCAATATAACCGTTAACAACTTTTGTAACGCTGTTAACAACTTCAATATAACAATTAACAACAGGTTTTCTGGGAAATTCAACAAACTCCGACGACCGGAAACAATTTTTTAAAAAATTTTTACAACTTCAATATAACAATTAACAACTTTTGTAACGCTATTAACAACTTTAGTATATCAGTTAACAATAGATTTTTCAAAAATAGAGTTACAAAAGTTGTTAACTGTTATATTGAAATTGTAAAAAATTTTCAAAAAATTGTTTCTGGTCGCCAGAGTTTGTTGAATTTCCCAGAAAACTTGTTATTAATTACTATATTGAAATTGTTAATAGCATTATAAAAGTTGTTAACCGTTATACTAAAGTTGTAAAAATTTTCAATTTTAGTATAACGTTAACAATTATGTTTTTTTGAAAATTTTTACAACTCTAATATAACGGTTAACAACTTTGATATAGCAGTTAACAACAAGTTTTTTGAAAAATTCAAAAAGTGGCATTTTTATAACTTCAGTAATGCCTTTAACAAACTCAAAAACCTGTTGTTAACTGCTATACTGAAATTGTTAATAGGGTTACAAAAGTTGTTAACCGTTATACTGAAATTGTAAAAATTTTCAAAAAAATTGCTTTCCTTCGCCGGAGCTCTGACGACCACTTGTTGAATTTTTCAAAAAATCTGTTGTTAAGTGATATAATAAAGTTGTTAACGATTATATTGGAGTTGTAAAAATTTTCAAAAAAATTGTTTCCGGTCACCGGAGTTTGTTGAATTTTCCTGAAAACCTATTGTTAATTGCTATACTGAAGTTGTTAATAGAGTTACAAAAGTTGTTAACCATTATACTGAAGTTGTAAAAATTTTTTAAAAAAATTGTTTTCCTCCACCGGAGCTCCGGCGACCAGTTGTTGAATTTTCTGAAAAATCTGTTGTTAACTGATATACTAAAGTTGTTAATAGTGTTACAAAAGTTGTTAACGGTTATATTGAAGTTGTAAAAATTTTCAAAAAAATTGTTTCTGGTCGCCGGAGTTTGTTGAATTTTCCAGAAAACCTGTTGTTAATTGCTATACTGAAGTTGTTAATAGCGTTACAAAAGTTGTTAACGGTTATATTGAAGTTGTAAAAATTTTCAAAAAAATTGTTTCTGGTCGCCGAGGTTTGTTGAATTTCCCAGAAAAGCTGTTGTTAATTGCTATATTGAAATTGTTAATAGCGTTACAAAAGTTGTGAACGGTTATATGAATTGTAAAAATTTTCAAAAAAAATTGTTTCCGGTCGCCGGAGTTTGTTGAATTTCTCAGAAAAGCTGTTGTTAATTGCTATACTGAAGTTGTTAATAGCATTACAAAAGTTGTTAACCGTTATATTGAAGTTGTAAAAATTTTCAAAAAAAAAAATTCCGACCGACGGAGCTCCGGTGACCAATTGTCAGCTGGTCGCCGGAGCTCCGGTGACCGGCCGGCCAGTAGGGGCTGTGATATTTTAAAAATAATATTTAAAATGAAGGGCAATTTGGTCTTTTCTTTTCACATAATAATCCCAATTTGATCTCATGGTACCAAAATGGGATTTGTGGAATTGGACGGACGTTTTGAGGATTATGGAGTTAAAGTTGCATTTTTCTGTCTTTTTCCCAACTTAATTTTTCTTATGTGTAATTAGTCTTTCCTTGTATGCAGTCAGTTTTTTTTTTTTACGTGATTTGTAACTGAATTTCCTTTTATACAACTAAACTTTTTTTACATGCAAGTCATTTTTTGTATGTATAAATTAGTTTCTTATATTCAGATAATGTTGTATGAAAATCATCTTTTCTTTATCCACTGTCCTTCGATGTAATTTTTTTTTTTTTGCAATTCATTTCCCCCAATTTTTTCCAAAAAAAAAAAAGCTGGCAAAAAAGGAAAAACAAAAGAAACACACGCACTAATAGCCTAAGCGTAGGCCTATATCATGTGTCTCCTTTTCCGTTGAAGAATATGATAATTTTTATTATCCCGTTGTGTGGGGAAATGGAAGGGAATGTGGAGGAAGAAAAATTTAATGAGCTTAATTTTAAAAATTGAAGAATTGGGGTTAAAAGTTTTCAATTGATTTTTGTTATTCTTTTATCTTACGTCTTCTTTTTATTAAAATTTTAATACCACACTTCTCCAATTTTTTAAAGTGAGCTCAATAGAGTTTTTCTTTCCTTCCCTTCCCCTCCATTTCCCTCATACCAAACATAGGCTAAATATAATAGTTAGATAAAGATTTTATTTTGGTCTTAAATATAAAACCCTAATCAACTTTGGCTTTTATACTTATAATTTTTTTTCAAAATATTTTTATTTATTGCACATAGTAAGGGAGTTTCCATAAAAAAAAGATAGTTACAATGCACTACCACTAGTTCTAAATATAAGATCTTGTTTGTAATATAATTTATACTACAAATTACATCTTATATTTAAAATTCGGAGTAGTACATAATTAGAAAAGATATTCTAGAAAAACTAAACATAATTATTACAAATAACTAGTTTAACTAATTTTTTTTTAATATTTACAGATTAATTATCTAACTCTTATATTAAAAATGAGAAGTAGTGTATATATTATATTAATATCCATATCATATTTCTTCACTAGAGCTAACTGAGCTTAAGAAACATATAGGGAGAGATGCTTGAAAAGGGACACAATAGACCGGAGGCATCCCTGTGAATTATTTAGGTAATTAAGTATTATTCCAAGCTAGATTAACTTAAGAATTGAACCCTAAAAGGGTTATTGGCAACTTCTTGCTCTGAACCTTGGACAAACTATATGGGCAGGAATTTGAGTAATTCTTTAGGTAGCCTAGAGGGAGAGTTAGAGCCTCATATTTAGCAGCTAGACTACACTTTGCACAGGTCCCAATTGTGATTTGACTGAGTGGCTAGGAGACCAGACAAGTAGTACTACTTGTCTATTGCATATTTTGGTATGACTTGGTGAGTGATTTTATGAATGATTGAGAATATATAAGCTAGGTGATATATATCTTTTGTTTTAGGAAAAATTTCAATGAAGGACCACTGTAGCCAATTTATTTCAAAGAGTTCCCAAAACATTATGAAACCTTACCGTAGGACTAAGAGGAGAAAGTGAAATTAATTCCAGAAGGTAAAAGATGAAAATGTCCTGCGAAAATGAGACTTTCTTTTTCAATGCTGTAAAAGAAAGAGGAAAGAGGAAAAAGGGAAAGTCCGTGCCATTTCTTCCCCACCCCATGTAGTGCAGCAGGGATGGAGGGAAATGTTCCCCTACTATGAGTTGAGGAAACGTAGTAGGCGATCATCATTTTGAAGGTGCATCCCTCTGCCATTTGTGAAAGTCGATGTTAATGTTGGTACAAGTGAGATAAATTATAAATGTGCCTATGATGTTGCATCGTCAGTGTCACTGTTGCTTGGTGTGTGAGATAAAATTTTGTTTTCAAAATTTTCGCTTTCTTCATTCAAATTGGTGAGCATAGGTAGATTCTGATGGGTGAATAATGTTAAAATGAGTATTTAAATGCACGGGTAAGTAGGTAGTGAGTGAGAAAAAAATCTGATGGAGGTTTTGGTTTTACAAAGAAATTGTTATCTTCTTCTTGTTTCAAGATGTTAAACATGGGGTGTTTATGATTTTTAAGAAGTGTCTGAGAAAATGTGAACGTTGAGTATAATGCGTTGTTGAAGGAACTTAGGGAGGCAGAAATGAAAAGGAAGTGGGTGAATATGCTGGAATGGGTAATATGATAGGTAAATGTGCAAAGAAATGGCAACTTGAAGCTGGGAAAATATGTATTTGAATTGTAAATGTACAAATTCAATAGAAAAATGACAATTTATTGTTGTGTGTAGCATTCTAATTTTCTTCAAAATTTTAAGTTATATTTGAGATTAATTAATTATCATTAAAATTTAATCTTAATTATCTAATTATGAATTATAATCTTAGTTAACAAATAATAGTTAAATAATAATTAATATATATACTTAACAAAAAAATTTAGATACATAAAATATATTTATAACCCACTGTTCGACATGTGAGGGGGAATTAAACCCCCCTGCCCCTTTCTTTATATTAAAAAAAAAAAATTAAGCAATTTTTTTTAAATCAATAGTGGGGTCACGTGTCCCCCACTATTGATTCACTCCCTTTTGCCTCTTCCTGTTCTTCCCTTATTTTTGCCTCCGGTCCGTTTTTGCTCTCCGCCCACGAGGATGAGAGTGAGAGAGATGGAGAGTGAGGGTTTGCCTGGAGTTCTCTTAGAGGGGTGTTTGGATATAATCAAAATATAGTTTGGAGAATAGCTTCTGGAGAATAGATTCTGGGAAGAATAGATTTTTTAAAGAATAAATTTTTTAAAGAATAGATTCTGAGAAGTGAGAGTGTTTGGATAGTTGTTACCAAAAGTACTCTTTATATGTACAAATTACTAAAAAAGGCATAAATTAGTATGATAATTACAGAAAAATATATTTTATGATATATTTTAATTTGAAGGAATAAAATTGTTAATAATATATTTTTTATTAACAAATTAATAATATATAAGATAATATAATTAATAAATAATTAATATGTATATATATTTATAAGATATAAGATTAAATATATTTATAAAAAAACAACAAGATACATATCCTATAGGCTCTTATACTCTCCTTTTTTTTTTTTTCCAAAAGCAAAAAATTTTTGCTTTTTCCAAAACCATGATTTTGGTTTTTTTAAGGGTGTTTGGGTGATTTTTTCCCAAACCATGGTTTGGGTTGGAACCCAAACACCCCCTTAAGATGTTTTGGCAAGTTATTTTTATCCTATTTTTTCTATTTGGCTTCTTCCTTTTAAACTTTTTTTAGCTTTTAACAGAAAAATAAATTTTTAGGGTTTGAAAGATTTTTGATATTTGAATTTTTTAACTTATTACCATAATATTAATGGAGTTTATGGGGTTAGAATAGGATTCTTATGAACTAGATTTTTATCTAAATGGCTGATTTAAGGAAATATAAGTTAGGGCCAAGTTGAAGAATTGTGGTTTGTGATAATAATGCTATTAATTTTGAATTTGAGCTCTTTAATTTAGTTCATGGAGATTATATTAAAGATTTAATGGTTGGTTTTGAGAATTTTGTTAGAATATAAATGTTGATGCTTTTTGGGGGAACTTTAATTAGTGGAATTTAAGTGTTTTGAATAAACTGGGAAATAGTTATAATTTAATGACTCTAATGAGTGAGTGATACTTAATGGAAGAAGAGAATAGGATTGTAATGATGATTTGAGGCATAACGATGTATCGTTATTTTTTTCTAAGAATCAAGGTGACCACTTTTAAGGACTTTTAGATGATTCAAAGGAATTATCCTTATTAATAATGTTAATGAGTGAAATAGAGTTGGGAAGTTCTAGGAATTGTGATTTGAAATGATGATTGGACGAACAAAGAAATTATTGTCATTCTTGCTACAGAATTTTAGGTGAGCCACGTATGGGGATTTAACTAGTAAACTATTTAATGTTATATTAATTGATTTTTTTATTAATATATGTTTATAAATTCATTATTGTAGAGTTAGTTTGGTTTGGACTCTTAAGTCTTGAATCCTTCCATTTTAGTTCTTGTGTCATGAACTTAAGGTAACCACTTTCTAATTTACCTTATATGCTTGTTGACGTGATTATAAGCATAGGCTGATATTATAAATGTTATCATTATATGTCATAGTGTTCTATGTATAAAAAGTGTTCTATGTTTTGATAAATTTGTTAGTTAAGTGGACATGAATGATTTTATCTTGTGATTATCTTGTTGATGTTGAACAAAATTGATTATTGAATATGAGAATATTTTATGGATATTGGATTGTGTAAATTGGATGGTTGGAATGCTTATGGAGCTGTATTGAGTTGTGCTGAAATATAATCATGTGAAATTTTGCTGTTTCATACTATATGGTATAGCCGCCACTTGGTGTCTAGTGGCTGACTTTAACATTCTTAGGACCCTCGGTATCACCCTTCCTTTGACTAAGTCAAGGGTTAGCCAAAGGGACATGACAACTTTCTATATTCCAAGAAAAGGGAACCCATGGTCCGATGTGAGCTCTATAACTTTTGGCTGAATTACACCTCATTATTGGAGAGCTTAGTGCAGCCTTATTAAAGAAACGAATCATGTTATGTTTGAATAGTCCATGGGTTCTGTCAGAGGTTACAAGGAGGTTATAAAGATAGTTAATGGAGTTCTGTACATGCAAGCTACTTTTTTGAGTTGTTATATATTGTTTTCTGTAAAGATATTTGCACTATATATTATCTAAAATTGTACTTTCCCCGCTTAGCTATCTTGTAATCACTCCATATATGCTTGTTGAATTGGAATTGTGGTTACTAGATTAATTTGACTCACCCCAGAGTTATTTAACATTTTTCAGGCAAGAGTTCATGTGTTAGTCCCAAGGGGAAGTTGTCTAAGGTTTGAGTTTCTCTTTCTACTCAATATAGTCTCTATTTTGTTATACATGCTTTGTTTAATGTATATTGCCAAACTTTAAGACTTTTTGTTATACTGAGCGTATTTTGAATTTTCTGTTGCTTTCTGGAATTGTGCTATTAGGCAAAGCCCTTTTGAATACTTATGATTTTTATTTTGGTTGAGGTTGTGATGGGCGGTAGTGATTGTTATTTTGATGGGCTTCAATGCCCTTGACCATTTATGGCTGGTTTTAGTTATACTTCTGGGATCCCAAAGTTTCACAATATTTCTTGTTATAGTAACTTCTTTTTTTGTTGCTATTACGGAATAATGACTAGTGCTTTGTTATGGATATGAATTCTAATAACCATGGTAGACTTCTATTCGATTACTTTTGTCCTTTCTTCCATAGTTGACTTTTCAAAGTGATTATCGAGGTCTTTTATATAACTATAGTAGTTTTCAATCATATGATTTATTTCCTCTACCATAATTATTACTTAAATGTTTCCTCTTATCGATTATATCAATCTTTAAAGAATTAACTATTGTTTTAGAAATAAGCATTTGTACACGTGCTACGGGGGCTATTACGTTGTGAAAACCCATATTTTTATTCTCAATTATGAAATTCCTATTGTAAACATATACTATCTTTAATTACTAAAAGTTGATTGAAGTTGATACTTGAATAATGCACAGCAACAGACTATAAATGACTACTAATAGTAGAAAACAATTATTTTGTATCTTTCGTATGGGAAGGGAATTTGTAAAGACCTTAGAAGGAAGATTAATATATGAAGGGACATTATAAGTGGAAGATTGATTAGAGAAGGGATGATATATGAAGAACTACAAAGAATGGTAGCAAATCATGCTTGGCCAAGGACTTCTCAATATAAAATGAAATACACAATTAGTTTTGACCAGGAAGCATTCTTGGATCTTGTTGATGATATTGGTGTCTGACAACTAATTGAGTATAACAATAGCAATAGGAATGTTTATGTTGCAGGAATGATAAAGACTTGACACGAATGTCACTATTGGACAGTGTACAAGAGTAACTTGTTTTTAATTGGGTTTATTAAGATTTTGTATATAGGATAAGAAATTTGTCTAATTTTCATAAATTGAGTTGTAATACTTAGAACTTGTACTTGTGTATGCAAGTTAGATGATTTGGTCAAACCTTCTCTTGGAAGCTCAATATATCTAATTGTATTGGATTTAGACACAGACAACATAAATATATCTCCCATAGAAGGTGTGTTGACATCGATAGAAAGTCTAGGTATGGAAATGTTGCCAACCCAATGGCGATAATGAATTTTTCAAAGTAGAAAGATTTGTTGATGTCAAAAGGTCAAACTTTTCTTAATGTTATACATTTTAGAGAATCATTATATAAGTATAACCTTACACACAAGTTTGCATATCGATTTGTCAAGAATGATAAGTAGAAGATGATTGTGAAGTACTGTGTAGATGGTTGTCTATGGGAATTTCAACATATGGTGTAGATAAGAAAAATACATTCTTAGTTGTAAGAAGATTTAACAATGAACACTTGCATTATGTATAAGACAACTTATTTGTCCCCTACACGAAGAGGTGCTAACTTACTTCAGCAATGATAATAGATGAGTTGAGTTCTAGCATAGACAAATGTCCAAATGATATTAGACAGGATTTGGAAAGAGAATATGGGTTGAGTCTCAACTACCAATAAGCATATAGGGCGAAAGAAAAAGCATTAGAACAAATTCATGATTGTTTAAAGGAATTTTATATGTTAATCCCTTGGATATGTAAAAGGCTAAAGGAAAGTGATCTAGAAACTGTAGCAAAGTGGGTTGCATTATCAAATAATATAGTTTAAACTGTATTTATTGCATATGGTTGTTGTATAAAAGGGTTTTTGGAAGATACTAGACTTATATTATATGTGGATAGATGTCCCTTGAGTGGTTCGTACAGAAAGACTTTATTGGGAGCACAAGCATATGACGCAAACAATAAATTATTTTTACTTGCATATCCAATTGTGGGAGGTGAGACCTTTGATAAGTGGGCATAGTTTTTGGGTAATATAAACGATATTACAGGATTATTAGAATTAATAATAGTATTGGATAGGCACAACTAAATAAAAGGTGTAATGCAAGCCGTGTTTGGAGGAGATCAACATGCTTTTTGCTATTGTCATGTGAAGAAGAATTATAGCACTAAATTCTTAAAAATAACCAGGGGAAAGAGAAAGACCAGCAGACAGATAAAGAAAGTTGTACTGAAATTACTTGATTCTATTGCATGTGCAAGACTTAATAGAGACTTTGATCGTCATATAGACAAGCTAATGAGATTTTGTTACACCTTACTTCTATAATACCTTAGAGTCCATTTTATGTCAAATCAAACTGCTTTGGATGGCCTTAACCTCAAGAAAACAGATTTGGGATGTTACTACAGATTTTCTGTTCACTTAGTAATTCCAGAATTTTTGTTTAACTTTAAAAATTCATAACTAATTTTAAAAAAACTGAAATAAAGTGGTTCCAAATTCTACTAAAAGATCTTTAATTTCTCTTTAAGGAAAAAATAATCTTAGAAACCAATTCAATGTACAATAGTGCCATATTTGTACAGAAGTTACTACTGTTCTATTAGTCAAAAACTTTTTTTAGATTTCAATCTCTAATTTTGAAAAATAATCATAATTCGTACATATATCCAAATTGAACATGCTACCTATTGATTTGAAGTTTAAGATGTGAACTAAACTCATGCCAAAATTCAAAATTTAACACGGACAGAAACTCAATCAAATTACAACTCCAAGATAACAGCTTAAAGGATTATATCATCCACGCATACGTCTAATTACATTGTCAAAAGTCAAGGAATTTTCATAAATATACATCATTCTTTCAAGGTTTTCTTCTTCCTCCTTGATGGTTCAGCCCTAGGAAAATTAATTGCTTTTGGAAGGAATGAGATTTCATTGAAATCCTAATAGCAAGATAAAATCAACCATAACATCAAACATGCACTATCATCAAGCATTTCAATATATACTATCTTTAGGGAACTAATCCTTCCTCATACTTTAGGCAATCTCTAACATGTAATAGGTAAGGCATTTCAATGCAAGGAGTAGCACATAAACAACTCAACCACATAATAGCAATTATTCATACATTAGCAATCAATGCAATATCAGCATTAAAGTTAATTAAATCTTGCTACCTTAATCCAAGTACTCTCTTAGTCTTTGTTCTTGCTCTTTTCCAGCAAAAATGTCCAATCCTAAACATTACATTATAAAAAGGGCAACCATATTACAGTACAAACTACACAAGACTTGTTGATAGTTCTTAAGTAAACCCTTAACCCTTAATTCTTTGAATTTTGGAGCTTTATTTCCTTTAACCTAAAAATTATCCTCTTAGGTCAATCCCACATAATTTTTCATGTAGAACTCAAATATGAGTTTGGATTCATGAAAAGAAAATTCCTTCCTTCCCAAATAGTGTTGGCCAAATAGGGTACAAAAATCCTAAATTTTCAACTTTAATTTCAATACTTTCGAAGCTTGTTCTTTAGGTTTACCTCACACTATTTTTCATTTTAAATCCAATGGAAGCATCAAAACTCACAAAAACACATCTTAGGGTAAAGATTCAAAGTTGGCTAAACAGCACCATAATGACCATATCATGCAATCTTTCAAATTTCAATACAATACCACTTGAAACAAACTATAACCAATGTCTTTAAACTAGGTTTAACATCAAAGTCATCTTCCCCTATTTTAATACATTTCGGCCAGCACCTCCCCTTAGAGGAATCCACATTTTTCAACAATCAAATCCAAGAATACAAAGCGATATACAAGGTAGAACATCAAACTAACCTTATATCCAAGCTTAAGTGACCAAAGTAGATGGTTTCCTCTTGATTGTTGTAACATCCCAGTTTTTATTCCTAGTGTTTAATTAAGTTTAGAAGGAGTTTAATACTTAATAAATAACTTTTATTATCTATTCATTTAAGAAAAGAGAATTATTGAAAATAAGATTTATAAAATATATACACATATAAGAAAATTACTAAATAATAATAATAATAATAAAACGGATAAAAAAATGCATAGAAAATGGGAAAATGGGGTACCAAACTGTAATTTTGTCCCATTTTAACATGGGGTCTCTAACCGAAATTTACCCCAAAATGTTGTTTTAACCGTTGGGAGTAGGGGTGGAAACAAGCCAGGCAGCCTGTCAGGGGCCTATGGCCTGGCCTGCATTTGGCCTGGCCTGTTTTCCAAAAATGACAGGCTCAGGCCTGTTTGAAGGCCTGTTTAGTTAAACAGGCCAGGATTAGGCTTTTTAAAAAGCCTGTTAAGCCTGTTAGGTCGGACTGGGCCTGTTAAGAATTTATAATTATAATATATAAAAAATTAATTAATGCTATTATTGTTAATGCGTTTTTTTAATTTATTTTTTAATTTTAATATATAGTTAATAGCTTAATCTTTTCTTAGATTTTGAAGTTTAGATGACAAGTGAAGATAAAAATATAATTTAAAATAATAATATTAATAAATAATGTGATTTTTAAATCTTAAAAATATAAAAAAAATAGGAAAGAAAAATTTTGTTTCAAGAATGATAAATTAACTAACTTACGTATTATGTTAATTTAAGTATGATATCCTCTTTATTCATTATAAAATTATTTTTTTTCCTCTTTATTTATTTGTCTTAATTTTAATTTTTGTGTGTACTTAAACGTAGTCTTATTCCAAATTTTAACATATAATTACAATTAGTTTTCAATAACATTCTTATAAATTATAATTAAGATTTAAAATAGTAGTTATGATACTAAAATTTAAATAAAAGACAAGACTAAAAATTTAATTTTTATGTACGTTTTTTTAATCTTAGCTTTTTTAAAAAAATAATTATTATAATTTGAATTTTTTAAAAATACAGGCCTTTTAACAGGCTTCAGGCCAGGCCAGGCCTTTACACAGGCCAGGCTCAGGCTGAAAAATAAGCCTATAACAGGCCACAGGCCAGGCTCAGGCCAATAGGCTCCAAAACAGGCCTGGCTTGTTAAGAGCAAGGCCTGGCCTGTTTCCACCCTTAGTTGGGAGCGGGGTAGAGGCGAACAGCTTCTCTCCACTGCCATTTTCGTTCGCTGCCCTCTTTTTCTTCCAACGACACCGTTTCTGTTCTATTAAATAGAATCTCAGCCCTCTATTAATTTTAATCCAAACCCTTAGTTGCTGCAGGTTCTCTCCACTGTGTTTTCGTTCACTGCCCTCCTTTTCTTCCAACGACACCATTTCTGTCCTATAAAACAGAATCTCAGCCCTCCATTAATTTTAATCCAAACCATTAGTTGCTGCAGGTTGTGTTTCACAGACCCATCAACCCATCGACTATTGAACGGCGGCATCAAAACAGCGACCAACTCCAATTTGCGGCTCTATCAAAATGGCTTCGATCTTTGTGGCTTCCTCTCTCACCGATTCAAGAGGAAGGAGACAGTATATGTGACAAGCCATATGGTATATGAATTCCATCTCCTCAAGTTTCTTCTCTATGGCTCTTTCTTGAAGGAGATTGCTTGGTCATGCCTCATGAACCCCAAATTAAATTATCTTACTCTATTCCAAGGATTTATCGAGTTAATCAAGTGGGCATTTTAAAGTCTTTTTTATGCAGGTTAATTGCAGCTTTATCTAGAGATCTCCTGGAGGAATTTGATCCGTGAGTTGCTTGTCTTTTGGACTAGAGTTAATTCAATGTATGCATGATCTGATGCCTATAATACTTTTCTACAGTTTATTTTAACTGTCAAGTTCTTGTTCTTTTATTGATAATAGGCTATAATATTGGTTATGAATCTCCTTTTCTACTTTTTATGAATGATTTTTAGTGTTGTTTCCTGTACATTTCCTCTACTCGCTAATATTCTCAAGTTGATTTTAATCACCGTGCATCTTGATTTTACTAGAAAGTGGTGCTGATAGAGATCCAGAAATCATTGAGTGGGTCAGCTAACATTTTAGATTTTTTCTTACAAGAAGAATTATGTGGCTTCTCATTTTAAAATTTGTGTAGTTTTTTCTTCACCATTTTGGTGGGAATGCTAAAAATATGTTCATTGTTATGGAGATGTTCATTTCATGGTCATACATAATGATGTATCTACAGAAATATTTGATACATAACACATTACATGTGCTCAAGCAAGTGATGAACTTTAATTATTATATACTTGTCCGATTAAAATATTTAACATCCAACAAATGCTTATTTATTCATTCATAAGTAGCTTTGGCTCTTTGATAAATGCTAACTATAAGAGATCCTAGTTCAGCAAATTTCAAAGCCTTTTTTCTTTAGCAAAAAATGACCAAAAGTTCAGCTGTTTTAACTATTTCAACAAGTGTCGCATGTACTTAGAGCTGATTCTCATTTATGTACAGGAATTGATGTTCATAGCAAACTTCTTTTCAGAACCTTGATTGGAATGGTTTGATGGATTGTAATGTTATTCCTTTTCAACAAAATTGAATAAATATGTAACCATAAACTTTCCATTTAATTGTCCTTCATCAATTGTAACTACCTTATTGATAGAGACTCATAGCATTGTTGATTGTAATGACAATAGCATCAACAATAGTTAGTGGAAGAGGGAGATGGAAGCTGAAATCTATAATTGCTGTTCATAGAGGCTCATAATACTGTTGATTCAGAACTCATACAACTTGAAAAATTACACATGTTAATTGCTGTTCATAGAGGCTGTTATTGATTATATGCTGTGAT
This sequence comes from Neltuma alba, assembly GCF_004799145.2. Classification (NCBI taxonomy): domain Eukaryota; kingdom Viridiplantae; phylum Streptophyta; class Magnoliopsida; order Fabales; family Fabaceae; genus Neltuma; species Neltuma alba. The sequence continues at coordinate 348,674 of NW_021635127.1, forward strand.
ATTGTTGGGGTTGTAAGTAGCGATAGATTGTCATCAACTGTACCCATGTACAATATTTTGATCCATCTGTTTACATTGATAAATAGCATAATTGATAGCTATTTGATTAGCATCTGTTTCTATCCTTGTACAAACAAGTGATTGTTTGTTGACTTTGTTTGACAGCAAGTTACATAAACAATGAGCGAGGTTAACCAAAAAAATAAAGCCAACTCAGATTACATCATTTTAAAGGACATGATGGTTGGCTAAAAAATAGAGAGCAACACAAAAGAACAAAATGATGAGCTTGCTGACCAAAACATAGAGCAGTCCATAAGAAGTCATGTGCTATACAAAAGGGCTGGGTAAAATAAATTGACATGGAGATTTCATATGCGAGGATCTACGTCAACCCTTGGACCTACATTTGAAACACAATATAACTTTGTAGTGTTAATGAGAGAGAGTATTGTAATTGTCAACTGTCTTGAGATGAGACAAATTTATGTAAAAAAATTTAAAATTCAATAAAATGACTAAATTATTTTCTTCCATTATTATTATTATTCTTTATGGTTACCAGTATTATGTGTTTGGCTAAAATCCAGTGCTTCAAGTGATATGACGTCGCAATCAAGTGGTGCCTGCAATAGAGAAATAGAAACATCATCTCAATATACACATGTCTGAGATAAACAAATTAGTTCATTATGCTGTCCAACATTTAACATACCAGCAACAAATTTGTAAAGGTCATTTCACTTGGTTGAGAGTTATCCAACATTATATTATCATGATGCACTTGATTTGCTGTCTCAAATTTTTGAAGTTGACTATGTTGTCCCTGGAACAGCTTTGAAAAGAAATAATGAATATCTAATAAGCATTTGTAAAAAAAATTAAACTTGTTAAAAGGATACCTGTGAAGCTTGAGGAGACCTTTTAGAGGTTTTTGTTATCCTCCTTCTTTGGGAGGTTTCAAGTCCACTCTTTATCCATTTACTTATCTTTCTACCATATCTCTTTTTAAACCCAATAACTTCGCCACCATTACCGCTGGCATGATTCTCCACACCATCCTTATCACCATTACTATCATTTGATAAGTATTTGATATGAAGTTTAGTCACTTGCTTACTTAGTTCCAACACAACTTCATGAACAAGAACAAATGCCTCTGGACTTTCTGATGCATCATTAGCTAATTTAACAAGTAAGGGGCATAATTGTCTGTATCGAGTTGATCTTTGTAGTTTAGGATCAAATTCAATCTCTTTCCCTTTAATATCATACATGACACCACATCGTGCTTCTCTTGTCCACCTCTTTACTATATATTTCTAAGGAAGTAATTTGACATCACATTCATTCAATACTCTTAATGCATGACAACATAATATGCCTACTCATTCAAACTTTTTGCAACTGCAGGTGATTGTCTCTGTGGAAGGTTCAAATGTCAAACTATGCTCCCATTTACTATTATCCATGGTGATCACATAATCAAACACGGTGGCACTATCATTGTTCATGGTGATCTTTCTTTCTTTTCTCTCTTTTATACGTGTAGCATCACGTAGATCACATTGGTATTGGAACAAGTCAAAAATAGGTCGAGTATAGTCCTCAGCAAGTTGATGAAGCATACTTGAACTTTGTAATATCAACCTTGGCAACCTGTCAAGTGTCTCAAAATCTGCCTACAATTCATTATAACGTTTTTCCTCCAAAACTTGTTCAAATTTTTCAAAGAATCCATTGATATCCAATTTTACATGGGTGCAGCTTTTGACAGATGCATTGACACTTTTGCTAATTTGTGTGCTTCTCATGCCAAGTGTCCTTGAATTCTTCATATAGCATGCTGCCCATTTCTCTTTTATCTGATACATGGACATCAACCATAAGTTTTCTACCATATCTTGTTTGGACAACAATGCTTGCCAAGCTTCTTCAAACTCAGTTTCATCCCAACAATGATACATGCAACGGTTAAAATCACTCACCATTGAATTTGGAAGGTGCTTCATTGCATTATTTGAAATATGCCATGTGCACAAGGCATGCTTTACATCTAGCATCACTTCTTGTAATGCTCGTGACATAGCAGCATCTTGGTCAGTGAAAACAGTTAATGGCCTTGCATTTTTGTGTGCACAGAGAAAAGTGTCAAAGAGCCATTTAAAACTTTCAACTGTCTCATCATATAATAATGCCACTCCAAATATTATCCCTTTTCTGTAATGGTTGAAGCCAGAGAAAATTGCAAGAGGTCTATATTCACGGTTTGTGCAGTAAGTTGTATCAAGTGAAATGACTTCTCCAAAGCAAGCATAATCGACCAACATGCGTGCATCAGCCCAAAATACATTTGTCACTTGCTCATTTGAGTCCATTTGGTGAGCATGAAAAAAAGACGGATTTTCTGCTAATAGTTGCTCAAAATACCGAAATATACATCCAGCTTCATCGTATCCCATAGCTCGTTGCCGTTTTGAATTAAGATAATTCTTTACATCAACTCTTGTAAATCCCAAATTATTTCGACCCCCTGCATATTGACTTTGCAAATTGAATGCTGATTTTTGACTAATCCCAACTTTTTCAGCATTTTCTAATTCATAACGTTGAGCTGGTGTTAATCCTTGATAAGATGCAAACAAGTGAACAGCTTCAGGAGGCTGAAGAGGATGATTATGGTCTAGGAAAACTTCATTTATTTTGAATTTTCCATTTACATTTTTCACTTTCATTCTTCCTTTGCAACCTGTTCTTATCTCATCTCTAGGCTTCCTTGTTTGAGCATCTCGTTTGTCTGGCTTTTTTACCCCTTCTTTGCGACGAACATATAGATAAGAAGAATATGATGACTTGTCTTTTTTACACTTGTTAAAACTTTGTTTTCAAACACTGAAACCAGTCCTCCTACCATATGCTTTCCAAAATTCCCATGATTCTTCTATATTGTCAAATTCACGATCAAGTCTAGGAATCAGATTTATATCCATGCTATAAACCTCCTGCAAAATTGAAAGGTATATACCCATAATATAAATTTTTTATAAGTAAATAAAATAAATACAAACTCATATATACAATATAATGAAAGTAGAGAAATTGTGATCTCAAAACTAAAACACGTATATATACAAATAGAAATAGATATATACACAAAAATAGAAATTTATTAACCAACATATGTATAGAATATATTATATATAAAACAAAAGTTATATAAAGCCAAAACAATTTTCGGTACAAACGGAGCATGCACACACGTATAACGGAAGTTCAGATTAATTAACCAAACTCATAGAGAAGCACATTACATCTACAATAGGAATATAAATACAGCAGAAAAAATATCTTCTTTCACCAACTTTAAAGATTATCAAGTTAGATTATGAAAAAGCATAAATATAAACTAAATATGACATATAAAAAATTGTGAGTATTTGATAAAAGATTGTTAATTTACTCACTAATCCTTGATATCCAGTGCCCACAGACCCTTCCTTGCTGTTTCTCTTCTCTGAAACTTTTCCCCACCAGTTCCACTAATTTTCCCGCGCTACTGTATGAAGAAGAAAGAATGGACCAGCGCGCGAAAGAAGATGAACAACTAAATTGCAGGAGGGAAATGATAAAATAATATATAAAATTATATGGACAGCTGATATTGAATGAGAAAATCGACGGATAAGATGACATATTAAAACGACGTCGTTTAAGTTAATTGCCTCTCGTCACCCTCTCATCACCGTCCATACAAATCTTAGAAATAAACGGCCTAGATATCGTTTCCTTCATTAAATGGTGTCGTTGGAAGAAAAGGAGGGCAGCGAATGAAAATAGCAGCGGAGAGAAGCTGCTCGCGGGGTAGAGAGCGTCGTCTTTCTTTTTCCTCGTTCTCCAGCGCCGCACTCTCATTTTCTAGTAGGGTTTTCAACTTTGCAGATCATTTTGGTAAGCCAAATGACTTCTTTTGATTAAATTCTCTTCATAAAAGTTTTTTCACTCATCTAAATCTATCTAATGATAGTAGTTTTATATTGTTTAAAGATAATTTTTGGATTTAGGATTTGAAGCAAGTGTTGAGTTTTGATGATAGATGAGTATAGTATTGTAGAGCTATTTTTTTTTTTTTGGTAAGGAAAGGGGCTTAAAGCCCAAAACAAACAAAAATTACAGTAAAAGACAAAGAATACTATCTACCCCTCTCATAAACCATTCCTGTACGATCCGCAAAATGCAACCAGCGAACCTTTTCTTGAACTTGAGGCCATATCCGAATATCATCATCAAGAGACATGCCCAAGTTAGCCAAGGCATCAGCACATTTATTGCACTCACGTGGGACGTGAACCACTCTCACTTGCCAATATTTTAGTATATCATTTCTATCAGTTTAGTTTCATTTATTGACTGACCTAATATTTTTAAATGAACTATTTGTGTTAAACAGATATTTATTTATGAAAAATATGATATTTATACTATGAAACTGTTGACTAAATTATTTACTTAGATATATTTGATGTATATTGAATTTCTAATGGTTGGTTTTTGAGATTTAAAGTTGAGATAGGATTTTTAAATTTTAAATATGATAATTGCAGATTTATAAATTTGAGAAAAATATGTATTAAAGTAAATACTTTGAAAGGTTTAAATAAAAATTCTGGATTGTGGGAATAGATTAATTTTGTGCTAAAAGTCTTAATTATGGGTTATGAGAGGTTTGGGTTTAGCATAGAATTAGAAACTTTAATTTATATATATGTATTAGCTTAAGTAATTAATTAAATAGCTTGTGTATTGATATGTAAATGTATTGATTGTGTAGATTAAATTATTGGATTATTAGTCTGAGCAGGGGATTAACCTTGTGGTAATCCTTGTCCTAAACGAGAGGTAACCACTTTCCACTTATTATTCATGCTCGTAGGTTGTTTGTGATTAATTTTTAATTATACGAGATTCATGAAATATTATTGAATTATGATATGAGCTACAAAATTATGTTGTTATTGAAATTATCTTGGGAGACTTTCTTTACAAAATATATATGTGTTTAAGATTATGATGATATCATGTGTTATGTAATTGAATTGAAAATTTCAAATTGATTTTTGACATGTTGATGATTTATTATTAAATATAATATTTTTGAGTATTGATATGTGAGGGGTGGCGGATGTTGATGATGGGAACTATATCAAAGAGGATACAAGGGGGTGAATTATGTACATTTGAGGATATAAGGTGGTAGGGCCATCAAGTGTACACCGATTGGTCCTTTGGCCCAATGATTCTTTATAGGGCATTGATACCCCACTAGTAGACTAGAGGGGGAACCCATGGTCCAGTCTTGTACTATATGGATTTTGGCCAGTCCATATCACTTGATTGGATAGCTTGTTTAATTACCCGTCACATGGATGAGGTTTTAGCCCATGGGTTCAATTAGAGGATATAAGGTGGGTGGATATAAAGGAGGTGAGAGGATTATTGATTGTACTATATATATGCTTTGACAATATGAAATTTGTTGGAATATTATGATTTTGCAATGGTCTCTCTTGACACGTCACGAGCACTTACTTGTATGCTTGACAAGTAGGATTGTTGGTTACTGAGACTTTTGTCTCACCCTGTTGATTTAACACTTTTTCAGGTAATAGTTCCCGTTCGGGTCAGTCAAGGAAGACTCCGAAAGCTTGAGCTGCTATTGCAAAATTGTAGCGCTTCCACTTTTTTTTTATTGTGTTGGATAGATGTATATTGCCATGATAGGGCCCATTCCACATACTCTGATATGTTTGAGATGGATTATTTTGACAGTGTATTTTTGATAATTGTTGCTGGACTACATGCTGGTAGAAGGCCGGAGGCCTCAAGGTACTTGCATGTGATTTGTTTTTGATATAAGTTGTGGATCCACAACAATCTTGAACATCAGATAACTTTTGATTTTAGAAAGTTATGAAAGGTATTATTCAGTAAAATCATGTTATGGGTTTATAGTTGAAAATGACACTCTGGGTTTATAATACCCAAAGCGTTATTCATTGTAAATCTTGATTTACACGAAATTGATTTAGAAGGATTCTTTTAACCATGATAGATATATTTATGGATTAGTTTAACTCTTTTTCTATCATGGTTAATCTCATATGATTTAGGATGTTTATATAACCATGATAGTATTTCTAAATATTTTTACAAAGTTTCTTTTCTATCATGGTTAACTTTTCAATATTGATTAATTTAAAAGTGTAGTAGATTCGTCGTTACAATTGCACTTCAAGAAAATAATTTGCAAGAGCTTCCCCTAGGCTGGCTGAAAATGTGAGCTTGTGAGAGGGGGAGATGGCTATTTATAAGACAAACCTTAATTATTTACCATCCAAGATCACACTAATTACCAAGCTTATGTCTCAATTCCCTATGCCTTTTTGCTTAATTTCCATCCTTAACTTAAATCCAAATGAATTGATTTTTTCAAAGTCAAAATCCTCTCTATACTTGACAAGTAGTATCTTAATCCTCTCTATTCATAGCTTGATAAGTGGCAAATTGTAGGCCAAGTAAAAGTCAAGAGTATATTTTTTACTTTATTAGTGTACTTTGTACTGGAAATAAATTCTATTTCATAATTACAGTATCTTGGCCATTGTAATTATTTTTTGTCACATTCATAATACATTCTTATCATTTTTCTCTTCCCACAATACTCTTCTTTGTTAGCATTACAATTTTCTATCAATAGTAAAGAAGAAAACAAATTAAATTACCATAATAATTTCTTTACTCGGGAAGACATTTCTAGAATTTCTAAACATTTAAGGGGCTTCTTTCTGCTTCATAATCCCTTATAATTCCTAAAGATACCTTGTGAATTTTCTCAGAATTTAATTATTCTTAAAAGTATTTATTTAGAATTTTTCAAATAAAAATTCCAATTTCCCTATTTTTTCTCAATTTTCTAAGACTCAAAAATATTTTCAATAATTAATTTTTAACCAATTTTCCTTAATTAGTCAAACTTCTATAATTACTAAAAATTTAATATTTCCCATCAAAATTCTAACTCTTTGAGACTAATATACTGTTCGGGGGCTTTTTCCTAGTTTACATAATTATCTAATACTATTTGGGAATTTTCAATATATTTTTCCAAAATTATGTAAGTTTGCCCATAACTTTTAGAAATTATACTTTTGCTCTGACATTAACTTAACCTTAAGAGTTGTGTCATTTCATTTCTTCTTATTATTATGATTCTTACTATCTAGAAATATCCTTACTTTTATTTATCAAATTCTTGAATGTGACAGATTTTGTCTAGAATTGGGACAATAGCTTCAAAGGAATGGAAACATTGAACATTAGGTACAAAGCAAATTTTCTTACAAGAGGTAGGACAGTATCACTACAAATCTAGTTGAATCATTTAATGTTTGGCTGGTTCATGAGAGGATGCACAATATTGCTGTCTTGATACATGATCATGGGGAAAAAAAAGAGCAAAACAGATGTATAATAGCAACTTGGCTGTAAGGAATTAGACGAATGGTGTGGGACCAAATATAGAGGAAAATTTGATAGATCATGTGGCTAGATAAGAAAGAATGAATGTATAAGATTATGGAATGAACAATTTTAGAGTCAGATGTGCGGGTAAATATCATATTAAGTGAATGCACTTGCAAAGGTTGGCAGATGTCAGGCCTACCGTGCCTACATGTGTATGCTGCAATCCAGAAGATATATGGTAATATATATATATGTGTATATATGCATATGTGGAGGAATGCTTTTTACTCTCAGCTCAAGAAAAAATTTATGATAGACTCATGATCCCAATTGAGACCCATAATATTTATAGGCCAGATTCCCTTTGATATGAAAATTACTCGTCCACTATCTTCCTACAACCACCATTGACTACTCCCCATCCTAGAGGGTCCATAGTTAGGAGGATTAAATTGCAATTCTAGCAGAAGAAAGTGTGTCATTGCTAAAGATGTGGTGAAGTTGTTGACACCAGAAAGAATTGCAGTAACCCGAACCCTGTGTGATTTAGTTGAATACATAGCTACTTTTGTACATAAATGAATCCCAATATGTATTTTTGGATTAGTTGGAAAAGTAGCTATGACAACCCATTTAGATATTTTGGTGGTGGGTTGAAATAAATTTTGTATAGTGCTATCAATAGTTAAAAAAATTTTATGACAATACTTGACGATAAGTTGTCCCAAGTACTGCGGTGAAATTAGCTGGCAACAATGTTAATATACGAGAAATTTGTCCACTTGTGAATGGACTATTTAGTGTTGTTAATATATAAATCTCACTTGCAAATAGTCTAATTCCACTTGCAAATAGTGCCTCCCATATTTGTGAATCACATTCAACTTCTCCAAGTTAAGTAGCTCACGTGCAAATGGACTATTTCTTGTTGTTGATATACATATCGCTCTTGCAAATTGTTTAATTCCACTTGCAAATAGTTCTCCCATATTTGTGAATCACAAAGTTATTCATGTTAAGTAGCTCACGTGCAAAGGGACTATTTCTTGTTGTTGATATACATATCTCTCTTGCAAATTGTCTAATTCCACTTGTAAATAATCCACCCACACTTATTGACATCATATTAGTTTACTTGCAAATGGACGAATATAAGTTGTTAATTAATGCATCCATGTTGCAAATTGCTTAATTTCACTTGTGCATAGCCGGTCCAGTCTTGTAACATGATGATGTTCAACTTCAGTTATATTAGCCCATTTGCAAACATAATGAGTTTCTCTAGTGAAACAACTTATCCTTGATGCAGATTTCCTAATTTCAGTTGTCAATAGTATATCTCATAGCTGTAAAAAGGTGGGAAAAAACTAAGGATTATAATTAATTGACATGCAACAAACTCATAATATAAATTCCCTGAAAAAAAAATTTGTGCAGATTTTCTATACACAACTTTTGAGTCAGTCTAACAAATTACATGTGGAGGAATATAAGAATTTACCCAAAACTCCGTAAGGTCTTGCATATTAAAAATGTATATAAGAAAACATATATTAACTATAGCCAAAAGACAATACTACATTGTTATTACTCATTGGGTGATGGAAACTTGTAGTGGTGCTTGGCTGTGTTGACGTCTTAACTTCAGCAAAGATTGGACTGTACAAAATGCCATGATGACTCTCATTTTCCACCTTAATTCTTTCTTTAACTGCCTTATCATTCCAATGTTTAATGACTTCCTTGTCTTTTGGTATAACTCCATCCAAAGGGAACCTATGCAGGAAGTAAAGCTGAAGGGAAAAAATATAATAACTCATAAATCAAATTAGACAATACATCAACAATTTAATAGTGAAAGAAAATCCAATATTATTTATTATGTAAACAAATGCATAAGTACAAATAAAAAGTAGATGCACCTTCCAATAGCTTTGGAGCCTTCGGTTTGTCCTTCTTTACTACTCTTATTGTATTGTTGTATTTCTTTATTGACTCGTCAAGCACAGGCAAAACCCAATCAAATTTATCCTTTTTTCCCCCTATACAACCCATTACCTTTAGCACATTCTCACTCACACCTACGCTTCCGGTGGGACTAAGAAGAGTTTCTAGTGTGAAAAGAACAAAATAGAATTCAAACATTTCCTCTTCTTCCTCGCTCATTATCTTCTCCCCAACGTGAGAATATGTTAGTAGAGTTTAGTCCTTCTTCAGCTTATTTACTTGATCCTTGAAGCCATCCAACTTGACTTTGGAGCCCTTCATAAACCAAGTACCATCCTCACATCTTTAGCTGTTACCTTCAATGTCTTCCCCCTTATGATCATTTGTTTACGTGGGGGATCATATGCATGAATCAACTCCAAACATAAATCTTTAGGGATCTTATTCAAAGTAATACTAAGAAGATGCCCAAACCTCATTTCTTCTATTTTGCATTTCAAATTTTCTTTCCCATTTATAAACTTAGCCACTTAGTTGAATTTAGTGGGGGAGCATTGAGTAGAAGATAGGAAGACATATTTCTTCTTCTTCTTCTCTTTTATAAGCTGTTGCTCTTTTTTCTTGTATGGATCCCTATCAGCATCACTCATTTTATTCCATTTTTTTGAAGCCGCATTTGTGATTGTTCCCATTCCATGCATCTCCTCTTTCTTTTGTTCCCCAAATTCACCAGTGAATACTTTCCATGCGCTAACTTTTGTTTCCTTTTTTGCCATCTTCTTAAGCTTTTGCACAATAATTACAAAGTCATTAATTACTAGACTAAACAACACTTGAAAATTCACACCATCCAACATTTTTTTTTTTAACATAAACCTCAAACTTGTAAATACATTAATTGCTATTGTTAATTTCTCAACTTTACTTGTTATAGGACAAGACATAATATTGTTATATATAAGTGGTTAATTAACTAATTTTTTATGTAAATTGTCTAACTTTCTTTGTTAGTCACTAAATATCATATTCCAACAAACATGAAATTGTTATATACAAGTGGTTAATTAACTAATTCTTCATGTAAATTACCTAACTTTCTTTATGAGGCCACTAAGTATCAGATTCCAACAAACATAAAATTGTTATATACAAATGATTAATTAACTAATTCTTTATGTAAATTGCCTAACTTTCATTCTTAGCCTACTAAATATCAAATTCCAACAATCAACGTGTTACATGAAAACCCACCTATTTTTCTAGTCTATACGACAACATTTCCTCCTCCTAATTCTTTTTTTTAATTCTTGCAAAATGCCTACAAATAGTATAACAATACTGTTAACTACCAAAACTAATAACCCCGTTAATAATAAATTCATACTTAGCCCACACACAAACTCTTGAACCTTTGTTTGCAACCTTGCTCTCAAATATATTCCTCTCTGTGGTCTAAAAGCTGCACTGGCGCTCACAAAATCAGGAGGATTTGCTAAAAGGGTGATGGATGAACACTATGTGAGACATTGGTAACCATTTTTCGATTAAAACCCAAATGTGATTACCAAACACTCTGACATTTCAATCTATCCTTCTTCCTCAATATACAAGCTTCCACTTGCCTATCTCACTACCAAATAAACCCAATTGAAGAAATATAGAACATTTAATGTAGACTAGGAGGCTTACCAAAGGGTTTCAGTATCTTCTTCTCCCCTTTCTTCTTCCTTCTTTGTCGATCGCCTTGTAAGTTTCCTCCTCTATTGGCCTCGTTTTCTTCTTCTTTTGGTTATAGCAACTACCAAGCATCCGCAGAATGATGGCGATGGATTTTTTGGTGGGCACATCTAACAGTTTTTACAGATTAGGAGAGGGAAGAGTTTTCGCACAGTGGGAGCACATTTGCAAAATGGGAGAGGGAAGAGTTTTCACACAATGGGAGCCAGTTCGCAAAGCGGGAGAGGGAAGACTTTCTAATCAATGAATTTTGACCCTTATTTTCAAAATTTAGGAAAAAGTATTATGAGGGGCAATAGTGTCTTTTGTTTCTTGAATTTATTTCATTTGGCCTTTTTTTTGCTGCAATGATATTTCAGAATTATAAAAAAGTTGTTTGAAATAAACTGGCTATAGCAGTCCTTAACTAAAATTTTCCCTTTGTTTTATGAAAGCCAACTTGCGGATAACTGTTTTGAAAGAGTTGGAATGGTATAGCTATGATTTTGAACTCTTGGATATGAATATCTTGTGTGATTTTGAACTGGTTGACTTGTACTCGAGTATGGACCCGTGATATCTGATATGGCTTACGTCGGTGTCAACATCAATTTGCAAATGTCCCAACTACGTACCATATCTTCTATAATGAGCTAGAATCACCTATAAAGCTATGGGGAATTCTGTTTTTTATATTACATACTTCATATAAAAGTTAGTTTGACATTCAATTTGATACTAAATATCATATCTCAATTCATTTTGTCTCTTATATTCATCTTTTTTTCTCCAAAATAACCTTTTGCATATCTTAAATATTCTATTGAGTAGTAGTTTTAGTTAATACAAATAATTAACATGAAAAATAATATTTATTTATTATAAATAACTAACTTAACAAACTTATTAATCTACTTAAATTAGTTAACTAATTTTTATATTAAATATTAGATGTAGTACTATTTACAAGTCACATCATCTCTCTGAACTTCCTTGCTTCTTCCACATCTCCAACTTCGCCATCTTCTCCCCAATACCTCTTCCCACGAATCATTCTCATCATTGTGTTAAAAGTCAGCTCGGAAAATCTGGATCTTAGTTATACCTTCGTAAAACCCTTACGAGAATCATAAGCTAATTTTTGAACGAGCCGTTTCATCTCATCTCTTCGTATGTCCAGGAAATAATTAAGACAGTGGGTTGAGAGGACATCGAGGACCATGATGCGGTGGAGGTTGCGCCAGTGGTCGCCGTACGGGGCGAAGGCGACGGTGGTATAGTTGTAGTCGACGTGTTTTCCGGTGAGAAACGGTGGGTGGTTCGTGAGAACGACGTCGTTTTTGCTGAAGCATTCTTGAACTAGGGATGGTGACGAAACGCCCACGACTAAACGAGAGCTAAATCAGAGCCAAAAAATTTGACCATAGTTTTGGGAAACACGATGAAAGTGATGGTGGAGTGGTTTCTTGAGCTGGTGGAGATTTTCGAGTATGGGAATAGAAGGAGGGCCTGGTGGGATATGTCTTAATCTCCGTTTTCTGAGAAAGAGGTTCAAGATGAGGAAGAAGAAAGAAAGGAAAAAGATAGAATAATTGATGACGGAATTAGTGGACATATTTTTGCTTGTTTGTTTGATTGCTTGATACTTTGATGATTCATGTGCCTATGTTTATAGGAATACGTGGGACTAAATGGATATTTATCCTTTTGTTTCCCTTTTTTTTTTTATGGCTTGCATAAAGTTTTTCTTTTTTTTGAGTTGGGCTTGCATAAAGTTAAGTGAATTGTCCTTAAAAGAGTATTTGGATGGAAATAAAATCATAGTTTTAAAAATGATTTTACGTTATACGAAATAAATATATGAAGGAGTTTGTCTCGATTTGCGAAAAAAAGCTTTTGAGAAGTACTTTTACAGCTTCCCAAACACTAATTTTTGTTAGAATATATAATTTGAATTTTTTAAAAAGAAAAATGTATTATTTTGAAACATTTAAATACTATTAAAATATATAAAAAAAATTAAATGAGATAAAAATTACAATGAACCTAATAATGAGACATTGTTAGTGTAACATCTCAAACTCTAGGCCTAGAAGTAAGTACCGGAATTAGTCTAAAAAGGACAGGCTACTGTATCCATAACAACAGGAGTCCCAGAAAAATGAAATAGAAATAATAAGATTTTCATGGACTAAATTGCAAAGTGAGGAAGTTCTGAAATTAAAATATGAATAAAGTTAGATATTCCAGCAAAGTCTTAAGACCCAGAAATGAGAAAGGGAGATGAATGTGGATCAGAGGTTGTGCTAAAGACCTCAAAGGAATGATTCTTGAGGTTGAGTTTGAACAGGGACTAAATCGCAAACTTGAGAAATTTCGAACATAAAAGGGCAATATTGGAAAATAAGCTCAGAAATTTCAGAAAATTTCCACAAAATAAGAAATGAGATTCTGACCCTTATTTGATGTTAAAAATGATAAAAATACCCTTGAGTTAGCTTTAATTGAATTTTAAAGATTATTACTCATTTTGAGATATAAAGTTAAATTTAATTATTTGAGTTATAGAGAGATCTCTGAAAAGTAAGTAAAAATGAGGATTCAGAAGTTAAGAGGCTGCAAAAAATTATAAAATTAGTCTCATTCCTAAAAGGCCTACAAAACAAAACGACTTTAAGAATATTTAAAATCCAGTTATGCCATTTAAGGTCATTTTACAGGAAATTAAAAAATAAATATTTACAGATGATGTTATGGCTCGAGAAAATTTGCAAATTTTTTTTTTCAGAATTTAAGAAATTTTATGGTATAAATAAATGAATTTTTGGAGCTTTAGATTAAATAAAATGGTCTAATAAAATATTAAATAAATTTTGTTCCCTAAATAGGAGAAAAAATCACAGAAAATATCTAAAGGTAATAATGACGCATTTAATACAGCGCTGAATCAGTATAGTGAGTTGCCAAGTATATTTATGATACAGTTATGACACTTTTGAGTCAGTGTGCTAAGTCACTAGGTGATATTTATGGACAATAAAAAAAAATCAGAACGCAATGTGAGTATGTTTTAGACAATCCTCTATCTACTTGGTATAGCAAAATCTCTACTACGTGACTCAGTAAGGATAAGTAGCTTGTCAGTGGAGCTAACTATTTTACTCTATGCTCCTCTGAGATGGCGTCATATGTGAATTTATTTGAGATGAGGAAAGGATGCCAGAACATGTCCTAGTGGTATAGGGTAAATCAAGACCTGAAAAAGTTCCCGATACGGTGTAAAATAGCAAGATAGGTGAATGAATACCTAGGGGCTACATTTTGCACGAATTTCCTATTAATTTCTCCCTATTTTAATGCCAAAATGATGAAGGAACATATAAAAGATTATATGTACAATTAGATGGGAACAGAAGGTATTGTATGTACGGTTGACATGAAAGATAAAATAAAAGAGAGACACATGGCACATGATGTAAGCATGACATCATCAAGATGATGCAAGCATGATGTTATAATGACACATGTCATCACAAGATTAAGAGGCAAAATGAATGGTCAAGATTTAATCTTACAATTTTAAGATTAATGGTTAGGATTTGTTCATGAAGTCTATAAATACCCCTCCCCTCCCCTCCCCTCATTTTTGTCCAAGCTTATGGAAACAATGAGAAAACTCTTACAAAATGAATTCTAGAGAGAGAAAGAGGAAGGAAGAGAGGAAGCCAAGTGATTCTATGCAAGTTCAAACTCCAAAACAAGGTATGATTATAATCTTTGATGTAGTTTTTGGTACCTTAATTGTTGTTAAACTTGGGTATGGATTTTGTTGAGTTTAAGAGGATGAAAACCCTTGTTGAGCTTGCTATTCAAATATATTCTAGTTAGAAAAGATTGGATTTACATTAGCTTAATGATCAAGAGGTAGAAACAAACTTGAATCAAGTGGTTTTGTGATGAGTTTGTAAGAAATCCAACTTCCCCTTAACTTTGTGTGAATTTTGACCAGACTTGGGGTTTAAGATAGGGTTGGATTTTGATGATTTTGATGCTTCCAATGTGTTTAGAATGAAAAATTGTGTGGCGTAAAGGTGAGAAAGTAAGTTTGAAAGCATTAGAACTGAAAATGAAAATTTTGCCTTAACACCCTATAGTTTCAGCCAAGGCTTGTTCATAGGAAAGAACTGGATTTTGTTTATTTTGAGCCTAAAAATGGATTCTACATGAAAAATTGTGTAGGAATAGTATGTGAAATTAAGTTTAGAAAATTTGAAAATCAAGCTTAGAAGTTAGGTGTTGATATAGTTCAAAGAAAACAAATTGTTGACACTGTTGGTTACCATAGCTCTAATGAATAAATGGTAATGATGTGCTGATTTATTTAGGATCATGAGACATCAATGAAGAGGAATAGCAAAGGCTGAACAGGTTACCTCAATATTGGAAGCAATGGAGCAAGAGGAAAACTTAAAGCATACAAGGTAGTGAAGTTACCCTTTTGAATGCTTGACATATAGCTTGTGTGTTGATGATGTTTGATAATGATTTAAAATTATGAATGCTTAAATGTTTCTGTATGCATTGTTTAATTCATGGGCATGCATATATGTAATGTTGAGCGTATGAATATGATATTATTTTGGAGCATGAAAGTATGTGAAACCAAACATGTCATACACTTGAATTTGTCTTGCATGCATTTGGGTAATGTTTACTATTAAGATTCTTCCCGAATCTCACTGTTGCTTAACAAAACATAATAGGTTATGCTGATGGGAAAGCAATGCTCAGAGGAGAACAAAGAAAGAAAGGAAGAAATGTGAAATAGTGTATTACAACCTTCCGGTTCTTAATATAAGACTTATTTAACTAATTTGATTAGATTAAGGAAGTTAGGTAAGTTGGTTAATTATAAGAAATATGATATGTTTTTCTGAAAACACCATAATCATCTTCCTTAATATCCTCCCTCTCTCTTCTACTTGATTATAGTTGAGAGTGTGTCTATAGGGATAATTTAAGAAAAATTAATAAATATAAAGAATCGATATTATATTTAGGACTAAAATTAACTTGACAATTAAATCCTATATTAAGGACTAGAGGCCTATTATGTTATGTAATGATACGTGATTATGAGATTATATGTGCCAATTAGTAATATGCATTGGAACTAATGTTATTGGCATGTATGATGGACTATAATTCTACATAAGAATGATTAATACAATGTTGGATTGGTATTGCATATGTATTGAATTTATTATGATTTGTTATTACAAGTTAAGGGGATAAGATACCCCTAAGTGAGCAGTTAAATTGAAACAGAGCAAATCCTTAGTAAATGAACGAGTTTGTTTATAAAATTTGGTGAGTAATTAGTACACATCCAGAGCTTTAAAATAAGTATTAGATCACTTGAATTATATGTGTATACTAGAAGTTACGGTTGATCAAAATCAGCCTAGAATTCTGAAAATTAGTAAATTGACCAAATGGACGGTAAACTTTACGTGCTAAAATGCACGAATTGGGCAAGGAATGAGCCAATGATTATTTTTCCATGTAGAGGATTTAAAGAGCTTCAGATAGAAATATGAACTGTCTCGATATAATTTTTCTAGAATTAGTTATAATTTATCAAAATTGAACCTAAAAATCTGGAATTTCAAGTGAATGATACATGAGAATTTTAACTAAAAATTTTAATCTACAGGCTTGCAATGGATTCACCGAAACTTTAATGTTTCCAAATGTGTACTCTGGGTGTAAAGAAGATGTTATGTTAGAGTTAGCATCATTCACACATTGAAAGTAATTATATTTGGGACACTGTTAGGCATTAAATATGGATACTTCTCCTAAAAGAAATTTGAACATTGGTTTGTCACGTTTGTGACAAGCTAGCCCTTTCTGCTAACTCAACTCTAACTTGATTGGTTAGCATCATTTTGAATACACACATATTCCCAAATTTCTAAAATGTATTCATTTCCATTTTATTAGTAAGTTAATTTTTATGTTTGACGGAGAAAAATGTGAAAGAAAAATAGGAGGGAAGAAATATTGAAAAACAAAAGCTCAAAAATAGTGTAAAAAAATATTTTGGGGGTTTTTTTTCTTTTAGTATTCTTTCTTTTCTAGTTTTCTTTCATCCAAAGATAAGCACGGGCTTCCATATTTATAAGTGATTTTACAAAATCTACTGCAAGCAACTATTTTTAAGCAACGACCTCATATTAAGAAGTATAATTATAATGGAGAGCAATATCAGAATAGATAAATAA
Source organism: Neltuma alba (assembly GCF_004799145.2). NCBI lineage: Eukaryota > Viridiplantae > Streptophyta > Magnoliopsida > Fabales > Fabaceae > Neltuma > Neltuma alba. The sequence goes on from NW_021635127.1 coordinate 366,145, forward strand.
AATTGTTTGACTTAGGTTGGTTAATTAAAGATAATATTTAAAAGATGAGATGATTTTAAAATAGGATTAAAGTATGAATCTATCTATGAAGTATTCATCTAAGAGCCGAGACATTATTAAATTTTTTGGGAATCTAAGTACACATAGATTTTTGAAAATAGTGCAAAACTATCAAACCATTAGTCAACTGGTGTTCACTGTTTAAACAAATATGTCAATCAAAAAACATTATAAAAAATGCATATGAAAATTTAAAATGGTATAAAAAATATATATAAAGTTCTTAAGATCGTGGTATTTTCGTAGCATTTTAAAATCTTGATATGTATTTTTGCATTATTTTCTTAATCTATATGTTTACTAAACAGTCAATGTGAGTTGACTTCACGGTCATGACATTTTTATATCCTTTTAAAAATTTCATGTATACTTTTACACTTAAAAAAGTCTATAGTGTTATAAACTTATGACAGAATACTTATAGGTAGATTAGCATCTTAATTCTTATAAAATATTAACTAAATGTAACCAATTTCTTATTTCTCATAAACTAGTTAAAAGTGGCTCATATATAAGGTGAAAAATAATATATGTATGCACAAGTATGTATATGAATTATGTGTATATACCCGCATGTCACAAAAATACCAAAATATTGAATAAAATAATATGGCAGGTAAAGAGCCATTGGTAAGCACCGTTGAATCACTGTACATTCTGGATTTTTTTTTTGGGTAGGTTTTTTTTAAAAATCTTTTGAACTTTCTTGTTTTGGGCATTTAGAAAAGCGACGACGACCAAGACTCTCCACACTTAATTCGACAGGCTGGAGGAGGAAGACGCACGTCATCGAGTACGTCAATGAGTAAATGTTAAGTCGAAGATACTACAAGTTATATCTTTAATATAAAAATAATTTGATATTTTATCTCTCATATTTATTTATTTTTTTAAATGTTTTTTTGTAACAGTTACACATATTAAAAGTTTTATCCAGTAGTAATTTTAGTTAATACACATATACAGTTATTACAAATAACTAATTTAATTAATTTTTTAATCTACTCAAATTAATCGATTATTTTTTATATAAATATGAGATATAACAATATCCAACCAACCATGGGTATTGCTCCGTTCCAGGCTGAGTAAATGCTAAGACAGAGACATTTTCTATGAGGCTGTTTAGATATCACCTGATCCAAATCATGGTTATGCCTTTCAAACCATGGTTTTAAATGATACCCAAACAGGCCCTAAATAACATTTCATATTATGTACATGGGGACAAGCTAATGGCAACGAGATAGGCCATTTGCAGCTGCCTCTCAATAATACAGTTCTAGTTTTATTTATAAATAACTTCTAATATATTTTACACAAATCAAGAAAAACCTTAAATTTTATTAACTCTCATTTAAAATTCAACAATTTTTTAACTTTATCCCTATTTAATATATATTATATCTCATATGAACAAAGTCAGTATAATAATAAATGAAGGGTAAAATTATACATCCATATAAAAAATTTCTCTGTCTTAATAAATAGGATTAAAAAATATATTCTCTCAACACTATAAATAATACCAGAGGAGTACCATTGTAACATGGGAAGCCTATCCATACAATTCCTCAATCCCCTCCAACCAAGAGATGAGATATAGGGGGTGTTTGGGTACCAGGCAAAACCATGATTTGAAAGGTAAAACCATAATTTGGGGATCTAACTATCCAAACATGTTAATTTTTTGTAAAATCACTTTTTCATCAAAACCATGATTTGGGGGAAGAAAAAAAAAGTAGCCAAACACCATGATTTTTGCCAAAATCACTTTAGAATTGAAAACTATCGTTTGGGATATAAAACTATGGTTTTTCATAAAGTGAAATTTTTTTGCTTTTGAAGGTATAAAACCATGGTTTAGAATATAAAAAATAGATAAATATAAGAGATAAAGTAGATTGGGATTTTATATTCAGAATCAAATTGAATATCTAATTAACTCTTGTATTAGGAACGAGAGGTAATATTAATTAATTATATTTTTTTATATACAATTGATTATTTCAAACAAAAATATAAATTCAAATCTATTTTTTATATAATTATCATATTAAAGTAGTACTTTCTTTTTAGTAATTTATGCAGAAAATAATGATTATGATAACAACCACTTAAACATTTTTATTTTATCAAAATTACTTTTTCACAAAATCTATTCTTTCAAAATCTATTTTTTAGAAACTATTCTCCAAACCATAGTTTGGTTTTATCTAAAAATACAAAGCCCGATACGAGCTAGAATATTCATGACTTCTGACTTATACTTCTATATATATATTTTGCATTATGTGCAAATAACTCTTTAATTGGGAAAAAAAAAGTTTTGCATTGTCTGTGGTCTCTTGGGACAATTATTATCGATTAAGACCAGAAGAATTTCTCCAGTTTTTATCTCAAACACCAATATTGAGGCATAGTTAATGAGGTTTAAGATTTTTTTTTCTTGATTCACAGTAAAAGTGACTAATAAATAAAATTAGAATAACAATTAATAAGAAAACAAGGTAATATAATTTCAATGACAAGCCATAATGCAAAATTAATTAGGACTACAAACATACACATATGCTTTCAAAAACAACCCTTGTTAATGATCCATTGTTGTACTTTACACATTGCTTGTAAAGGAATAACTTTTGACAAAGTCAATCCTGCTCCTTCTGTCATGTCAATTTCTTCCTCACTTGCTCGTTTCCATTCAAAGCATTGAATCAATAAACCCAAAGCCAAGCTTACTGTGCGTTGTGCCAAGCCTGAACCTGGACATGCCCGTCTTCCCAATCCAAATTGCATTAACTTATTAGTTTCGCCTTCTTTCCGAAACCTTTCAGGCTTGAAACTCAATGGATCACTCCATAATATGGGATCTCTATGGATGGCCCAAGCATTAATCAACACAATAGTATCACGCGGTATGTTATAATCTCCTATAGTGCACTCATCTGAAGACAGATGAGGTAACAATAATGGGGCTGTTGGATGCAATCGAAATGTTTCTGATACAATGCTTTGAAGATATGGTAGCTTCATAATGTCTTGTTCATCTATCAAGTGTTCTTCTCCTATTTGCATGTCTATTTCTTGCCTTGCTCTTCTTAATACCTCTGGATGGTTCAATAAACTAGACATTGCCCACTCTAAAGTTACTGCCGATGTGTCAGTTCCAGCAAGAAGCATTACCTGTATGTGAAGTCAAACCATGTCAAAAGTGAAAAAACATGTCATTTAAAAGTCTTTATTAGGCAAAGATGCTTCAAATGCTCCATTCTCTAATGTCCCGGCTTTCCAAATATTTTTCTCTTTTGTCCATTGGTCATTCAATTCTACGTAAAATAAGTAATATTTTGATCTTACGGGTACCACATGGTGTAAATCTAAATTTTTTAGGAGAAAATAAGTCAAAATTGTACCGTCTTAGACTATTTTTCTTTAAAAAAGCTTAAAAATTTAAAACTACTATACCATTTCATAGTTGTAATCTATCAAAATCAAAATGTTACTCATTTTACATAGAATCTAATGATCAATGAACAAATAGACAAAAGAAAAAGGAATTTAAAATGATGGGGCACTACAAACAGCATCAAACAGTGGGACATCCTTGGCCTTAAATTGATTTGCAAAAATCCGGATCCAATAAAAAAAGAACAAAATGACAAAATGAAAATGACTAATAGAGACATCACAATGAAACCAAAATCCAAAACAATAGCGCTTGCTTACCAAAATAAGACCTTTGATAATTTGATCTGTATAATACTCTGGCTGTGATTTCTGCAGAGTCAAGAGATGATTGATCATAGTATTTCCACTTGTATTCCCACTTCGATGCTCATCAACAAGTCCCTGCAAAAACCCATCAACTCTAACACTAATACTCTTCAACTTCTTCTCCAAATTGTCCAAATCAAACCATCTCAGTATTGACAGGAACTCTCCTGGATTATTTGCCCCTCCTAGTTTCACCAGTTCCTTTATCATCTCTCTGAACTTCCTTGCTTCTTCCACATCCCCAACTTCACTATCTTCTCCCCAGTATCTCTTCCCACAAATCATTCTCATCATAGTGTTAAAAGTCAGCTCAGAAAAGCTGGATCTTAGTTCTACCTTCGTAAAACCCTTACGAGAATCATAAGCTAATTTTTGAATGAGCCGTTTCATCTCATCTCTTCTCATGTCCAGAAAATAATTGAGACGGTGGGTTGAGAGGACGTCGAGGACCATGATGCGGCGGAGGTTGCGCCAGTGGTCGCCGTACGGGGCGAAGACGACGGTGGTATAGTTGTAGCCGACGTGTTTTCCGGTGAGAAACGGTGGGCGGTTGGCGAGAACGACGTCGTTTTTGGTGAAGCATTCTTGAACTAGGGATGGTGACGAAACGACCACGACCAAACGAGAGCCGAACCAGAGAGAAAAGATTTGACCATAGTTTTGGGAAACACGATGAAAGTGATGATGGAGTGGTTTCTTGAGCTGGTGGAGATTTCCGAGTATGGGAATAGAATGAGGGCCTGGTGGGATATTTCTGAATCTTCGTTTTCTGAGAAAGAGGTTGAAGATGAGGAAGAAGAAAGAAAGGAAAAAGATAGAATAATTGATGATGGAACCTGTGGACATGTTTTTCCTTGTTTGCTTGATTGCTTGATACTTTGATCAGTTTGATGATTCATGTGCGTATTTTTAAAGGGATGCGTGGGACCAAATGGATGTTTATCCTTTTGTTTTTGTTTTGTTTTTGTTTTTTGCTTGCATAAAGTTAAGTGAACTGTTCTTAGTCTCACACACTCACACGCTCACACACGCGCACGCACATATATATAACTTCAAAATGTCTTTTTCCACGGTGGAATATATAATTTGAATTTTTTAAAAAAGAAAAATGTATTAGTTGGAAACATTTAAATAATATTAAAATATATAAAAAAATTAAATGAGATTAAAATTACAACAAACCTAATAACAAGACATTGTTAGCATCATTCTCAAATTAAAAGTAATCACATTTGAGGTATTATCAAGTACTAAATATGGATACTTCTCCTAAAGAAAATTTAAACATTAGTTTGTCACGTTTGTGACGAGTTAGCCCTTTCTGTTAGACTTAGCTTTAGTTGGTTGGTTAGCATTATTTTGAATACACACATATTCCCAGTTTTCTAAAATATATTCATTTCGGTTTTATTAATTAAGTTAATTTTTATGTTTGGCGGCGAGAAAAGTGAAAGAAAAATAGGAGGGAAGAAATATTGAGAAGTAAAAGCTCAAAAAACAGTAAAAAAAATTATTTTAGGGGTTTTCTTTTTAGTATTTTTTCTTTTCTAATTTTCTTCTCATCCAAAGATACGTACATGCTTCCATATTTATAAGTAATTTTACAAAATCTACTACAACGGCCTTCTATTAAGAAATATAATTATAGTGGACAGCAAGATCAGAATAGATAAATAAGATTGTTTGACTTAAGCTGGTTAATTAAGGATAATATTTAAAAGACGAGATGATTTTAAAATAGGATTAAAGTATGAATTTATCTATGAAGTATTCATCCAAGAGCAGGAGACATTATTAAATTTTTTTTAGATACCTAATTACACATGAAATTTTCAAAATAATGCAAAACTATCAAACATTAAGTCAAGTAGTGTTCACTGTTTAACACATATGTCAACCAAAAAACATTATAGAAAATGCACATGATATTTTTAAAATGGTATAAAAATATATATGAAGTTTTCAACAACCATGGCATTTTCGTAACCATTTTAAAATCTTGATATGTATTTTTGCATTATTTTCTTGATCTATATGTTTACTAAACAATCAATATCAGTTGACTTAACAACCATGATATTTTTGTACTGTTTTAAAAACTTCATGTATACTTTTACATTTAAGAAAAGTTTATGGTGTTAGACGCTCATGATAGGATACTTCATAAGTAGATTAGCATCTTAATTCTTATGAAATATTAACTAAATTAACCAATTTTCTTATTTCTCATAAATTAGTTAAAAGTGGCTTATATATAAGGTTAAAAAGAATATATGTATGCACAAGTATTTATATGTATTATGTGTGTATACCTGCATGTCACAAAAATACCAAAATACTACCTCCAGTCATTAATATAAGATCTCATTTGACTTTTGTTTTGATCCTAAATATAAGACTCCAATAATTTTGTCTCTCATATTTATTTATTTATTTATTAAGATAATCCTTCTAATAATAATAGTTTTAACCAGGAGACTTGATTAGTAAGAATATTTTAGAAAAGACAACACTTATTTATTACAAATAACTAACTTGTTTTCTTAATCTACTCAAATTAGTCAAGTAGCTTTTATATTTAGGACCAGAAGTAATATTGAATAAAATAATATGGCCCGTGAAGAGCCATTGGTACCCACAGTTAAATCACTGTACATTCAGGATTTATTTTTAGTTTTTTTTTTATAATTTTTTGAGCTTCCTTGTTTTGGGTTTGGAAAAGTGACGACGGGGTGTTTGGATGAGGCCAAACCATGGTTTGGAGAATAGCTTATAGAGAGAATAGATTTTGAGAGAATAGATTTTCTGAAAAAGTGATTCTGATAAAATGAGAGTGTTTGGATAGTTGTTATCAGAAGTGCTTTTTGATATGTAGAAATTACTAAAAAGGACATAAGTTTAAATGATAATTACATATAAGATATATTTCACAATATATATTTATTTGAAGTAATAAATTTGTTAATAATATATATTTTGACAACATAATAAATAAGACATAAATAATAAAAAAATAATGTGTATATATATATTAATAAAATAATTAAATATGTTTTTTAGGAAAATGATTTATTTTGCCAAAAAAAATTATTATTTCTTAAAGATTTTAAAGATGAAATCCCATAATTTTTTTCTTTTGCATAAAAACCTTCTTGTTCAAACTGAATGAAACCAGGATCAGAAATGGATGTTGATCTAATAAATGAAACCAATAGATATTTTAAACCATAGTTGGACTTATCCCCTCATAATTTTAATACTCTCCTTTTTCATTTCATTTTATCCCCAATATTATATATTACAGCCCCCCGCCCCCACACACCTTCTTCCCTATATATATATATATATAAATATATATATATATATATATATATTCCTTCCTCTTCCTCTATTCCCACACTTCTCTCTCCTCTTCGCTGCTCCTCTAGTCCAAAATATCATATACCTTCTTCCTTCTCTCTCTCTCTTCCTCTCCTTCTTTTGCTTTCCTCACACATACCATAGATAAGAAGCAAACATGGATGCAAGTAGTTGCGTAGATGAAAGCACGACGAGTGATTCGGTGTCCATATCGCTTTCTTCGGCCATAACTACTGTATCGCCGCTCAATGTCACGCCTCACAAGTCATCGCCAAATAGTCTCTGCCGGGTTGGCAGCGGCGCCAGCACTGTTTTGGACTCCGATGGCAGCGTTATTGAGGCTGAGTCCAGGAAACTGCCATCGTCCAAATACAAGGGAGTGGTGCCGCAACCCAATGGACGATGGGGGGCCCAGATATATGAGAAGCACCAGCGTGTTTGGCTGGGTACGTTCAACGAGGAATATGAGGCTGCCAAAGCCTACGACATCGCCGCCCAGAGGTTCCGCGGCAAGGATGCCGTCACCAACTTCAAGCCCCTCAACGGCAACAGCTCTGACGATGCGTCGGACGATGATACTGAGACGGCCTTCCTCAACTCTCATTCCAAAGATGAGATCGTGGACATGCTGAGGAAGCACACCTACAATGACGAACTCGAGCAGAGCAAGCGCAACCGAGGTTTGGCCGGGGGAAGCAACGGGAAGTCATGGAAGGACGGCGGCGCAGGGTCGTGCTTTGAGAGGACGCAGAAAGCGCGTGAGCAGCTGTTCGAGAAAACCGTCACGCCAAGCAACGTGGGAAAGCTGAATTGATTGGTGATACCCAAGCAGCACACGGAGAAGAACTTCTCGTTGCAAAGGTAACTGCAAGAAAGGTGAATCGTGCGAGTTTGCTCACGGAGTGTTTGAATGCTGGCTTCACCCCTCTCGTTACAGAACCCAGTTCTGCAAGGATGGAACAAATTATCGCCGTCGAGTGTGCTTTGCCGCCGAGAGCAAAGGACCGAAGAGCGAAGGACAGAGGTGTGAAGGACCGAAGAGCTCTATTTTCTTCAGAGCGAAGCACCGAGAGTGAAGGACCTCTGTTGCGTGGGATCGAGGAAGAGTGAAGGAATGGCAAATAATTGACACTGCTTTCTGTAATATTTCTTGGGCCCACCATCAGCGATCAATAATTAAGCCAGAAGCAGCTCCGGAGAACTTCATCCGAAACCATGGTTTTGGGAGGTAAAACCATGGTTTCCCCCAAAACCATGATTTGAAATTAAAATAGGGTGTTTGGCTATTTTTCCAAATCATGGTTTGGGGTTCCCAAACCATGATTTGGGAAAATAGCCAAACACCCCCGACAACTAAGACTCTTCACGCTTAATTCGACAGGCTGGAAAAGGAAGAGCTGTAAGCGTCCACGCACCTCATCGGCTCATTGAATGCGTCAATGGCTGAGTAAATGCTAAATCAAAGATACTGCAAGCTATTTCTTTAATATAAAAATCAGTTTGATATTTTATCTTCTATGTTTATTTATTTATTTTCCTTAAAATACTTCTTATAATAGTTATAGACATAATTTTAGTTAATACATATATATAGTTATTACAAATAATTAATTTAATTAATTTTTAATTTATCTAAATTAATTAATTGGTTTTTTATATAAATATTAGATATAGTAATATCCAGGGGACTGAGGAATTGTATGGATAGGCTTCTCATGTTCCAATAGTACTATGATCCTATTTATGGAGCAGAGAAAATATATTTTTTTATTCTATTTACAAGGTACTGAGAGAAATTTTTTGTATGGATATATAATTTTACCTTTCATTTATTATTGTGTTGACTTTATTTATATAAGATATAATGTATATTAAATAGAAATAAAGTTAAAATATTATTGAATTTTAAATGAGAATTAATAAAATTTAAAATTTTTTTGTTTGTGAAACATATTGAAAGTGATTTATAAATAAAACCAAGACAGTATTATTGAGAGGCAGCCACAAATGGCCTATCTCATTGCCATTAGCTCACAATCTAATGGATAATCACTCCTGTACATAATATAAAATGTTATTTAGCTCTTTTTTAAAAATGTGTTTTCTTTTTGCCATCCATTAAACGTTTATTCAATTGATAGAAATTACACGTATTTTATCCTTAACAAAAATGTGATCGAGAAATTCTCTTATCTTCTCCTTATAACAGGGGATAAAAATAAAATAATTATCATTAATTATCCTGTTAATCTCTTATATTTTGAACGGAAAGAAGCACCCTCAACAAAGGTTTAATTGAGGGAGCACAACTGAGGGATCAAATCCCAAGACCGCCTCGGTGTGTTTGGATGTCTCCCCAAATCATGATTTGGGGGAAAAAAATGACCCAAACACCTATAAAAAAATCAAAATCATGGTTTTGGATCAAAACCATGGTTTTGGAAGAAGTATAAAAAATCTGCCTTTAGAAGAAAATTGGAGAGTGCCATATGGATATGAGGATCTTTTTTTTTTTTTTTACCAGACACATATACCCTTCAAACCTGAATCTTCTGCCTTCAGTCCTTCACTGTTCAGAGAGGTAGTACGTTGTTTTTTTTTTTTACTAGAAAGAGGTAGTATGTTGTCACATTGTACCCTTTTTTTATTTATTTTTTTCTGTTTACAAAAAATTATTCATCTTTTTCAAAAATATTTTTAATCTTATATTTTATAAATATTTTTACACATGTAGTAATAATTAATTAATTATATTAAAGATGAGAGGTAGTATGTTGTTATAAAAACTAGTTGTGAAAAAATGTTATAGGATTTCATGTTTAAAATCTTTAAAGCAAATTAATATTTTTCTATTAGAAAAAATAATCATTTTTCTATAAACATATTTAATTTTATAATTTATAAATACATATACACATATTAATTATTTATTAATTATATTATCTTATATATTATTAATTATGTTGGTAAAAAACTATTTTATTAACAATTTTATTCCTTCAAATTAAAATATATTATAAAATCTATCCTTTATGTAATTATCATATTAACTTATGTTCTTTTAGTAATTTGCACATAGAAAAAGTACTTCTGATAATAACTATCCAAACACTTTCACTTCTCAAAATCATTTTTTTATAAAATCTATTCTCTTCAAAATCTATCCTCTAAATTATGATTTGGTTTCATCTAAACATCCCTGAACAAGGTCGCTACAGCCCTTCAAACCATGGTTTCTAGTTCAATAGTCACTTTGGATTTTTTTTTCCTTTTGATTTTGTTTTTGGGTGTTTGGATGAAATTACATAAAACCATGGTTTGGGTTTTCCGTGACATCCAAATACAAAGCCCGATACGAGCTAGAATATTCATGACTTCTTACTTATACTTTGATGGATATATTTTGCATTATGTGCAAACAACTCTTTAATTGGGGGGGGGGGGGAGTAGTTTTGCATTGTCCGTGGACTCTTGGGACAATTATTATCGATTAGGACCAGAAGAATTTCTCCAGTGTTTATCTCAAACACCTATTGCTCTTGCAGTGAATCCATGGCTCCACATACGCATTCTCAGAAAGAAAAGAAAATTTTCATAGCTTAAACAACCATAGGCTTACTTTATAACGAAATAACTATACACGCAATCTTGAAAAGCAGCAAGGGACATTCTTACACTTCAAAAGGATCAATGGGACATATAGATACAAATGGTAACTCCTTTTCATTTGCTTCCCTCTGACATGCAAGTGAGAAGATACATTCAGCCATTGAATATCACTGTTCTTTCATATGAATGATGAAGCACGAAAAAAAAACAAGCCTACCTTATCAATTCTTCATTTACCGCTTCATTTCATTTATGCTTTTTCCTTCAAAAAATTCACCCAGCATTCTTTCTAGATCTTCCGGTGTGTATCTGATGATTCTCTGCGCATTCTTTACATTCTCTACAAGAGGCCTGTTACACGCCAGGTTTCACATATACACGAAAGAAAGCATTGGTTCATCAGGCGAAAAAGAAACCACAAAGATCAAATGCAAACAAGATCAACCGTTGAGTACTTAAAATCAATAAACAAGTAACCATACAGAACTGGTAAAGATTACTTAGACAAAGTTGGAGAATTAAACACTGGATAATGGAATGCTTTTGATAGGATAATCAAAATGCTTTCCATGTATTAGCGTTTACTATAGAGGCCGTTAGGTGCAAGATGTCTTGTGTATGTAGTGGTTAAGAATCAGAGAACGCACCCAAAACGTTCTACAAATGATCTATAAGCAGGCAACAAGACTTTCAGCAACACCAAGCCTAAGCGATTCTCGCAACTGTGTCGCAAACTGTCCACTGGGATTGTTTCTGATGTATTTCCTCAAACATCATATTGAAAGTCTTAAATCTGTGATAGAATGCCAATGAAATTGAGAAAAGACAGATGATGGAAACTTCACTTGGAAGAAAGTTTCCCAAGATGCAATGGATAGAAAATCCACCTGTCTTTAACAATTGCTCTTGAAGCACCACTGCTATTAGTTCCTCCATCACCACCTGATGAGGTCAGGCCTTGGATAGAGAGGCATTGAAGTACCTGCAAATGAAAGAATCAAAATTCAGCAACAGTTTAGTTACTTTGCGAGAAAAAACCAGAAAAGAAAAAATAAAGTTATAAAGAGGATGACATTTTGTGTTTTGCCAATGATGGCATGAAGGGATCAAAATAAAAACACGACAGTACATTATAACAAGTACCAGCAAGGAAGAGATCAGTTCATGACCGAAAAAATGGACATCTCTGAATATAAAATAATCTTTGCGATGTGTGCTTATCGAAGAATGGGATTTTTTTTTTGGGGGGGGGGGGGGAATCTACGTGCGATCTCACACTTGCTTAGCCAAACTCCTTGTGTACATTTCTAATCGTAAATTACTTCATGTATGAGGAAAGTACAACTACTGCAAATCCAGCCCAATTGACTAGTCTATATTTGTGTGCGCATGTATGTGCGGTACCCGCACATGAACATGATATCAACTTATCAACAGTGAAGCAGCTTTTTTATGTAACTCCCACAATTCTTGTAATTTATTACCCCCGCTTACATTGATGAAATTTATATCTTCTTTATGTTCCACTACTTCACATTTAACATGATGAAGCTTTTGAATTGCATAAATAAAATTGACTTGGATTTGGATTTGAATTGTTATCTACCCAAATAATGGATTTGGCTCAAATCCCAACCCAAATACTCCCTAATCCAAACACAACATTACTGAGCCATTCCAGCAAAATTTCAAACAATTTATCCCCAGCATGCCAAATTCAGTAGCAACTTAAACGCAAGAACTACAGCTGTTTATAAACCTTTTCACAAATTTTGACAACCTGATATGTCATCCTTTCCAGTAATAGAATCTATGCTGAAAGATGAAGGGAAACTCATCTGTTGCTCTCATGGACATGAAACCAAAAAATGGGCTGTCATTTTTTACAATCCCAGAAGCAGGTCCCTACCTTTGGTGATACTATCATTGTCGATGTAAACAAGGACCAAATTAATACCCAAATAAACTCCAAGACGTTATGGCCAACTAAATCAAGAGAACAATACCTTTGCCCATGCATTTCTTTTGTAATGATTTGCATGCTGCTGCACAATCCTCCCATGCCGCTGCACCCAATCATCCCCTAACAAATCCTTGGCGTCAGACCTAATAAAGATGGGAAAAAAATAAGAATTAAAATCAACCAGAAATTAAAGGGAGAGAAAAATTAAATGCAAATAACTCTACAGATAATACAAGTAAGCGGTTTACCTACATACAAATCCGACAATATAATGAATATTATTCACGAGAAATAGATGAGTCAAAGCAAGATCTTCATACTGCTTTGATTTTCCCTCTAAATTGATTTGCAGAGCTTGCATTATTCGCATTGTTACCGAGGCCAGCTCTAAAGTTTCATCTCTCTCAGCAAATTCTTGGAAAAGCTGCTTCAATGCGGACCAGTAGCTATGAAGATCAAGTAGAAGCTGGTCAGATCAAATTTATGAAGATCTAAGACGCAACGATATATGAAGTAGCAATATACTTAAGCCCTGTAGTCACCAAATAGGATAAAAAGTAGCAATTTCCACCAATAATGCATGGATTTAGGATGGCACAGCCCTCAGATCCTAACATGCCAAAAAAAAATTTATTATCCATCCATAATGCTTGCTATCTAAGCCAGACAAAGGATTCCACCAGATTTCAGTCTTATTCTTAGGTATTCCATCGTGTCAACTGTACTGAACTGACTTAAATTTGAATGTGATGGGAACCTCTTCTAAACAAGCTGATAACAAGAGAGTGGCAGCAACTTGAGATTGACAGTACTCTTACAAGGAAAATGATGATTTATCCCAATGGTGAAGACTACTACTACAATGATAATCCTTAATCTTGCTGCTTCTTTTGGCTGAAAATTTGACAACTCAACATGAGTAATGCATTCTGACATGGGGAGTTGGGGAGAATGTTTACCTGAGGTAATCTTAAGGGTTTATTGCCTCTCTACGCCAAAACAATTTTAAAGAGGCCTCCAAACGTGCACTAGTTGAATAAGGCTCTCTATTGCCTTTAACAAGCCCTTTGGGCTTGGTCTGATAAACTTCACATGACTCTGTTGCTAGGGGGTATTGTAAATTCAAAATGTGATAATTTCTTAACCATGTTAAGTAATAAATATAAAATCTTTTTCACTCTTGTTTGCATAGATGATAGAATTGTCAATGGAAGTGATTTTTCAAGTTTAGCTAGAATTGTTCATGAGCACAGCAAGTTGTTCATCAACCTTATGTTTAGTACGAGGGAAATGGAGAGAATGAAAAATTCTAATGAGTTTGATTTTGAAAATTGGAAAAATGGGGTTGTAAAGTTTGAATATGAAGATGTAAGATAAATAAGTGAAAAAAATTAATTAGAAACTTTTGATCCCGCTTCTTTCATCTTTTTAAAATTGAATTAATTAAAATTTTTCCTCATCTCCCCTCTCTCCATTTCCCTCGTACCAAATAGACAATAAAAGAATTGGAGGAATCACACTATCTCCTTGACATAGAAACTGTTGAGCATGATGGGCTGCATTTATGCAAGCAAAGGTACATTGAGAACCTTTTAGAGAAGTTAGAATGACTAATGCCACTTCTTCCACACCTATGGTTGCGAACCAATTGAGGAAAATAGTGGAGCCCCTAATAACTGGTTGATAATAGACCAGATATCAATTTTGTGCCTCAGGGTTTGTTACATGTGGGAGCTTTAAAATTACTAAATTTATCCAAGTAGCTGGTTTCATCAAACAAACTACGGGGGTGTTTGGATGTAACCAAACTATAGTTTGGAGAATAGCTGCTAGAGAATAGATTTTGGGAAGAATAGATTTTTTGAAGAATAGATTTTGTAAAAAAGTGATTCTGAGAAGTGAGAGTGTTTGGATAGTTGGTACCAGAAGCACTTTTTACATATACAAATTACTAAAAAAGACATAAGTTAATATGATAGTTATATAAAAGATAGATTTTATAATATATTTTAATTTCAAAGAATAAAATTGTTAACAAAATAATTTTTACTAACATAATTAATAATATATAAGATAATATAATTAATATGTGTGTATATATTTATAAATTATGAGATTAAAATTTTTTTTGTAAAAAGCGAATAAATTTTACCAACACAAAAATATTATTTTATTTTAAAAACAACAAGATACATATCCCATAAGTTCTTACACTCTTTCTTTTTCCTCCAAAAGCAAAAAAATTTTACTTCTACCAAAACCATGGTTTTAGTTTTTTCTATGGTGTTTGGGTAATTTTTTCCCAAACCATGGTTTGGGTAATCACCCAAACACCTCCTACAACTAATTTGATGAGTCACAATTTGACTTGCATGCATAGCTTAATCTTTAGGACTAGTATTAGTATATGACAACTGGCAGCATCAAGTGGACGTTCCTTTAGGAAAAAGAAAGTAATCCTAACTAAATCTTCAATGCATGATATTAAGTAGTTGTCTGACCCTTCGTCAACTAGAATAAATAAATAACAAACAAATGACAATGGATATTAATATTTCCTCGTAACATGAGGAGGTCACTTTGTACTTAATATTTGTTCCATTATATAACATAAATTGTCAATAACATTATTTGCAAAAAGAAAAGGAAAGAATAAAATATACTACCTCCGGTCCTAATTATAAGAGCTAGTTGACTAATTTGAAGAGATTAAGGAAGTAAGTTGAGTTAGTTATTTGTCATAAATAGGTGTTATTTTTCCTAAAATATTCTTGCTAATCAAGTGTATTGACTAGAACTATCATTGTTAGAATGACTATGAAAAAAAATGTATAAATACGAGAGACAAAGTGGATTAGGGTCTTATATTTAGGACCAAAATAAAAGTCAAACAGGATTTTATATTAAGGACCGGAGGTAGTATATATATATTTGTAGGATCTCACGATTCCCCATTTGGTTTGATGGATGGAATCTGAATTTGGAAAAGTCCAGATTCATCATGGCTCAAGACAGAAATGAAAGGTGCGAAATGTAGGGCATGATGTTAGGAACTAAGATCACGCTTGTCATATCAACAAAAGTAATTACAGCGACCATTTGATGCACAATTGAGCTCCTTAGAGCTTCCCTTGTTAGAAAATAAACAAAGCAATGATTTAAAATGCAGTAGGGGTTGCCATTTTTCTTGGTCATTTAAATTTACAGCAGGAAAAAATTTTAAGACGACAAATTCAGATTCCTCAAATGTATATTTCAGTCCAGACAAAGACAGTTACTCCATTTCCAAGAAATGACCAGAAATATCATCTCAGAAGAATTTGCCTTCTAGTGTATCCATGTCCCACAGCACCGCAGCAAGCTCCAACATATAAGCATAAGTTAAATGCCCCATTATGGATATTGAAAGGGAAAAAAAATCATAATTACTGCCATGATCCAATTAAACTGAAGATATCTGAAAAGAAAAATGAATGGAAAAATTTGAAACAGAAAAAAAAAAGATAAAAATTTATTCTAATTAAGAAAAAAGAAAATATACTAATCAAATTAACAGGTTTATATACTACTACAAAATAAACAAGGACGATGAGCTTTGTCATCTATGCAAACGCCCAAGAATAGTTAATACCATAGGATGATCTAGCAACAGAAATGCAATTAGACAAAAATAGATGGACTTACTGGAATAAAAATTTCACATATTTAATCACGTAGCCGGTCAAAGGATGGACAGTTCCATCTGTCACAGCAGTTTTTGTAGCATCTTTCTCAACTGCTTCTTCAAAATTTTCAAAGGTCTCTTGGGCAGTTTGTGCAAGCTGTTTTGTCAAACCCAACGCAGCTTCTCTGATTTCAGTGCAAGCTTTGCCTTCAAACAGTATCTCAATCTGCAAAACGTCAAAAGATTTGATAATAGACTTTGATACTATTGCAATATGCTTCTTGCCGGCGTGATGACACGTATAGCACATAACTCTGCCAAGCTAGCAACATCGCTGTTACCATGGCAATTCTAGTTGTCAGATGTTACAGTGAAAACTGAAGTTTTCTAAGGAGAAACAGAGATTCACATGCACTGTCTGTCTTTTAAGGAAGAATACTCATATAGGATCGTAGATATGGAAGATCAATCCATCCAATTCAGTATGACGGCTAAATGGCTTTCAACCACATCTATCAGGATCAAAAAGCTTTAAACACCTTCACCCATGATTTCTTTAGTCAGATTTAAAACAGAGTTAACAATACTACTATTTTATAAAAGCAAAAGAACACATTTAGTCATTTAATCATGTTACTCCATTAAATTTATAAAGTGTCTCTTCAGTCCTCTAAGCCTAACATTGTTGATAAAAGATGTTGAAATTGAAATTTTAAATGTTGGCAAAACATTCTTAAATATAGATATATTAAGTTTGATTGTCAATGATTGGCACCAAAAAATCATCATTTAAGATTAATGATTATAGAGCTAAAGGACTGAAAAGATACTTATGAAATTAAAGAACCAAATTGAGACCTTTTATAAAGTTAGAGGACCAAAGATATAGTTGCCTTTTGAATTCGTTATAAGTAAGTTAAATAACTAGCTTAAATTAATTATATAGCTCTTGTATTTAGTATTAGAAGTAGTATCATATTAATATCCATACCATATGCCTCCATTAGAGCTTACCAAACTCAAGAAACATTTAGAAGAGCTACTTGAAAAGGGGTTTATTGCTCCCAACGTATTCCCATGGATTATTTATTTAATTAAGGGTTAGTCTAAGCTAGATAAACCAAAGAATGGAGCCCTAAAGGATCATTTGCAAGTTCTTGCTTGGAATCTTAGACGAACTATATGGGTATGGATTTGAGTAACTTGTTAGATAGTTTAGAGAGAGTCAAAAGCTCAAATTTGATAGATAGACTACATTTTGCACTGGTCCTGATTGTGCTTTGATTGAGTAGCTAGGAAGCCAAATAACTAATTGCCTATTTGTTGCATATTCTAGTATGAGGTTGGTGAATAATTTAATAAATAGTTTTGAGATTTTTAGACTGTATAAGCTAGGTGGTATATATCTTTCGTTTTATGAAAACTATCTTGTGGGATATTTGTTTTGAAAGAATTGGAATTGTACAAGTGTGCTTTTGAGCTCTTGGATACGGATATCTTGTGCGATGTTGAATTGGTTGACTTATGCTTGAGGTGGACCTGTGATATCTATTTTGGTTTTAGGGGCGGAGGTAAATTGGAGTTATATCATATATGTGCCACATGGTATTAGTTTTCATATGGAGCTCTATATTAGCTTCCATATGAAGTTCTATGATTGACCATTTTATTGTCCCCCTCATTTCTATAAGAGACTGTGACACCCCACAATTTTTTGAGAAGAAACCCATAGTCTATCATGTGCTCTGTAGTCATTGACTGATTGATATCACATGCATATGCATAGTGATCTTTTGGAGTAATTACATGGCGAGGTGTTTAGTCAACAAAAATAAGAATGATATAAGGATAAATTTGGGTTCTCTTGAGCTGCTTATGATGATATAGCTTATTATGTTATGTATTTGCTTGATTAATGATTTAAGCATGCTACAACTATGGAATTAAACCACAGATCGGATAGGCCAGTTCAAACCGAAAATCAGCAAACCAGCGTGACTCAAACATAACCCGAGTAACCCGATGGGTTGGACGGGTTACTTGGGTTACATTTTTTTGCTTTCTAATGAAGGCACCACTCCATCATACGAGAAAAAAGAAACCTTAAAAAAAACTAAGAGAAGTAGGTGAAGGAAGAATAAACTTAAAATTAAAAAGAAATATAAAAAAAAATACGAGCAATATGGTTCTTAATGGGGAGGAGAAGGTGAAACTAAATCGGTAATGAGAGGGGCCAAAAAAAAAAAAAGACGCGGACCAAACTTACAGAAGACGAAAAAAGACGAAGACGAAGAAAGGAGAAAGGAAAGGAAGGATGAAAGAAGAGAAGGCTAAGCGCTTGCGGGCGGAAAGATGAATGGTAATATCAATGTCAAGCATGTTGTCGTGGTAAGAGACAAAGCTGGAAAGTCACACGTAAAAATTAAATGCAAACAAGAAAAGTAAAATTTTAATCTCGTATTTCCATGCAGTTTTACTCACTTTATAATAATATCTAATGCATAGGTATACAAGTCTAATAGATATCGAAAACACAGATAGGTGATAGATCTAACACAAAAAGACTTAAATATTCTAATTCAATAGTTTATTTTTAGAAGCAAAAAAAATCAATCTATATATATGATAAATTTTTCGAAATCAAAAGATTGTAAGGATGTTCATTTTTATATTGCCTCTTATTTTTATTATTATTTAAACGTTTTTTATATTATCATTTTGTTTTTATGTTATTATTTTATCTAAGATATGTACTATATAATTAAGAATTATATTATTTTAGTTATAACCGGTCTAACTCTGATTTGATTTTAATCTAACCCACTAACCCTTAACACAGTGTCTTGACCAGTTCATTCACTGGTCCGGTTTTTAATACCTAGGCTACAACTAGATTGTTTAGACTGTTTGGTCCTATCTAACACCTCTTGGCTACAACTAGATTGTTTTGACTGTTTGGTCTTATCTAACACCTCATTAGCACATGTTGGCATATATAATAGATAATAATTTAGTTACTAAAATGTTTGTCTCACCTCGCTATCTTCATCTTTTTAGAGAATAACGCATTAGCAGGACCACTAGGGAAGGCTCTAGAAGCGTGACAGCTACAAATGCAAATATAATGTTCATTAGTCAAGAATTTAAGTTAATTTTGTACATTGCCATGCATAAGAACTTGCATTTTCTCATTTTCGAGTTAGTGTTATCCACCACCGTGAACATGTTAGTTTTGTGTTTATTACATTAATGACCTTTGTTATCTGGATTAGAGTGCTGGTAGTGAGTTAGCCTTGAGATTACATGTGATTTCTTCTTTATGTGGATCCACTGATATTTAATGAGAAGTTCAAGTTACTTTTTGTTATAATAATGTGTTTGATATTCAAGATGCATGTTAACAATGGTTTATAGGAAGGGCGTGAAACTCTATAACTATGTTAAATTAAGTTCATCCTTTCTAATATGGCTTTGCATGTGATGATTGTTTATAAATGATAACTTGTTTTCTCTCCAACCATCAGAGCCTCAAGATGGGTCTGTGCTTTTTTACCGTGATTTTAGCTCTTATGTGTGATGATTGTTCTTAGTTAACCAGGATAGGATGCCAATGATGGCATATTCCTTCTCTATCATGGTTAAGATTATCGTTAGTAGATGCGTTCTTACAGTAGATATGGGTTACGTTCGCGTGAATATCGATTTGCAAATGTCCCAACTATGTGCCGTATCTTCTAATAAGCTAGAATCACAATCTTCTTCTTGCCCTATTTATAAGGTAGTATGAGGTTACTTTCATACTACTTATAAAACACATCAGTAAATTTTTCACACGAGGTTTAAGATTTTTTCTTGATTCCTGACAAAACATGTTGAAAGTGACTAATAAATAAAATCAGAAGAATAATTAATAACAAAACAAGATAATAAATTTCAATGACAAACCATGATTAACAGAAAAGATAACACCTATTTATTATAGATAATTAACTTAACAAACTTCTTAATTTAATCAAATTAATTAACTAACCCTTATATTAAAGATCAGAAGTAGTAATATTTACAAGTCACATCAATAAATTTTTCATATAAATATATAATTTTATCCTTCATTTATTATTAAGTAGTAGATTTTATTTTCATAGGGTATATATAATGTCTATTAAATAAGAATAAATTAAAATTAAAAAATTATTAAATTTTATGGCATAGTTAATGAAGTTTAAGATTTTTTTCTTGATTCATGGTAAAAGTGACTAATAAATAAAACCAGAAGAACAATTAATAAGAAAACAAAGTAATATAATTTCAATGACAAGCCATAATGCAAAATTAATTAGGACTACAAACATCCACATATACTTTCAAAAATAACTCTTGTTAATGATCCGTTGTTGTGCCTTACACATTGCTTGTAAAGGAATAACTTTTGACAAAGTCAATCCTGCTCCTTCTGTCATGTCAATTTCTTCCTCACTTGCTCGTTTCCATTCAAAGCATTGAATCAATAAACCCAAAGCCAAGCTTACTGTGCGTTGTGCCAAACCTGAACCTGGACATGCTCGTCTTCCCAATCCAAATTGCATTAACTTATTAGCTTCGCCTTCTTTCTGAAACCTTTCAGGCTTGAAACTCAACGGATCACTCCATAATTTGGGATCTCTATGGATGGCCCAAGCATTAATCAACACAATAGTATCACGTGGTATGTTATAATCTCCTATAGTGCACTCGTCTGAAGACAGGTGAGGTAACAATAATGGGGCTGCCGGATGCAATCGAAATGTTTCCGATACAATGTTTTGAAGATATGGTAGCTTCGTAATGTCTTGTTCATCTATCAAGTGTTCTTCTCCTATTTGCATGCCTATTTCATGCCTTGCTTTTCTTAATACCTCTGGATGGTTCAATAAACTAGACATTGCCCACTCTAAAGTTACAGCCGATGTGTCAGTTCCCGCAAGAAGCATTTCCTGTATGTGAAGTCAAACCAAATCAAAAGTGAAAAACATGTCATTTAAAAGTCTTTATTAGGCAAAGATGCTTCTAATGCATCACTCTCTAATGTCCCTTGATATGTCCTAAGTTTCCGAATATTTTTCTCTTTTGTCCATTGGTCATTCAATTCTATGTAAAATAAGTAACATTTTGATCTTAGAGGTATCAAATGGTGTAAATTTAAATTTTTTAAGAGAAAATAAATCAAAATTGTACCGTCTTAGACTATTCTTCTTTAAAAAAGCTTAAAAATTTAAACTACTATACCATTTCATACTTGTAATCTATCAAAATCAAAATGTTACTCATTTTACATAGAATCTATTGATCAATAAACAAATGAACAAAAGAGAAAAGAATTTCAAAGGATGGGGCATTTCAAAGAGCATCAAAGTGTGGGACATTCCTTGGCCTTTAATTAAATCAATTTGCAAAAATCCGGATCCGGTAAAAAAGAAAAAAAATGAAAATGATTAATAGAAACAACACGATGAAACCAACAAGAAAAAAAAGAAAATCCAAAACAATAGCGCCTGCTTACCAAAATAAGACCTTTGATAATTTGATCCGTATAATATTCTGGCTGTGATTTCTGCAAATTCAAGAGATGATTTATCATAGTATTTCCACTCGTATTCCTACTTCGATGCTCATCAACAAGTCCTTGCAAAAACCCATCAAATCTAACACTGATACTCTTCAACTTCTTCTCCAAATTATCCAAATCAAACCATCTCAGTATTGGCACGAACTCTCCCGGATTATTTGCCCCTCCTAGCTTCATCAATTCCTTTATCATCTCTCTGAACTTCCTTGCTTCTTCCACATCCCCAACTTCACTATCTTCTCCCCAATATCTCTTCCCACTAATCATTCTCATCATAGTGTTAAATGTCAGCTCACAAAATCTGGATCTTAGTTCTACCTTCGTAAAACCCTGACGAGAATCATAAGCCAGTTTTTGAACGAGCCGTTTCATCTCATCTCTTCTCATGTCCAGGAAATAATTGAGACGGTGGGTTGAGAGGACGTCGAGGAGCATGATTCGGCGGAGGTTGCGCCAGTGGTCGCCGTACGGGGCGGAGACGATGGTGGTGTAGTTGTAGCCGACGTGTTTTCCGGTGAGAAACAGAGGGCGGTTGGCGAGAACGACATCGTTTTTGGTGAAGCATTCTTGAACTAGGGATGGCGAAGAATTGACCACGACCAAACGAGAGCCGAACCAGAGAGAAAAGATTTGACCATAGTTTTGGGAAATACGATGAAAGTGATGGTGGAGTGGTTTCTTGAGCTGGTGGAGATTTCCGAGTATGGGAATAGAAGGAGGGCCGGGTGGGAGATCTGTGAATCTTCGTTTTCTGAGAAAGAGGTTGAAGATGAGGAAGAAGAAAGAAAGGAAAAAGAGAGAATAATTGAGGATGGAATTAGTGGACATGGTTTTGCTTGTTGTTTGATTGCTTGATACTCTGACGATTCACGTGCCTGTATTTAAAGGGATAAGTGGGACCAAATGAATATTTATTAGGAAAAATAGCAAATAAAAACTCCCAACATATGGGATTCTTAATTTGGAAAACGATAAATAAAGACACAATCTCATATTGTAAATATAAAATCTTGGTGAAATGTCTAAAATACTTTTCAGTCAAATGACAAGTTGACTATGAAAAATAACAAGTTCACTTAGCTAATGACAACTTCAGTAGACCAAATCACAACTTCGCTGAGGATATGCTAAATGACAAGTTGACTATGGGAAATGACAAATTTACTTTAGCAAATGACAATTTCAGCAGACCAAATCACAATTTAGCTGAGAGGCATTTCAAACATTTCAGCAAGATTTTATACTTGCAATATGAGACCGGGTCTTTATTTACTATTTTTTAAATTGAGGGTCTCAAATTCCAATTTCATATATTGGGAGTCTTTATTTGTAATTTTTCCTACTTCATAAGTAGATTAACATCTTAATTCTTATAAAATATTAACTAAATTTAACCAATTTTCTTATTGCTCATAAATTAGTTAAAAGTGGCGTATATATAAGGTTAAAGAGAATATACCGCATGTCACAAAAATACCAAAATATTGAATAAAATAATATGGCACGTAAAGAGCCATTGGTAGGAACCGTAAAATCACTGTACATTCCGGAATTTTTTTTGGGGTAGTTTTTTAAAAAAAATTTGAACTTTATTGTTTTGGGCATTTAGAAAAGTGACGACGAAAAGGCTCTTCACACTTAATTCGACAGGCTGGAAAAGGAAGACGCATAAACGTCCACGCACGTCATTGAATGCGTCAATGGCTGAGTAAATCAAAGATACTACAAGTGATATTCTCAAGGGAAAACCATATTGGAGGTACCTATACTTTTTTTTAATTTTCAATTTGGTACCTATGTGTTTTTTGTTCTTAACTAAATCTTTATTTTTCCTCTATTAACATCATTAATCCTTATGTAGAGACTAAAAATATCAATAGAACAAAGTTATAAGAGCTAATGTTGCTAAAAAGATAAAATTAAATGTTTAATTAAAGAGAAAAAAATACATAGGTACCAAATTAAAAATTGAGAGAAAGTATAGGTACCTTCAATATGGTTTTCCCTATTCTCAATATAAAAATGAGTTTGATATTTTATCTCTCATATTCATTTATTTTTTTAAAATACTTCTTATAATAGTTACACAATTAAAAATTTTATCTAATAGTAATTCTAGTTAACACACATACATAGTTATTATAAATAACTAATTTAATCAATTTTTTTAATCTATTCAAATTAATCAATTAGTTTTTATATAAATATCAGATATAATAATATCCAACTAACCATCCGTATTGCTCTGTTGTCATTAGTTCACAATCTAATGGATAATTCCTCCTACACATAATATAAAATGTCATTTAATTCTTTTTTAAAATGTGTTCTCTTTTTGCCATCTATTAAATGTGTATTCAATTGATAGAAATTATACATATTTTATTCTTGACAAAAATGTGATTTTGGGTAATTCCTCCTGTGCATAATATAAAAAGTCATTTAACTCTTTCAAAATGTGTTTTCTTTCTGCCATCCATTAAATGTGTATTCAATTGATAGAAATTATATGTATTTTATTCTTGACAAAAATGTGATTGAAAAATTCTCTTATCTCCGCCTTGCATTCAAAACTCTATCTTTTTTGTAACAAGGGATATAAATGGAAAATTATCTTTAATTATCTTGCTAATCTCTATGTTTTGGAGGGAAGGAAGTATCCCTCAACAAAGGTTTAATTGAGGGAGCGCAACTGAGGGGATCAAATCCCAAGACCGTTCACAAAAACTTAGATGAAAAAGGGGGAAAGCTTGATAACAGACTGAACAAGGTCGCCACAGCCCTTCAAAGCATGGTTTCTAGTTCAATAGTCACTTTTTGATTTTTTTTTTTTGGGTGTTTAGATGAAATTACATAAAACCATGGTCAAAGCCCGAGACGAGCTAGAATATTCATGAATTCTGACTTATACTTTTATAGATATATTTTGCATTATGTGCAAACAACTCTTTAATTGAAAAAAAAAAAAAAGTAGTTTTGCACTGTCTGTGGTCTCTTGGGACAATTATTATCGATTAGGACCAGAAGAATTTCTCCAGTGTTTATCTCAAACACCTATTGCTCTTGCAGTGAATCCATGGCTACACACGCATTCTCAGAAAGAAAAGAAAAATTTCATAGCTTAAACAACCATAGGCTTACTTTATAACGAAATAACTATACACGCAATCTTAAAAAGCAGCAAGGGACATTCTTACTCTTTAAAAGGATCAATGGGACATAGAGATACAAATGGTACCTCCTTTTTATTTGCTTCCCTCTGCCATGCAAGTGAGAAGATACATTCAGCCATTGAATATCACTGTTCTTTCATATGAATGATGAAGCACCAAAAAAAAACAAGCCTACCTTATCAATTCTTCATTTACCGCTTCATTTCATTTATGCTTTTTCCTTCAAAAAATTCACCCAGCATTCTTTCTAGATCTTCCGGTGTGTATCTGATGATTCTCTGAGCATTCTTTACATTCTCTACAAGAGGCCTGTTACACGCCAGGTTTCACATATACACGAAAGAAAGCATTGGTTCATCAGGCGAAAAAGAAACCACAAAGATCAAATGCAAACAAGATCAACCGTTGAGTACTTAAAATCAATAAACAAGTAACCATACAGAACTGGTAAAGATTGCTTAGACAAAGTTGGAGAATTAAACACTGGATAATGGAATGCTTTTGATAGGATAATCAAAATGCTTTCCATGTATTAGCGTTTACTACAGAGGCCGTTAGGTGCAAGATCTCTTGTGTATGTAGTGGTTAAGAATCAGAGAACGCACCCAAAACGTTTTACAAATGATCTATAAGCAGGCAACAAGACTTCAGCAACAGCAAGCCTAAGTGATTCTCGCAACTCTGTGTCGGGAACTGTCCACTGAGATTGTTTCTGATGTATTTCCTCAAACATCATATTGAAAGTTTTAAATCTGTGATAGAATGCCAATGAAATTGTGAAAAGACAGATAATGGAAACTTCACTTGGAAGAAAGTTTCCAAAGATGCAATGGATAGAAAATCCACCTGTCTTTAACAATTGCTCTTGAAGCACCACTGCTACTAGTTCCTCCATCACCACCTGATGAGGTGAGGCCTTGGATGGAGAGGCATTGAAGTACCTGCAAATGAAAGAATCAAAAGTCAGGAACAGTTTAGTTCTTTTGCCCAAAAAAACAGAAAATAAAAAATAAAGAGGATGACATTTTGTGTTTTGCCAATGATGGCATGAAGGGATCAAAATAAAAACACGACAGTACATTATAACAAGTACCAGAAAGGAAGAGATCAGTTCATGACCAAAAGGAAAAAAAATGGACATCTCTCTGTATGTAAAATAATTTTTGAGATGTGTGCTTATCAAAGAATAGGATTTTGGGGAAAAAAAAAACAAGAAGAAGAAGAAGAATCTACGTACGATCTCACACTTGCTTAGCCAAACTCCTTGTGTACATTTCTAATCGTAAATTACATCATGTATGAGGAAAGTACAACTATTACAAATCCAGCCCAATTGACTAGTCTATATTTGTGTGCGCAGGTATGTGCGGTACCCGCACATGAACATGATATCAACTTATCAACAGTCAAGCAGCTTTTTATGTAACTCCCACAATTCTTGTAATTTATTACCCCCGCTTACATTGATGAAATTTATATCTTCTTTATGTTCCACTACTTCACATTAACATGATGAAGCTTTTGAATTGCATAAATAAAATTGACTTGGATTTGGATCAAATCCAAATCCACGAATTGTTATCTACCCAAACAATGGATTTGGCTCAAATCCAAACCCAAATACTCCCTAATCCAAACACAACATTGCTGAGCCATTCCAGCAAAATTTCAAACAATTTATCCCCAGCATGCCAAATTCAGTAGCAACTTAAACGCAAGAACTACAGCTGTTTATAAACCTTTTCACAAATCTTGACAACCTGATATGTCATCATTTCCAGTAATAGAATCTATGCTAAAAGATGAAGGGAAACTCATCTGTTGCTCTCATAGACATGAAACCAAAAAATGGGCTGTCATTTTTTACAATCCCAGAAGCAGGTCCCTACCTTTGGTGATACTATCATTGTCGATGTAAACAAGGACCAAATTAATACCCAAATAAACTCCAAGACGTTATGGCCAACTAAATCAAGAGAACAGTACCTTTGCCCATGCATTTATTTTGTAATGATTTGCATGCTGCTGCACAATCCTCCCATGCCGCTGCACCCAATCATCCCCTAACAAATCCTTGGCGTCAGACCTAATAAAGATGGGAAAAAAATAAGAATTAAAATCAACCAGAAATTAAAGGGAGAGAAAAATTAAATGCAAATAACTCTACAGATAATACAAGTAAGCGGTTTACCTACATACAAATCCGACAATATAATGAATATTATTCATGAGAAATAGATGATTCAAAGCAAGATCTTTATACTGCTTTGATTTTCCCTCTAAATTGATTTGCAGAGCTTGCATATTCGCATTGTTATCGAGGCCAGCTCTAAAGTTTCATCTCTCTCAGCAAATTCTTGGAAAAGCTGCTTCAATGCGGACCAGTAGCTAAGAAGATCAAGTAAAAGCTGGTCAGATCAAATTTATGAAGACCTAAGACGCAAAGATATATGAAGCAGCAATATACTTAAGCCCTGTAGTCACCAAATAGGATAAAAAGTAGCAATTTCCACCAATAATGCATGGATTTAGGATGGCACAGTCCTCAGATCCTAACATGCCAAAAAAAATTTATTATCCATCCATAATGCTTGCTGTCTAAACCAGACAAAGGATTCCACCAGATTTCAGTCTTGCCCACTTGACAGTCGGCTTCCTCTTAGGTATTCCATCGTGTCAACTGTACTGAACTGACTTAAATTTGAATGTGATGGGAACCTCTTCTAAACAAGCTGATAACAAGACTAACAACAGGAGTAGACAACAAGAGAGTGGCAGCAACTTGAGATTGACAGTACTGTTACAAGGAAGATGATGATTTATCCCAATGGTGAAGACTACTACTACAATGATAATCCTTAATCTTGCTGCTTCTTTTGGCTGGAAATTTGGCAACTCAACATGAGTAATGCATTCTGACATGGGGAGTTGGGGAGAATGTTTACCTGATGTAATCTTAAGGGTTTATTGCCTCTCTACGCCAAAACAATTTTAAAGAGGCCTCCAAACTTGCACTAGTTGAATAAGGCTCTCTATTGCCTTTAACAAGCCCTTTGGGCTTGGTCTGATAAACTTCACATGACTCTGTTGCTAGGGGATATTGTGAATTCAAAATATGATAATTTCTTAATCATGTTAAGTAATAAATATGAAATCTTTTTCACTCTTGTTTGCATAGACGATAGAATTGTCAATGGAAGTGATTTTTCAAGTTTAGCTAGAATTGTTCATGAGCGGAACAAGTTGTTCATTAACCTTATGTTTAGTACGAGGGAAACGGAGAGAATAGAAAATTTTAATGAGTTTGATTTTGAAAATTGAAAAAATGGAGTTGTAAAGTTTTAATACGAAGATGTAAGATAAATGAGTGAAAAAAATTAATTAGAAACTTTTGATCCCGCTTCTTTCATCTTTTTAAAATTGAATTAATTAAAATTTTCCCTCATCTTTCCTCTCTCCATTTCCCTCGTACCAAACAGACAATAAAAGAATTGGAGGAATCACACTATCTCCTTGACATAGAAACTGTTGAGCATCATGGGCTGCATTTATGCAAGCAAAGGTACATTGAGAACCTTTTAGAGAAGTCAGAATGACTAATGCCACTTCTTCCACACCTATGGCTGCGAACCAGCTGAGGAAAATAGTGGAGCCCCTAATAACTGGTTGATAATAGACCAGATATCAATTTTGTGCCACAGGGTTTGTTACATGTGGGAGCTTTAAAATTACTAAATTTATCCAAGTAGCTGGTTTCGTCAAACAAACTACAATTAATTTAATGAGTCACAATTTGACTTGCATGGATAGCTTAATCTTTAGGACTAGTATATGACAACTGGCAGCATCAAGTGGACGTTCCTTTAGCAAACAAATGATATTAATATTTCCTCGTAACATGAGGAGGTCACTTTGTACTTAATATTTGTTCCATTATATAACATAAATTGTCAATAACATTATTTGCAAAAAGAAAAGAAAAGAATAAAATGTATACTATACCTCCGGTCCTTAATATAAGACTCTGTTTGACTTTTATTTTGGTCTTAAATATAAGACCCCAATCCACTTTGTCTCTCATATTTATATATTTTTTTCTAAAGTAACCCTTCTAACAATGATAGTTCTAGTCAATACACTTGATTAGTAAGGATATTTTAGACAATACCTATTTAGGACAAATAACTAACTCAACTTACTTTCTTAATCTCCTGAAATTAGTTAACTGGCTCTTATAATTAGGACCGGAGTTAGTATATATATTTGTAGGATCTCATGATTCCCCATTTGGTTTGATGGATAGAATCTCAATTTGGAAAAGTCCAGATTTATCATGGCTCAAGACAGAAATGAAAGGTGCGAAATGTAGGGCATGGTGTTAGGAACTAAGATCATGCTTGTCATACCAACAAAAGTAATTACAGGGACCATTTGATGCACAATTGAGCTCCTTAGAGCTTCCCTTGTTAGAAAATAAACAAAGCAATGATTTAAAATGCAGTAGGGGTTGCCATTTTTCTTGGTCATTTAAATTTACAGCAGGACAAAATTTTAAGTCCAGACAAAGACAGTTACTCCATTTCCAAGAAATGACCAGAAATATCATCTCAGAAGAATTTGCCTTGTAGTGTATCTATGTCCCACACCACCACAGCAAGCTCCAACATATAAGCACAAGTGAAATGCCCCATTATGGATATTGAAAGGGAAAAAAAAATCATAATTACTGCCATGATCCAATTAAACTGAAGATATCTGAAAAGAAAAATGATGGAAACAGAAAAAATAAAAATAAAAATTTATTCTAATTAAGAAAAAAGAAAATATACTAATCAAATTAACAGGTTTATATACTACTACAAAATAAACAAGGACTATGAGCTTTGTCATCTATGCAAACGCCCAAGAATAGTTGATACCATAGGATAATCTAGCTACAGAAATGCAATTAGACAAAAATAGATGAACTTACAGGAATAAAAGTTTCACTTAGTTAATCACGTAACCGGTCAAAGGATGGACAGTTCCATCTGTCACAGCAGTTTTTGTAGCATCTTTCTCAACTGCTTCTTCAAAATTTTCAAAGGTCTCTTGGGCAGTTTGTGCAAGCTGTTTTGTCAAACCCAACGCAGCTCCTCTGATTTCAGTCAAGCTTTGCCTTCAAACAGTATCTCAATCTGCAAAACGTCAAAAGATTTGATAATAGACTTTGACACTATTGCAATATGCTTCTTGCCCGCGTGATAACACGTATAGCACATAACTCTGCCAAGCTAGCAACATCACTGTTACCATGGCAATTCTAGTTGTCAGATGTTACAATGAAAACTGAAGTTTTCTAAGGAGAAACAGAGATTCACATGCACTGCCTGTCTTTGAAGGAAGAATACTCATATAGGATCGAAGATATTGAAGATCAATCCATCCAATTCAGTATGATGGCTAAATGGCTTTCAACCACATCTATCAGGATCAAAAAGCTTTAAACACCTTCACCCATGATTTCTTTAGTCAGATTTAAAACAGAGTTAACAATAAGACTATTTTATAAAAGCAAAAGAACACATTTAGTTATTTAAATGTTACTCCATTAAATTTATAAAGTGTCTCTTCAGTCCTCTAATCCATTAAATGTGATTTCTTCTTTATGTGGATCCGCTGATATTTAATGAGAAGTTCAAGTTACTTTTTGTTATAATAATGTGTTTGATATTCAAGATGCATGTTAACAATGGTTTATAGGAAGGGCGTGAAACTCTATAACTATGTTAAATTAAGTTCATCCTTTCTAATATGGCTTTGCATGTGATGATTGTTTGTAAATGATAACTTGTTTTCTCTCCAACCATCAGAGCCTCAAGATGGGTCTGTGCTTTCTTATCGTGATTTTAGCTCTTCTGTGTGATGATTGTTCTTAATTAACCAGGATAGGATGCCAATGATGGCATATTCCTTCTCTATCATGGTTAAGATTATCGTTAGTAGATGCGTTCTTACAGTAGATATGGGTTACGTTCGCGTGAACATCAATTTGCAAATGTCCCAACTATGTGCCGTATCTTCTAATAAGCTAGAATCACAATCTTCTTCTTGTCCTATTTATAAGGTAGTATGATGTTACTTTTATACTACTTATAAAACACATCAGTAAATTTTTCACACGAGGTTTAAGATTTTTTTTTATTCCTAACAAAAAATGTTGAAAGTGACTAATAAATAAAACCAGAAGAATAATTAATAACAAAACAAGATAATAAATTTCAATGACAAACCATGATTAACAGAAAAGATAACACCTATTTATTATGAATAATTAACTTAACAAACTTTTTAATTTAATCAAATTAGTTAACTAACTCTTATATTAAAGATCAGAAGTAGTAATATTTACAAGTCACATCAATAAATTTTTCATATAAATGTATAATTTTATCCTTCATTTATTATTAAGTAATAGATTTTATTTTCATAGGGTATATATAATGTCTATTAAATAAGAATAAATTTCAGTTAAAAAATTATTAAATTTTATGACATAGTTAATAAAGTTTAAGATTTTTTTCTTTATTCATGGTAAAAGTGACTAATAAATAAAACCAGAAGAACAATTAATAAGAAAACAAGGTACTATAATTTCAATGACAAGCCATAATGCAAAATTAATTAGGACTACAAACATCCACATATGCTTTCAAAAATAACCCTTGTTAATGATCCGTTGTTGTGCTTTACACATTGCTTGTAAAGGAATAACTTTTGACAAAGTCAATCCTGCTCCTTCTGTCATGTCAATTTCTTCCTCACTTGCTCGTTTCCATTCAAAGCATTGAATCAATAAACCCAAAGCCAAGCTTACTGTGCGTTGTGCCAAACCTGAACCTGGACATGCTCGTCTTCCCAATCCAAATTGCATTAACTTATTAGCTTCGCCTTCTTTCTGAAACCTTTCAGGCTTGAAACTCAATGGATCACTCCATAATATGGGATCTCTATGGATGGCCCAAGCATTAATCAACACAATAGTATCACGTGGTATGTTATAATCTCCTATAGTGCACTCGTCTGAAGACAGGTGAGGTAACAATAATGGGGCTGCCGGATGCAATCGAAATGTTTCCGATACAATGTTTTGAAGATATGGTAGCTTCGTAATGTCTTGTTCATCTATCAAGTGTTCTTCTCCTATTTGCATGCCTATTTCATGCCTTGCTTTTCTTAATACCTCTGGATGGTTCAATAAACTAGACATTGCCCACTCTAAAGTTACAGCCGATGTGTCAGTTCCCGCAAGAAGCATTACCTGTATGTGAAGTCAAACCAAATCAAAAGTGAAAAACATGTCATTTAAAAGTCTTTATTGGGCAAAGATGCTTCTAATGCATCACTCTCTAATGTCCCTTGTTATGTCCTAAGTTTCCGAATATTTTTCTCTTTTGTCCATTGGTCATTCAATTCTATGTAAAATAAGTAATATTTTGATCTTAGAGGTATCAAATGTTGTAAATTTAAATTTTTTAAGAGAAAATAAATCAAAATTGTACCGTCTTAGACTATTTTTCTTTAAAAAAGCTTAAAAATTTAAAACTACTATACCATTTCATACTTGTAATCTATCAAAATCAAAATGTTACTCATTTTACATAGAATCTATTGATCAATAAACAAATGAACAAAAGAGAAAAGAATTTCAAAGGATGGGGCATTTCAAAGAGCATCAAAGTGTGGGACATTCCTTGGCCTTTAATTAAATCAATTTGCAAAAATCCGGAACCGGTAAAAAAGAAAAAAAATGAAAATGATTAATAGAAACAACACAATGAAACCAACAAGAAAAAAAAGAAAATCCAAAACAATAGCGCCTGCTTACCAAAATAAGACCTTTGATAATTTGATCCGTATAATATTCTGGCTGTGATTTCTGCAAATTCAAGAGATGATTTATCATAGTATTTCCACTCGTATTCCTACTTCGATGCTCATCAACAAGTCCTTGCAAAAACCCATCAAATCTAACACTGATACTCTTCAACTTCTTCTCCAAATTATCCAAATCAAACCATCTCAGTATTGGCACGAACTCTCCCGGATTATTTGCCCCTCCTAGCTTCATCAATTCCTTTATCATCTCTCTGAACTTCCTTGCTTCTTCCACATCCCCAACTTCACTATCTTCTCCCCAATATCTCTTCCCACTAATCATTCTCATCATAGTGTTAAATGTCAGCTCACAAAATCTGGATCTTAGTTCTACCTTCGTAAAACCCTGACGAGAATCATAAGCCAGTTTTTGAACGAGCCGTTTCATCTCATCTCTTCTCATGTCCAGGAAATAATTGAGACGGTGGGTTGAGAGGACGTCGAGGAGCATGATTCGGCGGAGGTTGCGCCAGTGGTCGCCGTACGGGGCGGAGACGATGGTGGTGTAGTTGTAGCCGACGTGTTTTCCGGTGAGAAACAGAGGGCGGTTGGCGAGAACGACATCGTTTTTGGTGAAGCATTCTTGAACTAGGGATGGCGAAGAATTGACCACGACCAAACGAGAGCCGAACCAGAGAGAAAAGATTTGACCATAGTTTTGGGAAATACGATGAAAGTGATGGTGGAGTGGTTTCTTGAGCTGGTGGAGATTTCCGAGTATGGGAATAGAAGGAGGGCCGGGTGGGAGATCTGTGAATCTTCGTTTTCTGAGAAAGAGGTTGAAGATGAGGAAGAAGAAAGAAAGGAAAAAGAGAGAATAATCGAGGATGGAATTAGTGGACATGGTTTTGCTTGTTGTTTGATTGCTTGATACTCTGACGATTCACGTGCGTGTATTTAAAGGGATAAGTGGGACCAAATGAATATTTATTAGGAAAAATAGCAAATAAAAACTCCCAACATATGGGATTCTTAATTTGGAAAACGATAAATAAAGACACAATCTCATATTGTAAATATAAAATCTTGGTGAAATGTCTAAAATACTTTTCAGTCAAATGACAAGTTGACTATGAAAAATAACAAGTTCACTTAGCTAATGACAACTTCAGTAGACCAAATCACAACTTCGCTGAGGATATGCTAAATGACAAGTTGACTATGGGAAATGACAAATTTACTTTAGCAAATGACAATTTCAGCAGACCAAATCACAATTTAGCTGAGAGGCATTTCAAACATTTCAGCAAGATTTTATACTTGCAATATGAGACCGGGTCTTTATTTACTATTTTTTAAATTGAGGGTCTCAAATCCCAATTTCATATATTGAGAGTCTTTATTTGTAATTTTTCTTACTTCATAAATAGATTAACATCTTAATTCTTATAAAATATTAACTAAATTTAACCAATTTTCTTATTTCTCATAAATTAGTTAAAAGTGGTGTATATATAACGTTAAAA
The DNA here is from genome assembly GCF_004799145.2 of Neltuma alba. Classification (NCBI taxonomy): domain Eukaryota; kingdom Viridiplantae; phylum Streptophyta; class Magnoliopsida; order Fabales; family Fabaceae; genus Neltuma; species Neltuma alba. The sequence continues at coordinate 400,739 of NW_021635127.1, forward strand.
AGAATATACCGCATTTCACAAAAATACCAAAATATTGAATAAAATAATATGGCAGGTAAAGAGCCATTGGTAGGCACCGTAAAATCACTGTACATTCCGGAATTTTTTTTTTTTGGGTAGTTTTTTTTTTAAAAAATTTGAACTTTATTTTTTGGGCATTTAGAAAAGTGACGACGAAAAGGCTCTTCACACTTAATTCGACAGGCTGGAAAAGGAAGACGCATAAACGTCCACGCACGTCATTGAATGCGTCAATGGCTGAGTAAATCAAAGATACTACAAGTCATATTCTCAATATAAAAATGAGTTTGATATTTTATCACTTATATTTATTTATTTTTTTTAAAAAAATACTTCTTATAATAGTTACATACATTAAAAATTTTGTCTAATAGTAATTCTAGTTAACACACATACATGGTTATTATAAATAACTAATTTAATCAATTTTTTTTGAAATTTAATCAATTTTTTTAATCTATTCAAATTAATCGATTAGTTTTTATATAAATATCAGATATAGTAATATCCAACTAACCATCCGTATTGCTCTGTTCCAGGCTGAGTAAATGCTAATACAGAGACATTGTCTACTACTACATCCTTTATTATAAAATCCTTTTAAATAAGTTGTGAAGTTTGAGAAAACAGTTAAAATTATTTAAAAGCAATTAATATGTAACAAATACAATTTTTTTTCCAAATGTACTCGTATATATAAATGAGTAAATATGATAAAGTAATAGTGAGATAAATAAAGAAAGAGAATGTATTAAATTAGAGGTAAAATAAGTAATAATACATTAAATGCTCAGACAAATCCAAACAGGATCTTATAAAAAGAGACAAACCTATTCAAAAAATTAGATCTTATAAATAAAGAAGGGAGTATATCTCATCCCGGGGATTGAGGAATTGTATGGATAGGCTTTCTGTGATCCAATGGTATTATTGAGAGGCAGCTACAAATGGCCTATCTCGTTGTCATTAGTTCACAATCTAATGGATAATTCCTCCTGCACATAATATAAAATGTCATTTAATTCTTTTTTAAAATGTGTTCTCTTTTTGCCATCTATTAAATGTGTATTCAATTGATAGAAATTATACATATTTTATTCTTGACAAAAATGTGATTTTGGGTAATTCCTCCTCTACATAATATAAAACTTCATTTAACTCTTTTAAAATGTTTTCTTTCTGCCATCCATTAAATGTGTATTCAATTGATAGAAATTATATGTATTTTATTCTTGACAAAAATGTGATTGAAAAATTCTCTTATCTCCGCCTTGCATTCAAAACTCTATCTTTTTTGTAACAAGGGATATAAATGGAAAATTATCTTTAATTATCTTGCTAATCTCTTTATGTTTTGGAGGGAAGGAAGTATCCCTCAACAAAGGTTTAATTGAGGGAGCGCAACTGAGGGGATCAAATCCCAAGACCATTCACAAAAACCTAGATGAAAAAGGGGGAAAGCTTGATAACAGACTGAACAAGGTCGTCACAGCCCTTCAAAGCATAGTTTCTAGTTCAATAGTCACTTTTTGATTTTTTTTGGGTGTTTAGATGAAATTACATAAAACCATGGTCAAAGCCCGAGACGAGCTAGAATATTCATGAATTCTGACTTATACTTTTATAGATATATTTTGCATTATGTGCAAACAACTCTTTAATTGAAAAAAAAAAAAAAAGTAGTTTTGCACTGTCTGTGGTCTCTTGGGACAATTATTATCGATTAGGACCAGAAGAATTTCTCCAGTGTTTATCTCAAACACCTATTGCTCTTGCAGTGAATCCATGGCTACACACGCATTCTCAGAAAGAAAAGAAAAATTTCATAGCTTAAACAACCATAGGCTTACTTTATAACGAAATAACTATACACGCAATCTTAAAAAGCAGCAAGGGACATTCTTACTCTTTAAAAGGATCAATGGGACATAGAGATACAAATGGTACCTCCTTTTTATTTGCTTCCCTCTGCCATGCAAGTGAGAAGATACATTCAGCCATTGAATATCACTGTTCTTTCATATGAATGATGAAGCACCAAAAAAAACAAGCCTACCTTATCAATTCTTCATTTACCGCTTCATTTCATTTATGCTTTTTCCTTCAAAAAATTCACCCAGCATTCTTTCTAGATCTTCCGGTGTGTATCTGATGATTCTCTGAGCATTCTTTACATTCTCTACAAGAGGCCTGTTACACGCCAGGTTTCACATATACATGAAAGAAAGCATTAGTTCATCAGGCGAAAAAGAAACCACAAAGATCAAATGCAAACAAAATCAACCATTGAGTACTTAAAATCAATAAACAAGTAGCCATAGAGAACTGGTAAAGATTGCTTAGACAAAGTTGGAGAATTAAACACTGGATAATGGAATGCTTTTGATAGGATAATCAAAATGCTTTCCATGTATTAGCGTTTACTATAGAGGCCGTTAGGTGCAAGATGCCTTGTGTATGTAGTGGTTAAGAATCCGAGAACGCACCCAAAACGTTTTACAAATGATCTATAAGCAGGCAACAAGACTTCAGCAACAGCAAGCCTAAGTGATTCTCGCAACTCCGTGTCGGGAACTGTCCACTGAGATTGTTTCTGATGTATTTCCTCAAACATCATATTGAAAGTTTTAAATCTGTGATAGAATGCCAATGAAATTGTGAAAAGACAGATAATGGAAACTTCACTTGGAAGAAAGTTGCCAAAGATGCAATGGATAGAAAATCCACCTGTCTTTAACAATTGCTCTTGAAGCACCACTGCTACTAGTTCCTCCATCACCACCTGATGAGGTGAGGCCTTGGATGGAGAGGCATTGAAGTACCTGCAAGTGAAAGAATCAAAAGTCAGCAACAGTTTAGTTCTTTTGCCCAAAAAAACAGAAAATAAAAAGTAAAGAGGATGACATTTTGTGTTTTGCCAATGATGGCATGAAGGGATCAAAATAAAAACACGACAGTACATTATAACAAGTACCAGAAGGAAGAGATCAGTTCATGACCAAAAGGAAGAAAATGGACATCTCTCTGTATGTAAAATAATTTTTGAGATGTATGCTTATCAAAGAATGGGATTTTGAAAAATAAAAAAAATAGAAGAATCAACGTGCAATCTCACACTTGCTTAGCCAAACTCCTTGTGTCCATTTCTAATCGTAAATTACATCATGTATGAGGAAAGTACAACTATTACAAATCCAGCCCAATCGAGTAGTCTATATTTGTGTGCGCATGTATGCGGGATACCCACACATGAGCATGATATCAAGTTATCAACACTCAATCAGCTTTTTACGATGACTAATTGAAAGTTCAATTCCCTTCCACTTTATTGGAAACAAGACTATCAACAAAATTAAATTATGCCAGTCTTTTGTTCAGATTCAACAAGAACTTCTCTCTTCGTCTCAGCTACTTATACTCACTGACCAGATCCCCATTGCTTTACGCTATAGCTATAACAATTCTCTTTCGAATAGATTCAGTTTAAACTAACTCCTCACACAATTAACAGGTGAAATTTAACTTTAGAATGCGTTTTGATAGATGGATTTGAATTTTATATTTAAAATTCTTTATTTGAATAGCATAAAAAATTTCAAATTTTAATTCTGGAAAATCCTTTGTTAGTGTCGCGTCTGGAATCATTATGTTAGAGTGAGTATTTAAAACAACCAGGAATGTTATGAATATAATATTTGTGTAGATGCCCATATATCTCCCATGTCACTTCAAATTTCTCAAAGTAATGTAACTCCCACAATTAATATATTACCCCCGCTTACATTGATGAAATTTATATCTTCTTTACATTCCACTACTTCACATTTAACATGATGAAGCTTTTGAATTGCAATAATAAAATTGACTTGGATTTGGATCAAATCCAAATCCACGAATTGTTATCTACCCAAATAATGGATTTGGCTCAAATCCAAATACTCCCTAATCCAAACACAACATTGCTGAGCCATTCCAGCAAAATTTCAACAATTTATTCCCAGTATGCCAAATTCAATAGCAGCTTAAACTCAAGAACTACAGTTGTTCATAAACCTTTTCACAAATCTTAACAACCTGATATGTCATTTTTTCCAGTAATAGAATCTATACTGAAAGAGGAAGGGAAACAAATCTGTTGCTCTCATAGACATGAAACCAAAAAAATGGGCTGTCATTTTTTACGCTACCAGAAGCAGGTCCCTACCTTTAGTAATACTATCATCATCGACCTAAACAAGGACCAAATTAATATCCAAATAAACTCCAAGACGCTATGGCCAACTAAATCAAGAGAACAATACCTTTGCCCATGCATTTCTTTTGTAATGATTTGCGTGCTGCTGCACAATCCTCCTATGTCGTTGTACCCAATCATCCCCTAATAAATCCTTGGCTTCAGACCTAATAAAGATGGGGAAAAAATAAGAATTAAAATCAACCAGAAATCAAATGCAAATAACGCTACAGCTAACACAATTAAGTGGTTTACCTCCGTACCGATCTGACAATATAATGAATATTATTCATGAGAAATAGATGAGTCAAAGCAAGATCTTTATACTGCTTTGATTTTCCCTCTAAATTGGTTTGCAGAGCTTGCATTATTCGCATTGTTACAGAGGCCAGCTCTGAAATTTCATCTCTCTCAGCAAATTCTTGGAAAAGGTGCTTCAGTGTGGACCGGTAGCTATGAAGATTAAGTAGAAGCTAGTCAGATCAAATTTATCAAGATCTAAGAAGCAAAGATATATAAAGTAGCAATATACTTAAGCCCTGTAGTCACCATATAGGATAAAAAATAGCAATTTCCATCAATAATGTATGGATTTAGGATCGCACGACCCTCAGATCCTAACATGCCAAAACAATCTATTATCCATAATCTTTGCTATCTAAACCAGACAAAGGATTCCATCAGATTTCACTCTTATTCACTTGACAGTCAGCTTCCTCTTAGGTATTCCATTATGTCAACTATCCTGGACTGACTTAAATTTGAATGTGATGGGACCCTCTTCTAAACAAGCTGATAATAAGACTAACAACAGGAATAGACAACAAGAGAGTGGCAATAACTTGACGTTGACAGTACTGTTACTGGGAAATTGATGATTTAGCCCAATGGTAAAGACTACTACTACAATGACCATCCTTACTCTTGCTGCTTCTTTTGGTTGGAAAATTTGACAACTTAACACAAGTAATGTATTCGGACATGGGGAGTTGGGGAGAATGTTTACCTAATGTAATCTTAAGGGTTTATTATAAAAGAGGCCTCCATAAGTGCACTAGTTGAATAAGGCTCTATATTGCCTTTAACAAGCACTTCAGGATTGGTCTGATAAACTTCAAATGACTCTGTTGCTAGGGGATATTTTAAATTCAAAATGTGGTAATTTCTTGATCATGTTAAGTAATAAATATGAAATAATTTTCCTCTTGTTTGTGTAGATGACACAATTGTCAATGGAAGTGATTTTTCAAGTTTAACTATAATTGTTCATGAGCTAAACAAGTTGTTTTCATTAACCTTATGTTTGGTATGAGGAAAATAGAGGGGATGAAAAATTTTAATGAGTTTGATTTGGAAAATTAGAGAACTGGGGTTGTAAAGTTTTAACAAGAAGATGTAAGATAAAAGAGTGAAAAAAATTAATTAGAAACATTTGATCCCGCTTCTTTGATTTTTTAAATTGAATTCATTAAAATTTTCTCTCATCTCCCATCCACTTTGTTTCCCCCATACCAAACGGACAATAAAATTGGGGTAATCACAATATCTCCTTGACATAGAAACTATTAAGCATCATGGGCTGCATTTATGCAAGCAAAGGTACATTGAGAATCTTTTAGAGAAGTTTGAATGACTGATGCCTCTTCTTCGACGCCTATGGCTGCAAGAAAACTAGAAATTATGATGAACCAGTTGAGGGAAATAGTGGGGCCTTATAATAACTGGTTCACAATAGACTAGATATTAATTTTGTGCCTCAGGGTTTGTTACATGTGGTAGCTTTAAAATTACTAAATTTATCCCAGTAGTTGGTTCTGTCAAACAAACCATAACTAATCTAATGAGCCACAATTTGACTTGCATGCATAGCTTAATCTTTAGAACAAGTATATGACAACTCGCAGGATCAAGTAGGTGTTCCTTTAGGAAAAAGGAAATATTCCGAACTAAATCTTCCATGCACGATATTAATTAGTTGACTGACCCTTCGTCAAAAATAAATAAGTAACAAATAACAATGAATATTAATATTTGGAAAAGTCCAGATTTGTCATGGCTCAAGACAGGAATGAAAGGTGCGAAATGTAGGCACGATGTTAGGAACTAATATCATACTCGTCATACCAACAGAAGTAATTACAGGGACCATTTGATGCAAAATTGAGCTCCTTAGAGCTTCCCTTATCAGAAAATAAGCAAAGTAATGATTTACAATACAGTAGGGGCTGCCATTTTTCTTGGTCATTTAAATTTACAGCTGTAAAAAATTTTAAGATGACAAATTTAGATTCCTCAAATTTATATTTTAGTCCAGACAAAGACAATTACTCCATTTCCAAGAAATGACCAGAAATATCATCCCAGAAAAATTTGCCTTCTAGTGTATCTATGTTCCACACTACCACAGCAAGCTAAACATACAAGCACAAGTGAAATGCCCCGTTATGGATATCGGGGAAAAAAAAAAAATCATAATTACCGCCGTGATCCAATTAAACTGAAGATATCTGAAAAGAAAAATGAATGGAAAAATTTGAAACAGAAAAAAAACAAGAAGATAAAAATTTATTCTAATTAAGAAAAAAAAAAGAAAATATATTAATCAAACTAACAGGTTAATATACAAAACAAACAAGGACTATCAGCTTTGTCATCTGTGCAAGCACCCAAGAATAGTTGATGCCATAGGATAATTTAGAAACAGAAATGCAATTAGATAAAAATAGATGAACTTACTCAAATAAAAATTTCACATAGTTAATCACGTAGCTGGTCAAAGGATGAACAGTTCCATCTGTCACAGCAGTTTTTGTAGCATCCTTCTCAACTGCTTCTTCAAAATCTCCAAATGTCTCTTGGGCAGTTTGTGCAAGCTGTTTTGTCAAACCCAACGCAGCTTCCCTGATTTCAGTGCAAGCTCTCCCTTCAAACAGTGTCTCCATCTGCAAAACGTCAAAAGATTTTGATAATATAATTTAACACCATCGCAATATGCTTCTTGCTGGCGTGATAACACATATAACACAACTTTGCCAAGCTAGCAACGTCACAATTACCATGGCAATTCTAATTGTCAGATATTACAATGAAAACTGTAGTTTTCTAAGGAGAAACAGAGATTCACATGCACTGTCTGCCTTTGAAGGAAGAATACTCATATAGGATGGTGGATATAGAAGATCAATCCATCCAATTCAGTATGATGGCTAAATAGCTCTCAACCACATCCATCAGGATCAAAAAGCTTTAGACACCTTCACCAATGATTTCTTTTGTCAGACTTAAAACAGAGTTAACAATACGACTATTTTATATAAGCAAAAGAACACATTTAGTCATTTAACTTCACACAATGTATCATTTTACTCCCTTAATTTTATAGTGTCTTTTCAGTCCTCTAAGCCTAACGTCATTGATAAAAGATGTTGAAATTGAAATTTTAAATGTTGACAAAACATTCTAAAATATAGATATATTAAGTTTAATTGTCAATGATTGGCACCAAAAAATCATCATTTAAGACTAATAATTGTAGAGTTAAAGGACTAAAAATATACTTATAAAATTAAGGGACCAAATTGAGACCTTCTACAAAATTAGAGCACCAAAGATATAGTTGTCTTTTAAAAATTTTATTTACATAAAAGTCTTATCAACTATAAATAATGTTGCTTTACTTCTAACTAACAATATTAAGTTCAGAGGATTATTAAATCTTGAATCTGTTAAATAAGTATAGTATTTGGGGGGGGGGGGGGGGCGGAGTTCTACATAATATGATTAGCTTTCTGTCAAATGTAGAACACAATATAACTTGGTGGACCAGATTACGCCAGAGGCCACTTAGAATCCGTATGCAGCAGTGCGGAGAAACCAAAATTCATGATGGCATCAAAGCCCATACCTCTGAACGAAGCTCTTGCATTATTTCATACATGTCCAAAAGGACAAATAACTTTTCTGGTGATCTCTTGCTTTTGGCAATGGCTTCTCCAAAACTAAGTAGCATGGAGACACTATTTTTAGTCACCTCAGCAAAGCACTGATCGCTGAGTAAATCAAATCCTTCAAATATTTGATTGCAAACTTTCTGCTCACCAGCAAATAATAATTTGACCTGTTATAGTATGATCACATGTTCGAATGAAAATTTATTTCAAGAAAAATATACAAATAATAATATATTTATTTTAAATACTCAGTGTAAGTAGGACACTCCCACCTAACAGTTATCCAAGGGATCATGAGCTGACTAGGAGTTCATCATGGGAATCACATCTGGATTGTAGCCCTAATAGTTTTCCTAATTTTTCACCTGTATAAGTTTTTGAGGTAAATATCAATAGTAAATATTATTATTTTTCTAATGTTGTTCTGGTCCTGCTCTGCTTGTTATCAATAAGCAACATGATATCAAAAAAAGAAACACCCAAGTGCTATAAGATTAGAGACCGATGAAAAAAAAGAGGTTGGACCAGAGACATCTGAGGTTCAGTGGCACAGGCTTAGGAAAGCAAACGAAGGTTGTGACTTGAGGCCTCTGAGACTCAAAAAAGCATAAGCCCTGGGCAAATAAAGTGGGGCCCAGATGATTACTGGAATCAGAAGAAGGGGGGAAAATAAAGAGCGAGCTAGGTCCAGTTACATTTGAGAGGGAGTCTTGGAGATAAGCTTTAATAGAAGCCCACATAAACAAAAAAATAAAAAATGAATAAAAACGATTACAGAAATTAATGGCATATAAACTTACAAGCACATACAGAACAATCAACATAAACACTTTGGAAAATCATTGCTTACAGCTATACGCATGAAGTGAATCCAATTTCCAATTTTGGCCTCCAAAACCTCCCATTGTAGCCTTTGTACATCATCTTTGCTAAGCTTCTCAACTCCCAGTTTGTGCAGGCTTTCTTCCAATACATCAGAACGGGCATCTCTGCTCAGCAATAATCATGATCAAAATAATTGCGTAAGTAGTAATATAAACTATTACGGTAAAACTCCAAATGCTATTGGGAAGGGAAGATATATGGCAAGCAATTCAAAATATTGTTTATACAATACAGCAAACATATTGTTTACTCAATAAATGTCTCCTGTGGATGCTGCAGGAATATAAGCGAGGTAATGATTCTTCTGTTTCTCTATTGTGTTTCTTGGTTATTGTGAAAACTGAGTAATGAGACAGGAACAAGGCTGTGAAATTGTAGTGAGAGATATATTTCATAATCACTAACCAATTATTTATTTACAATCTCATAAAATCTAACATGCAGAAATATTTGCTAGGTATCAGATATTGGATAAATATTAAATAAAACGTTTAAATTTTAACAAATAACATATTCTAGTCCCAAAAAAAAAAAAATATTCATCTCATATTAACTACTTTGAACATTTATTCATAAAAGTTAGCAACAATAAAATCTTGATCACTTTATAAGTCACATTTATCCAACACTCCTTCCTTGACTTTGCAGCTGTATATTCCAAGCATTCAACTCTGGAATTCAACTATACCCTTTGGAAGTTCTATTTCTATATGCATAGCCAACCATTTCAGTGAACCAAAGCTTGCTTTTCTTTCCTACTCTTTTCATTGTGATTTGCTATAGCATAATTCTCTTGCTTTAAACATCACAGATATTCTTCATGGCTCCCCTTGACTTTAGCATCAAAATGCACAGCATGATGAGAACAACAAGACTGACAATTTTCTGTTTGTTTAAAATATTGTGTCTCTTAAACAAGACTACATTAGAGATTAATGAAATTCAAAAACGATGAGAAAAAACACTCAACCAAAAACGTGAAGAATTTACATATAAAAAAAGCATAACTTGACTTAAACGTGAAGAATTTACATATAAAAAAAGCGTAACTTGACTTAAACGTGAAGAATTTACATATAAAAAAAGCATAACTTGACTTTTTTTTATAGCTCAATCCCCGAACTTGATAGTTCTTCACATGGTAATTTATAATTGCAACTTTCAAATGTAGACTGCCACATAGGCATATACTTTCATTCTGTAATCCAAAGAGCTTACCTGTATATTTTGAGTAACTTTTTCTGTTGACCAGCTTGAACCATTTGCTCTGCTAAATCATGGAGCAGTGCCAAAATTTTCAGAGGTACAAGAGCAGGAGGTGTGTATACAAAAGCATCCATGTTATTATTTTGTGAATCAGAATGATTATTGGAAGGATTCTTGCCAATAGAATCCCCCTCGTGGCCAGGTGAACTTGAGGATGGCCGCATCGTGTTTGGAAGGCAATCAAAAAGGCGCTCAGGTTCCACAGCTTGGCTGTAATCACACAGACGAAAAGATGAATCAGACAAAAAGGCTTGACCAGAACTTTGGAAATAGCTAAAAAAATCAACCATATTTTCTATCATATAACTGAACCAGAGATGCCATGAAGAAATAATTATGCTTTGACCAAAGCAACCATCTTTCTGAATAACTGGAAGATATCTTACGTGACAATAATTATTGAGTCAAGCCATTATGCTTTTTCCCATGCAGGAACCATAGAAAAGATAAAGACAATATGCACTACAAATTATAAGACTGTTCAAAGTAGAAAATACGGAAACCAATTAAGTACACTTGATTGGTACATGAAAACAATGTCAACAAAATCTTCAGAATAGAAGGATCTAAGTTTTAAATGTTATAACATTATCATTTCTCACAGAAAGGAATATTGTTCGTAATAACTATTAAGTTTCATATATAAATAATTAATAAGTTATTAAAAACTTTTAGAAGAAGTATACTTTTAGTCTCTTAAAATTTACGTTGAACTTCACATTGAATTTCCTTTTAAAACACCGTCAAAAGTTTCCTTTTACTTAAAGCCATCAACTAACTTAAAGGGAAAAATAGATATGTAATTTTTTGAAGCCAATTCAACAAAATAAAAGAAATAAAATCTAATTTACTATTAGCATTATTAATTAATTTTATCATTAAAATTTTTTAAAATATTAAAATTAATTATCACAATCCATAAAAATTTATTTTAAAAAAAAAAAAAAAGTTAGGTTCACTGTAAATTGATAAACATTTAAATTTAAATCTTTTTAGGGTTGTATATCTATACAATGTGAGTTGTTACGTTTTTTTGTTAGTCTGGATATCTTTTTTTAGGCTGATTAAATTGAAGGTTTTAGAAAACACTTCAAAGCTAAGGTATCATTAATAAATTAATAATGACAATACTGAGCATATTTTTTTCCTTTAATTGGCTTGAAAAATTGCACATAAGCATTTTCATCAAGTTAATTAATGGTTTTAGAGAGAATTTTCTTTGACTGTGTTTTAAAATTATAAGGACAAAAATGATACTTTATAAATTTGTTTCACCATAAACACCACTGTGTCACATAAAGACAACAGAAATCCTTTGACAATGATATTAAATGTTAATAGCAAGAAGTTGGAATAAGCAACCATTCCAGATTGCTGCTTTTCTTTTACATTTTTGGTTACTTTATCAGGTGAGATTTAATTTTTCCTTTACAAAGAACAACTGAAGGTTATTGAGTTTACAAAAACCAATTAACTTTTAGTCCAACATACAGAAATAAGAGAACAAAATCAAGGAATGACCAACAAACCTGTTAGATAATAACAGCTGTTTAAACTCATCTTCTAACTTAGAAATGGCTTTAGCTACTAAATTATTGGCTTGGCTGACAACATCATCACCACTCTTAAAGCCCTTCTTATTGCCAAAAAATTGAATGCTGCCTCTTAGCTGATCAATTGCATTAAGATAATTCTCCAGGTCTTCATGTGGCCCTTTCAGTACCCTTGTTTCCGACTGCATATTGTGTCAATGGGAACATTAACAAAAGAACACATTATTTGAGTTGAATATTGCATTTGTCAAGCTGATATCATCACTTTGACCACAGTCATTTTATTTTGACAAAAAGTGCATCTATGGTCCTTCAACTTCACATAAAGTTTTGTTTGGGTCCCTTAATTTTATTAATTGTTTTTTCAATACTCTAACCATAATACCGTTAGTTTTATTAGCAAAAAAAAAAAAAAATGCCGACATTAAAATTTTAAATGTTGACAAAATATTCTCAATGTTGACATATTAAGTTTAATCTACATAACTTCAATATCTACATCATACTTAAGCTGAGCTAGCCGCAAATGCTGTCCAGCTCTCCTCTCATTGTTACTGTTCATGTGAACAGTAAGTTCTTATACTACAATGTTAAGCCTGTTTGGCTCATTTCTTGGCTCTGTGTATTGGCAATATATTTCCACCACACGTGCTCTATTGTACCAATGCTAGTTAGTTTAAATTGAGAGGAGGCGGAATAGCATGAGTTGTGCTTGTTATATATGCGCCTCTGGTCTGTGTTCTATACTGCCCACTCTATTCTCATCGTACTCATTTTTTAGGGGGTCTTTGGTTGCAATGTTTTTATGTAATTTGGTTAAGCTAGATGATCGCAATGGATGCTTCCTGCACATCATGCGGGGAGTGATTGCTTGTTTTTTAAAATAATAATGATTGGAACAAAAAATTATCATTTGAAACTAACAGTTTTAGGGTTAGAGGACTCAAGGATACTCTATAAAATTAAGCAACTAAACTGAAATCTTATATGAAGTTAGAGAACCAAAGATACATTTTTGCCTATTATTTTTCAATTAATTTATAAGCTTTATCTTATGAGGATTATCTCTTGGGCTCAATATAAAGCCTGCTGTACTTTGGGATTAAAGTCATATTTCATGGATTAGTAATAAAATTCTCTTGCCTTGCTTGCTGAAACTCTACCTCCCTTCTTCCCCTTATCGCTTTATTTCTCACTATAATCGCCCTCCCGTTTTCTACTATATGACCCTTCTCTCTCCCCCTTTTCTAGTATTCTTTGCCATTGATTCTCCATCAGACGGTACCATTGCAAGGTCACAACCCTTTTTGGAATATACAAGGGCAAGCTAAATAGCTTGAAAACAATTGGGATCAAATCCGCAACCTCTTACAAGTGGGAAAAGCTTGGTGCCACTAGGCTAAAGGGCCACTAGACAAGGCTACAACTCTAACCACTCCTTCCACTACCTTTCATCCACCCAAAACCTCTTGTTGTCTTGCGTTGCTGAAATCTGACACATCCCCAGAGAATATGCTGCCACAAGCTACTACTCTTACTGTAACGTATTGACAAGACTTCCTTTATGTGGGCCTAAATTTTCCAGTGCCTCAAGTGAATTTTAAGCCTCTTTGACCTTGTTTTCTACCCAATTAATAGGCTAATCTAAATTGCAGTTATTCAGCACTTGGGAGTAATTTAGGGTATTTCTACTAAACTCTCCATGGACAAAGCACCCAAATTATGCACAATGCTTGGACAATCTCAAGGAAAGGTACAAGTCTGATGTAGAATAGTAGGCTGCTGTCTTGAGGAAATCATGAATGCTAATAAACTGTTCAGCACACAAATCACTGGCCAAAACTTGAAAGATCTAATTAAAGTTCAGGATAACCAAGGTCAAGGAAAGGTAGAAAATGAATGCCCTCAAGATCAGAATGCAGTAAAGGAAGCTACCCTGGAAGAGACCAATGATGTCATGATGAAAAACCCTAAAATATAAATGATAAAAGTAGCACCATTGGTTTTGAAAAGCAATTGGAAGTAAATTTAGAATGTGAAAATCATTAGGCATATCAAGAAAAGCATTCAGAGAGAACAACACATTCAGATCCAACCAACTAAAGTTTTATATCCACTAATGCTATTCCTGATACATTTCACAGCTGCATCCTTTGATCTTCCAAACAGTTCAATATAGATTCTTTCCGGATTTCAATTCTCACAGCAGATTTTTATTCAACACGGAGAGAGTAATGGAGAATGGGAAGAGAATAGAAGAGGCGTCATTTAGTAAAGTCGTTGTAAATTGGAGATTAAAGATAAACATAGGAATTATGAATTACTTCCTCTGTTCTCAAATATAAGACATTTGTTGAAGTGTCCTGTAGGTCTAAGATGAAAGACAATCTTTAGGTAATTAAATACCCTCTTTTCCTGAAATGCCGCTTATTAAATAAAGTATGAGAGAGAAATTTAAGACACAGGGAAGAATGCCAATAATTAACTAAGGGTAGATCTGGAAAGAAAGTATATGTTGCTAAAAAATTAAGTAGCTTAACTAACTTTACTAATTTTATCGGTAGTATTAGTCTCTTATATTTGAGACAAGAAAAAGTATTTATTTAGTTCATTTAGAATTAGAATTTAATAATTATTTTATTATGTTCCAAATATCATTTTGATGACTATCTCTTTTTATTTTCGAAGTAATTCATTTTGCATTATCTCTTGGTAGGATCAAACTTTATTACATGACAACTCAATTACAATAATCAGTTGAGTAGACCAATGGGAAGGGCGAGGTCCTAGACATCTCACCAAATAAATCACTTGTTTTCAAACCAAACAAAGAAAACCGGATTTTGATTTTTGAACATTCATTCACCAAATAATACATGTAAGTAAAATATTACTAGAAGACTATCACTTGAACATATTTGCCTTTCAAACAATTACAATCGAGATACAAATATAACCAGTAAACACGCAACCAACCTGACGATATAGGTCGAATTGAACCAAAATGACCTCTGCAGCCTTCAACGTCTTGTCAATATTCTCATGAGCCTTCCGAATAGAATGCGTTCTAATCTGAAAATCCAAATGAAGGATCCTACGGTGAACAATCAAGTTTCCTGAAATCAAAGCTCTAAATTCACACTTTTAAACCTCGAAAAAGGATCCAAGAAAGGAAAAAACTAAGAAATCCTAAGTAAATTATAAGTCAATACAACAGCCCCAGATCCAAAAACTCAAATTGGGCTCAATTCAAATAAAAACGCATCGACTTCCCGAAATGCTTCTTCAGAAGCAGAGAGACAGTAGTGACAAAAGGGAAATGAACAAGAACCTGAGTAGGACGCATGGCAGTTTCAAGGGCGGAGAGCCGATGGTCAAAGGAACTCATAATTGCAACAACGTCGTCTGTTATGATCTGGCTTTTCTGGAGCGACTCTCTCATATTAACAGCTTTTTCACCGAGGGGATCAACTCCAGCCATCGTCATTCCCATTTTGCTTATGCGGTCTGATCCGTTCTTCAGGCCAGTACGAAGACAAAACTACGCAAAATACGGATACTTAATTGATTGAAGTAGCTGAAACGAATTTGAATTATTGTATTGAAATGCGACGACACGATTTGAGAGTAAGGTCGAATCTGCGGGTTTGGTAGGAATTACCGTTGACAGGATGTCCTCGGTCTCTCGCTTTCGTCGGATTTCAATTTCATTTGGCTATGGCTATTTTCCGGTCAAAAAAAAAGTATTTGGCTATTTTGACCAAAATCATTCTTTAGCTCAAAAAGCAGCCCAAACTCGCGGTTTGTGCCCTTATGGGGAATGGGGGCGCGCATTATTGTGTTTTTCAATGGGATGCTATTTTATATGGATATCAGAGTACGGTTCCATTCCGAAATTACTTAACTAATTTGAGTGATTAAAAAAAATTAGTTATTTGTGATAAATAGATATTTTTTTTAAGAATAATTATGTATACTAGTTAAAACTATCGTTTAATGAAATATTTAACATATATAACTACTGTAAAGATTACTTTTTAAAAAATAAATAAATATAAAAGTAAAGTATATTAAGATCTTATTTTTAAGACCAAATTAAATATCAAATTAAATATTATATTAAAGAGTAGAGGTAGTAAGATACTACCTCCCTTTCTTAGAGCCTGTTTAGTTAAGCGGTAGGATTTTAAATAAACCCGTTTAAATTCAAATAAGTGCTTATGAAGCATGTTTAGGATGTTTGAATAATTTTTATAAAATCTCGATGAATCGTGATTTTAACCTTCTACTGCACTTTTAGGATAAGCAACAAGAAGTAGCTTATGCGTTTGAAAAATTCCGATGAATCTTCAGTAACTAAATTTTCTCCAATCTACCCCTCATTCTAATGGTAATTATTTTAATTTTTTTAAAAAAAAACATGCAATATGAAAGTGTTTTTCTTTTAATTTTATCTAAAAGACATTTTCAAAAAAATCAGATAATAGATGGCATATGATTGAAACAACACAATCAAATATTCAAATAATATTCTAATTCGTGGAGCACCGTTAAATTAGGAAAATAATTATGACAAATAATTTTTCAGCTTATTTTTATATATATTATTGTTATTTTATCTAAAATGATATCTCTGCATTTACTCTTCCAAAAATCTCTTTTCAAATATTATCTCCATATATTTTGTCGATAATTTTTCAACCTAAACGGCTAAACCACTTCAAATTTTTTCTTAAAAGGCCATCATCTCACCTTTTTGGATCAATCAAGCAATCAAAAGGTATGTTTCCTTTTTTATTTGTTCACTTTCTTTATGCAAGTCGGAATTCACTCATCTTATTCTCACAAATTTACAATCTGCAATCCTCATGATGCCTCTTACTAATAACCGCCTTGAATACTTGTGATTGTTTTTTGATTCCTCTTGATTGCTTTTTCTTATATGGGGTCATTTATTTAATATTTGTACTACACATAAACTTTGCAAGTGATTTTAAATAATAATAATTTTAAAATAAAAAATATTTAAATATTCATGTCATTTATTAAATTATATTTAATAAAATTTATTATTAAATATAATAATTATGAAAATGTAAACAACTTTATTACCTTCATGTCTTTTTTAGTAATTATACACCCATAAGTGATTTTAATAAATGAAAACCAAACATAATCACAATTCTTAAAATCACTTATAAAAAAAATATCCAAACAGAAATCATGATTAGCTAGTGTCACTTATAGTTAGTCTCACTTATAAAATTCATGATTATCTAAAATCACAGTTGTTCACCACTAATCCAAACGGGCACTTAATATAAGTGCTAGTTAACTAATTTTATTAGATTAAGAAAACTAATTAAGTTAGTTATTTGTAATAAATAAGTGTTGTCTTTCCTAAAATATCCTTACTCATCAAGTGTATTACAAAAACTATCTTAAAAAAAATAGATAAATATGAGAGATAAAGTGGATTGGGATTTTATATTTAGAATCAAAATAAAAATCAAATCAACTCTTACATTAAAGATTGAAGGTTGTATTATATGGAGGGTATAAAACAAGTTGTTTCCTGGGTACCTTCAAGGATGTATTATGTTTCTTTTATATAAGCTGCAAATAACTACCTCAATTAAAATTAATTAAAAACAATAAATATGAAAATAAATATATTTTTAAATGTATATTTATTTAAAGAGATAGTGAGTGAAAAAGATCATGGGTGGGGAAAAAATAAAAGAAAATAAATAGAGAAACTCAAAAAAAAAAAAAATAAAAAGGCATTTAATTAAAGATAAAAACAAAAGAAAGCGTATTAAATGTTTAGAAATCTCAAAGCGTAGTTTAGAAAAATGATCAAAGCTGTTCAGAAAATTATAGCTTATAAAATTGATAAGATGAAGCATAAACTGTCCTTTACTCCCCATACTTATTCCTGAACATGAATATATTTAAAGTTGGGTTAAAATTTATGGAGTACGTTTAAGCATTTTTTTGTCAAGTATTTCCAATAGTATTTTATCGTGTAATTTTGCTTTTAAATTACTACCTTCATTTCTTAATATAAAAACTAGTTAACTAATTTTAATAAATTATAAAAATTAGTTAAGTTAGTTATTTATAACAAATAGGTCTTATTTTTCCTAAAATGTCTTTGCTAATCATTTATATCAGCTAGAACAATCATTTGATAAAACCTTTAATATGTGCAATTACTATAAAAGACTATTTTAAAAAAAATAGATAAATATGAGAGATAAAATGAAATATGATATTATATTTACAACTAAATTGAATGTCAAACTAGTTCTTATATTAAGAATCAGAGATAATATTTATGTTTCAAGCTTTCAATATGTTGTGTCATGGTATTAGATAATTCCAGTCATCAGCTTGAATTATATTTTTAGAACGAGTAACTTTCCATCTACCTCTGAAAAGTATTCTCTTCACCTGGAAGTTACTCAATGAAGCCATTCTAAAGTGATGCTCTTACACAGCAACATCATTTGAATTCCACTTTTATGTGTCCGTTCAGATGTGATAGCCCATAAACTTTGGAGCTTGTCTGTTTTTTTTATCTATTGGCAAGATCTACCTGTGTGGGAGCTTTTTCTGTTAAACTTGAGGTGAATAATTTTCAGGATTCCAAAACCTGCCCAGGACACTCTTATCAATCTTGGAAGAGCTTCATTGCTTAATCGATGGCATTATCATCTTGATTAATGTCATTTGGAGGGCAAGAAATAATACTACATCCAATCCATAATATAAAACTAATTTTCGAAGATTAAGAAAGTTAAATAATGATTTAATTAAAGCATACTATCTTCGGTCTTTATATAAGAGTTAGTTGACTAATTTGAGTATATTCAGAAAATTAGTTAAATTAATTATTTGTAATAAATAAGTGTTTTCTCCCTTAAAATATCCATTCTAATCATGTGTATTAGTTAGTGTTAGATTTAAGGCTTTGATGATCACAAAGTAAAAAGTTAAATCTTTCTGCATTTCATTATTGATAGCTGTTTATCGATCACTTGTTGGATAAATGCATTTTCGGATCACCTTCTGGATAAATAGCTAAGTTTCTTTTCGTATAGTTACTGTTAAGTCATTATTAATAACCTATTGGATAAATGGAGTTTCGGATCACCTTTGAGATGAATGGTAAGTTTCTTTGCATTTAAGGTTTATTGATAAGCATTTATTGATGACCTTATCGATAAATAAGGTTTTTGATCATCTTTCGGATAAATGAGCAAGTCTCAATAAACTATATCTTATTAGAACACTTCATGAGTTATCGAAGCTTTTATCGATTTCTATAATCTTCGATAATCTGATCTGAAATTGAATAAGTATTGCTTATTATGTTGTTCGATAAGTTGTTCGATAAATCCTTTCTTGGTTTCTAAAACTTTCAAATCCTATTCAAAAGTTAATCGATAAACGCATTTATCAATCACTTTATCGATAAATACACTTATCGATCACGTTATCAATCAATGTCATGTATTTCCTGTCTTGCTCTATCTCTATCCAAGTTTGTTTTTCAGAAAACCTTTCAAATAAATTCAATTATCGATAACCTTTTAGATAAAACTATTCAAATTAGTTTTCTAAGGCGTCAATTATCAATAACCTTTTGGATAAAGTGAATTATCAATAACATGTTCTGAAAAGCTCAGTTACGTTGCTTTGAAGTGTTCTACACTCTATCTTTCAGAAAATATGATATTATTCTATCTTTAAGCTTTTCTCAGCTTTCATTAATCATCTTATATTTTCTATCAAAAGTAAAGATGGCCCTTGATCCAAGAAACTAATATTTTCAATTAACTCCAGAAGGATTCTCATGATAAATCACTTTGTTTAACTTTCACTCTTTATCGATCACCTTTCTCATAATGTTCTTGATTCATAATGACTTCGATAAATGAGTTTGATTTTCAAGTTCTCTCATTTCCAATTAATCAACAACTTTATCGATCAAGCTACTTATCGATAAGATCTTTGATAAATTGATTCTATGATTCTCTTATCCTTAACTTATGATTTTCACTTCATGTATTAAACTCCAAGGATAATCATCTCTTCTATTATTCATTTATATTCTCTTGTGAAGTAACTTGTTGCATTTTTTTTCAAGACTTACGAGGCTCAACGAATATGTTATAGGCTTAAGCTACCTGTCAAAAGTGCATTTAATGCGAAACAACTGTTGCAATTACCAACCTACGCAAATGATACTTCAATTATTACAAGCTCTTGTGTCTAACGGAAAATTAGAATTCTCTAACTACAAAAACTTGAAGAGCATTAGATGAAGTAGTAAATGAACTTGAGCTACCAACTGTTGAATTAATTTCTGCATTCAATACTCTGTTCCTTATTTTGAGTGTCAGTATTTATCATATATACTCTTAAAAGAGAGTTTGTGAAATCTTTTACTTCTTTCAATGAGTGACTCAAGAGTTTAAGACTTTTGAGGGAATTGTATTTTTACGGGAAGTAAGGGGAAGGGATTGACAGAGAGAAACCAATTAGTGTATTGTGGCACTAAGAACCCATTGAATCTTGGAGCATAATAAAAAAACTCAGAGGTATCCTAAGAACTGGACGTAGGTCAACTGGTTGGAATTGAACTAGTATAAATTCTGCGTGTTCTTCTTCTTAGACACTCCTTCAGTAAAATCCTTTTGGAACTTATTTCCTTTTTTTTATTCTGTTATTTATTTTTAAAAGGCAAATTTTTTACCACCCAATTCACCTCCCTCTTGGGTGAAACTGCTATTAACAGTTAGAACTACAAATTAACATGTACAACCACTAAAAGAACTATCTTAAAAAAATATAAAAAATAGAAGAGACAAAATAAATTAGAGTCTTATATTTAGGGCTAAATTAAATATCAAACTAGCTCTTGTATTAAGGATCCGAGGTAGTATGTTAATTTATCTTTGTAAAATACTTTTGTATATCATTAAACTATGTATGAATTTACAAGTCAGGCAAATTAATTTTTAAAAAAATAATAAATATAAATATTTAAAGTAATTTATTTAATTTATTTAATCTTTCTAAATTAGTCAGCTAGTTATTATTTACCCCGGGTTGAAAGTCACCCCTGCATCTTGAGCCAAGGAAATTGGAAACCCAGAAGCCCTTTCTTCGCTTGCTTTTAATTCTTTTATTAAAAAAAATCATTTGATCACCATGTTGATTCTGTAATTTGTATCAGAGAATTCGAGTCGTACACTGAGTGCTTTAATCTTTAGTGAAATCGAACTATTGTTGGAAGTTTACAAGCTTAATTGTGTCAGAAAGATTGAGCGACTGGAGTTATACTTTGAGCTCATGAGGTTATATTAATAAATATCTTTCATCATACTTAATCTCATACTTTAAAGTCTTTACTGAAAGGAGACATTAACGTAAAGACCAAATCTTAAGCCATTTGAAAGTAAAATTTCTAGTTTGTGCTTAATACTCTCAAACTTAAAAGTACTCGAGTGATTACTTGAAGTTGCGCTTTAGTGTTTGTTTATCATTACTTATATTGAGTACTTATAAATATGTTTTACATAAGTGAAGATAAATTTCATTTCATATGCTTATCTCGTATTTTATAAATTTTGATTGAAAAGCTATTTCAAACGGGCTCTAAAATTTGGACTAAGAAACCTTGGACCTCTACCATTATTTTGCAAAAACAATGTTAAGGGAAAGGAATCTCAATCAAATGCTAGTCATATATCCCAAGTTAAACTTCTATAGGAATATCAATCAAACGGAAGTTAAATATCTCAAGTTAAACTTCTATTTAACAAATAGAATAATAATACTATGTCTAGTCTTTAATATAAGAGTTAGTTGACTAATTTGAGTAGATTAAGAAAATTAGTTAAGTTAATTATTTGTAATAAATATGTATATTAGCTAGAACTATTATTATTAAGTTAATTATTTTCCCTAAAATATTCTTATTAATCAAGTATATTAACTAGAACTATTATTATTATAAGAACTATGTTTAAAAAATGAATAAATATGATAAACAAATTAGATTGGAGTTTTATATTTATAACTAAAATAAAAATCAAACTAGCTTTTATATTAAGAGTCAGAAGTAATATTATGTCATTTTTCTTATCATAGGCCAACTAAGTTTTTTTTTTCCTTGCAAACTTTAGTGCATTGAGTGCTTTGGAAAATGCATCACCCTTAATTATTTCTCAATAAGGAGAGGACATTTCCTCTTTAATTACAAATAGAAACAATGATTTTTCTATAATACTCTCTCTCGTCCTTTTGGAAAGAATCTGAAATTTAAATTGCTTTGGTTTCTTTTACAAAATCTCAATTATAATTGTCTAAACTTTTAATACATTTTTATTATTTTGTTTCTAATTAATTTTAGGACTAAGGTATAATTTTAATAATAAAGTTTTATACCAAGAGTGTTTACGGTACAAAAGTAGACATAATGATTTAAAAACAGGGCAAATTAGCCACTACTGTTAAGAGAATCAAACTGCCATTACTTTTAGTTTCGTGGGTTTTACTTATTGTCCACGTCATTTATACAGTCCAATGAAAATGCTTCAACTCTCTTTCCATGGTCCTACGTTTTTTTTTCCTTCCTCTCTTAGTTTGACCAACCTTTCGTGCCATCTTCCCCATTCTCTCTCTCTCATGATTTCACTCTCTTTGACTTACCTTCCCAACTCCCATCGTTCTTTCCCCCATTCTCAGCGCCCCTTTTTATCTCTCTCTTTTTAGTTGAAATTCTTAAATTCCCTTGCACTAAGTTTAATCCTCTCAACAACATAGCTTCGCTGAAGCTTTGATTCTAAAGATAACTTTGATGAAAAAGGAGGAGGTCGATGATGGTGGGGAAGAAGAAGAGGGAAGAGGCTGTCAGTGGTTGAAAAGGTGAAGAGGTCGATAGTGGTGGAGAGGGAACAGAAGCTGACAATAGTTGTAGAGATGACCAAAAAGATCAACAGCAAAGATGAGGAGAAAGGTGGATAATGGTGGTAGAAATGAGGGAAGAGGATGGTGGTATGGAGGGAGGAGGTCAATTATGGTGGGAGGAGAGAGAGGGAAGAAACTCCTGGTGGTGGATAAGATGAGGAGGTCATTGGTAGTGGAGAGAGGAGAGATGTCAATGATGGTTGCAAAGATGACAGACGATAAAGCCAGGGGGGAGAGGTGAGTGGTAGTGGATATGAGGGAAGAAGTATTGATCTTGTTTCTTGAATTTTCTGGTGTTTTGGTCTAATGAAGGATGATGAAGAAGCATTGGTTGGCAAAAAGATCAAAGAAGCACCGATGAAGAAGAAAGAGCTCTCCATTAACGGAGAAAGATGGAGCGTGGGGGGGAAAGAGGGAGAAGAGCAGCATTTGAGCAACTTACACCAGCTGGAAATGAGTGGGACCCACATTTACAAAAAAGAGAGAGAGACGGACGTTTGGTGTTGTTAACGGCGGTGGCTAAATTGCTCCCTTTTTAAGTCATTATGTGTATTTTTGCACCCTTCAAAATTAAATAGTATGAGATGCTCTTGGCCTAAAACTTTTAAGTCATTATGTGTATTTTTGCACCCTTCAAAATTAAATAGTATCATATTGATAAAGCCCAATTTTTATATATTTTATCCCATATTAATTCAGGATTTAAATGATAATTTTGAGCTTAATTAGATTTTTTATGCATAATTGGATTAATTGGTTGATTTTGGGATTTGTATAAAAATTGAGATTTTGGATTAAAAATATAAATATTTTTTGATTTCCTATTTTTGACTTAGAATTAATTTTTCCTATTTCTTTGAAAACAATTTTCATATTTTTAAAAAGATTATTTTTAAAAAGTTTTGCAATTTCTTGCCTAATTTTTGTGCATATCTGATATTTAATTTTTGATTATATTTGGATATAATCTACATTAATGGATACACTTAAATTCTTGTAGGTCAAGAAAGAGTATATAGGAAATCCAATGGTGCAAGATTGTTTCTTGGGATTTAAGCACAATCCAATAGCTAATATCTAGTGGGTCAATTAATTACTAATGGGCTTGAGTTTTGGATCCAAGAAAATTTTCTTTTCTCTCCTAAAAAAAATACCTCTAGCACGTCTAAGATCACTCTTTTCCATCTATATAGAGACGCACGGACATTAAAACGTGGATCCTCTCCTTTGAATATTATCCCATATATTCACCATATACCACCTCTCACCATCATCAATCCACCGTCAAAAATCACTTCCTTCACCCAACTATTCTCACCATATCCCTCTCCTTTCTCACTACACGGCCAAACTCCCATCCACACCTTATCATTCATGGCTATGGCATCTAACAACTTTGGAGGAGGAGACACATTAATGGAAGCTTAAGCTTATTTGGGAGGCAACCTGGGAGGAGCATGGAGGAGACTCGAGCCTTGGGCTAGCACTTGAAGACCATAATGGAGTGATGTTCCATTTATCTTTTTAATTCAAGGATTTGAGATTATTTAGTTTTAAATACTTTTGAGTTGTATTTTTGTGAGACAATTTAGTTCTAGATTTTTCATTTTTTTATCCTTGGATTGGATTGATATTTGGATTTTGTTTGTGTTGAGACACTTGTTGGAATTTATGTTTAGAACCTTTGCATTGTTAATTGAATTTATAATTGAGTTTTCATTATGAGTTTAATTATCAATGTGGTTTAAATTGCAAAATTTGGGTTCTTCTGCCTCTTAATTATTTAATTAAGTTGGTTAATTGTCTAATTGTTTAATTAGATAATTTCAAACATAATTTCCAGAATTAATTGAGTTATTTTTCATTGGTTTTAATAAGCTTAACTAACCAACCTTATACTGTTATGAGTTCTCTAATAGTTTAAGGGTTTTTGAAATTGAGGGTTCCTTTTGTTTCAAGTAGGTGATTAAGTTTATTAATTCCACTCTCTTATCACTTTCCTTTGGTCTAATTAACTGATTAAGGTTATGAAGGTTAAATCCATACAAATCCTAAATTGTCCCCTCTATCCTACCGAAGAGAACTTCTCAATTTTCACTTCTTAATTTTCTTTGCTCTTTAGTCAATTTTCTTCATTTATCATTTTAATTTTCTTTCTTCAACAAAAAAACCCCCAAAAAATTACATTGCATTTATTTAGTTTAATTTAATTTTCATATAGATTTTAGGACATTTGCATCTTGCATTTAGAATTAGAATTTTGCATTTTAGTTTAGGTCTAATTTATTGCATTTTTTTTATCACCTGAATTTTTACCTAAAGAAACCCATAAATTGCTCCTTGGAAATAATGACCTAGATCGGTCCTGAACTACAAATTAATTGGGACCTAATTTAATTGAGTGCTTTAACGACAGATGCATCATCAATTTTGGCACTGTTGCCAGGGAGTAATGGTTAAAACTTTAGGTTTGAGTTCTAGGTGATTTCTCTTGTTTTTCCTGCATTTTTTTTTGCATTTTATTTTCTCTTTATTACCTGTTCTATTTTCGATTGATTTTACTAATTCATCCTGCTCTGAAAATTAACTTTTCACTACCTAGATTTTTGTAAGATTCGGGTTCTTAATGTTTTTGGGTGTGCTGATCAATTTTGATACCTTTTGGTATCAGGGCTGGGTTGTTTTAGCCAAATTCAACCATTTTCATTGAGTTTTCTTTCTCTTTTTTTTTCCGAATTTTCTTTTTTTTTTTTCCATTTTTTCAGGTTTTTCTTCTTTAATTTTTCTGAATATTTTTTCAGCCTTCTTTTATTAGTTTAGTTTTTCTTTTCCTTTTATTTGTGTTGATGTTCTTGATCTTAAATTTATGATGGCTTGGAATGCTTCTCCTTATGAAAATCATTCTTATATTTCTATGCCTTATCATTATGTCCATGATGTGACACAGGGATATGATCCATATTCAAGAATAGAAAGTAGGTTGGAGACTATGACTAATGTTCCAATGTGGCAAGATTACTCAAATCTTGGATATGTCCATCAAGTTATGCCTATTCAAGAAGACTTAAAATTAGAGAACAAGCTGGAGACTATGATGCAAATCCTACTAAACAAGTTTGAAGAAAGGGAATTGCAACACAATCAAGCGATTCAGACTCTACAAACTCAAATTCAGCAGTTGTCTAATGCAATTAGCGACTTGGAAAGTGGAGAATTGGAAACAAATGGTGAATTATCATATGATAGCACATTTTCACCCTCCAGTGATCCATATCCTTTTGCTCCTACCATCTCACATGATGACATGAATAGTACAATAACCGAATATGCATGCACTGATGATGTTTCTAGATTGACTGGTTCTATTGAGTCAAATAATGTGGCATCTTGCAATTCATGTGTTGATACTTCTTCCTATACCTCTGATTCAAATTCTGTTGATTTTGTTGGGTCGATAGAGAATTTTAAGCAAGATGATTCTGATGATGAAATTGATGACGAGATTATTGTTGACCCCCCATACACTGTTGAGTCCAAAGATAATGTATCATCTCTGAGTGCTGATGCTCCTTTGTGTATTGATGCTTTGCATGGTAAAAGTAGTATTTCTTTTGATTCTACTGACATCACTTGTGATCTTAACATGACTGTTGTTAATGAATATGTTGTTAAGAATAAGTGTGGGGGAAATCTTGAGTTGGATGTGCACTTAAACAGTAAGGACATGTTGCCTAGTCAGACTTCACATGTAGAATTTGCTTTGTGTAATGATGATGATAAGCATGGGGAGACCATTTTGAGTAATCACATGTCACTTCATTCTCTAACAAACTTGACTCTTACTGAGGAGAGTCATATTGATTTTGTGGGTTGTTCAAAATATTTGGGAGTTTCAAGTCTTTGTTTTCATCAATTTATTTTGGGATCTTCCTTAATTGCTGAAAAGTTTGTCGAGTTTATTGATTATATTTTTACGAGACAGGATATTGCTTGGAGTCATGGTTTTGTGCAGGTATATGAATTGATTCCTCCTATCCAGACACCTTCCATACTTGAATTAAAGCGTTTTTTGAGGATCTTAAAGAAGGAGATAATGTCTTTTGAACATCAAAAGCAAATACCAATGGTGCTTTCATGTGACTTGCCACCAGACAAAGGAGATATGCCAATTCTACTGCTTCATTTGGGTCTTCAAACTTCTGCTCATCTAGTCGTATTCCTTCCTTCCTCTTTTACTTGCGTTACTTGTTGGTATCGGTTAAATGTGCATTTCACATTGAGCACAATGCATGGTTTAAGTGTGGGGGAGGAATATTGTTCCTACTTTTGGCTTTTGTTTTTTGTTTTTAAAATGAGGAAAAGAAAAATATTTTGGTTTTTACTTTGGTTTTTGTTTCTTATTTTCAAGAAAAGAGAGAAATTTTCTGTTCAAAAAATTTTGTTTGTTTGTTTTATTCTGAATGTGAAGATTGCAAGTTTGAAGTGATTCAAGTATGATACATTCTTAATTTGAAAAGTGATTGATCATGTCTTGAGTGGATAAACTAAGTGGCAATGGATTTGACTTCGGTGAATTTAAGCTGGCAATCATGTACCCAGTGAGGTTTTGAGCTTAATGCATTTCTTCTTTTCATGTGTGTACATCCCTATCTCTTTCCTTGATCTAGAACTTGACTTGAATCTTGTTTGAGACCACATTTGTGCATTTGCACTTATAAAGATGATAAAGGCATCCATTTCTATTTTTCTAGCTAGATAAGCCAAAAGCCTACCCTTTTCATGCAATTATCCTTTGCTTAACCCCCTTTGAGCCTTCATCATTTTTTTTCTCTTAACCCATAGCCCCAAAAAAAAAAAAAAATCCTACCCCTTCTAAATGTCTTAGGAGTTAAAGAGTGTTATATTATATGTGCTTGGGATGCAGGAACACATTTAGAGTCATGGTTTGGGTCAACGTGAAAAAAAAAGAAAAAAAGAAGAAAAAAATACTATAATAAGATTCCGCTCCTCTAGTTTAAGCTGTGTTTAGTAACTAGGGATCTTCATCACCAATGTTGATCTTCGTGTCAAATAGCCAGTAAAGGCTATGAGTGTGCTAGTAGCATCTTAGTGCCAATGAGTTATCAATGCTTGAGTAACCGAGCCTTTGTATCACCAATATGAAGGTTCGCATCAAAAGAGCATATATATAACGGCCTAAGAAAGTTAAAAATTGATGTTGCCTCTGTCGTTAAAGCACTCAATTAAACTAGGTCCCAATTAATTTGTAGTTCAGGATCGACCTAGGTCATTACTTCCAAGGAGTAATTTATGGGTTTCTTTAGGTAAAAATTCAGGTGATAAAAGAAATGCAATAAATTGGACCTAAACTAAAATACAAAATTCTAATTCTAAATGCAAGATGTAAATATCCTAAAATCTATATGAAAATTAAATTAAATTAAATAAATGCAATGCAATTTTTGGGGGGTTTTTTTGTTAAAGAAAGAAAATTAAAATGATAAATGAAGAAAATTGACTAAAGAGAAAAGAAAATTAAGAAGTGAAAATTGAGAAGTTCTCTTCGGTAGGGTAGAGGGGACAACTTAGGATTTGTATGGATTTAACCTTCATAACCTTAATCAGTTAATTAGACTAAAGGGAAGTGATAAGAGAGTGGAAATGTGGAATTAATAAACTTAATCACCTACTTGAAACAAAGGGAACCCTCAATTTCAAAAACCCTTAAACTATTAGAGAACTCATAACAGTATAAGGTTGGTTAGTTAAGCTTATCAAAACCAATGAAAAATAACTCAATTAATTCTGGAAATTATGTTTGAAATTATCTAATTAAACAATTAGACAATTAACCAACTTAATTAAACAATTAAGAGGCAGAAGAACCCAAATTTTGTAATTTAAACCACATTGATAATTAAACTCATAATGAAAACTCAATTATAAATTCAATTAACAATGCAAAGGTTCTAAACATAAATTCCAACAAGTGTCTCAACACAAACAAAATCCAAATATCAATCCAATCCAAGGATAAAAAAATGAAAATCTAGAACTAAATTGTCTCACAAAAATACAACTCAAAAGTATTTAAAACTAAATAATCTCAAATCCTTGAATTAAAAAGATAAATGGAACATCACTCTCTTATGGTCTTCAAGTGCTAGCCCAAGGCTCGAGTCTTCTCCATACTCCTCCCAGGTTGCCTCCCAAATAAGCTTAAGCTTCTATCAATGTGTCTCCTCCTCCAAAGTTGTTAGATGCCATAGCCATGAATGATAAGGTGTGGATGGAAGTTTGGCCGTGTAGTTAGAAAGGAGAGGAATATGGTGAGAATAGTTGGGTGAAGGAAGTGATTTTTGACGGTGGATTGATGATGGTGAGAGGTGGTATATGGGGAATATATGGGATAATATTCAAAGGAGAGGATCCACGTTTTAATGTCCGTGCGTCTCTATATAGATGGAAAAGAGTGATCTTAGACGTGCTAGAGGTATTTTTTTAGGAGAGAAAAGGAAATTTTCTTGGATCCAAAACTCAAGCCCATTAATAATTAATTGACCCACTAAATATTAGCCATTGGATTGTGCTTAAATCCCAAGAAACAATCTTGCACCATTGGATTTCCTATATACTTTTTCTTGACCTACAAGAATTTAAGTGTATCCATTAATGTAGATTATATCCAAATATAATCAAAAATTAAATATCAGATATGCACAAAAATTAGGCAAGAAATTGCAAAACTTTCTAAAAATAATCTTTCTAAAAATATGAAAATTGTTTTCAAAGAAATAGGAAAAATTAATTCCAAGTCAAAAATAGGAAATCAGAAAATATTTATATTTTTAATCCAAAATTTCAATTTTTATGCAAAATCCCAAAATCAACCAATTAATCCAATTATGCATAAAAAATCTAATTAAGCTCAAAATTATCATTTAAATCCTGAATTAATGTGGGATAAAATATATAAAAATTGGGCTTTATCAATTCCCCCACACTTAGCCTTTGCACTCCTGGGCAAAGCAAATGATGACCAAAGAACAGAAGAAAAATATAACAAAGGTGAATGTTCCAATCACAAGAAAAAGCAAGTCAAAGCATTCAACATCTCTCTCATTCAAGTAATCTTCTCATGAATCAAGAAAACAAACATCATGACAATTTACTTGACAAAAGAGAATCTAAGTCAGAAATCCCTCACCAAGGTTAATGTGTATGTCACTCATCAGTCAAAAGTATATCGGCTTGTGTTTACACTCAAAATCATCCTATCCAATCCTCTTTCCATAGGCTTGACAAGAATATAAATTCTTCACCAATCATAAAGCAATTACAAGCATAAATCAAAAGGATTTTTATTAGGTTGTAATGGTGCTGAGGCAAAGAAAGAAAGGATATAGTGTTTGGGAACAAAGGTGAACATTTTAGGAAATGAAGAGAATCAATTAAAAAAAAAGTATAATGGAATGCAAGAAACTAAATTAAACTTGAATTGGATCATTCTTCTTCTTGTTTTTTTTTATGCTTTTCTCTTTTTTTTCTAGCTCTTATTGTTAAAATTGTACCTTAACCCTTAATTTTATATATTGTATTAATTAAAAAGGGTGACAATTCATCATACTACATGTTTTTTATAATTTCTCTCTTACTTGCTTCTTATAAATGAGAGTATGCTTTGAAAAAAAATTATTCTTTCACATATATGTTGTTTTTAAATAATTTTAACCAAAGGTTTTATTAAAAAATCTGGAAATTTCCAATTATCTTGAACCTTTCACAACCCCAACCCCAGCAATCGTCATTTTGCCAACAAAATTCGGTCGTTCGGAGGAATTTTGGTGAATTTTTGTTCCATAAAGTTGAGAATAATGCGCCCTCTCTCTCGTAAAAGCTGGCGTTCTTGGTATGGCCTTATGTCGACTTGCTTACTTCCCTGGGTCGTCTTCTTCGCGGATTCTCGTTTCCACTACCACCAGGACGATCAATCCTCTTCATCTAACACTTTCTCCCCCTAATCACCCTTCCCAATTCCCCAATCTCTCTTCGCTTCACAAACCTCTTCCTTCATTCCCCTTTTGGTCTTCTCGTCCTTCTTTTTCTTCATCACCGTCGGATTCCATGGAAGCTCCTCCCGAAGGTTACCGTAGAAATGTTGGTATATGTCTGATAAATGATGATAAGAAGGTCACCTTACTCTCTCGCTCACTCTATATCTTCTTCCATGGGAGCGTCTTTACAGCTCCTTGAACGATTCTCTTCTTTACAGGTTTTTGCTGCTTCCAGGCTGGATATACCCAATGCTTGGCAAATGCCGCAGGTAACTATTGAATTATTATTAGTATTTTTTACTTACTTTCCTTCCTGCATGAGAATTTAAGCTTCGATGTTGGCACCATGCTTCTTATTTTGGATTTGGTTCATTGGAGGGTTCAGTCAATGGAAATTTTCCCGTGCAGAAGACGTAATTTAACATAAACATCATTTTTAGAGTTCTATTCTTACCACAAAGCCTGGATAAACTAAACTAATTCTGTGGCAGGAATTTGGAAAAGTATTTTTATAGCGTATTTATTTTTTGTCTGAATTGGTATTTTGTTTTTGCTTGCTTTCTCAAAACGTTTATATAAACCCAGGGTACTCATAATCGTCTGAAATCCTTTTACGTAAATTTGCTACCTAGCAAGTAACAAGTTAATATTGCAGTTTCTAGAATGCCTTTTGAAAAAGCATAATGGTACTCACAATTGCGGTGGCAGATGGAGCTCTCGTTTTTCCTTCCAATTTTTAAGTGGAACACTCTTAATTTTCCTTATTTTAATTTTGTATGTAGATGGAGCTCTCATCTTGTAGAAGTATTGGTGTAACTTGGATGTTAAAGGAAATAAAGATAAAAATATGACGCGTCTGTTTCTTGGAAAATATTATTTGGTACATGGGGGATGGCATGCCTACTGTAATTAACTTAACATGGCATCTTCTAGGGTGGTGTTGATGACGGTGAGGATCCAAGGAATGCAGCTATCAGGGAATTAAGAGAGGAGACAGGAGTAAAGTCAGCAGAAGTTATTGCAGAGGTGCATATTACATATTGTTCTTTGCTTTCTTATTCTATCTTTTGCAAACGTTCTGGACAAAGAACCGATTCCATCATTTATGGTTGAGTAGGTCCAATTAGTAATTGTTGGTAGCATATTAGATTTCGCCATTCTAAGACATAAGAAGCCGGTAAATTAAACTTTCTGATCTTTTTGATATTAATGAGTAAAGAATAGAGTGGAATGACGTTAACTATGTTGATCTTTTGTTTTTTTGTTTTTTTTTTTTGGAGCCTTGAAAAGATAACAATGCACAAACCGAGTCTATATTCTCTGTCTATATGCCTTCTTTTTCAAGTGACTGTTATTGTTAACTTTTAGAAACTCTTGAAAATAGATTAGAAGCTGTATGGAGCTAGGGTTCAGGTAAGTGAATACAAGAAAATTTGAAATAAACGGATGTTCTAGTAATAAAGATGGATGATCTCCTTTTATTTGTACACAAGAATTGTCCATAATCAAGACTTAGTAGTGGGATTCTTGGATTGATTATTTCATAGTACGATATTCCTTTGAATAGATTTTTATAATACCTTGTAGATTTTTTTTAAACCTATCTTCATTTACATTTTGTAGTAACTTCTATTTTGCAAAGAAAACATACTTCTCTTGATGCTCTTAGTTGATGGAGGATTGATATTTCTAGTTTTCTACTAGTTGTTTGAATGTATCCAAACACAGATTCTGTAATCATGCTACAATTGTTGATATTAGAAATCTTATAGCCCATCTGTTCTTGCATTTATTGCTCAAGGTTTACAGCCTGGTATTTTATGCGAATTACATTGTCATTTTACTTTTTTAAATCTCTAGACTTTTCATCAGTAGTAAATTGTTGCTGCTGTTTTCGCTTTACTTTGTTTAAATGAACAAGTGTGAGCATGTGCTAAAACTTGGCATGAGTTGGTATTATCGCCCTATCTGTTAGGATGTTCTTAACCAGGTGTCTTTACTACACATTATTGAGGTGTTTGATATATCCTTATCTTTAACTAGGAATTTCTGTTTATATTACTTGCTTGAGCTAGATACTTGTGTTTTTGATGCATTGGTTTACAATCGAAACAGTGGCAGTTAAGATGCATATTGGTAAATGATTCCCACTAATTACAAGTATAGGTTATCTCACTAAAAATGGTAAATTCTAATGATAATGAGTTTTTCTTTTTGTTTTGCCCTGTGTTTTTTTTTTTTTGGTTGTCCAAAAATTATGGAGCTTAGTTTGACCTAGCATGTTATGTGTTGTTAGTTGATGTTAATATTATTCTATATTTATTTTGTGCCTATGAGCCTCTATAGCCCTGTCTTATACTTCCCTTGTAAATGAGAAGCTCCATGTAAATTGGAACCCACTAGATATATCCCATCTCTTCTCTTGCTCTCTTACTCTTTATAGTTTATGTGGTATTGAAGCCTCTTTCTTCTCTTCCTTTTCTATAAGCCTCTAGTGACTAGCATGATTCCAATCACTGTGTTTCATCTCCTTTTTGCCACATGCACCTTGTTGTTTCTTTCACATGACATTGATTGAGTCTGTCATCTTTGTCTGGAACTCTAGCTGATCCTCCATGTGCCATCCAACAAAATCTTCACAGCCTCCCATGTGCTGATGCGTAATGGCTCATGAAATATACTCTATGACTCTTGAATGCTCAGAGTTGGTTGTCAGTCCTTATGACACCTACCCTAGGGCATTCTGTGGCCAGCCCTAATTCATAATATTTGGTGCTGTCAGAGTTTTTCCGTGGTTGTTTGCTAATTTGTTTTATTTGAAAGCTCATTTTTCAACTATTAGAGCTCACTTCTACCAAAATACAATCCGTCTGATATTATTCCAGCCTTCTCAGCCCCTACGTTAAATAATTTTCTTATTGCTTTTTGAGGAAATCCCATACTCCTGACAAAATTGGATGGCTCTAGTTATACTGTATAAGCTGCTCCTATTGTGCTTTGGTTCCTTCGCCAAGGCTTTGAGAACCATTTGGTAACACATATTGACAACATTTTAGCTTCTGATAAATTAATCTTGAAGAACATAGGCCATCAACTATGTGGTCAATTATGACATTCAGTTAAGCGTAAGTTATGACACATTTTATATAATTATAAAAATCTTGTCATACTTTTTGACATAAAGCCCAATCTATGCCAGCTATATTGTTTCATTTGTTGATGCGTTGGTTACTAATTTTAAATTTAAAGCAGCTAGACACAGACATGAACACTTGCATGGATGAGATTGAATTAGTGGAACAAGAATAAACTAATTGATGATGACATCCACAGATGTTAGGCAACAGGATTGATGACAAGACAAATTATATATAGTGCCTGTTTGGCATCACTTATTTTGAGCTTATAAGTAGTTTATAAGCTCTATAAGCTCGATTGACACCATTGGGTCTGTTTGGATCAGCTTTTCTGTAATCGGGCTTTTTTATGAAAAGCTACAATAAGCTACAAGCTAAAATTAACAACTTATGACTTATAGCTTATGACTTATAGCTTTTGAAATATGAAGAGAGAAAAAGTTAAGAAATTTATTACCTCTTTTGGTTCTTATTATAAGCCTCAAATAACTAATTTGTAAATAATAAAAAATCAGTTAAAATTAGTTGAAAGTAGTGAATAAATTAGAAATATATTTTTATTTTTAAATATGCTCCCAAAAAGTATACTTTTATTTTTTCATGTTTCACTTTATATTTAAAATATTTTTTATGACTTCTTCATATTAAATTATTTTAATTTCATTGTATTATGTGAAATTATTTTTTTTAATCATGTTTTATTATTTATTAAAACTCATATCTATTTTGGCCATTTTACAACCAAACTTACTTTTACTCAACCATAATCCAAACAACCTTTTGCCAATCTCACTTTTGTAAACTAGCTTTTCTGAATTCCAATCCAAACACAATTCAGCTTATCCAATTTAGCTTTTACCCAATTTTACTTCTCCATAAGCTACTTTTTCAATAAGCTACTTTTTCAATAAGCTACTTTTCCAATCACTGATCCAAACGGACCCATAGTTCTTAAAGACTAAGGACAAACTTCACTCCTACTTGTAATTTGATTGTTTAGCTCAGACATTCCATTCTACAATTCAAGGTGACACCTTACCTATGAAGGCATCGTGGACAAACTTAAATTGAATCGTTACCCAGAAAGAGGGGGGGGGGGAAGATCAGTCACTAGATGTACCCTAATGCAAAACATTAGTGTCTTGTTTTTACAAATGACTCCATGCCCATGAGTTCTATCATTCTGATATCAACTAACTCAGACTAGCTGGATTTATTAACCATAACCTCTGCTTCCCAACTTGGTATTTACAATGCAAGCTTGCTAGCTTGTTTACTTTTCTGTCTTACATTGGCTGGGAATTGTGACCCGATGCTTAGCCCTCAATTGTGAGTGGTCACCAGGTGGTGTACAGGTACCAAATCGGCTTAACAATCATTCCCCCTCCCACCCAAAAAAAAAAAAAAAAAAAAACACTAGTTCACTCACCCCACTACCTTATATATTCCCTAACATTTTATATGCCTTGGCCTGATGCAGCCTATCGTATCCTGGCCCTTGAAGGTTTCACCTTGCCCTTAACTTGAGAATTGGAAGTTGGGACTTGTGGCTTCTTCCTTATTAGAAGAGTAATGCCAAATCTGATTAAACAAGATAAGCACCTGCTAGGCACTCAGCAGGATCAACAAAATCACTTAGTTCCTTAATCTGGACCCTATCACCACCCCCAAAATTTCTTTGCTTCTGTTTGTTTCTTGCTGGAAAATTATTATGATCTGTAAAGCATCTTTCGTTGAACTAGAGGCAACTAACATCTTGGAATATTTATGAGTAAAGTCAATTTGTGTGGTGACTTTTGTGGAGTGAATAAGTTCCAATAAATCTTTTGGCAACTTCACTGTGTCATGATCAAGTTCAATATAATTTTTTATCTATTAAATTAAGAACTTCAATCTTGACTTGTGCCCTTGTTTTGACACAAGGAAAGATATTAGAGCCCTATTAGATCATTGCTCTTCTTTACCAGATCAGACTCCAAACCCTCAGGTATTACCGGCACATGAAATCTTCCAGTAGGATAGTCCATTCCATCAAGGATTGTGGTAAATTGTGATGGTATTCTTTCCCCAGCATAATTTCCCCTTTAATGAAAGACTTTGTCAATTTGCCCAAAAACACTCCATCTTTGACTCCTACAGAGGACCAACAAGGTTGTTCACTGATCTTGTTGATTGTACAAGTGCATGAACATAATCAATGACGATCAACTTGAGGGATTTACTATATTTCATTTATGAACAGTTGGGATTGCTTATCTGGGTCTTTGGGTTCATATGGTTGCTTATGCCCCATCTATATTATACTAGTTGACAATTTACTCCTGATGGGGTAGATTCTCATGGTATTTGTACGAACATTAGTTTTCCTGTTTGAATATTATGCATAATGTTGTCTGGATTTATTTAGTAGAACATTGTGTATCCAATGATTATAGGTGAGTCCAGACTGATCTATTGATCTCAATATCGATGCGGTGCATATCTTTTTCTTTATCTAGGTCATCATCCACTTAAAGTGCCATCTTTCTATCTTTCTCTTTTACACTTATTAGTCATTATCTTACTGGATTTTTATCACAGGCACCTTATTGGTTAACATATGACTTCCCACCACATGTTAGGGAGAAACTGAAAGTTCAGTGGGGATCTGACTGGAAAGGTCAAGCTCAGAAATGGTGAGTGTGTGGGTTCTGAAGTGATATGCATTCTTCAACCTTTTTTCCCTATAAGGAGGCCATAAGTCAATAGACCTATATGCTTGTGTGCTTAAATTTGCGCCAAGTTGGTATAGTTGGAATTGTAATGGAATTTATGGGTATTTATCGTTAACTGTTGGTTGCGTTGTGCATCCTTTCATATATATATATACTGCAGGTTTCTGATGAAATTCACTGGGCAAGATCAAGAAATCAATCTTTTAGGTGATGGTACTGAGAAAGCTGAGTTTGGGGAGTGGTCATGGATGTCACCAGAAGAAGTAATTGAGCTTGTGAGTATACCTCCATTATATTTGTATTGCCCATTTTTTGTTTTGGGGTTTTCAAAACAAATCCCCAGATGCTAGCCTTAGACAGCTTATATTTATCTCTTATTTGTTTGCGCAGGCTGTAGATTTCAAGCAGCCTGTCTACAAGGAAGTCATTGCGGTGTTTGCGCCATTTCTTCAAAAGTGATATTTATATTGTTGAATGTGCTATGGCTCCCTGATACAAAAGTATCCATCAATAGTTGTGGGGGCCTTTAATAACTGTCACCGAGGGCATTAAGGACATTTCCATTTTTGGCACCAGGAATGGGTTCTTAGCTGTGATTATTATTGGCATGTCTGCCCATCTATATTGCCAAATGCACATGATTGTAGCGGGTCAATGAGCTAATAGTTCCATATTCTAGATAAACTTGATGCCACGTGTTCGATAAATCAGGAGGGGAAATGTGTAAAATAAATAAAATGAAGTGCCCTTGAAATTTTCTACAGCATCACTTCATGTTGTTAATGTAAGATCCAATTGACGAATTTGGAGAAATTGAGAATGTTACCAAATTACTTAATTATAATATGTTACATAATCTATTTAAAATACTTATGTGTATAATTGGAATGAATACTACTATTCGTAATCTTTAATAAAAGAGCTAATTAATTAATTTGAGTAGATTAAGAAAATTTGTTAAGTTAGTTAATAATATAAGAGTTAATTAAACTTTTAATTTGGTTCTAAATATAATATCTTAATCTATTTTGTCTATTATATTTTTTTTTCAAGGTAATCTTTGTAATAGATACACATGTTAAATGTTTAATCAAATGACATTTGATTAGCGAGGATATTTTAAATAAGATAATACATATTTATTACAAGTAACTTATTAAACTAATTTTTTTTAATCTACTTAAATTAGTCAATTAGTTCTTATATTAATGATCAAAGGTAGTGTTTGAAATAAATATGCACAACTGTTACAACGATTATTTTGAAAAAATGGATAAATATGAGAGACAAAGTGGACTGAGATCTTATATTTAAGACCAAATTAAAAGTCAAAATGGCTCTCATATTAAAGAGGGAGGTAGTAATTTATAAGATTGGCAAATTATAGGGGGTAATAATTTATAAGATTGGCAAATTAATGTGAAGATAATTGATACTACCTCCGGTTCTAATTATAAGAGCTAGTTGACTAATTTGAGGAGATTAAAGAAATAAGTTAAATTAGTTATTTATAATAAATAGGTGTTGTCTTTCCTAAAATATCATTGCCAATCAAATTTACTAGCTAGAACTATCATTATTAGAGGGACTACCTTAGAAAAATTTATAAATATGAGAAACAAAATGGACTGGAATCTTATAATTAGGATCAAAATAAAAGTAAATTAAGATCTTATATTAAAAAATGGAGGTAGTATTTATTAACTTCTTGAACCTTCCAAAACCTTCCTAATTATATTAAGGTTTGAAAGTAGTGTCATTATGCGCATTACTTTCCTGGAAAAAGAAACAAGGACGGACAGTCAATGAATGGAATCAACTACCCTGATTCTCCAAGCCAACTGATCATTTTTGTAAGCCCCCGGTAGCCACATACATGGATACCCTGATTAACTTGTCTATCCTTCCCATTGGTCCTTGCTCGTAGAACAAATGGTTTTGGACTGGAATATTGTCTTTTCTGCAGTCAAATGCATAATTTAGCCAAATACTATGATGACCCTGAAAATTACCTCTTTTATAACATTTACTTGATAAATACGCTAACTGAGTTTTTTTTTTTCCCCAAAAAAGGACAAAATGATAATAACAATAATAATAATATTTTACAACATAGCAGTAGAAAAAGGACGGAAAATATTTACAAGATTAGAACATATTCCTATAATTTATTTATAATGCATTTTCAGTATATTTGGGACATACCATTAAAAATTTAAACTAACAATTTTTTAACTTTACTCTTATTTAATATATACACATTTAAAAAATAACTAGAAAAACAAAACATTACATTCATGTTAAAAATTTAAATTGACTTATAAATATAACTAAGAAAAACCTTATTCCTCTAGTTCATAAATAAGACCATAGCAGCAAGTGACACACACAAGTCTTACCAAAGCCATGAAGCTAAGCATAATTCTTAATGCCGCAAACAGGACCCAAAAAAAAGGAAAACTTGAATATTCCCAAACCAGTTTTAGTACTCATCATATTGATAAACATTTTAAACTCATCAAATCTTGACTATTGAGATCTTATTTGAATGGTTCAGATTTTAAATTTTAAATTAATTATTTTTAAATAAAAAATGATTTTTAAAAAAATGATAATTGAGAGATTAAATAGTCTATACCTCTTAAAATAATTATCTTAAACAAATAAAAATAAAAAATAATTAAATCTAAACTATTCAAGTAAAATCTAAATGATTTAGATCTGATAAATTTAAAATGGTAGTAAAAAATGACGAGCACTCTGAATATTCCGCAGCCCCCTTGAGTGATATACAGTGTGTGGAATGGAAGCACCTCGGAAGAGTCATAAAATGAGAGACACAAGCACACGAGTCAAAATGACAATGACAAATATGACCCCACAACCTCAATATATAATAAAACTAATATGCTCTTATCCCTCACGTTGCTTTATTCTTTCCCTTTTCCAGCGTCCACAATTCCACAGAGACATAAAAGATGCTTCCTCTCATCCTCTCGGAACCTGCCTGGAACCTCACCCACTTTCTTACAATACTCTCTTTCTCACCCTTCATCCATTCTCTATATATTCCCTCTCACACTTCACTCTCCCCTCAACCAAATCTCTCTCTCTCTCTCTCTCTTCTCAATATCAAACTTCTCACTAATAGTGATTTGGATATCTTCAGTTCTGCAGAATAGAAGGTATGGAAGGCTTTGCGTCCAGCTTCAGTCAAGAACATGGCCCCATCAATGGCCGTCTCTGCTTTCATACTGCTACCAACCAATCCTTCTTCTCTGGATCTCTTCCATATTACCAGACGCCGTCAGGTTCAACCGTATGCAATTCGAAATCACCAAAGTCGTCAAATTTGAGCAGCAGGAAGCCATCTATAAATATCACCATCCCTCCCATGGGCTTAAGGATGAGTTCGTCTTCAACATCATCGGATGTCGCAGAGGACAATAACAAGCGCTACCGAGGAGTTCGGCGGCGGCCATGGGGGAAGTTCGCGGCGGAGATTCGTGACCCGAATCGAAAGGGATCAAGGGTTTGGCTTGGAACCTTCGATACAGCCATGGAAGCAGCGAAAGCATACGACAGAGCCGCATTCAAAATGAGAGGAAGCAAAGCTATACTCAATTTCCCTCTTGAGATTGGATCAAGTTCTGAAGAATCTGAGTCGTCAACAGTGGAAAACGTGGTTGGTGAGAAAAGGGAAAGAGAGGAAAAAATTGAACAGAAGAATGAAGAAGAATTTAAGAAGATGAAGAAGGAGGAGGACGAGGCAGCCTCACCCACAGGTGGGGTTGTTTCTTCTGCTGCTGCTGCTGCTTCATCTTCTGTAACGGCTGGTCCATTAACGCCGTCATGCTGGAAGGGATTTTGGGATACTGAGGTTGCCAACACTATTTTCAGTGTTCCTCCGTTATCGCCGTTATCTCCTCCAATGATGGTTGTGAGGTAGAAGCAAAGAGGAAAATTATTATGATATCAGTGATGACGCAAAAGCTTGTCACCTTCACGAGTATTTTAATTAGTAGGTGTCCATATAATTGAGTGTGATTTGTTCATATGTTAATAGTAGTTGACCAATATATAAACATATGGAGAGAGAGAAGTAGTTGATGATAGGTTTGAGAGTTTTGGTTTTTCAATCTTCCCAATATTGATTGATTTATGATTGTAGCGTGTAAATTTTTTAGAATTGATTTTGGTTATTAATTATTTAGAAAAATTATGCAAAGCATCCTTTTTCATTTATATATTTATGAATTTGAGCTACCCCTCTAGTTTTTAAAGCTTGGTAACTAATTTAATGATATTAAAAAAATTAATTAAGTTGATTATTTGTTATAAATACATATTAGTTTCTGTAAATTATTCTTTTTAATTATGTGGATGGGAATGCCTTCTTGTGAACTTTTTATAATCAATAAAAATATTGTTATTCAATCATGGAACACTGAAAATTATCATCAAATATTGTTTATTTAGTATTTGGAGATATCCTACGGCTACCTGCCACAGCGCTACGCAATATAATAACAATGCCCTAAAATTTCAACAAGCTTTGTTTAAAAGCAACGTAACTTTGCAACAAGCAGAATAGTACCCCAAAATAATGCTAAAATAGGTGATGGTAAAGCAAAACACTTTAAAGCCAAAGAAGAAAAGGGAGGGAAAAGAGAGAGAGAGAGATGAAAAGAATTAAGAAAAAAAGAAAAAAGAAATCTTCCTTTTTGTGAACTCTACCAAAACATAAGTTTTTCTTGCGTGCCTCTTTTATATATATATATATATATATATATATATATCCCTCTTACCGTGCTATATTAAGAAAGTTCCTTTAAAAAAAAAAAAACAAACAAATATGATGTGAAGGATAAAAAGATTAAAAAGAAACTACTAGAATTTGTAATCTAAGGCTAAAAGCTGAAACTAGAAAATTGAAGAATTAAGGTGTAAAAGTATTTCTCTATGTGTATCTGACACTATTGTCTTGATATAATGTCTCACTCAATTTGAATGTTAGATGTGATATGTGGGAATATACCTCCTCTAATGTAATTGCCATCACAGATTATTGGCTCCACGATAAAGGGGGAAATGAAGTTAACATGTTCTGTAATTGACATAGGAACGACTTGTATGGTGCTTGTTGTGAAGTAGAAATTGTAAATGCTCTGTTTCTTGCAATGCCAATTTTTACTGAGTGCAAATGGTCCAAGCATTATAAGTGGACTTTAATTGAAGTAATTAAATAGAATCTGTGAAATAAAATTCTAAAACTTGAGCAAAGGAAATAATAGGAACACATCACATGCATATTATCGGATTGGAGATTTTTACGTGCCACAAATGTCAAATGATGGTCCCAAAAAATGAATATGATACAAAATATAAACGCAATGTTTCCAAAATAAATAAAAATCCTAGTAACAAAATATTATCTCGGATTCTTAATATAAAAACTAATTAGAAATTGAATTTAGTATTAAATATAAGATCTCAATCAACTTTGTCTTTTAAATTTATAATTGTTTTTTTCCTAAAATATTCCTGTTGATTGTAAGGGGTTCCTATCAAGGGATATTTCCAATGTGCATGATTAAATAGGGTAATTTAAAAATGTCAACACACATTTGTTATAATTAATCAACTTAACTAATTTTTTTAATCTCTTTAAATTAGTTATATAACTTTTATATTAAAGATTAGAGATAGTACAATGGTATTGATCATTATGCCATTCACTTCACACAAAAAGTATCATATATATCATATGAGTAAAGGTATACCTAGTGCACCCCAATTTTAATTTTTAGGTGCATACAATGTCCTCATCTTATTTATGGTACATCCAACACTTTAATCTTATCTTTTCGGTGCATTTAGTACCTTGATATTATCTTTTCGGTGCATACAATGTCCTCATCTTATTTATGGTACATCCAACACTTTAATCTTATCTTTTCGGTGCATTTAGTACCTTGATATTATTTGTTTGCTTACATTAGCACCCTAAATTTTAGGGTGCTAGATTCATAAAAAGAAAAAAATCAAAGTGCTGATGCACTATAAAGTAGATTAACATGCTAGATATACATAGAAAATAACATCAGGGTGCCTTATATCATACTATATATTAGACTTACATTCAAAATAAGCACCCTATATATCATACTCCTTTGAGTTGGCTAAGGTCTTTCCAATCATTCTTTGTCTTTATGCTAGGAGTTGCAAGGTTGTAACACATGATTGGCTTTTTTGGGGTACTAGATCAACCAAAAAAATAAGATCAACGTGATGGATGCACCATAAAGAAGATCGAGATACTAGACACCACTACTATAAAATTATGAATATTTGACTTCAAATACTTGACGGTTATTTAAAAAAACTAATAAGAGGAGGACCCTAATCAGCAAAACAATACTTGAAAGTTCCTTATAAAACTGTCAAGTATTGATTTGTTGAGGAATAATTGATGGTTATTTGATAAAATCATCAATTATTTACTTTAAATACTTGATAGTTTTAGAGTATGACCATCAAGTATTGTCTTTTAACCCTAATATGTTGTAACTCAATTTCAAATTTCAGGCCCTTTGTATCTTTCTCGCACACTCCCTAGACCTCAGAGCACTCAAATCTCCTATCCCCACCTAATTTTCGCACCTTCCCTATTGATTTTGTGATTCTCCTCCATCACGATCGTGTTTTCTGGTTTGTGGCTTTCTACCTTCGCTCATGGTCCCATTTCCCTCTTGTTCTACTTCGCTGTTGTTTTTGCATGTTGGTGTAGGTTTGTCACGTTTCTTTTCCTTCTTTAGAGTTTTAAAAATGTTTTTAGGT
This sequence comes from Neltuma alba, assembly GCF_004799145.2. Classification (NCBI taxonomy): domain Eukaryota; kingdom Viridiplantae; phylum Streptophyta; class Magnoliopsida; order Fabales; family Fabaceae; genus Neltuma; species Neltuma alba. The sequence goes on from NW_021635127.1 coordinate 444,376, forward strand.
TTTGAATGACATTTGTTCTGGTTCATTAGTGAATGTTCTGGGTGTATAATATTGTTGTTCTGGTTCATTGGTTTTTTATCGGTTTTGGTTCCTGTGGTTTTGTTCATCTTTGTCTTATATTTTTTTAGAAATGAATGTGCATTAAATTTGAAATTTTGGAAGCTTAGGACTGACCGGACTTGCTATTTGATACTCTACTAATGAGGACTTGCTGTTTGATACTCTTAGGAATTAAAGGAGAAATTAGATTGTTTAAGCATGCTAAACACTTTGTTGTGATAACTAAAATGACATGTCATTTGTTGGGAAAGTGGTTTAAAGAATATGAAAGCTGAAAATTTAATTAATTAAATCTTATTATTTCCTCTTAATGTCTAGCAACTAATATAGATGGTTTTTGAATTTAGAAAGTTCTAGAATAAGGCACAAAATTGTCATAATCTTTGAGAGTGTACTAAATGCTAGAATAGAATCTCCCTCTATTTTTGATATTTAGTATGATTTTTGTTTTTTCCTAGAGATTCTTTGCTTTTGTGTTTGAAGTTTGAAGCCTGTAGCCCGTACTCCTAGACCCTGGTAGAAATAGGAATCTAAAGTAATAACTTCAGGAAAATATGTAGCCGGTACCCTCTTTACTATATGGAAAATGAGAGAATAGAAGTCTTACTACTCCCCACTAACCAGGAAGCTTGATATAACAGGAAATAATGCAACAAGAACACGGTGCAAATGGCACCCATAGTCCGGTTTTTGAGAGACTAGACACCTCTCCTTACTAATCCCACTAACTATCTACCCACTCGATTCCCCTCCTTCCCCCTTAAAATGCACACACCACTTTGACATGTTAGGACCGTCCGTAGGAGATCGTTACACGGCACTACCAACTTCCCCATTCGATCCCTCTTTCCCTTGTGCACTGTGTTCTGGGCCTGGCCCACCCTTCTCAAGCCTTCTCTTGTAAACTCAGCCTGAAGACTTCCTAGGCCCATCATTTTCTCGTTTTGCAAGCCTCACCTTGTCCTCAAGGTGGAAATTTGGAAACTGAGTTTGAATGTGCTCGATATCTTCCCAGGTATTTTCATGTTCTTGTAGATCCTTCCATTTGATTAGGAGCTGCAAGTTTCCTTGACTGGATCTGTGTACTTCTCTAACCTGTTCGGTTTCCACACTTTCAATTCTAGCTCATCAGTGAGCTCCTTGGGTAATGGTTGGGCTACTACAACATTTTTTAGGGCTTTTTTTAAGTTGTGAGACATGAAAAATGTCATGGATCCTAGTTGTAGCTGGTAGTTGCAGCCAGTAAGCAACCTTGCCCACTTTTTTGGTGATCAGATAGGGCACTTCTCATTGGATTTTCAGGCTAGAGATCGATATCAGTAGGGTTTGAGTTTCAGATAGATGAGATCTCCCACTTGAATTTGAGCCTCTCTCCTGTGTCGGTCTGCTTGGTTCTTCATTCTTGATTGAGCTCGTTCCAATTACTGCTTGAGCTCATTCAACACCTAGTTCCCTCCTGTAATTGTTGTTCAACCTCTTGAACCCTAGAGGGTCTGTCGGTCCACTTAAGCAGAATAGGAGGGTCCCTCCCATACAGCGCTTTGAAAGGCGTCATATCGGTGGCTCTGTGAAACGTACTGTTGTACCAATATTCTGCCAGCACAATACTTTGACCATTTCTTCAGAGATCTTCCCACAAAGCATCTCAAATAAGTTTCAAGGCTTGTGATTCATCACCTCGATCTACCCATCTGTTTCTGGATGGTAGGAGGAGCTGTATTTGAGTGTCGTGCCAGCCATGTGAAATAATTCCTTCCAGAATTAACTGATAAATACTCGATCTTGATCCGAAACTATGCTATTAGGGAACCCATGTAGTTTGAGAACCTTCCTTGTAAAAAGCTCGGCCACGGTCTTAGCATCATACGGGTATGTGAGTGGAATAAAGTGTGCATACTTGGTGAGCCTGTCTACAGCTACCAACACTGTATCAAATCGGTTACTCTTGGGTAGTCCACATATAAAATCCATGCTTATGTCTTCCCACGAGGCTTGCAATATGGGGAGAGGTTGCAACAACCCTGCTGGACTTAAAGATTCATATTTGTTTCTCTGACAAGTCTCACACTTAGCAACATAATCCTGTACATCTTTCTTCATCCCTACCCAATATACCACAGATGAAAGCCTTTTGTATGTGCGCAAGTATCCAGAGTTTCCCCCATGGGAGAATCATAGAATTCCTGTATGAGAGCCTGTGTTTTTGAGGAGTTGCGAGGTATTACCAATCTTCCTTCATAATACAGTAGCCCTTTTTGTAAAACGTAGCCCCTTGGCTATTCACTTCCTTTAATTAGTTGCTACTTGATTTCCCTTAGATTTGCATCTTAATTTATTTCTTGTTCTAGTTTTGCCACACCCTCATACTACCATATGGAAAAAGCTCGTAATTCTAGGTTCGTCTCTTGGCGGGACAAGGCATCTGCCACCTTATTCTCCTTTTTGAGCTTATACTAAATCTCAAATCGGTATCCCATGAGTTTGGCGACCCATTTCTTTTGATCCGTTGCCAACATTCTCTGTTTCAGTAGGTATTTGAGGGCTTTTAGTCGGTCTTGATGATGAACAACTGACTAGTCAAATAATGTTGTCATTTCTTCACCACAAGAATGATAGCCATGAGTTCTCATTCACATACAGAGCAGTGCTAGTGCCTTTCAGCTAACTTTTGACTGAAAAAGGTGATGGGTCTCCCCTTCTGCATTAGTATAGCTCCAATGTCTTTTCCTGGAGCATTGGCCTCAATTAAAATTGGGCACGGCCAACACAAGCAGTGTTGTCATGGCCTTCTTAAGACCTTTAAAGGCTTCCTACGCATTCTTGTCCCACTTGAATGAGTCTTTTTTCAATAATTGAGTCAACAAAGCAGTTAACTTGCCATAATTCTTCACAAACTTTCAGTAATACCCAGTCAAACCAAGGAACCCCCGTAACGCCTTCAAATTGCTTGGTCTTGGCCACTGAATCATAGCTGCAATCTTAGAGGGTCGGCCTTGACACCATCTGCAGAAATTATATGGCCCAGATACTCAGTCTGGGCCTGGCTGAATATGCATTTCTTTGGGTTAACCACCAATTGATACTGTCTCAAAACTTGCAATGTTGTCCTTAGATGTTGCTTATTCAACTCTCAGTTCTTACTATACACCAATATGTCATCAAAAAAATACAAGAATGAACTTTCTTAAATATTCTCTAAAAATGTCATTCATAAGGGATTGAAAAGTAGAAGGAGCATTGGTCAAATCGAATGGCATAACCTTGAATTCATAGTGGCCGTCATGGGTACGGAGGGCAATTTTATGCTCATCCCCTTTCTTGATTCTGATTTGGTGATATCCTGACTTCAAATCTAGCTTGGTAAATATGGTGGCACTCCCTAGCTCATCGAGCAGCTCGTCAATTGTCGGTATGGGATATTTGTCAGGGACAGTACTTCGGTTCAAGGCCCTGTAATCCACGCAGAAACGCCAGGTCTCGTCCTCTTCTTGACTGATAGCACAAGACTCGAATACTAGCTAGTGCTAGGTTGAAGTATTCCTACTAATAGCATCTCCTTGACTAGCTTCTCAATTTCAGTTTTCTGAACATGCCTGTACCGATAGGGTCGGATGTTCACCGGAGTCGTTCCTTCCTTTATTATGATCATATGGTCCTGCTTCCTCCGTGGAGGTAGGTCTCTAATCGGCCCACATACTTCCGGGAACTCATTAAGAATCTTCTCCATCTCTGCATCATTTGAGGATTGGGCTGGTTTTAGATCCCCTTCTATTGCTCAGAGTTCTACAAGATAGCCCACCCCTTCTTCCAAGATGGTCTTCTTGAGTGTTTTCAGGGATGCCTGGGTTTGGGTACCCGTGGGGTCGCCTCTGAGGCACACCCACTAATGATCGATTCTTGCTTTCATGTAAAGTTGCCGCCATTTCATCCTTATTTCTCCATATGATTCAAGCTACTCAACTCTAAGTACTAGATCAACATTGCCCAAGTTGAAGGGGTAGAACGACTGGGTGATCTTGACGCCTTGGATTTTAGGCTCCACCTTCAGACACTTTTGATTAGCAATGGTTCTCCTTCCTTCACTGACCATTATGGAATAATCTTTCACAATTACTGTTAGAATGTTTAAGGCCCTCACTAGTGAGTGGGCAACAGAATTGTGGGTTGCACTACAATTGATCAATACCAACACTTCCTTTCCTTGTGGCAAGCCTCGCATCTTTAGCATTCTCTTTCCTGTTAGGCCCACGACGGTGCTCATGGACAATTCTAGAGAGGCCATGTCTTTTTCTGCAACCTCTTCCTCAATATACTGGGTCTTTGACTCTTCTTCGTCTAGGCCTCTGTTATCATCATCTAAAATAATCAACTTAAGCTACTTGTTTTTACACCTGTGATTGGGCCCATATTTCTCCTCACATTTGAAGTAAAGGCCTAATTCTCTTCTTCTGTTAGTCTCAGCCTCAAAGAGTCTCTTCCTCGTTGCACTGCTCCTACTGGAGCTTGTAATCGGCGGGCTAGGCAACAACACTCGGATAGGTGTTGTGGTAGCCCCCTCGGTGTCTTTTGCCTTAGAGAACTTGGTGGATGACAGCTAAAAAGGGGCCTTAAGCATTTCGAATGCGTTGAGTTTGGGAGCGAATGCCTTGAAGTCACTCCAACGAGTCCTTGTCGCAGTCCTCGCAGCTCTGTGTTTCTTCTCCTCACACTTTTCCTTCACCGTGTTTTTGTCTTCTACTTAGGTGGCATAATTCGTAGCCTGTTTCAGGTTTTTAGGGTGCATCAGTCTGATTTCTTCCTTGAGACTGTTCATGAATGCCCCCATAAGGACCTCATCCCGTACTCCTTCTAATGGCGCCGATAGCAGTTTGAAATGCTATCTGTATTCGGCGACTGATCCTTCTTGTCCGAAGGTGAAAAGTTGTTCATACTCATCTCTAACTTGGCTGGAATAGAATTGATCAATGATGTCTTGCTTAAGCTCTCACCACATGGTCACCGGTGATTGGGATTCTAGCCATTAAAACAAGGTAATTGCCTTCCCTTGCAAACTGACTACTGCTACATCTAGTTTCTTCGCCTCATGTATTTCATTAACTGAAAAATATCACTCTACCCTGCATATCCAACCTAGTGGGTCTTCCCCAGAAAATAGGGGCAACTCCAACTTCCAATGCTTGGGTGGGTCATACTGCCCCATTCCTTCTGGACCCCCTCGTATGGGCCCTTCTGTTTCATTCCTCAGTTCCTCTGGCTGCTCCTAATGTGTTTCTGTTTCTACCACGAGTCTCCGACAGTTGTTGTTTGGAGAGTATCCTGGAGTGCTGCTCGAAACTCATTTAATTGCTCAAGGATAAGATTCACCTTATCGTCAACTTCAGTAAGTCTTACAGTCGTTTCTGTTTTCCTCCCTTGTATTTCTTCCACCGTTTTCTCTAGTTGCTCCACTCATCCCTCCATTCTCATCTCTGCCATTTCCCAGGACAGTACCACTCTGATACCAGAATTGATAGAAATCATAATCTAAAGCAATAACTTCAGGAAAATATGTAGCTGGTACCCTCTTTACTATATGGAAAATGAGAGAATACAAGTCTTGCTACTCCCTGCTAACCAGGAAGCTTGATATAACAGGAAATAATGCAACAAGAACACTATGCAAATGGCACCCACAGTCCAGTTTTCAAGAGACTAGACACCTCTCATCACTAATCCCACTAATCGTCTGCCTACTCGGTTCCCCTCCTTCCCCCTTAAAATGCACATACCACTCTGACATGTCAAGACCGCAGGAGATCGTGACACAGCACTACCAACTTCCCCATTCAGTCCCTCTTTCTCTTGTGCACTATATTCTGGGCCTGGCCCACCCTTCTCAGCCCTTCTCTTGTAAACTCAGCCCCAAGACTTCCTAGGCCCATCAGACCCTCTGTGAGGTACTTCTTCCATTTGATTTGGGTTTTGATTCCTGGTTGAATGGTATTGTTTTGTTGCTGCTTAAAGCATTATTCCTCATGTTTGAATGATTAAATGTTACTTGAGATATTATTTAGATTCAATTAAACTTGCATGGATAATAGTTCTAGTTGTTGGGATATCCAAAATGAAATTGCCTTGCTGGTTTGGTGTTTAGAGATTTATTTTCTAAATTGTTATGCCCAAATTTTTTATTCAAATTATTGAATGTTAGTTGAGATGTTGTTATTGAAATTGAGTTGCTACTGGTTTGCTGTTTCATTGTTTATTTAAAGTCAAATAGAGGGCATGAAGCATAGGAAATGCTTATTTTTAAACCATTATGCTGTTGAATTTTTTTCCAAATGAAATGGCACGTGATTGAATTTTTTTCAATTACTAGTTGTTAACAACTAGAGTTGCCAGTTGTTAACAATCAGAATAGTAGAAGTATAATTAAAGAGGGATAACATGTGATAACTTGTGACTAATTGATTTTCTATCTTTGTTTAATTCTCCTAATATCTTTGAGTCACTGATCACATTTCTCTCTAAATGATTCATGTTAGTTGGGGACTATAAATAAGAATAGATATTTGCTAATTATCTATCAAAGAAATATTGGGAAGATGTAGAACATTTTGTTAAGTTTGCGGTTGAGCATACCGATGATCACAATAGGATTATTTGCTTTTGTGTTAAATGTTGCCTTCTCAAGTGGGTTCCGCTATCTAATTTGTGAGAGCCACTTAATTATTAATGGGATCAATCAAAGTTATAAGTGCTCGACAAAGCACGGGAAGATCAGAGATGTGAGTAATAGTAGTCGAAGGCATAGTGAAAGTTGTAGATCACCTAATTTTGATATAAGTGCATATGAAGCTGATCGTCTTGAAGATATGGCCAAGGTGATTGAAGGGGAACTCGAGGATTGTCCATCAATGTTTGAAAGGTTGAAGAGTGAGGCAGAAACACCCCTGTATGAAGGTTGCATCGAGTTTACAAAATTATCTGCAGTTTTAAATTTAACTTGAAGACAAGAAATGGGTGGAGTGACACAAGCTTCATAGAATTGCTTTTGCTTGTGAAACAAATGCTACCAAAAGAAAATGAGTTTAATGGGGATCCAAGCAATTGGCCGTTTATGGTTTCATTGTTTAATAGGTAACATGAATATAGTTTATTCATATTTAATTTAATTTCTTGTTTCTATATAATTTTGACAATCATTAATATTTAATTTTATTGTCTTCTCAAAGTTTTGTGACTATACCGCACAGATCAAGCCTTACCATGCCCCTGGTCAAAGACAGCCAATTCGACTCAATGTTCCCATGAAAGAAAGTAAAGGTATTCATCACTATTATTTACTATTCAACTAAATATAGTTTATTCATATCATTGAATAATATATTTTCCTTTCCTATTTTTTATAGTGCCCATGTCAACCAAGCGAAGGCTCGGATTATGGGTATTGCGTGATGAAATTCATGAAGGAGATACCCATGCATAATTTGGACATAATCCCTATAAAGGTAATATGCATTTGTTAAAGTTTAATTTACATATTTTAGAATTATACTTAGTATAGCTATACGTTTATATCTAACTTTAATTTGCTTTTGCATATAGTATTTTGCCGACACATATTACACCACGTATTCATCCACTAAGATGGAACAAATCGTTGAAGAGTTGGCAATGGCTTTGCATTGTCAATGAACACAAAATAGATAGGGAAGTAGAAGAGTATTTTGGATTCAGTATTATGCTTTTAGTTTTAGTATTGAACAATTTTGTTGTGGTTTTTGACAATTGACCAATTTTAATTTTGATTGGTTTTTTGATTTTTCCTTTCATTCTTGTCCAATTTTGATTTGGCTTAGACCACATATATCGTATGACATTTGGTTTGTTGAGATATATATAATGCAAATTTCTATTTGGTGGTTAATTGGATTCATATGACTAAATTATTAAATGCTAGCTTGATTTTGTTTATTATAGTGCTGCTTTATGTTTCTTTCATAATACAGAAAGCTGCTAGAAAAGCAGCTTCTCTTTTAACAAAAATTCTAAAAATACTTGACAGTTATTGGTTTATAACCATCAAGTATTTATCAATGTTGATAAATACTTGACGGTTATTGAACATAACCATCAAGCATTCATCAACAATACTTGACAGTTATTCCAATAACCGTCAAGTATTTATCAACGATACTTGACGGTTGTTGCAATAACCATCAAGTAATTGATACTGATACTAGACGGTTTTACTTTTAAAATTGTCAAGTATTATAGTTATCCATCCAAATATATGATGCAAGCATATTTGACGGTCAGTGCATACATTAAAAATAATGTCAAGATGCCGAATGCACTTTCACCTCACATCATACTATATATTAGACTTACATTCAAAGTAAGCATCCTGGTTAAGGTCTTTCCAATCATGGTTTGTCTCTATGCTAGGAGTGACAAGGTTGTAACACGTGATTGGCCTTTCCAATGGAGACTTGGATTGTTTAAATGCATGTTTAGAAGGCTAGGACCCAGTAGAACCTTGGGAATTGAATGGAATCCTTCTCAAACCCTTTATCGCATTGGAACTTTCATCCTTTGACTTTCTTTTTCATTTGTTATGGGAAATGAATGTTCCAATGAGGTTGACAATAATTTACCGTCAAGGCAATTGTTTGGTCAAAAGGGTGTAAGAAATGAAACATACAACTTGTGGATTGTAGTGGCTTCTCAAGTGTCATGGTTAGACTTGAGAGACACTAGAATGGAATTTCAAGTGATAAGCTTAGGAAGTGAACATAAGTCAGAAGGCGACCGAACCAGGATAAATTTCTTATGCAATCTTTCTCTACAATGCTTTCTTGTCTCTTTAATGATATTTCCTCTATTCCTAACTTGTTTATTATTTTTGCATTTGATTTCTAAAGTGATTTAAACATTTCATTATCACCTAATTCTTTTCAATGAAATTTTGTGCTGACGGATATCGGGTGGAAGTTGATGGGCTCGACAGAGTCTGTGGTGGAGTTTGAAATTGATCATAAATCTGGAAAAAAATAAAAAAAACCTTGCCACGTGCTTCTTTGACGCCATAGCCCGCCATATGCTAGGGAAATGAGCCATCCAGCAAGCTTAAGTGCTCACAAATATACAAGGGGAAATTATCACTAATATATATTACCTCTTGTTCCAAATATAAAACCTAGTTGTCTAATTCGAAAAGCTTGGTGACTGTTAAGTACCTCTTGTTAATGTATGAATTAGTTAAATAATTTATCCTAATTAATTAACTAAAGTTAGTTATTTGTAAAAGTATATTAATTCTCAAAATTTTTTCCCAATTATAATTATTGATATAGTTTATTTATCATACAAGAAATTAACCGAGTATAATTCAGAAAAAATAAATATGATTAAAAAAATTAAAATTTTGTATTTATAACCAAATTAAATCCTATAACCGTTTCTTATATTTAGAATTGAAAAGAATACACCATCTCACTCGCTATCCTATGCCCTTGTGGTTTCCAGCCATCCATTTAAACCATAGAACACTAGTTGGAGTGCTGGCATCCAAACAAAAAGAATACATTTCCTCCGATCTTTAATATAAAAACTATTTTAACTTTTTATTTTAATCTTAAATATAAAACTTTAATCCACTTTGTTTTTTACATTTATCTTTTTTTTTCCCAAATACACTTAATTATAACACCTATTTATTATTAATAACAACTTAACTAATTTTTTTTAATTTACTCGAATTAATCAATTAATTTTAATATTAAAATCAGGAGGCGAGTAGAAATTGCAACTCATAGCCCAAAGCTTTAAATATTTTGGCTGGTAACTTAGATTAAATAAAAAATTCTGGTCTCATTTATTTTCATAACTCGAACTGTTCCAATTTAATTTTTTTTTTAATCAATTTAGCTGGTAATAGACCGATTTATCCAATTTTTTACCGGTTAATCCCCACCAGACTCTGAGCCTGAGCCAACAACTAAATTCAACTAATTCAACCGGCCAGTCCAACCCGTTTTTCAACCCTTAGAAAAAGAGATTTCAATACAATTTAAGGCAAAAAGGCTAAACTTCCCCTCTCCCACAAATCATAAAATAATCTGGTAGATATTTTCAACTTTATCATGGGAATTCCACGGTTCACATCATTTTCCTTCACTTCATTTGGTTTCACTACATATAATCACGTTTGCACTGAGACAATTTTTCTCACATATTTTGCTTGTACAGCACAAAAGTGTTTATTTTGAACATGAAAACCAATTATCCATCTAATTTCCTTCCTCATGTGTTAAGAGCTCTCATCTTTTCATAGTGCACAGTAAGTTTGCCGTTTATCAAAATAGGACCTAAATGATATAGCAACGCCCTGATAATCAAGTCCAAATAGACAATGTTAAAAGGAAAATATCAACGTAAAAATCACATGAAACCTTTTTCCCATTTACACTTTCATTTTTACTTATTTTCATCCAGTTTTAACAAGTGAGCTCCATATCATGCCACCATCCATAGTATTTTAACTAGAATCGGGCAACTGCCTCTATTCATACTTTCCCGAATGGATGTTTCTGTCTTTCCCCTTATAACTTCATAATTTACACACAAAATGAATTGTTCATAGATAAAACAAAAATTTCAAAAGCTATTTCACCTTGATATATGGAGAACTCTATATTGGTCAAGGGGTTGCTCATACCCCTGCAATAATTTTTTTCCCCTTTAAATGTTAGATATATTTGAATATAATATCAAGTTGGCCTATGTTGAAATTGCAGCCATTCTAGCTTACCTTAGAGAAAGCTTAAATAGCTAAGAATTACTCAGTCCAAGGAATCATTAGCTTTTACGTCAGAAGATGATCAATCATATGGCGTATGACATCTGCACCTTCTAGATGCGAGGTTTGGTCTTTGACCTGCAAAATAAAGATTTATTAAAGATAGCTGAGAAACGAAAAAAGCAAGGTAAAAGATCTAACCTAAGAAAGAAATCATATATGTATGAAGACTAATTAAGAAATGATAGCATCATTCAGAGTAAACTTACAATTTGGTTCGAGAGTACCATTTAAATGTAGCCTCAGAAAATGCAAGGACACAACCAAATTTAAAAACTTATGGCATATTTATTTTATTTTAATTTGGTCATGTCAAGGAATTCATGGATGTCATAAGAATCAATTTATAACAAATTTCCAAGAACCGATGGTGTATTAATTGATTTCATGGTCTAAAGCAAGGGAGGCTTAATGATTTAGATTAAAAATCGCTACTTTAGCCGATCACTCATCATGGATTAATAGTTATACACAAGTGCAAGCATAAGAGGAGAGCAAAGCCGGAAGCATATTCCATGCTCATCACAATGATGAGTGTGGGGTTTTCATTTTAATTTGGACTATCCATATTGATTTTGAATGGTTTAAATTGAATTTAAATTTTTTATACATTTTAATTAATGTTTTATTTTAATAGACACAGAATTCAGAATAAAGATAATCTTATAACTAACACTGCTTTAAAAAATAAATTTATCATTGAAAAAAATTGTATATTAAAAATTTTAAATCTAAACCATCCATATCAAATTTTGAATAGTCTAAATTGCATTACAGCAATGAGTATGGTGCACTCATAGTTGTGATGAGCACTAAATGAGGACCAGAGCAAAGCCAAGTGAGTGAGATACAGACCTGAATGATACTATGAGCAGCAAATCTCTGTCTACTACTGTGAAAACTAACATCTACCTTTTCCCATGACACACGAGATAAGCCTGTCACCAGCTCCTCTGCAAGAAACATTAGAGCTAAAAATCAGACGATCTGCAGATAAGAAAGCAAATAAACAAAGAGCCTATGCATAACTCTATTTACAAATTCAAGCAACAGTCGAGTCTTATTGGGAAGGAATGATTACATGAACGTTGCTCACTTTAACTCTGAAAAATAGCAGATGCCAGTAGTATTTACAAAGAAAATGGAGTCTTTCTTCTAGATTTGACAGCCATCCATTTAGGAAGAGGGGAGCCTTAAATTCAAAAGATCATTCGTCAGATTTTAAAATTTCACTGTCATCATTTTGAAAGGGCAAGTTTAGAGTGAAATGTTCTAGAATTGCCGTTGTCAAAAATTGAAATGGCAGAGAGGCAAGGTTTATAAATGCTAGCTTGGCTGTGCTTTGAATTTTTCCCCCTTTTTTCCTTTTGGTTTAACCTGTTTTCTTAAAAATAAGCATCTCAAAAGCCCTATGACAGTTAATATGACATTTATTAAGGTCCAAATGAAGATGGACTAAGAAAAAAGGACCAAGTCAAAAAGTAATATCATTGCATTCTAGCTAGAAGTAACTGATTGGAAAAGGCTAACGTGACTCGAAGAATTCATATAAGCAAGAGAAGCCAAGCACATGACATATGAAAAAGGCAACTAGTGCAGGTTCAAAATAACAGCACTCAAGATTAAAGGGGGAATACAAGGTACAAACCTTCAATCTTATCAGAGCTTTCATCTAATAAATCACACTGCTCAGCTTCACATGCCTTGCAGTGTTCTTCATATACAACATGTGGATATTTTTCATTTACTGTATTCTCCCACTGTCGACCAAAAGATATTTTAAACTAAAATGCAACTGAAGATCAATTAAATCATTCAAGAGTTCATAAGTTGTGCAAATAACCAAACCTTCGGAAGTTCATTATTTCTTCTGATAGATGATGTTCTCCAGCCAACAATATCTTGAATGTTAAATATAAAGAAAAGCAATTTAATTATTTAATATACGCAGTGTAGACTGAAATATGCCATAACAATAAGCAGAAAGTAGTATATACTAAGGATACGATCATAGCCCACATTTGAATATACAATCCGGCGTTTAAAAGTACGCAACGCAGACCTGCATAAAGCGAGTCAGGGTCTTTGAGACAAAAACCCTTTATAAAGACAACAACATGAGATATGCAACAATCATACATGAAATGAAGTTCCTCAAAATCTTCTAGCATGCGTTTGAGCAATGGTGGCTTTCCTTCATCAACATCAGTAAGGAAAAGATGACGACCAGTTCTTCTAAAAATCAAATGAATAACACAGCTTGCAAGTTTCTCAATTGCAGGTACACCAAAAAGAAATGGAACCTGAACGTCAAGACCCAGTCAACATGTTTAAATACCGGCACAGAAGAAATTAATTTAACTAGTTCAAGCATATGATAAGCTTAACAAAAAAAAAAAAAAAGAACTTAAATTGATCCCAAACTGATTTGGAGATACGTACAAACAGATAGATAACCTACAAGTTGGTACAATATACAAACTTTGAAGCAAATAAATTATATGCAGGAGCTAGAAGAATGTCTTTGTACATCAAACAAATAGAAAGAGTCCAATTATCATAATGATGTTAAGTTTCTTAAGTTTCAGATGTAACCATTCCCTGAATAACACAAGGGACCATTTAGCACACAATCTAAGACCTGGTTGTATGACATCATACAAAGCAGTCCACCTTGTATCGCATGTTTGGTGCCCAGCTATATCATATAGGCCTATGGAGTCAACTCCAATTAAACTTCGCTTATTACCGTGATCATTATATCATTTATTCAGGTCTCATTTGCCTTGTCCAGACCTGATTGTATGAACGGAATAAAATATCAACAAATTATCACAATAATTGTGTGCCTCCTTTTTCTGACACAATGTATCAGCCCAGAGTTTTGTTATCATAAATTTATTAGCTATCAGATGTAGGCGCAGATTTTCAAGATCACTTAATGTTGACAACATAAAGGAAGTTTAAACATAAGATGTCGATACCTGCTTATTGCCCCTAGATCCCAGATGAGGGGTAGCAACAGTAATGAAATTCATTGCCTCTAAGCCACATATGGTACCACTTAAGTCTTCTTTACTTTCTGTAGTGCATGAGTCATCCATGCATTCTCTTTCAGACGGCCTATACAGTCTCCCAATTGCATACCTTGCCACTAGTCCTCCCACAGAGTGGGCAACAATGGATATCTTACGCATGTTGGGCTTTCTTCGGATAACATCAATAACCTAAAAGTTGGATTATGAATTGACAGCGATTAGGATTATGTACTTGATGCCATGGAGTATAAAGATAAAAAAAAGGCTTCAAATATCATCATGTATATGGCCAATAAATGGAAGCTTTCAAAGTTAAAATGTTACTTATTAAATGAAAAATGTTGATTTTAGCACATACCACTGTTCATAACTCATCCTCTTTCTTACCAGGTTCGTTATCTTATAAAGAAACTCTTAGGAAACGTTCCCAAATAGACAAAGCCATATGGGTTTTCAGCCCAGAGAGTCAGAATCTTACATCACTTTAAGTATAGAAAAATGGTAAGGCTTCTGTTTTGTCATACATACATGAAAATTTCATGCAGACCACATACAATAATCTTTAAACTAACGATGTACAATTAGTAGCAGAGTGATGGGCCTGTTAAATGATGGGGCTGAGCCTATAAGAGGAGAGCTAAGTGGGGACGATCAGCCCCAAACCAAAATGATGATAGTAGTGGACATGGAAAAGAGGGGCAGAATAAGAATAATGCTTGTTAGAGATGGCTAACAATTTTCTGACAATGTCAGGGTGGTGGGAAGGTGTAAAAAGGGAGTCGGAGGAGGCATTGTGGGGGAGGACAACTGTAGTATCGTGAGAAGAGGGCCTGGTCTCTCAAAATACCAGATTTGGAGAGGATTGCTCTTTCGTTCTTGTTAATTTTCTGATTGTCAGTGCTAGTTTTCTTTAGCAGTGAGGTGAAGATAGCTCAGTTGAGGAGAACACAGTCAGAATCAGTGATTGTATTCCTCTACATTTCCCAACAGTAATAGAGGATACTAGGAATTTGTTTCAACATATAGTGGTAAGAAAATTTATTTACTAAGCTTACTGTACTTAGATACATAATTTCGACAGAAGTTATGAATACAAAATGTTTAATTTAAAATTCATTCAATGCTAATAACTCTAAGATATTCTTCATCTTTATTCAACAAAATTTTAATGGCACATATAGTAAATAAGATTAGAAAGACAATCGATAGTCAATGCCTCATTAGAAATTATCGAGTCATCTCAATTTCAGGTTCATGCAGGAAAATTCAACAAAATCTTGTATCGATTTAGACACTGACCTCCTCTGCCAATCGCTCCCCCATTACATCCACACCATCCAGGGTCAACCTAGACACATTTCGTTCACTACCTGGATAGAAGAAAATGAGGGAAAAAGTAAAGACCAAAATAAGAAACATATAAAAAAAATTTGTAAGGGCCCTCTCAGCTTAATTGACGAATTTCATGAGATATCAAGGAAACAGCCAATAGTACCCAAATATTGAATGTGAGAATATGGATAAAGTTGGACTAAAATCCATTGAATCAACAATGAATGATCAATCATGCATTTGTTTTATGAATACAGTTAAGTAATAAGTACTTCACAACAAGTAAGCATAAATGTGAGAGAAAGAAAGAAAGTTGTTCAGCAGCCTTTTAAGAATTTAAGTTGCAGCAGTTACTAAAGGGGACAGTTGGGAGTGATGGCAGGAAAAAGGGCTGGCCAAGTTCTGAGAAACTGGAGACTTCACATGTAAAGTTAACAAATTCAAAGGGGATAATTTGAATGATGTTAAACTCTCATGACGCTCTCCCAAGCAGAGTTGATAATAAGACTTAAAACTAGAAATAGATAACAAAGAGTGGGAATAACTTGAAACGGATGATATTATTGCTGCATAACTAAACTGGGATTACAAGGGCTGAGATGACTTATGACAAACACATTGCCCTCTTACGCTCAGATGCACAAACAATTAAAATAACAGTGACAAACTAAGAAGAAACAGAACACAGACACACAACACTATGATACTATAGACTCTCTAAAACAGAACAGGGTTGCCAAACTTTCGAGAGGTTGGCACTCTCCACCCAAAGGCCAAAGCCACACTCCAACATTCTTCTCTCCCTTCCTCTGTGGACCAGAAGAAGGATTTAAACACCCAAAAAGTGACAAGCAGAGCCCATCAACATAACCCCATAGCTTCTGCTAAAAGCAAGCCTACTCGTCTATGTCTTTCTTCAAAAAAGTAGGATTTTCTAAGTCAGTGCTCTGACCAACAAAAGGAGACTCTCCCTTTTCATGTATTTTCCCAATTTTACTTTTGTATTTCAGATCAGCAAAAAGCAGTCATATCATAAACATAGAACAATTCCCTGTTAGAGAACTTCGCTAAGATTAGAACAAATATTAAAATGGAAAAGCATCAGAGAAAAGATCAACCACAGTGAGAAGAGAATTCGGATAAACCATTTGAAAATGCAAGGGCTCAAATCATAGCTGGGTGGCCCTATGATTCAAGGAAGTTTGATTAGAGGACAACACCCAAGAGGCAGATCTCAAACGTAGCTCTTCAAGCATGTCATGTCAGATGATGCCGCTTTGAATGGCTACCCCTACTGACTATGAACAGCAAATGGACTTACTCAAAGTCTGAGCCTAGCAATTGCCAACCGTATTATTTGATTTGATGAAAGAACCGTTAGTGAACCAATTGATTTTTAGCCCCATTTAACAGATAAGTTACCAAAAGGAAGGCTTCATTTTCTAAATCAAACATGATATAGAGCATTTAGAATCACAGAAATATTTTGATGTCGCTTTTGTTGCAAAAGAGCCATTTCAGACTTGTCATGACATTCTCAATTTAAAGAAGATCTGGAAAAGAAGAGTGGTCGTTTATTCTTCAATTTAACATCCCACATATTAGTCTAGCAACTGAATTCCCAACTGGGATTCAGGAAGCGGTTAGTAGATGAATATTTATTTTTCATTCAAATCTAAGCAAACTAGGACTAAAATGCCAAGATCACATCGAAACCATAAAATTCCCAGGATTAGATGCTGCTGTAGAGCTCTAGTAGCTGATAAGTAAGCATAAACGTGTAATATGACCAAATATGGACATGATATTCGTCAACAGTAGCAACTTACTAAAAAAAGTAAAAGAAGGATTGCATCATTCTTTAAATTAAAAGAGAACAGAATCTCTTATGTTATGTTGAATTGTAAAATCAAGAGAGAATTACAATGAGGTGCCAAGCAAGGAAAACAATTGAAACACAAGTCCCAGAAGTTGTTATTCCCACTATAAGACTTGTCATTATAAGTTGTTCAGGTTGTTATTGGAACCTTTTGATAATTATTTCACTTCTGTGGGACTTGATTGTAATTCCCCCTAGAATCAATCAAGACTAGTAGTTAGTCAGTAACTTGTTAGCTAGTTGCTGATTATGGATGGAAAGACTAAAATCTCTGTTGTCCGGTTAAGGGGTGATTGGATTGAATTCAAGTGTTCTACTTTTCTTTTGTAGAATCATCACCAAAGGTTTGAATGAAAAGTTTGGTGAAAGATCCTTACAGTGAACGAACACTTTATCAGGAAGCGCTTTAACAAATTGCTCTGCAGCAAACTTCCAATCTGTGGCACTGCAAAAACAGTTAAAACCTCAATCAGCCACTTTACGCAAACAAATTATGAACAAGGAAATATGTGACTATCTAAGTTGCTACGAAGAATTAACCATATAAATGTAAGATTTCAAATTCAATCTTATATGCAACCTTGACAAGAGATCTTTTATTGATGTTAGCAACATATATATATATATATATATATATATCTTCTATTCTACAAAAACAGTAAACACAAATTGAGGGGAGGACAAAAAAAGAAGTAGAAAAGAAGGTCAAGAGTTAAAAATTTAATTAAAAAAAAAAAAACACACACACACACACATCAAAATTAACAAACGTAAAGCAAGTGACATGGAATAAAATGGGTCAGAATTTAAGTCCCTCTGGCATAGTTTTGACCAGAACATTTCACATTTAACTAATTAGCCAAGATTAAGCCACTAGTTAAAAATTAAAAATAATAACATCAAGATGGATCAACATCTAAATTTAGAATTGTATACGAATAGATGATCATTAATGGGAAAGCACAAGATACCTCAGATATTTCAGTAGCTAAATCAGATCATAGAGAGGAACAATATATATATATATATATATTGGCAAACTAACTAATGGAGAACACAACAAACTGATCACACGAAAACATCAGAAGAAAAAGGACCCACTAAGAAATTCATAAGACTTATTCTGATTGAAGAACATACAAATATGCCCCAAGGCGCTTAAATTCATACACGTATTTACAAATGAATATCCGCACAAACCCACGCACATAAACGTTGAAAAATCAGCATTATCAAACCCTGATAAGGAAGGTAGAAATAACCGAACCTTCCCAGGATTCCATTGACCATGACAACTAGATGGTCGGCCGAGGAAGAATCAGATACCTTGGAACTCCACACATCACGACTTCCGTCGACAGACTCCGAGGTACAAACTCCGTTCTGCAGCGCGCCCTTTTCCATGTGGGATTGCTGCGTTTACAAGGCTCAACCAAAACGCTAATCGCAATGGTAAATTAAAAAGAAAAAAACCCCAACGTCACAAAGCATTAAGTGCAGATCACGGGTCGAAAAAAGAGTGCAGTTAACGATAATATCCCGAAAAAATTGAAGAAAAAGTGAAAGCAATCGTTGGAAATGAAGAATGACGTAATGGGAATGAGGAGGTGGGTGGGTGGGTCGGTGAGAGAAGTGGCTCTATGGAAGGCAACACGAGATAAAAGAAGAAAGTGGAATATTAAAGGGTCAGGAGACGAGAGAGAGAGACACACACGCAGACAATAATAATGTGGACGGTAAGGTAACTAGAAGTGAACGCTGAAACAAACTTTCGAAAGACGGCTTTCTGGTTGCCCCAAAAAAAAAAAAAATGAAAAAGGAGTCGGCTTTCTGCCTTTGGTATACAAAGGCAGCCCTCCGAAGTCAAATGTGAAAAATACTTCTAATTTAGTTATGATAAGGTTCCCACTTGATTTGGGGGAAAAAAAATTCATGTGAGATATTATTAAAGGAAAAAAATCTCCAAATATATTTTATAGATAATTTCAAACACACATATCTATATCAATTGCAATTTAGAAAAATGGCTTAATAAGGGAGATTTAGATCATCTTCTTATCCTTTTTCTCTTTTATTTTTTCTCCTCACCACCGTCCCCCTTTGGATTAAAAGTTGATTGGTTGAGATTTTTAATATTACATCAAAAATAAATAAATGTATATTATTAAAATTTGATTTGAAATATTTAAAATTATATACTCCCTCCGTTCCTTTTCATAAGCAACATTGGAGCTTATTACATAAATCAAAATGTTAGTTAAAATAGGTTAAAAACAATAAATGTGTAAAAATTAGAAGTTTTTTCCCCCTAAAATGACCTTATTTATGGGGGAGAGTATAAGAAAGAAAATAAAAAAATTATTATAATAAAGAAAATTATAGAAGAGAGAGAATGTGTGATGGAGAGATGATGGTTTGAGAAATGAGATAATAAATATATTGAGTATTAAAATAAGTAATTAATGAGTATTAAAATAGAGAATTTGCTACAAAAATTTAAGATAACTTACAAATATTGTTTATATTTAGAGACAAGAGCAAGATGGTGATTAAAAGTGACAAAAGGAGTACCATTTAAAAAATAAAAAATAATAGTTTTATGGAATGATGAAGATGAGATGAAGAGAAGAAAATGAAAAGTCTACAAATCCCAAAAAGTCACTTATATATTGAAATATTAAAAATATTCCAATGTACTCAAAATACTCTCACAATTGCCATATGTTTGAACCGTGCTAGTTTTATCTAAATCCAATAGTCACAACTGCATCTGTACATTTCATTTGTTGACAAATTTAAATCATATTATAATAGCGAAAAAATTGTGTCCTGGGAATTGTTACAAATTTTGTCATAAAACCGGGGAAAATATTTTCTTTGAATTTGACCTTAATACTATTGTTTTTTCGGTTATATAGAGAGAATTTGAATTTTAAACATTTATCTACACTAAACCCATTCTTTATTAATTATATTAAGCAAAATTTTTTTGCATGCAATAAAATTAATTTAATCATTATAAGCTTAACTATATCACTTTTATGTTAATTAAGGAGAGATAAAAAGAATTAGATCCATTTAGATTGTACGTTTGTTATTTAATCCCAAAAAAATGGCATGTTTGTTACAATCACTTCCAAACAAACGTTCTTGGATGGCATGTTTGTCCTTTGCCAAATATTTTTTTTTTCTCCTTTTATTTCTTATGTAAAAACTCCACCTCACAGAATCAATTTTGTACATTAAAATCGATTTTATGCACTCACAAAATCAATTTTGATCAGTGAAATCGATTTCGCCATCCTGCTTTGTGAATCAAATACCATAATTTTGATGACAACAAAACTTTGCAAATTTTACAACATATGAATGCCTCACATAATCTTGCAAGGTTGCATTCAATAGATACTATTTATTACTTCATTTGATAGGAAAATCTTTTTTAAAAAAATTGAATTTCAAAATTTCAAATAAGTCTTTTTTATTACATTTTAATAACAACTGACTACATTTGAAAAGCAGATAAAAAAACATTTTTGTAATAGTTCCTGATTTAGAGTTTTGAAATTTAAAAGGTTTTTTTTTTGGGGGATTTTTCCTCATTTGATAGCTTGAAGAACACACTGAATTGGTCACAACTATTGTTCTACGCTGGATCAAATTATTCTTAGCAGCGTATGGAAGACATCAAGTGAAGATTATGCTCCATGGTTTAGTTCTTTAGGAATCTTTGCTTGTAAAATAGTTGTTTGGCTATGCTCTAATTTAAAATGTTTACTCACATACGTTTAATTAACTGATTTAATCTATATAATTGAGATTGATTAGACTGCAAAGTATCGAACTTCTTGAAGCAGTTGAATTTGAGGCATCCACGAAATCTGAAGTTTAGAATCACAACATAGTCATCTACCTGGTTATAATGCTTAACTAAAGAAGATTTCTGAATTATTATTTCATTCCTCTAAACTGTAAGAACTAAGTACAATCATCTACTCATATGCTTCAATGTTAAATGCTCTGTTAAATAAGTTTAATTAGTCATTTATGTGAGCATAGTTGATGAACAGAATTGAACCTGGACTTAATCTATGGCTATGATATGGAAATTGCATTAATACTCAAATTCATACATGCTTATTAATGAGAGTTATTTGTTTATCAGATTGTTGGTCTTAAAGTAATGCTTTCAGAAATATATGGTTATTATTCATTTAGAGAATCATCAGTCTGGTCTCTAACATCCAACTAATTATGCTTCTACTCAATACAATGATGTGTTAATCACTTGCTTGATAAATAGCCGAATAATGTGAGATGTTTTACTCGTTAAAACCTAAATGTACCTATTCGACTATCATGTACTATTTGACTATCGAGCTAAACTACTTTATCTGATAGTTACAACGAATGCTCTCACATAAAAGTTAATTTTAGTGAGTAGTAGCGTTCAAGTGTCTAACGTCTCTTTGAGCTGATAATTTATAAATATGAGTTACATTTAAGTCTAAAGCAATAATCCTGATCATATGAAGTGCAGAAACTTTGCTTGTTATGAGTTTCATTAATTTTTTGGCTTCACAAGGGCCTAGATCAAACTTTTAGGGGAGATTGTATATGTCTTAAAATTTAACCTATTTTAGATAATTTTCTCTACTTGAATAATCACATGGTAAAATTCATTTATCATGATATAATTATTTTCTAATATTATTTCAATCTTAGAAATAAAAATTGTGATGTCATAATTTAACTCTTACTCCAAAGTCCAAACACAATCTTTGAGGACTGCTACTCATTAGTTTTGTTGTTTGGTCCTTATGGTAAAACAGATTCTCCACAAGCTAATTACGGAGTTTAACTTTAGGAATACAAAGTGCTTGGTTGGATTAATTTATTTGAATGCTTATAAACATATTATACGTAAGTCGAATAAAATTTCTCTTACAGACTTGCATGTAGAACTAAAAAATAAGCTTGAAAATTATGAGAGTCGAGTTTGTAATTTTTCTCTTCAAATTAGAAACAGGCCTAATGGGTCGAAAGTCAGCTCATTTAGGCTCTTTATTTTTTATTTTTTAAAATTATTTATATGATGATAATATAATTTTTTTTACATTGTTAATAATATTGTAAATATTCAGTTATCATTATCCTTTTAAAATTGAATTTCATAAAATTTTCATTTATTTGGTTTTAGACAATTATTTGTTTGATTGAACTTTAAAAATAAATTAATTCAGACCTTAGATAATAATTTGATTTATATTATATATGTCAATATTTTTAAACTATATATATTTTTAATAAGAGAGTATTTTTATACTCATATAACTTGTTATTCTATATATATAGCTTGAATTAAAAATTTATGAGTTTCAACTTTAATGTAGCTCAAATTAAAATAAAATAATAACTATACTACGAAACTTGAAAGTGAATTTTATTTGAAGAAAACCTTGATATTTTGGTCACTGAATAAAAGCTTACTCATAATAAAACACAATCAAATATTGTTGACATTGAAGATAGAGATAAAAATCATGTTGATGATGTCACTATTATTTAGTGTTTAGTTTATACTTTGTATGATATTTAGGATAATGACTTGGTTTGGTTTAGTTTTAAAAATCTAGATAACAATTTAACATTTTGGTTTATTAGTATTAATTACTCAAAGTTTGATTTTTATGAAGTCTATTGTTTTACTTTTATGCATATCAAAAAATTTAAATGGACTAAAATCCTGTGGGCCACCTTGAGCCTACCTATACAAGGGTCGGGCTTTGTAAAATGGATACTTTTTTATACACAAGTCTAAACAAGCTAGCTTGTTTACACCTATGGCTCTATAAGGTTAGCCCGACCTATTTTTTTAGTACTATTTACCTCGTATTTTGTAAATCATAATTAAAAAGTTACTTATAAATCTTTTCAAACGAATCCAAATTAAAGTGGACCTGTTCAAAATTTTTTTTCTATTCATATTATTCAAATCTATAATATTAAGGAGTATAGAGCTATTTATTTTTATTTTTATTTTTTCAACTTGATCCAAATATGATAGATAAATTTACTCTCGATTTTAATTCTAGCTAATAAAATTATATGGAGAAACTCGAGAAAATGTTGATACATGTTCTATACATACATATATATATATACTCCTCCAGTTTTAAATATAAAATACTTATACATATTAGTATAATAGTCTAATATTTAGGATCAGAGGAGTATATATATTTGGTCATTGACATCTACATATATTTTGATTTGCTAATGACAATTCTCCAAACTTTTTGGCCATTCACGGATTAAAAAATGCTTCCTGTGGGTAACGTGGAGCTCCAACTTGCCTGCATTATTTTATTATTTATTAATTAATCACTGATGAGATCAGCGTTATGAATCTTTAAAAAGCAGATAAGGACTTCTTATCCCCCTTTTTGTTAAAAAAGTCCAGATTAAAATTTTAGTCTATAAAATTCATTTTTTTTTTTTTACCAACAGAAATATTGAATCACTCGCTATATTCCGATTTTACATCAAAATGAAAATTTATTTATTTCTATTAACCACTGTTAAAATAGTAAAAACAAATATAGAGGAGGGTGTTTTTCCAATATTTTTTTTAACATTGCAAATTCTTTTAAATTTATTAATGTTAGGAATTATTTGAAGCTTTTATTCATCCCCTTAAACACATTATTTTAATTATTAGAATGAAAATAAATAGCAATCCATTTTTTTTTTGTTATGTCTATTTCAAATCAATAAAATTGACAATGTGACTGTGAGAAGCACCCAACCGGATGGTGACGGCTGAGGGGAGGAAGGGGTTCAGAATGTCACATAATACATAACTTTTGCAAATCGCCCACAAATTATTATTATTATTACTACTACTACTACTATTATTATTGTGATGTAGAACTGTAAATTACCTTAAATCTATTCAATTTGTTTGCTTAATCTCGGTGAGTCTCCATGAAATGATCTGATGAATATTTTAGCTTTTCATGATTTCCATACAGCATATAATTAATTTGATATTTTATATTAATTACTATCTATAGTCCTTAATGTAAGAGTTAATTAGGGATTCAGTTTGATCCCCAATTTTTCAATATTTATTCATTTTAACTTTAAGTAATTTCTATGATAATTATATAGACAATATCTATTTATTACAAGTAACTAACTTAACTCTTTTTTTATATTTGTAAATTAATTATCTAGCTTTTATATTAAGAATTGGAGGTAGTATTTCATATTTAGTACTTGATGATTGTTCGAAAGAGGCTAACAATGGTCATCCCTCGATGGATAAGCTTCTGCTTTTGTTTGAGTCCTTAATCTTGAATTTCTTGTTTTTTTTCCAATTTATGTTGGTTGTTCTATTTTTCTTAAGTTCTTTTTAATTGTCATTGAGCTTTTATGTTTTCTTTGACGATTTTATAGTGTATAAGAGCCCAATTATATATCTTTTTTTAAAAAATAAAATTGTCTTTATTCAAAAGAAAAATTCTGAAAAAAACTACTGAATTTTAAAATTTTAAATCAGTATTGTTTGCTAATAACAATTGACTACACTTTAAAACCAAATGATAACACTTTTTTTAGTAATTACTGACTTGAGATTTTAAAATTTAGAAGTATGTTTTTAATTTTTTTTGTTAAAAGTATTACAAGCATTACTCTTCTTCGTCTCCTCCAATCTCCTTTCTTGTTTCCTCTTCCATGCCTCTTCTCGTCTTTGTCTAGGTTGCCCCTAGTGTAGGTCCTCTTTGTTCAGGTCGCCTCTGTCGTGATTTTTTTTTTTTTAAATTTTGAATTTCATATTAATTCCACATGTATTTGACTCGGCAATCACAATGACACATTATCATTTGTGGCAAACTTCACATAAGAAACGGTGGATTAGGTTAATATAAAATTTTAAACTTAAATTATAATTTGAACAATTAAACCAGAAAATTAGAGATATCATCGGAAGTTTTGGAAGATAAGAAAAGCAGCACACCCATGATTTATATTAGTTTGATTTTATTAATCACGTGACCCACGTTTAATTCCTAAAACATTTTTGAAAGTTCTACTATCTTTTTCAAGATTTATTGGATTCTCATACCTTAATACATCAACCATAGGCTAACTACATCTTTATAAGCTCTCTCTTACAATTTGTAAGAGCATACCCAATCCTCTCAAGATTCCCATTATCTTATGAGTCATTCACATGTGTAATAAATAACATCGACAAATGAACTCTCTCAAAGAATTGAATGAAGATTTTTTTTTTTTTTGATACAAAGGAAAGAGAAAAAACTCAACGCTGGTAAACTAAATAAAACTAAATAAAAACCAGGGAGTGGCATCCTGCTTACGTTATCCCACTCTCCAGGAGAAGTCTTGCCGTCGTATCTCCCGAAATGATTTGTAGGCCTATGCCCATAGAGAGAGAGCGCTTTGCAAAGAAGTCGGCCTTGTTGTTCTCATCCTGTTGAATTGGAATCAGCTGCATATCCCAATGTCTTCTTATCAAGTCTTGTAAATCCCGAATGAGGCTATGATCCTTGTGCATTACACCGTCATCGGATTCTACTAGCTTGCAAACTTCCAGTGCGTCCGTACAGAGAGATAGCTTTCGAATCCCCACGTCCCATGCACGACGAAGGCCCGTGATACACCCCCACAGCTCCGCAGTGAGGCTGTCCCCATCTGCCAGACGAAGCATGAATGCCTCTACGATCTTACCATCAGGGCTTTTGATAATTCCCCCACAACCAACACGTTGAGAAGCGAAGGAGAATGCCCCGTCAACTAGAGCGACAAAACGGTCACGTTCTCTGGGTTCTGTTCTGTCTAGTTCCGGGCTCGGTTGTTTAATGATCTTGCTTTTATGAGAAAGGATCTGCACCGCCTTACCCATGCAACGTAGGATCCCATTAACTTCCGCGATGCATGCCGGGGCGCTTGTGTTGGTATCCTGATGTACCCTTTCGTTCCGTTTTTTCCAGAGCACCCAGCAAAGGATCCCAAATCTCGCATCCCAGCGGCCTTGCTGGTCTTTTTGTTGACTGTACAGATTATAGTGGATCCATTCTTTCAGCTCCTGTTGCCAAAAACTTTTATCTGTTCTGGGGATACCCAAGGCCTCCCAAGTTGCACTAGCTAGATCGCAGTCACGAAGTATATGTATGATGTCCTCCTTCTTCCCAGAGCACCATTTGCAGGTCCCATCCTGATGCAATCCTCGTCGAAATTTCTCTTCATTCGTGAATAGTCTATCATGCAGGATTAACCACAACGTCGTCTTGCACCGTTGTGGAATCCGTAGTCTCCAAATTCTTGCCCACTCAGGGCTCTGTCGATTCTGCTCCTTCGCAACTAGTTGGTAGGCTGATTTTACTGAAAACACTCCACTCTTTTCATGTTTCCACCGAACCTGAGACACCCCATTCCTCTGCACCATCTCTGCACCCTGTTTGACTAAGTCCCACGTAGCTTTAATTCTACTCCAAGCCCTAGAGCCCTTTCTGTTCATGTCGATGGTGGGAAGGGTGTCATTACCACAACGGTATTTGCCTCTCATCACGTTGACCCAGAGTGCATTTCGGTTTGTTATAAGACCCCAACCAACCTTCATGAGGAATGCCCTGTTTTGGAGACTGGCGTGTCTAATACCAAGGCCTCCGTGCCCTTTCTCTAAGCAGACCCGGTCCCAAGAGACGAGGTGCGCTTTTCTTTTATCCGTAGTTGAGCCCCAAAGGAAGTCTCAAGAGCAACGGTCTATATCATCACAGCAGCTTGTGGGCAGTAACGCCGTTTGCATGACATGGTTCGGTATTGCCGAGGCCACACTTTTGATCAACGTGTTCCTTCCTGCCAATGAGAGTGTGTGTATCTTCCAACTACTAAGTCTCATGCGGACCTTGTCAATAACGTACTGATAAGTATTTTTAGTTACTTGATCATGATGTAGGGGCACACCAAGGTATTTTCCCAAGTCCGCAGCCGGAGTAAAACCCAGTTCGTTACTCAATTGTGTTCTTCTATTGTGGTTCACATTGTGGGAAAAGAAGACCCTTGTCTTAGCGTTGTTCACACGCTGGCCAGAGGCTACACAGAAAGCATCTAAACACTGCTTGATTACCAAAACTTGGGAGAGGGTTGCTTCAGAAAAGATGATTAAATCATCTGCAAAGAATAGATGGGTTATTGGGGGGCCATCTTTGTTCAATCTAATCGGGTTCCAACACCCTCTCTGTACTTGTTCCTGGATTAGGTGGGCCAACCTTTCCATGCATATCACGAAGAGGTAGGGTGAGAGTGGGTCCCCTTGCCGCAACCCTCTAGTTGGAGTAAACGAATCTGCCTTGCTGCCATTCCAGAGAATTTGCATAGATGGAGTGGTAAGGCACGCCTCTACTAGCCGTATAAACTTTTCTGGAATACTAAGGTCCGTGAGACATTTAATGATGAAGCTCCACCGCACTCTATCATATGCTTTTTCAAGATCAATTTTGATCCCCATGAAGCCTTTTCTGCCTTTCATGTTTCTCATGGAGTGGACCACTTCCTGCGCCACTAAAATATTGTCAGAGCTAAGTCTACCAGGAACAAAGCTACACTGGTTGGGAGCTATGATGCTTGGTAGGTAGTGTTTGAGTCGGTTCGCAAGGATTTTTGTGACCGCCTTATAAATTACATTACACAAACTTATGGGTCGAAAGTCTCTCAAATGCTCCGGTTGGTCTTTCTTTGGTATGAGAACAATCAACGTTTGATTGACTTCCTTCACTGCTTGGGGACAAGAGAAAATGTTGGTGAGAAAATCAGTGACCGTGTGACTAACATGAGGCCATTGGCTTTGGTAAAACAAAGCATTAAGTCCGTCTGGGCCTAGAGACTTTAAAGCTCCCATATTCATGATGGCATTCTCCACCTCCTCCTTCGAAACATTTTCCCCCAAGCGGCGCAAATTTTGTGGGTCAATGGGAGGGAAAGATACTTCATAAGGGAGAGAGTTTTGATGATGCGTCTCCTCTTGAAATAGTGTGATAAAATATTGGGTAGCCATATCCTTGATGGTACCGTCATCATAGATCCACTCTCCCTCAACATTCTGGATAGCTTCTATGCTATTTCTTTTCCTTCGTGCATTTGCTCTTAAGTGGAAATATCGAGAGTTTTTATCACCTAGATAGAACCATTCACATTTTGCCTTTTGTGCCCAAATGAGTTCCTCCTGGAGAATTATGTCCTCAAGTTCACCCCAAAGCTGTTGTTGTAGTTGCACCAGAGACGAGAAGGACCCATCCTCTTGAAGCACTCGGTTAATACCATCAAGCCGCTGCATAAGCTTACGTTTCTGTCTTCCCACATGTCCGTAAACCTCATAACTCCAAACTTTCACTTGCCTCGTGAACTGCTCTACATTTTCTTTCCAAGACCTGTCTTTGATCCAGGTTGTGGCTACAAACCTGTCAAAGTCATCATGCATTACCCAGGAAGAGAGAAAGCGGAAAGGTCGTTGGGTGACGGCAACGTCGCATTTCTCATGCATTTGTAGTAGAATAGGGTGGTGATCTGACTTGAAATGATAGAGCACTTTTGCTGACGCAAAAGGAAATTGGTCAACGAAAGCCGAGTTAGTGAGTATTCTATCCAACTTACTAGCACAACCCTCGCGTCTCCAAGTAAAGAACGGTCCCGCACTCTTCAGCTCTGTAAGCTCCATGCCAATGAACCAGTTGAGGAAGTCCTTATCAATACCTTGAGGAGAGCGAGCAGCGGATCTCCTCTCGTGACTATATAAGGTAGCATTGAAATCCCCCCCTATGTACCATGTACCGTCAATAGTGGATTTTAGACAGGATAACTTTTCCCACAACCTTCGTCATTTTCCCGCATTAGTACTTGCATAAACGCAAGTGACAAAGTAGTTGGTAGCTCCTTGACCCATCACAAGGTGTATGAGCTGATCATCAGAATCTAATATCTTGACGTTCCAATTCGTGTCATTCCAGAGTACCCATAGTCCACCACTACGTCCATTCGCATCAACAATGTGGGAATTGTTGAAACCAAGCTTCCTCGCTATGCTTCGCGCTTTATTTCCACTTGACCGAGTCTCCAAGAGTGCTAACAAGTCAATTTTATAGGTTCGACAAAGTTCCCGAACCAGGCCTGGGAAAGACTTCGCCCCAGACCCTCTGCAATTCCAGAATAGGCTATTCATGGGAAACCACGTTCAAGTGGGGTTGGCTTTTAGGGCCGTTGACATTGGTTAATTCAAGATCCACCATCTTAGTTGTTATGCTTCCATTTGTGCTCCCATCCTTCAGTGCGTTTAATACAGATAGCGCGTTATCGTTGTTCAACATGGGCTCATCAATTTGATCATGGTTCTCGTCCGCATCCTGGCCCACCAGAGCTTCGAAGGGGTTGCTGGACATAAGAAACCTACTAGAGGGCTTCACAGGATTGCTTAAGTCTGCCCGAAGGTGCGTGGTCCTTGGTGAGATATTTTCCTTCTCTTTCTGGCCTAACTGCCCCTTAATCCTCCTATTGTGAGTAACTGGGACCCACTTTCTATTATTTGTGGTATCTCTTCCTACCTTTCGGGAATCAGATGTGGTGCCATGCACAAATCGTGCCGTCAATATTTCCTCACTATCAGCTGACTCATTGATCATACGTGATTCCCGCGCGCCTTTCCCGTGTGATTGCCATTGCGAGGATCTCGCTGATCTAGTTTCCTTGTGCCCCAAGATTTTCGTGGTTGCTTGTCTCCGCCGTGCTGGTCGTTTGACCAAGTTCCAGGCCCCCAGGACCTCCTTACCCGGTTGTTCGTTGTCCCTGGAACGATTTTCTGACCCCTCCGTGGTACTAATACGCTTCTGCGAATCTTTTGAGGGAGCAACATCATCCACTTGACACTTCATGCTAGTAGGTCCCCCCTCTTGTGAGCTGGTACTTCTCGATGGCTCATCCTTATCTGCCTCCTTACTCTCCCCCCTTGTCGCCTGCCCCTCAAGACACTGATCACGGTGGTGGCCATACTTACCGCAGTGGAAACATATTAAATGGAGGCCCTCATATTCCATGACTCGTTGATTACCGAAAATTTTGATTGCAGCCTTGAGTCTCTTTTTCAGGTCTAGCTCGATGCAGATACGGGCATAACGCCCTCGAGCCGTCAAGTATGTGATCGAGTCGACCTTCAGAGTTCTGCCCAATAGACGACCGATCTTCTCCAAACTTTCTGAGTTGAAGAACTCTAGCGGCAATAAAGGAATTCTCACCCAAGCTGCTATCTTGCTCTGGCTTTCTGCACTCCACGGATCGAAATTGGGTCTCCAGCGTTGGACAAGCAGGTAATGGTCTGCCACCATCCAAGGTCCATCAAAGTAGACATGTTGCAAGTCCTTATCGTTGGCGAAGGAGACGACAAAATAGCCATTGTCAATATCTCTTGTCTCAAAGGGCTCTGTTGTCTTCCACAGTCGCTGCAAACTCGTCTTTATGCCCCATAAGGGGATGTCCTTTCCTAGTATCTTGATTATAAGTAATCTCCTCCACGGTGCACACCACCTCTCATATTCTTCTCTAGTCACCACCAGTGTGGGGATGAGTTCCTCAGTATCATCCTTCACCGTTTCTGAGTCCTCCGCCAGCGAGTTTTGACTATTCCCATCGCCAAAGAAACTTTTCAGACTATCGATGTACTCCCCCCATGCGCCATCAAACACGTTGCTGCCTCGCCCGTCTATGGAGCAGGCCTTCGGTTCAGCGTCCAGGAGTTTTTCTTTGTAAGAAGTCTCCTTCCAGGTTACGCCCAAGGCATCCCCGGTCTCCTTCTCCGTCGTGGACACACTCTTGTACTTCTTTTTGTTCCGATCACGCCCATCGCTCTCATCCGAACCTCCTCCCTCTGCCGCGCGCTCACCACTCACACGCTCCCCACTCATCGCTTTGAGAATATTTTATTAATAATTGAATGAAGATAATTATTAGAGAAGAGAGAATATGTCAATATGAGCTTTTAATTAAACGTACATCATTAAAGAAGATAATTTTAAACATTCGTGCCTGCCAACCATTTCTTAATTATTTTGTTGTTTCAAAGATTAAAAATGATTAGGTTTAGCAAATTCCTCAGTTACCCTTCCTTCCTTCTTTCTCTCCATGCACAACCTTAATACCTGGCTGCTTTTCTCCTCTTTTTTTCAGACTCTCTGCATTCTTTCTTTGTTCCATCATAGATTTCCTCACTTTCTCCATAAATTGACTACCTTTATTCAGGAACTACCATTGAAGCGCGTCATCAATCCCTCCCCATTTTGTTTCTAGATACTGAAGATTGTAGTAGATAGATAAAATCGCACCAGAGAATGAGGCACTCTCAAAACCTATGACTTCGTGGCTCTGTCTCTTCTCAAATGTTGATAATATGGCATTTTTCCCCCCTCTCATTCTTACTCTTCTACTAATATGGCATCCTCCATCACCCTGTAGAATATAAGCCTCTGAATTGTTTTCCGTACATTCCTTTTTGATGGATCTAGGTTGATTTTGTAGTTTTAAGCTAATATCACAGGGACCTTTCTTACTTGATTTGAAAAAGAACAGAGATTTACATGAGAACAAAAGAAAAGTTTCAATTTTTACAGAGTGATGAAGGTTGAGCTACGATTCAATGGCACTAGACCAAAGGAAGAGAGATGGGATGGAGAGAAGAAAAGAAAGGCAAGGCTCTTTGAGGAACTTACTAACAACCTAATCATTTTTAGTTTTTAAAAGAAAAAAATAATAAAGAATAGTGGGCTGACGTATAAATTTAAAATTATTTGAGTTGGTGCATTCTAATTAGCCAGAATATAGATAAGTTGGTACTCTGAGAGTACCTAAATATTTCTCGTCTGTCTCACCATCTGTTATGCTCAATAATATTCTCTCCACCATCCAAATGTTAAATTGCATTAAATGCACAAAAGGCAACTTTGACGGGTATCCACTATAATCAATCCACTGCTTCTTGCATTATAAAATTTGTTTGCTTTAGGTATTATAATACATTTAGAACGAAGTTTCAAAGGATTTGAACATGGGTAAAAACATTTGAAATCATTTCAAAAAATTCGAGACTTTTTGTAACACAGGATCGTAACTCGAGTTGATGACTCAAGCTGTCCATGATATCCAACTTAACTCGAGGTTAGAAAAAATCATACCACCTCCTGTTCCTATTCTAATATAAGAACTAATTAACTATTTTGAGTATATTAAAAAAAGCCAGTTAAGTTAGTTATTTATAATAAATAAGTATTGTCTTTCTTAAAATACCTTTGCTAATCATGAATATTAGTTAAAACTACCATTTGATGAAACATTTAACATGTGTAACTACTATAAGAACTATATTTTAAAACAAAAGAACAAATATGAAAATTAAAGTGGATTGAAATTTTATATTTATGATCAAGATTAAATATAAAACTAATTTATATATTAAGGATTATAAAGGTTACTTCACTAACTTTCAGTTACTGGAAGTTATCAAAATTCGAGAGACATAAATTGAGCACTTGAGGTAACACAAAAAACGTGACTTGAGGTTATGAGAAATGAGTTTAGCGATGAAAACCCAACTTGATATACAAAACAAGAATGCAAGTTGTTTTCAAGGAGGTGACTGATATAAAGCATAACTTGATTTACTGGGGATTTTTACCAAAATGCTATGAACAGTGAAATAAAATACCAAAATGCTACAGCGTGGGAAGATATTACCGAAATGCCACACTTGAAATTCATCACCAGGAAATGAATTTATAAACTTCATCTTACCCTAATCGACTTCTTCAATAAACTGAGACATTTACAAATTCATTTGGTGGAGATGAATTTTAAAAGTTCATCTGGTGGAGGTGAATTTTAGAAGTTCATCTTTGACAGATGAATTTTAGAGCCCCTAGGCCACTTTTGTCCTCTTTTGCCTCCATTCCGTACAAATATCTGAATATTTTTTTAAAATTAAAAAGAAATTTTCAAAATGATACATTCTTCCCAAGACTGATAACACATTTTAAAAAAAACATTTTCTGCCTTACCCATATGTCTCAATCATCCTTCCCAATAATGCAAGCTTTTTTACTGTTGACCTATAAACAGTAAAATTTTTTTATCAAAACGCTATACTTTAAAAAGATTTACTAAAATATTATATTCGAAATTCATCTTCAAGTGAAAATTTTCCAAAATTCATCCACAAAAGAATAATTTGCTTGATATCTTTCATCATACTTGCAATGGAAGTTCATCTTCTAGAAATCAATATCAAAAATTCATCTTTTAAGGAACAATTTCAAATTTCACTATAATGAGTAAACAATTATTGGAATGAAAAATCATAATTATTAATTAGAGGATATTATATAATATTAATAATACTAATAATGATTATGAAATTAGGATGAACTAATAAGATGTATCAATTTAAAATAAAAAAGTAATGAATAGATTTTGTAAAAAATAATTAATAACAAATAATAGTTAAGTTTACATGAATGAAAAATAATAATAATCTACCTTACAAAAGGTGACTTCCGGTACCACACCTTGTTCTCCTTCGCATGCGTTGTGGCCATTATTTGCTGCATGTTGGCTTCTTAAGATTGAAGTGTCTCATTTGTTTGTGTATTTCAGTAGTTGGCATGTTCAAATCAAACCAAGGCGACTCATTCAAATGTATGAACTATCAATGGGTGACAAATGCTTCATTTGATGGTCCACCATGCTCAAAAGTAGAAGCATTATATTCAACAGAAAATACTAATAGATTATCTAATAAGGTCATGAACGATTGAAATTGAGAAAGATTGGCTGAGTCAAAAGGAGACGGTGATGAGGGTGTCATGTAATGAGGCTCAAATTGTGTATGACTGAGAGAGATAAAAGGGGATGATGGTGAGGCTGACATGTGATCAGCTTGACTAAAAATTGGAGGCTCCTGTTCCCTGATGTTTTCATCTTCAATTATAGGTTGTGTTGATAAGTAACCCCCACATCGCTTGCTCGGTCTATCTCGAGGAATTTGTGGGAGAGACAACTCAATTGTTGGTGGATCAGGTTGGGGATTCATATTAAAACGTTGTTCTCTAAGAGTAAGCAAAATGCTGTGTTGGTCTTGAGCAACCCTATCTTGATAATCAATGCAATTAGGACATGTTGAACGAGAATTTATGGATAGCCTATATAACTCCTCCACTATGTCAGACTGAAATAAATAATAAGATATCGGGTTATAACACTTTTAGTATGAGGAAAAAATAGTATTGGTGAAAAAAAGAAGAAAAACATACCGCGTAACCTGTATCACCACTAATTCGTTGGATCCATCGCCTCGTATGTCTCCAATACCATTGCATATATTGAGATGTTCGATCAAGTTTATCAAGTGCCATAGGAGCATTAATAACTGCATGTGGCCATCCATCCCATGCTTGAATAAAGTCTGAGTATTTTTCAATCCAATTTGTAGTTGTTCTGCCTCGTAATTGCATTGTGCAATAGTTTCACAAATGAATAGGCATGGCAGGAATTGGTTGCTGACGACTGAATTACCTTAATACACGATCAGAGTGATGCCATTCTATAATGTTAAAACATATCAGAGGAACTGAGGCACGCCAAATTTCGGGTGTAGTCAAACAATAATCTGGAATTAATTGGCGCACTTCAGTAGATTCATATGGCTGCTAAATTATCTCGTCGTCAACTATTTTATCCAGGAAACTCCTATATCGGAGTAAAGAGACGGTAAGTGGACGGGCATTCTGTCTCACATTCTTTCACCTGTTATTACAAAAAGTAATGTTAAAAATCTTATAATTTAAATAATATAAGTGCATATCAAATAGTTGTTAAGTGAATTTTACATACCTAAAACCCAATGGAGGTAAGAAAGGATAGATATTAGAGTGCGAATCTGGATACACAAGTCGTTGTGGTGCTAGCATGGGGAAGCAATCCTATGCCAATAAATGCAGCAGTGATAAGCATCCTCCAATCCCATCCTCATTTGAATTAGTAGCATTACATAATTCTCTATAAAGGTGAGCTAAAACTGCCGATCACCAACTATACTTTCCAACTTCTTACAGATCATAGAGTAGTGGGAGGTACATTAAATATACTCTTTGACCCGATCTGTCTGGTAAGAGGTAGCCGCCAATTAACCTGAGGATATACGCATGAGTAAATTGTTGAACTTGTAAATCATCTGCATCATTGGGTAAGTCATTAAATTTCTCTTCCAACCAACTTATAAGTAGTTGTTGCTCATGTAGTCTATCTGCAGATGGTCTAACGCCTAGAAGCCATTCACAAATGTCTAGCCAATTATAGTCAGTACGCCCAATGACAACCATTCCTATGCATGGAAGGCTTAATTATATAGCTACATCCTCTAATGTTATGGTACACTCTCCACGTGTAGTGTGAAATGTATGAGTTTCAGGACACGACCTCTCAACAAGTGCTAAGACCAAAGCTCAATCGTATTTAAATTGTCCTACTCTAGTAGCGCCATAAAATCCTATTAATATAAGATATTCAATAATTTGATTGGGTGGGTCAATCATTCTATTAGTGTGCATCACTCGTCTAGTATGTCGGATTCTATTAACCTACCATAGAAAGAAAAGGAAAAAGGTTAGTATCGAAGCATAAAATTTATAATCTATAGTAAATAGATTTTACTTACATTATCATTCCACACACGTTCTGAAATATGTTGAGGTTGTAAGTACAAAAGAGAGTTATCCTCTGGGCCAGGGTTGATAATCTTTTCTAGAGATTGTGCCATTTTAAAACGTCTCTGTATAAATTAAAGAAAAATTTACAAATAACATAATAGATAATCAAAGTAATTATAGTCCAATCTTCACAAAACATAATAATTTATTACAACAAGTGAACTACATAATTTATTGTTTGGATGCTACACTTTGTGGACACGTAGAAAGGTTATGACCAACTTGTCGGCACAATGCACACTTGTTAGGTTGGTTGGGAGTGATCCAATCCATTTCATTACGTATGCGACTTGAATGAGGACGTCCTTTTTCTCGAATCATTGATGGGTCTGGTATTAGAGTAGGACAATCAATTTGTGACCAGTAAATCTCATCACCTATTAGTTGGAACTCATTATTATGAGCCATTTGCATGGTGTCTAATATGAAAAAAAGATCCACGTATTGCAAATGGTCTATGCCTACTCGTACACATGCAGCAATGCTATGCATGCATGGATACTTTTCTGCTTGAAACTCTTCACAATCGCATTTTTTGTCAATCAAGTTAACCTTGCAACACTGACGAAATTGACGACATTAAACATTGTAGGGCTCCACAACCTCAAATGATGTTAATATTCTGTCAAATTCTCGAACAACACACGCAGAACCATTTTATGTTGCTATGTCTAACTTCTTTGTCATTGTCTCAGAGAATACTTTACCAACTGCAATTTGTGCATGAATTTGTTGGGCACGTTTGACAAATAGTTGTTGACTCTATATATGGTTGCCTTAACTAAACCAGTTATCGGCATACTTCGAACACCTCTAAATACACTATTCATGCACTCTGTAAGGTTAGTTGTTATGTGTCCAAAGCGACGGCCTTCAAGGTCATATGCATGCGACCAATTCTCTTTTGGGATGGCTCTAATCCATCTTGTTGCAGGTGCATGGTGCAATGCTATCTCTACTAATTGTTGATCAACAACATGACATTCGTAGGCATACCCTACAGAAAAATATTAAGTTGTTAGAATGTTTATAGAATCATGCAGTCATAAAATCATAAAAAGCACAAGGAATCTCACCAATATTTATAAACTTCTCTTTCAACCAATTTGTTCCATGTGCTTTGTGAAGATCTGAAGCCACGTGCCGTAAACAAAAAACATGATATGCATGTGATGGTTGCCATCCTACTTGGGGATTAGCAATAGCGGCCAAAATTGAATGATGCCTATTTGAAATTAAACAAATTCCCGTTCTTTCTTTTACGACACATTGGCACACAAGGTATAAAAACCATGCCCAAGCAGATCTTGTCTCCCCTTCAACTATAACAAATGCAAGTGGTACAACATTTTGATCACCATCTTGTGATACTGCCATAAGCAACGTGCTCTTGTATTTTCCATATAAGAATGTTCCATCAACTTGTACAATAGACTTGAGGTGAGGAAATGCATCTATGCATGGCTTGAATGCCCAAAAAACACGATGAAACATTTCAACTGGATGATCATTTGTACTAACTTTAAGGCATTGTTTATTTGAAAAATGTATGCATGATCCAGGCATAAAGTGTTGAACTGCAACTAACCACCTTAGGAGTAAGGAATATGAGATCTCCCAATTCCCAAAAGCAATCGCAACTGCTAACTGTTTTGCTTTCTATGCTTTTCTATATGATATAGTGTAACCAAATATGGATTGCATCCTTTCAATAATTTGTGACACTTTCACATCTGGCTTGTCAGTTACCATTGTCACAATACAAGATGATATAACAGCAGTATCTAATTTTAGATGGTCTAGAGTTAATGATGTATTCAAGCATGTCCATAATTAATACAACGATATTCTTCATATTTTTTACATGAATAGTGAACCCTAAATGTATGATGAACTCGAATAAAGTATAACTTCACTGCACGTCTTAGAACACAGACATTGCTAAATATTTTTCCAATATATAATTCTTCATTATCCCCAACATTTAGAATATTATCTAATTCACTAAACTCAGGAGCTCTAGCTGATTCGACGTGAATTTGCGATAAGAAAGCAGTTGCAAGCTCATTCTGCTCGTTCATATCATCATATTCATTATCGTTGTCATCATTATCACTCCTACTACTGGCATCTAAATATGAATCATATTCAGATTCATCCTCAAATTCATCCACAATGTCTTCTATTTGAGGAAGAGAGCATGATGGTCCATTGTTGCCACCATCTATGGGAGGTTCAAATGGTTGAAAGCTTTCCATGTCATTGCTGAACATGGACCCTTGTTCCATAATGTTCACCTCATTGCTACTTAACGGGAGTGTATTTCCTACACAATCATCCATTGGTTGTGATTCTACATGACTATAATCTGAAAAATTACATATGTTGGCATACAATTCTGCACATGTCAATTGAGTTAAAAATCTTCTTCTGACTTACCACATTTCTTTTATATCTGCATTATCCTCCAAATTGCATGCTTGGTATTGTGGTGGATTTATGTGTGTAGGATATCTATATACTAGATTTGTCACCATTTGATTGGGAGGAAGTCGTAAGTTTTGTCCAATAACTTGCTTCAATTTGTCCAATGTAATATTTTCATCAACTTTGATTATTTTCATGCTGTTGGACTCAAATGTTGTATCGGCTTAGCCATTATAAATTCGTCCATTTGCAAATATACATACGAACTCCTTTTTATGATCCATTCTATTTCCTAAATATTGCATTATAATCATTAATTAAGTACAACTGGGAGAAGACAAAACTTTGAAAATAGAAAGACTCAAATCATGGTTTCCCATGCATAGTTCGCATAGGTTTAAGTCTAGTACTAAAAAAATTATTCATATATATATGTATTATAATTCTATTTTGATTTATTCCGTACCTTTTAATTAAATTTCTAATAGTTTTAAAAGTAATATCAAATCTATGTATACTATAGATTCTTAAAAACTAAATTTTTTATGATATTCATTTTTATTAATGAAAAAAGTTTAACAAAATATTGCCACCTATTTTCTTATTAATAAAAATTTACTTTTATATTATATTTTATTCTCATTATTTTATCCAAAATATTTACTAAATAGGTAAAAGTTATATTATTTTAAGAAAAAATTAGGGGGAAGGACCTAGAAAAATAATATTTATTGAGAAGGATCTTAAAAATTATAATTATTTATAATGACCAAATACTAAAATATAAATTTAAAAATATTAAAGTACCCTTAACTAAATCCCTACATTTTTTCTTATCATGCTTCCATTGAATAGATCTTTTTTATAATCTCCTTAATTGGTACTAAAAAAATTTATAATCTTTTTCTTATCAATATTTATAACAAAATTTATTGAAATCAAATCAAAATCATTTATTATTAAGCTAAAATATCTTACATATTTAAACGCAATGAAATGAAATTATTCATCTACATGAACACCCTTAGCAAATAGTTAAATTTTATCTGGCTTTATTCTATTCCAATTGAAATTTTCTCTTTTTTTCAAACATCTATTTCGTTGCTTTTAATTTTATAAATTTTTTTACCCCATATATATATTTTATAAATATGTTTACATGTAAATAAACATATTTTACTTGATTTCATTAAATACAATTTAAATTTTTATAATTATTTTTCTTAACCTCGGTTTCTTAAAACAATAAATAATTAAATGAATAAAATTATTCAGATTTATTTTTATATCTAAAATTTTTCATTTATTTTAATAATTTTTTAATTGTTAGTTACTTTAATACACACCTATTAAGATCGAGTAAAACAAAAAAAATTATGAAAATTGATAGCAAATAAGGAATAATATGGGGAAAAAAGTTAAAGCTATGAATTTTTTTCTCATATATTCATTTCAAAAAAAAATCATATGCTTAAAAGATACTCCTCTAGTTTTATTTATAAGACAGAGAGAGTGTAAATTTTGATCCTATATATAAGGCACTTGATATAATTTTTAATACAAACATACATAATTGTCCTTATTAAGTTATTTGCACAGTTGGTACATTTTATTCACTCCTTCATCCAGTGCTTGATTAGTGTTACTTTCATAATCAAATTATGAGATAGTGGATGTGAAATTATTTTAACAGTTTTTTAATCTGTGTGAAATATACTAAAATGCCTTATAAATAGGACTAAATGGGTAATAGAGATCAAAACAAAATCTTGAGATCTTAAAACTATACAATAGAGGATTCTTACTGGCAAAATAAGAGGCACCTAAGAGTATAGATTTTTGAAATTGTTCAACCCACCACTTAGCACCTGGAGATTTAAAATAATAGTTTATCAAATAAAAAAATAAAGAAGAAAATCAAATTAAATATTATAATGACAAAATAAAAAATACATAAGAGAAATAACATACCCTCAGCAGTAATAAAAGTATGTGTCGAATGTTTGGAAGTAAGAATAGAGAAACAAGACAGCAAAAGAATGGAGGAGGCTGGAGCAACTAATAAAACGAGAGAGTAAGATGATGAGAGAGAAGAGAGAAATCTGAATACATGAAGTGGGAACACGAGCTCAACATGCGGAGGACTTAGACGCATTCATGGGCTACTAGCATAAGAGGAGATGCAAAATGTATAAGTAAAGCTTGAATGATTCAGACGCATTCATGGGCATAAGAGGAGATGCAAAATATATAGCAAGCCACGACACTACTGTAGCTTCATGGGCAAGGGAGATGAGATGACTTAATATTCTTCCCAGCTTCAGATGCATGCAAAGAGTTCAGTTGCTTTTTTGACTTAGACAAAAGTGGTTATGAGAGATTCGTACGGGGAGAGGATGCTCATACGCATGGAAATGGGAAGAAAAGGACAAAAGTATTTTTTTTGAAGTTCATCACTCAAAGATGAATTTTACAAATTCATCTCTACCAGATGAATTTGCAAATTTTCCCACTTTATTGAAGAACTCGCTCTGGGCAAGATGAAGTTTATAAATTCATCTCCAGGTGATAAATTTCAAGTGTAGCATTTTGATAATATCTTTCCATGCTGTAACATTTTGGTATTTTATTTCACTGTTAATAGCATTTTGGTAAAAATCCCGATTTACTGACTCAAGTTGATGCATCTGGTAAGGGAAGAAAATTTGCAACTTCTAGTGGTTACCAATTATCATAACTAACACGTTATAACTTGAGTTGTCATTGGAGTTACTCATAAAAATTCATTTCAAAATCATTTCATCTTACAAATTAATCATGAATTAATTATATACCCTGCAACTCAAATTTTCTTTAATTTTGGTATCATCAAAATATGGGTTCTAACACACACATTGACGACGTTAATAGGCATCTTTTTACGCGTAGGACAACTGAGTTACAAGTTGAGCTCACTCATGGATGATAAGGATCATTATTTAAAAAAATAAAAGGGAAAATCACTAACAGGTCCCACAGAAGGCAATTTATTACTCTGAGGTCCCACGAAATGTCAAAATCACTAACAGGTCCCAAGGGACCTCAGAGTAATATTTTCGTTTTGTAAAATGACATTACTGCCCTTCATATTCCAGATTCACATTTGCTCTGTCATTACGATTTACAACCTCAGCAGCGACTATTAACAACCTAATGAGAGGGCGTTAACAACCCTAGCAGTATCCGTTAACAACTTACTTTATAGA
Source organism: Neltuma alba (assembly GCF_004799145.2). NCBI lineage: Eukaryota > Viridiplantae > Streptophyta > Magnoliopsida > Fabales > Fabaceae > Neltuma > Neltuma alba. The sequence continues at coordinate 486,024 of NW_021635127.1, forward strand.
ATTATATAACCTCTACATAAGAGTAAATTATAACCAAATAATATAATATAACAACTTTAACACTAAAATGGGAAGCTTTTTGATATCATTAAGAATTTTAACTAGATCCAATAGGATTATAGTAATATTTTAATGCGAAGATTCATTTACAACCTCAATAGTGACTATTAACAACCGAATGAGAAGGCATTAACAACCTAAGCAGTATCAGTTAACAACTTACTTTATAGAATATATAACCTCCGCATAAGAGTAAATTATAACCAAATAGTATAATACAACAACTTTAATACTAAAATGGGAAGCTTTTTGATATCATTAAGAATTTTAACTAAACCCAATAGGATTATAGCAACATTTTAATGCGAAAATCCATTTACAGCCTCAATGGTGAGTATTAATAACCCAAAGAGAACTGTTAACAATCTAGGCAGTATCTATTAACAATTGACTTTATAAGATAATATAACCTCTAACAACTATATAAGATTAACTTTAAGACTATTTAGTTATAGTTTAGTTAGTTATAGTTAGAAGTTATATTATCCGATAAAGTTAGTTGTTAACAGACACTGTTAAGGTTGTTAACAATTCTCCTTAGGCTATTAATACTTACTGTTGAGGTTGTAAATGGATTTTCGCATTAAAATGTTACTATAATCCTATTGGGTTTGGTTAAAATTCTTAATGATATCAAAAAGCTTCCCATTTTAGTGTTAAAGTTGTTGTATTATATTATTTGGTTATAATTTACTCTTACGCGAAGGTTATATAATTCTATAAAGTAAGTTGTTAACGGATACTGCTTAGGTTGTTAATGCCTTCTCATTCGGTTGTTAATAGTCGCTATTGAGATTGTAAATGGATCTTCGCATTAAAATATTACTATAATCCTATTGGATTTAGTTAAAATTCTTAATGATATCAAAAAGCTTCCCATTTTAGTGTTAAAGTAGTTGTATTATACTATTTGGTTATAATTTACTCTTATGCAGAGGTTATATAATTCTATAAAGTAAGTTGTTAACGGCTACTGCTTAGGTTGTTAATGCCCTCTCATTCGGTTGTTAATAATCGCTGTTGAAATTGTAAATGGATATTCACATTAAAATATTACTATAATCCTATTGGATCTAGTTAAAATTCTTAATGATATCAAAAAGCTTTCCATTTTAGTGTTAAAGTTGTTGTATTATATTATTTGGTTATAATTTACTCTTATGTAGAGGTTATATAATTTTATAAAGTAAGTTGTTAACGGATATTGCTAGGGTTGTTAATGCCCTTTCATTAGGTTGTTAATAGTCGTTGCTGAGGTTGTAAATCGTAATGACAGAGCAAATGTGAATCTGGAATATGAGGGGCAGTAATGTCATTTTACAAAACGAAAATATTACTCTGAGGTCCCTTGGGACCTGTCAGTGATTTTGACATTTCGTGAGACTTCAGAGTAATAAATTGCCTTCTGTGGGACCTGTTAGTGATTTTCCCAAAATAAAAGGATTAAGATGTAAATTTGTTTAAAAAATTTTCACTTATTCAGAAGTTTTTTTGGATTCAACTTTGCTCCAAAAGCTTTCAAATCATAGCAATTTTACCATAACAATTATCCAGGTTATGTTTGATTGCTTGTTGACCAAATATGCCAAGTTAGCAAGTCCACATGTCATCTACGTGATAACATGATCTTGTTAGCTCAACATATTTGGTCAAATAATAGTCAAACTTGTAAGTTATATCTCTAATCTTTGTTAAGTTTGTTTAAATGTTGGTTAACCGATCAGACTAAATGACAGCTCATAGTACATGTTTCCAAGTCTTAAACTCTAGTATGCTCTATAAAACTTGCACTATATAAGCATCTTCTCAGATTGAATAATATGAACCAGATATTTTCTATATGCTTTTTCTTTATATTTGGCAAGACTTAACCTAAATAATAGCCTAAGCGACATTCCTATAATTTGTAACCTTTTAGGGTGATATTAAACCTAAAGAACTTTCAAACATTGAGAACTCCTGAGTAATAATCTTCAAGACAAATTTACATTTTAATCCAAAAAAATGACATAAATGGCATCTACATCTAGATTTATCAACTTTAGTCAACCGACTCTCAAAATTAACCTAGATAATAGTTAGGAAAATAATTGCTATGATTTGAAAACTTCAGAGGCTACATTAAACACAAAAACACTTTAGAACACCCAATGCTCCTGAATAAAAATTTTAAAGACAAATTTGCACCTTGACTTTAAGAAAATGAAAAGATAAGAATTGAGTTATATAGACAAGTCGAAAGTTCAAAGAGTAGGTTATACCTAGTCATAATTGAGAGATTGAATCATATACATGAGCTAAGAGTTGAAGTTGAAGGATTAAAAGATTAATTTTTCATGTATTTATGATAATTGAAACTATAGAAAAGCACACTCTCCTTCACAAGCTTTGAATAGCATGGCTTGTAATTTATGGGAGTCATAACCATATAAAAGCTCTAAATTTGACTATCTCCCCCCTCCCCCAAAAAAAAAAAAGCAGAATGCTATCATTTGGTTTTCAAATCATAAGAACTACTTTTATATGATTTTATAATGACAGGGATGTAATCGATCATGAACAAATTATATGAACCAAATCGATAATTCTAAAAATTTAAGAATTAAAAGCTCCATTTTCCCTAGCTAAATTTATATACCCCCACAACAAAGGAGTGATTTAGCCCTTCACATACTTTAAAAAGAAACAAGAGAGCTCACACGACATTTTTATGCACGATTGCCCTACCTAAACCGGTTTACATATATTCTGTGGCTCAAATTCGATCTGTACATGTAGAGCCCACATACAGATTAAGTCTCAGCCGTTGAACACAAGTACACGGCACATATACAAGAATTCTCTGCCATGAATCTATGATCCTAATCCCAGGTTCTAGTCTTCCAAATGTAAAGAAATAGAGCGAGTTGCTCATATTTACCATTACTTTGGTTTCTGGTGGAAGTATCACTCCTCTGAGCTGTATTCGCTAGACTCCTCTGCCAATAAAGGTACAGCAGCACAACAGAATGATTCCTTGTCCTTAAGGAGAAGACAGCTTCCATCTGAATTCCATTTCAGGTCTGTTACTGTGAACTGTGGTAAAGGAACGTGAACACAATAGGCACCAGAGGGAGTCCACATATACAAATGTGTGCTTGCGGTGCAAACAACAAGACGTGTGCATGTTGGATCCCATGCTGCTGCTTTGATGGGATCTTTCTGCACTAGGATTGCAGCAAGCTCGAGATGTCGAATATCCCATATCCATAGCGTCGTAGGCATGCTGTCGTTTCGTGTGCAAATATATTGGCTGTTATTGCTCCAAGACAAAAGACCTACAACAAATGTGATGCATTGTAAAGGTAAACACTAGTAGTGCTCAGTTCATTCATAAACATAAATCTATCTCATCTGTTATTTATGAGCTGCTAGGGATACAGTTCATCTAACTAACTAGTCCAACAAATCCCAGAAAAAAGAATGAGCTGTAGGAGACTAAGATAATTTAAATTCAAAATGACAAAATACAACAAAATAAGACAAGCTTCAATTGACAAAAGTAGCAAACCAACCACACTTGGGATAATTTTAGGCTTACAAAATGACAAAATACAACAGAAACTCCAATATGCATCCAAAAAAAGACAGAAAAACTGCACATGTAAACAAGGGCAAAAGAATGTCGGCACCTTAACCAGACCAAGTACCACAAATGCTTAAGGACAAGTCGGAGATAAGAAATCAGTGAAAAACTGTTGTGATAAAATACAACAAATACTTAAGGACTCGGGATAATTTTAGGCTTACACAATGACAAAATACAAACTCCAATACACATCCAAAGAATGGCAGAGAAAAACCGTATATGAAAACAAAGGCAAAAGACATGATTGTGCTGGTCAGCACTGAATTGGGCAGAAATTAGTGATCCACCCTCACCAGTGCATGGAATACATGACAGTAAAATGACAATGCATTGAAGCATGTGAAATGACGGACGCAAATTATCTTTGGGTTTCAGTCATCATGGTAAGATTTTATCCCATGTGTAAAAATTAAAAAAAAAGGATGGTGATAAACATAAAACGGTCACAGAAACAGACAATGGCAAGGTTTCTGGTGACATTTCTAATGACCCTTGGCAACTAATATGTGGAGATAAACATGGTGAGGCAAACGTCACACCTAAATTAAAGCTTTTCATCAAACTGTAAGGCGGAAAATTTAAAGTTCTGGTCTCGGGAAGACAGCAAGTTTATTGCCCTGAATATAATAATCAACAGAAATTCCTTCCTTGTAATTTTTCTCAATCTTCTGTTCTCAGAACTAGTTGAATCGCAAGGATAGGTTCTACATGAGAAGGGCATTCAATCATGAATAACGTAATCTTAGGCTTAAAAAGAAGTTATATATTGAATTAAATTAAAGTAATTGAAGTCACTTAACACCTAGAAGATAAACAAGAAAAGTCCGCATTTTTTACAAACAACTCAGGATTCAAAATGCGATGTTACATCACAACTGATGGTATCCAATGCATATATTAATCACTAATCCTATATGATCATATCACCCCAGGATGAAGACACAAGGGGATCACTTGGTAAAGCTCCTACTTAAGCAAACAAATTATAATGAAGACCAGAAAAGCCGTACGGACATTAAATTTTTTTACTCTCCCCCCCCCCCATTATTGCTAAATAATGGAATTCGGGGCGATGATTTTATTTGTGATTGAAAAACAAATTATTAGTCTTCTACTTCTTTTGAAAAATACCCTCAATTTTGCCGCCCTTCTCTAAGATCATTAATTTATGCAGCAAGGAAGGTCATAATTTGTGGCAATAAAAAAGTAAAGCATCGCCTACCAATTCCTTGTTTGGGATTTGGTTTGTCTGCAGGAGGTTTCTGGAATGGCAAATTAATAGGTACTTCCATAACCTCGTACCTGACTCTGAAGGGTGCTTCTGGTACATTTGCTGGAAGAAATAAAATATTAAAAATGAATGAGAGCAGGGAAAAAACTAACGGGCCAATCAAGAGATATCAGAAGGCGCAGAAAGAATAATCGAGATATCACCAGTTTACTAGTTCAAATCTTGATTCTCTCTTAGCATCTTGGTTTATCATCAAAACAAGGGCAAAGACGGAAACTTCTAGCAAGATACAAAATTTCTACCACGGGAAATAAATTTGTAGAAAAGAGCAAAATTCTGATTTATTTAAGTTCTGTTGATTTCAAGATAAGAAACCAAGAATGAAACTGAATAGAATTGTCTGTGGACTATTAAGAACCAAATAATCCCAAAGGTTTACAAGTTATTTAGAGAATGCTCAAAGATGGCTTTATTATTTATCTCCAGCCTGCCTCTTCACATGAAAACACTGTGTGGTTTAAAGCATGGGCCAAGCGAAGATCCATCACAACTTACACTAAAAAATTAATTAAATTTGAGAAAAGACACAAGCAAAGATCCCCCTGGTGGTTTGGTCATTAAAGCTTCAATATTTTGCTAAAAAATAATTCATCCCAAGGGGTTAAACTATAAAGAGATGATAACGAATATCATCAAGCATCCCAATAAATAGGATTTTTAAAAGCTCATCCAGCTTAGGCAATTACCTTTGTATTATTATGACTTCTAAAGAAAAGAATAATAAACTATGTCCGCAGCCTCACAATACATATATATTCAAAGGTTTGAAATTTGAAGCTCTTTGGCGGTTTAGCCACTTTAAGGGGGTGTTTGGCAAAACCAAAACCTAGGTTTCAGAATCACTTTTCCGCAAAACGAGATAATCTCCTCCACATATTTACTTCGTAATCCGTAAAAGCACTTTTGAAACCATGGTTTGGTTTCTATCCAAACACCCCCTAAATCTAAATGGATTTTTACACCAGATGCTTCATGAAAATGTATCGCTACAGCTCATAAAGTGTAAATATCGAACTGACTGGATGTTGTATAAGAAAAAACTTCTGAAGTGCATATATAAAAGAAGATAGTATGCTGGTTCCTACAGTAATTGCTTACCATCATTTCCATGAGAAAAATCATCGCTCAGGCATAGCTCAGACATATCAAATTGCAGTGGCTCATCTACCTCCTGCAATTTCAGGAAAGAGGTATATAAATTTCCCATAACTGAAACATCAAAAACTTGAAATGCAGAAAATAGGATTACCTTGAAAACAGTAGCATAACAAGGACCACGGACTGTAGATAAGTGCATCAACTCTGCAAATGTCTTCCAAGTCAGATGATTCAGAACCCGCAACATCTGATCATAACTACCCACTGCTAGAAACTGACCACAAGGAGACCATGACACGCTTTTAACTCCTAATCCACTTTCATATGGTTGATACTTGAGAAGGCACCTTCCGTCAGGAGAATAGATTAGAACCTATATTAAACCACGATAACTAAGTTTCTTCTCAATTCCATTACAACACAATTTATTGACACTATTCTATTGCACACCCGGCTGATTATGTTTTGATGACAAGCCTTAAGCAATAAATAAGCAGAGCAGACATAGGGAAGAAAACGAAATATATACAGATAAAATACAACATAGAGATACACTGGTGTAAACGCAGATGCTTCTTTGCTAATTATTGGATTTGATTTATTATATTGATCCTCCCACAACAAGGAAATTATCTTTCATGAAAAGACAAATGTGAGATCATAGGATTGCATGATCCTCACCAAGTAAAAAAGAAAAAATCCGGTAGGACCAGCACTCTGGCTTCTCCCCATGTGAAATCGCAGTTAATAGTTCTGCCCCCAAAAATCACCGTCACCATCCCACTCCATACATTCGACATGACATGACACACAGCACAGGCCCCTCCGAGAAAGCAGATGCAAACAGTGGACATTTTGGTTGTAAAGCAACTAGTCACATGTTGTTATATAATAGTTGAAAAGTTAGCTTTTAGTTAGTAGCCGTTAGAGTATATTTGTAAACTAGCCGTTACCTAGTCAAAGGCTCATAAATAAGCCCCTTCTTTTCATTTGTAAATCAGACCAGATTGTGAATAATAAAGTGCACTATTCAGCTAAGTCTCTCTTCTCTCATCTTTCTCTCTGAATCTGTCTACTCTCTTGTTTTCTTCCTAACTTCTACTTCTCTGTTTCTCTTCTTCTTCCCGTCTCTCTCCCTCTCTGTCTTTCTGTTATAACCACAGCACATTTCCCCATGCATTGCACAAAATATGAGAAATGAGCGACATTGTTAATAACTTACAAAGTGTGTGACTTGCTAGAGATTTGATAAAATATGGATATACTATTCACAAAAGCTCAACAATTAGATCACTGATTCTAACTGTTTCTTAAATTTCTTAATATATGGGCCCAGCCCAATTAATCTTTCTTATTACCAGGTTTTTTCCTTCTCTCATCCAGAATGTTTTTAACACTGACACCCCAATTTTGGACTCTTCACAGGAGGAAGAAAACAAAAGGCTAATTACCTTGTACTCAAGTGGTGAATCCCAAATCACTACAGAACTATCATCAGGTGACCATTCAAGATCAGCCAAGTCTTGAGTGTCAACAGCAAAAATGCCCATTATTTCCCACGTATGACAAGATAATAGATTGATATAGTCCTTACAATCACGCCTAGTGCAAATTGCAGCAAATTTTCCATCTCGAGTGAAAGAGACTCCCCTAGAAGCATGTTTTGGCCATTGCACATGCACACAAGCTGTGTTTACTAATGACCAAACTGTTAGCTGCAACTGGAAATCTGTTGTGGTCAGTATGTGGCGACTATCTGGGCTCCACCTGGCATATGCAATACCAGCAGGACCTTCATCTATCTTGCATGTCCATTCAGGCTGGGTCAGCGACCAAGCTTGTATCATTGGCCTTTTATATAGACCACAAAGAATGTATTCAGAATCGAGGGCCCATTCAATATAGCTAATCTTGTCTAAGCAAGAGAACAACTGCACGACCTGCATGGGAAATATTGTTTGCTTTCAAATCTAGATGTTGAGCTGGAAACAAGCTGCTCAATCAATAAGTCAAATCCAAATTGGATGACAGTAATGCCCATTAAGCAGATTTAAATTAAAAATGGAAGGGCCAAATGCAGTTTTTGATATTGAAATTCGAAACTAAATCATATCACCCTGTACCAAGCATAGCTCATAACTGTACTCAAACATTAACTCTTACAGTATTGTTATCTAGTTTGCCACATTCAAATGCTTTAGCTTCAGAAGCCAAAACAAATATCTTATAGAGTTTTGGATTCATTACCAATCCAGCCCCATCAATATTTTCTTCCCTAGATAGTTATTGTTGCCTTAATCATCTGAATCTAACGCTGCGATTTGGTGTTTACAGAAGAATTAAAAAGAATGGCAAATCATGAAAGGGCAAACAAGTCATGACCCGTTCCATTGTTTGGAAGCTTAAGAAGAGAGAATAATGGACAGAACAGAGTGACTAGTAAATTAGTTTCCAATATCACCCTTTACTTTTTTTAATTATTGTAACAAGTTTTTAACTAATAGATCTATTCATTTCAATTCATCATTAACCCGCAATTTTGAGGGATAAAAAAAATTAGAATTTCAGACAGTAATGGGTACTTGGAGGTCATCTCTCGTCACGCTACAGCATCCTTACGACAATCGACCCAGAATAGCCGGTCCATGCTAAGCAGGGATCAAATGCACATCCAGATATGGAAAATGGCGTAATGCTCAGATCCCCATTCTTTAAATGACTTATCTATTATTAAAATTTTAATAAAAAATAAACTAAAATAACCATAAATGCATTCTCGCAAAATCGACTCCAAGGTACCAAAATTCTTGAGCGCCAAATTCGAAATAGCAATTACAATCATCTAGCTGAAAATTTTTTTATCAGAAAACAGTGAAAGAAAGATTGTACAGTACACCATTACACCCACATGAAACAACCCAGACAAGGGGGTAAAAGAAAACAGAACTCTAAATGTTCAAACAACAAAACTCCCCCATAGTGCCATTATCATCTATCAAGCTCTAGCTTAACTCTTCACGTTGAAATCTCAGCATATTAAGAGGCGGCAGAAATATTGCAAAGAAAGCCATGGAATCAGAGTGAAAGGAAGAGGGCGCAAAATACCTTGAAAGACAGAGTATCCCGAATTACGAGGCGATAATCGACGGCAACGGCTATGAAGCGAGCGTTCGGTGAAAAACAACACGGGCCCGTTTGCTTGTAAGAGTCAGTGAACTCCATGGATCAGCGAATGAGGACTGAGCTATTCGAACAAAATCTTATTGTGAAGCTTCACAACTATGAAAGAATGCCAGAAACCGGTAGATCTGGAATTGTACATCGTCTGGTAGTTGATGCAATTTGATTTGAGTCTTTTGAGGTAAGATTTTGAAATAATTACCTACCAAATGGAACGTTAAAACTTAAACGGTGAGGGGCTTTTTGCCTGGGAATCGTTTTTTGGCCAACTTTTCCGGAAATTACCTCAAAGTCCTAATTTATTATACCAAATGCTAAAATTTAGCATAGCAAATTAACAATTAACAATTTTAATAAAAAATAATAACGAATCATATAAAATTTAATGGTTATTTGCATAAGAAAAAAAATAATTTATTTTTGAAAAAAATCTTTTAAAAGGCACTTAAATAACTCAAATCCTTATTTAAACCATTGAATTTTTCAAAACCCTAATCAAGTCACATGATCTAAACATGGATTTTAAAATTTTATTAAATTGAATTTATTAATTTTCAGAGTTGTATTATTATCAAGTTTCATTCATTATAGACCTACACAAGTGTGTTATGGAGATAAAAAGTTATAATTTAAAATTAAAACATGTTAAGTGCGAAATCAAACATGTTAATTTGAAGGGAAAAAGACAGAAAAATGCAACTTTAACTCCAGAATCCTAAAAACGTTCGACCAATTTCACAAATCCTGTTTTGGTACCATGAGACCTAATTGGGATTATTATGTGAAAGGAAAAGACCAAATTGCCCTTCATTTTAAAATATCACAGTCCCTACTGGTCGGCCGGTCCGCGGAGCTTCGGCGGCGGCGGTCCCCAGAGCTCTAGCGACCAGCCGACAATTGGTCACCGGAGCTCTGTTGGTTGGAAATTTTTTTTTGAAAATTTTTACAACTTCAATATAACGGTTAACAACTTTTGTAATGCTATTAACAACTTCAGTATAGCAATTAACAACAGGTTTTCTTGGAAATTCAACAAACTCCGGCGATCGGAAACAATTTTTTTGAAAATTTTTACAACTTCAATATAACCGTTAACAACTTTTATAACGCTATTAACAACTTCAGTATAGCAATTAACAACAGGTTTTCTAAGAAATTCAACAAACTCTGACGACCGGAAACAATTTTTTTGAAAATTTTTACAACTTCAATATAACAGTTAACAACTTTTATAATGCTATTAACAACTTTAGTATAACAATTGACAACAGGTTTTCTGGGAAATTCAACAAACTCCGGCGACCGGAAACAATTTTTTTGAAAATTTTTACAACTTCAATATAATGGTTAATAACTTTTGTAATGCTATTAACAACTTCAGTATAGCAATTATCAACAGGTTTTCTGGGAAATTCAACAAACTCCGGCTACCGGAAACAATTTTTTTGAAAATTTTTACAACTTCAATATAACCGTTAACAACTTTTGTAACGCTATTAACAACTTCAGTATAGCAATTAACAACAGGTTTTCTAGGAAATTCAACAAACTCTGGCGACCGGAAACAATTTTTTTGAAAATTTTTACAACTTCAATATAACAGTTAACAACTTTTGTAACGCTATTAACAACTTTAGTATATCAGTTAACAACAGACATTTCAAAAAATTCAACAATTGGTCGCCGAAGCTCCAGTGAAGGAAAACATTTTTTTTTGAAAATTTTTATAACTTCAGTATAACGGTTAACAAATTTTGTAACTCCATTAACAATTTCAGTATAGCAATTAACAACAGGTTTTCTGGGAAATTCAACAAACTCTGGTGACCGGAAACAATTTTTTTGAAAATTTTTACAGCTACAATATAAACGTTAACAACTTTTGTAACGCTATTAACAACTTTATTATATCAGTTAACAACAGATTTTTTGAAAAATTCAATAATTGGTCGCCGGAGCTCCGGCGGAGGAAAACAATTTTTTTTAAAATTTTTACAACTTCAGTATAACGGTTAACAACTTTTGTAACCCTATTAACAATTTCAGTATAGCGGTTAACAATAGGTTTTTGAGTTTGTTAAAGGCATTTTTGAAGTTATAAAAATGCCACTTTCTAAATTTTTCGAAAAACTTATTGTTAACTGCTATATCAAAGTTGTTAACCGTTATATTGGAATTGTAAAAATTTTCAAAAAAACGTAATTGTTAACGTTATACTGAAGTTGAAAATTTTTATAATTTCAGTATAACGGTTAACAACTTTTATATTGCTATTAACAACTTCAATATAGCAATTAACAACAAGTTTTCTGAGAAATTCAACAAGCTCCGGTGACTGGAAATAATTTTTTTTTTGAAAATTTTTACAACTTCAGTATAACAGTTAACAACTTTTGTAACTCTATTAACAACTTCAATATAGCAGTTAACAACAGGTTTTTCAAAAAAATTCAAAAAGTGGCATTTTTATAACTTTAGTAATGCTTTTAACAAACTCAAAAACCTGTTGTTAACCACTATACTGAAGTTGTTAATAAGGTTATAAAAGTTGTTAACTGTTATATGAAGTTGTAAAAATTTTCAAAAAAATTGTTTTCCTCCGCCGGAGCTCCGGTGACCAATTATTGAATTTTTCAAAAATCTGTTGTTAACTAATATAATAAAGTTGTTAATAGCGTTACAAAAGTTGTTAACGTTTATATTGGAGTTGTAAAATTTTTTAAAAAAATTGTTTCCGGTCACCGGAGTTTGTTGAATTTCCCAGAAAACCTGTTGTTAATTGCTATACTGAAGTTGTTAATAAAGTTACAAAAGTTGTTAACCGTTATACTGAAGTTGTAAAAATTTTCAACAAAAAAAAATGTTTTCCTCAACCGGAGCTCCGACGACCAATTGTTGAATTTTTCGAAAAATCTGGTGTTAACTGATATACTAAAGTTGTTAATAGCGTTACAAAAGTTGTTAATTGTTATATTGAAGTTGTAAAAATTTTCAAAAAAATTGTTTCCAGTCGCAGGAGTTTGTTGAATTTCCCAGAAAACCTGTTGTTAATTGCTATATTGAAGTTGTTAATAACGTTACAAAAGTTGTTAACGGTTATATTGAAGTTGTAAAAATTTTCAAAAAAATTGTTTCCGATCGCCGGAGTTTGTTGAATTTCCAAGAAAACCTGTTGTTAATTGCTATACTGAAGTTGTTAATAGCATTACAAAAGTTGTTAACCGTTATATTGAAGTTGTAAAAATTTTCAAAAAAATTGTTTCCGGTCGCGGGAGTTTGTTGAATTTCCCAGAAAAGTTGTTGTTAATTGCTATATTAAAGTTGTTAATAGCGTTACAAAAGTTGTTAACGGTTATATTGAAGTTGTAAAAATTTTCAAAAAAATTGTTTCCGGTCGCCGGAGTTTGTTGAATTTTCCAGAAAAGCTGTTGTTAATTGCTATACTGAAGTTGTTAATAGCTTTACAAAAGTTGTTGTTATATTGAAGTTGTAAAAGTTTTCAAAAAAAAAAAATTTCCGAGTGACGAAGCTCTGGTGACCAATTGTCGGCGGGTCGCCGGAGCTCCGGTGACCAGCCGGCTGGTAGGGGCTGTGATATTTTAAAAATAATATTTAAAATGAAGGGCAATTTGGTCTTTTCCTTTCACATAATAATCCCAATTTGATCTCATGGTACCAAAACGGGATTGCTGAAATTAGCTGGACGTTTTTGGGATTCTGGAGTTAAAGTTGCATTTTTCTGTCTTTTTCCCTAATTTGAATTCTCTTTTGGTTTTTACTAAAATCAGCATCAGAGTCATTTCATAAAATTTTAAAATCTTTCTTCAATTCATGTGACCTGATTAGGATTTTAACAAATTATGAATTTGAGTTATTTGTATATTTTTTAAGGGATTTCCATTTATTTTTTGCTAATAATTCCTATAATTGCATCATTAGAATTAATATCTTCAGTATAAGATAGGAAAATATTTACATCAAGTTTTTAATATTCATTATCTCAAATTCTTCAATCATACAATCACTTGCATTTTAAAATTAAAGATGACTATTGAGTCACCAAATTTCATTAACATTATGATACAAAAAATTATGAGTTAACTTGTTATCTTTGACTACGGTCATTCATAATTTTTATATAGCTAACTTTTGTTTAACAAATAACAAAGCTACTCTTTTAGATCTTTCACAACTTCTATATAATCATTGACTTTTTTTATATACTATATCATCATTGACTTTATTTAATTAGATATTAACAATTTTCGTTTAGAAATTCAACAATCATGATTTTTAAATTTCAAACTTTTTAAAATAAATAAATGAGGTGTTCATAGCTTTTTGCCTTCAGGCCCTCATCTGGACGTGAATCGGGCCCTTACCTGTGATGAAGAAGACATATTCTACCACGAAAGTTATTAACTAATAAAATATAGTCAATATCCTTCCGGTCTTAAATATAACACCCTTATAATAAGGGTCTTATATTTAGGATCGAAAGAATACTTATATAAAATTTGTGAATTGTCATGAAAAAACAGCTTTATTGCTGGCTAAACAAAATTGTTAATAACACATGAGATTTAGTTGAAGCCCATATAAAAATTGTGAAGAACCTAAAGAGTGGCATTGTTAAATAAAAGCTATTAATAGCTCATGTAATATAGCCAATAAACATATAAAGTTGTAAATGACATGAAAAAGTAATTTTATCTCAATTCTTAAACTTCAGACCATAATAACAAATTTTTAATGCATTTTTTCAATTTGAGAATAGAATTTAACAAGTCGTCGTTGCAATTTAAAAATTTAAAAACTTGAGAAGATGAGAAAAAAAATCATGTATTTAGAAAATTCTCAATCTCTAAACTTTAGCTGGTAATAATAAATTTTCAATTCATTTTACTAATTTTGAAATAAAAATTATAAATATGGGCATTTATATCTTTTTGCTTGAATTTCCAAATGTCAGTTTAGAATTTTACACTTTTCTAGGATTATACTAATTCAGGTAGCTTTCGACGAAATTAACATTTTCCAGGTTTTTCATTTGTCATTTTCCCTTTTTTGACATAAAAGCTCTTATTTTTTACTTATAACTATTAACAACTATTATTTTAGAATTAGCAACTTTAACTAGGAAAATGACAACACAACTCCAGTAGGAAACTTCATAACATTAGTTGTTAATTTCTAGTGCTACAATGGTTAATCCTAAACAAGAGGGTTTTCAATGGAGTTATTGATAAAAGAAAAAGTCACTATTTTTTATACTGAAATACTAAATAGGTTAATATTAAGGTTGTTATTAAACTTTAGCAGTAACAATAGAAAATTAACAACTCTACTATAAAAAAAATTGACATCGAAGCATACTAAATAAGTTAATATTAAAGTCGCTAGCGCGCACTCATATTTATAAATTGGCCTTAATGGTCTGTTCTCCCTGTCAAGGCTGTAACATTCGATAGCATATAACTTTTGTACATAAAAAGAAAACAACTTTCATTATGCATAAGACATACGACAAGTAGTTAATATATTAGCATATAAAGATGGTTGAGTAATGAAATGATGTCATCATATGAGTAGAAACTTGAGGGAACTATACAATCGATATTGCCCTTCTGTTCTGAGACTCCTACTCTCTTTCCCTAGTATCAATATCCTCTATCCTCTGAAAATCCAAGACTGGAGGCAACAGAGGGATCATGCTCAGACTTGGAAGAGATTGTCAATGTTGAGAATAGAATGGCATTGAGGTGGCAAACGTCATAGGTCATTGAGGGGATTGGAGGACGAATACAAGCGGGAGGTGAACGTGTAATTGAAGTTGCATCTCGATAACATATTTTTATTGGTGTACTGTATTCAAGACCAGGGCTTCATAAAGGATCATTGGTCTTTCACTGTCATTTCTGAATTCCAAGGTCTTCTTTTGACATTAATGTTATGGATAGATAGGTCCCTGATTGTCGTTTCCCAATAAAATGTTATGAAGTTAAATGATGATCTAGATAAGCCAAGTCTTGTCATTTTGTCCTGAACAATCCAACCAAGTCTGATGCAAGTGCATCCATGTAAACTCATCTGGTGCATCAACCTGCAAAACTCCGAATGCTGTCAGGGCAGAAAATAATTACTGATATAAAAAAAAAAACCATATGATAAGCAAAGTTTCAAACAAAAAAGGGGATCACATTTTAGGAAGGATCTACAACATCCTTTACCTTTGAATTCATTAAAACTTTTGTTGAGCAGCCTTGCAATTCATTCCCTGATTCAAAACGACAATGGATTGATCAGAGTAACTATCAGTGGAAGGAAAATGATGTAAAAATTAAATGCTGAAAAAAAATTCAAACACAAGACCTGTAAATTGAAAATTTATCAAACATTGTGACAATAATGATTTAGGTTACGCGGAGGCAGTGTGAGCATGATGAATGACTTTCATGAGTTAGTTCCTAGGCCCTTCAGTTCCTTTTTCTATTGGATGCATTTTAGACTGAAGCAATATATTTCACTTGTGGCCTTCATTGTCATGTTTCCTTCATTAGCCAACCTGCAGACATTCTTGCCAAAGGACTACCTGGTGTTTTCTTGCAGACTTAACCATCAACCTTGCCATGGAAGATATCTTGAGAAGGAGTGTTAGGATTGTAAAAAATGCAATTGTTTTAGTTATTTCTTTGGTCTTGTACGTCGTTTGTTGTAACTAGATTAGCCCCCTTTAGCGTGTATAAATATCCATGTAACTGCCTCGTCCGCAATAGAACTGAGAATTTCATACTCTATTTTTGTCAAGAAGCAGACTAGATAGAGCCAAAATGTTACGTAATATTGAAGGCTAGTTAAAGGAAGACTAGGAAGTATGGACCCAAACTAATGTTAGTATACCAGATGTTACAATTTTAAATCACAAAAAACACCTAAACCCAACAACAAGTGCTTCAATAATTCCAGTCTAGTGTTAGAAGTTCAATCATTCACGATAATTAGAAAGCACCCAAAAAAACGAAACAAGATGCCATCATGAAATGATAAATGGAGAGATAAAGATATAAAAATCACCACTAAGCAAAGTACTATACTAAATATCTCTCACCACATAATTCCCACTTGTCAAATTTGACCTGCCATGATCCCAAACTAATCTCTGCAAAAGACACGCGATCCACCCAGACTTGAAAGCGTATTCCTTGCTTGTCCCCATACAATTTCTCAAAGGCATCTAAGATTTGGTGCCTATTTTGTTCAACTCCTGATGGATGGACAAAACTTCCTGCGTGATGCTAGAGAAAAGCGCAGACATTCAAATGTAACTCTTCAAATCAATGGGAGGAGACCAGAGATTCATAGCAAAGTTATTTAAGAATGCCACCATAAAAAAAGTAACGTGACAATGTACATGCAATATTGATTTCTCACCCACCCTTTCTCAATCAAGAGTTTCTATATAACGTGGCTATAAACTACATGGGTTACAGCCTTACAGGAGAGGTGAAAGATAATATCACAGTGAAAATGCAAAATTGATTTTCTCCCCTACCTGTCTCAACCAAGATTTCTAAATATTAGGTTGTTACAGGAGAGATAAAAATCTGCAATTCATAGACCAGATATCAAAAGCAAATTCATAAGCTTTGTTACTCATGTAATTGAGCGGGATCTTTTGGTCAATAATTTATCTAAAGATTTGGCTATTGATGGAGCACAATGATGCTATGTAATCCAAACAACTAATCCCATTTATTGGGATAAGGATTGTTTGTTGTCGTTGTCGTTATTGTTTCTCATGTAATTCTTCAATTGGTTTTTAACCCCAAAAAAAAAAAAAAAAAAAAGAGAGAGAGAGAAAAGGAAAAAAAGAATTTCATTTTTCTTTTCTAACCTGATTCAAACTTATTTTTCTATATTTCTTTTTTACATTTTGAGACTATAGTTCCCCCCCCCCCCTCCCAATTTCTGTATTTCTACATTATAATGAATATATAATCCTAATGCCTCATTTTAACTAGCTGTGCATATAAGGAATTCAGCTTACTTAATGCAAACCATACAAGCAAAATTCAGCAATTCAAAATATAAAAATGAGATTAAACTTACAAAGGTTGATTTTACAGTTTGCATTTTCTGCTCAGAATTCTCAATTTCTCCACACCGCCATCTCTCATAAAATATGTAAAGCTTCACTACTTCGTGCCCAGGATTAAAAGGTTTTTCAACTGACTTCTCAGTAATATCCCTTGGAGACACACTTGGACCTACTGAAAAGTTACCAATGGCTTCAATAATACCCGCTGAACATCTCCCAGTTGCATGAATTATTTTTGGGTTGCTCTTTGCATTGTCTGCATACCACTGAAGCAGTTCCTCCAGTGAATTACCGACCTGCAAATTCAAGAAATAGACAATGGTTATTCACCTTACAACTACAATAAACAGAAAAATGAGCAAGATTTAAATTACGGTGACCTAAGTCATTGTTAACACATTACAGACCATGACACCATGACATCAGGTACACTGAAAAGTTCAGCATCATTTCCTGAGTCTCCACAGACAAGAGTGTTGACTGGTCCCTTGCCATCAGCTTTGAATTTTTCAAGTAAGTAGGTAAGGGCCTGTCCTTTGCCAGCACCTTGGGGCAATATGTCCAGAGCAGTACCATTGCTATAAAGTATTTTCACATCTAACTGAGAAAGAACACATGAATATCAGATTAATATAAAAATAGTCTCATGCATTGATATTTAGGTAAAGCTATGAAAACGACGTGAAAGAAATTTTGTCATAATGATAGTTTATGAGCTTTGATTTTACCCTGCGTTTTTCTAGACATTTGGAGAGACCAAGAATGACTTCCGAGGCCTTTCCTTTTTCAACATAAAAGCTAACTTTGTGTGGTCGATTCTCTGTTTCAGGCTGCGGTTAAACCAGAAAATTGAAACATTGACAAATATTACACGAAAACCCATTGTCTCAAATGATGACTGATCAAATATGTGATCATACATTCCCTCATAACAAAATTTTATCAACTAGAATGAGCCCGCGTCAAAATACATGACCTGAAAGTAATTTATACATATGCATGCATTTCTATAACAACATCAAAACTACAGGTTTGGTTAAGTTAAATTTATATATTTGATTATCAAAAAAATTATAGGCTAGAAACATACTTGGGGAATTAGTTCAGGAAACTTGGCCGTTTCTTGTGTAATGGCTTTTCTGTCCCAGTTATTATCCAGATATCGTTTCCAGTCATCATCTGGCACCATGGATTCACCATAAGCAATCTCAGTACCCACAGACATGATTGTTATATCAGGGGTCAATAATGGTTTCTCCTTTCTTAACCTTCTGTAACTTGGAGGTGATCTACCAGTGGAGAAAACAAGCAGAGAATTGTGCCGGTAACTGGCTTCCCATAGCGCATTGAACCTGAGAAGGGCTAAGTTTCCAGGATCATCATGGTCTACCTGCAGTAAAATCAACAGTTAATTCCGGATTGCATCCCAAGCATCAGCAGAAGACGGACCATCAATAAAACTAAGCGTGTCATTTACCATAGTGCCATCAAGATCAGAAACTATCACGAGACTGGGAGGATCATTGAGGCGATCCATAAGTTTCTTTCTGGGGTTCACAACTGAAATTCCCCAATGGCTAACTGATAAGAATCTTCACCGATGCACAATCAGAAAGTCACCACTTGCTACAATAAATATCACATTCTTTCTTGACCAGCAAAATAAATGTCATGTTGTAGTTACAAAGGCTAAGGATCTTGATATCACTCAACAAGATTTAATAATTAAGTCGATCGCGCCTATAAAAGTTTAAAAAGAAAATGCATTCCCGTTCAAGTTTTAAGAATCATATTTCCTATTTAAAAGTGAAGTTATTGCAACGGAAAGGGACAAATTCCTCGACAAACAAAAGCACAAAGCAAGTATTGAGAAACAGAGAGAGAAACGGAGATTGGAAATACAAGGCACAGAGCAAGTCAGCAAACAACTTCGAAATGTTGCAGAAGACGCCAATAAGAGGAAACGGAGAAGAAATTGCCTCTTCACTTCACCGGGCCAATCCGAAATTGGGTGTGTTTTGTGCCCAAGGAATCAGACCCACCGCGCACGTATCACCGAAAAAATAAGTCCAATTTCGTTAGTCTTTTGTACATATTCATCTGCGACCGGTTTCTCTCCGCTGCTCACTCCACGTGCTGCGCCTCCTTTACCCTAAAACGACGTCGCTTCCTTGGTAATATCACCACATCCACTGCTCTTTGCCTGTGTGCGCGGTCCACAGACTACACAGTGAAGCATCTAAGTACTCAACTAGTTGCATAGCAAGCATCACTGTCCCAAAGCAATATGTGATATAAAATAATTAGTACTTCCAATTTAAATAATCTAAATAAGTTTAAAAATTAGTTAAATTAGTTATTTATAATAATTAGGTATTGTCTTTCTAAAATACCTTGCTAATCACGTGTAATAGCTAAAACTATCATTTGATGAAATATTCAACATGTGTAACTGTTACAGAGACTAAACATAGATAAATATGAGGGACAAGTAAATTGAAATATTATATTTAGGATTAAATTAAATATCAAACTAGCTTTTATACTAAGGGGTGTTTGGATGAAACCAAACCATGGTTTGAAGAATAGCTTGTGGAGAATAGATTCTGAAAAAAATAAATTTTGTGAAGAATAGATTTTGTAAAAAAGTGATTCTGAGAAGTGAGAGTGTTTGGATAGTTGTTATCAGAAGCAATTTTTATATGTACAAATTATTAAAAAAAAGCATAAGTTAATATGATAATTACATAAAACATAGATTGTATGATATATTTTAATTTGAAGGAATAAAATTGTTAATAATATATTTTTTACCAACATAATTAATAATACATAAGATAATGTAATTAATAAATAATTAATATGTGTATATTTATTTATAAGATATAAGATTAGATATGTTTATAAAAAATTAATTAAGGGGTGTTAAAGTCATATTATTGTTGAGATTTATTCTAATAGGTACAATCATACTCTCCAATTTGAGTCAGAAGCAGAATGGATTCACTTCTCCCGAAACCATGGTTTTGGGTTCCAAAACCATGGTTTCAAATAATTTGTGCCTGTTTGGGTTGTTTTTTTCCCAAACCATGGTTTGGGTCTCTAAACCATAGTTTGACCTGCTATCCAAACAGGGCCTAAGGATTGAAAGTAGTATATGATAACATGATTATTAATAAATTTTTCCATTTTAACTAAAAATTGAAATATAAAAATATTAATGATTAACAATAGTTATAGAACACATGTTGCTTCCTCCAGTTATTAATATAGTAACTAGAAAACTAATTTATAAATGTTTAAAAAATTAACTAAGTTATGTAAAAAAAAAAAAGAGTGTATTAATTATATGTAAAAAATGTGTGTTAATTTTCCTAACATATCACTTTTTAAATATCATTTGCATTGAACTATTGCTGGATATATCCATTCAAGAGGAATTGTTTAAAAAAAAATTAAAAATTATGTTTAGAAGATAAAGTATATTAATGTCTTATATTTAGAAATAAAAATAAACCCTTTTAATTAACTCCTATATTTATAAACAAGGGAACACCGTGTAGGGATTGTTTGAGAAAAAGAAGTTAGAGATTTAGAAGATAAAATATATTAATGTATTATATTTATTATATTCAGAATAAAAATAAACCCTCTAATTAACCCCTATATTTATAAACAAGGAGGACATTATGTATTATGTTGAGTGTACTTAGTGAGGAGTCTTCATCAAGAAAGTTAAATATCTCATGGATATGCCTATTCCTTTGCAGTGTCTCATACCAAATGTTTTCTAAAGTTTTATGTAACATATTGAAGGTAGTTGTTCCTAAGCTGATTTCTCCTTCCAGAGTGCATTCCTTAAAGATAGATTAACCTCTGACAACATTTTGATGGTGGCAGACCTTATCCATCAGATTGACAATGCTAGGAATAAAGGAAGAAACTTCTTTTGAAGTTGGATTCCTCAGAGGCTTTTGATGAGCTTTCTTGGATTTTGTTGAAGCCATTCTAATTAGAATGTGTTTTCCCTTAAAGTGCATCCTACTTATTATACAATGTGTATCTACAATCCAATATAATATTTTGTTTAATGGCATACTCACCCAACCAATCTTTCTATCAAATGGAATTAAACAAGTGAATCCACTTTCACCACATCTCTTCCTTTGGTGGCTAATATTCTCTCTTGCTTGCTCTTGTATAGTGAGACGTCGGGTGCTCTTCACAATGTTAAAATTTGTAAGGACCCTTTTCCTACCTCCCATTTGCCATATCCTAATGATTCCACCGTTTTCTTTGAATGTAATAAATCCAATATCAATGAAGTGGCCAAAATCCTCAAAACTTTCCACCTTAGGGCTGGACAAGAAACTAACAAGGATAAATCTTCTATCCTATTCTCTCCTAATGTTTCAGATGAGCTCCACAGGAAATACCTTGGTATATGGATATCAAGTTCTCTAAATGTTTTGGAAAATAGCTTGGTACATGGATAGATTTTGGTAAGGACAAATATCCTATCTATAGGTAAGTTATAAATGCGATGGACAGGAGTACTGCTTCATGGAAATCCAAGCTTCTCTTTCAAGCTTTACGATTAACTCTAATAAAATATGCAATCTCTACATCCAATATTCACGTGCTCTCTTACACAAAACTTCCCAAAAAGGTGTGCAACATCATTGATGGTAGAGTTGTTAATTTCTTTTGGGTTTAGGATTATCAAGAGCGAAGAAGACGCTTAGTTAAAAAAAAAAAAAAATCCACTTTTTACTTCTTCAAGTAACGGTGGCTGGGTTTTAGATCTATGCACCATATGAGCCTTTCTCTTTTGGCCAAACAAATCTGGAGAGTTTTATCAACTGAACCTCACTCTCTTCTTGCCAGCATTATAAGAACAAAATAGGAAAAATCATAAAAAAAGACTGCTGAAATAGAAAAATTACACACAGAGACTCGTTCATAAAAATTATTGTCACAACCCATTTTAATTATGTCATGAGTCCCTATTTAAAAATTTTCTAATTCGGCGGTCTTTTTTCATGATTTTCCCAACAAAATATTTAGATACTTCATGAGGTTGTTAGCTGAAAAAAACCATGTAATGCTTCTTGGTTATGGAAAGGAATTTCGGAATAATCGAACCTCATTTTTCAACATCTCTAACGACAGGTTGGCTTGGGGAATTCTATTCCACAAGATCATAATCTCTAGTGGCCTATGGCTTATCAATCATTGCCTACAAATCTTCATATTCATAAGGTTTTAGATCTTTTTCCAATAACCCAAATGGTTGGCTTTGTCCTCCGTAGAATATGTCTCTAGTTAGATCCATATACTCTCGGGGATAGTTGATAACATTCTTAAAACCCTGATTTCAATTCATAATATCAAGGATGAGTTTTATTGGGAATGCGATGTCTCTGGTGAATATAGCATTAGGTAAGGCCACACTTTTCTCTATTCAAAATGCTATGATTAGACAGGCTACTCTTATGAAACTATGAGAATTTATATGGATGATTACATTGCCTCATAAACAACTCTTAATTCATTTAGAAACTTATCCATTATGTTACACTCCTCCGGTCCTAAATATAAAACTATTATATTAGTGTGTATAAGGGTTTTATATTTAGAACCGGAAGAATAACTTTTTTTTTTGAACTACGACAATATATTAAAAGATAAAGTTCAAATATTATAAACGGTTAGATAAAATCCGTTATGTTTTAACTAGTGGAGAGGTTTTAAAGAAACACCACTTAAATGTCTAAATAAGCGGTGATTTCTGTTGTCAACAGAGAAACTATTGATTATCTTTTTGCACTTGCTGATATACACACGCTATTTGGTCTGCACTACCCCTTCGTTCTGCTAATATTTATATCCAAGGTTTTCTTGCAAGGCTTCCTCAATGTACTGCAACATCCACTTTTAAGGGCAATTTTACAATGTTGAAGGGCATTGTTATCTTAATAAACCTCGCATGAATTAAATGAAATGTGGCTCTTCATAGAGGCTAACCAAACAATTCAGAATAAGTAATTCAAGATTTTTTAGGCTATTTTTAATACCTAACTGAAATATGTAATCAAAAGATCTTACAAGCAATTCTAAAACCTGCTCTTACCTCTTTTCTACCCAATCACGACTTTCGCAACATTCTCATATCAACATGGGAGTGGACAATGTGCATGTGAAAAGTTAAGATTTGAAGACGTATCTCTTGTATTACTACAATTTTTCCGAAGCGGAATGTCTCCATTGCACGGTGTCTTCACTTCCTCTCCATCTAAATAAAACGACACTGTCTTGCAAATTTTCAGCAATCCAACATCTCTTATATAGGGCCTGTTTGGAAGGGCTTAAGAAATTCTCTATAAACACGTATCACGTAAACTGAAACAAAACTCTTCTTACATACTTGCCTTGTATCTCACAAATCACTATTGAAAAGTTATTTATAAGTTACTTATAAGCTGTCCCAAACAGGTCCATATATAGTTACACTGTTTTGCTGCGGAATGTTATACTAGTATATTAAAAAGAAAAACAATTTATCGCCATCGCCCACATTTCATCATCATTTGGGGAGGCAAGATTCCCTTCATAAGATATGATACTCACTTACCCCCAGCCGGTGAACCCCATTGGGTTTTATTCCCAAAACCATTTCAAATTCCTCCTTCTCACCTTCCCTTTCTTTCACACTTCTATTGTCACATGCCTTCTCTGCTCAATCCTCATATAATAAAATCACTTCCCCAGGTTCGGGTGTGTGCGTCTATACATATATCTCCGTTCGAGTTCCTTCTCCTTCTCCTGCTTAAGGCCGTTTGATGAGTCTTTATTAAAGTCTTGCTGGATGCTAGTTCTTGGGTAACTAGATTCTAGTTTAATTTTTGCATTTTAAAACCTGATACTAAAGATAGTTAATTATTCAAGGTGACTTCCATTCAAATACTCTCTTCACATGATGTTAGGGGGTTTTTCAATATATTATCCCAGCGATTTTTTTTTTCCTGTTTTGGGTTGGGGTTTGCTGAAAGTTGTGTTCTTTTTACATCGCAGGAGAAAGAACTCAAATTTTGCGTACATAAAATATTCACCATAAAGTGAAGTGATACCAAATTATTTGATGGCTTCAACCTTCAGAGTAGAAACCGATCGCTTTGCATGAAAGGATACAAAACGGCGTCGTTTTACTTAAATGGAGAGGAAGTCAAGACAATTTGCGATGGAGACATTCCTTGCCGCAATTCTTCTTGGTTGTAAAGAAATACTACCTCCGGTCCTAATTATAAGAGCCAGTTGACTAATTTGAAGAGATTAAAGAAGTAAGTTGAGTTAGTTATTTATCCTAAATAGGTGTTGTCTTTCCTAAAATAATCTTGCTAGTCAAGTGTATTGACTAGAACTATCATTGTTAGAAGGGTTACTTTAGAAAAAATGTATAAATATGAGAGATAAAGTGGATTGGGGTCTTATATTTAGGATCAAAATAAAAGTCAAACAGGATCTTATATTAAGGTAGTATAAACTTTCAGATGGGTAAAACTTCAATATTTATATTCCTGTATGTTTTGCTTTTCCTATTAAGGACTGCTGTTGCATGAGGTTGCTCAAGTTGTGTTAATTTTTTCGACATGCGTAAATCATATTAATGCCATCACATTCAAAAAGAATTTACTCAATGGTCCCTTTGTCCATTTAAAATTTCGTGACATCTTACAAAACAACGTTGATTCTTCTTCAACCTTTTTCTAGCCCCTCTTTCTTTCTTTGTTTTTTTTTTAAAAAGAAAAACTGATGTGATATTAAATCACTTGAGAGATGTTTGGATATATACAAAACTATGATTTTAAAAGTAGTTTTATAGTATATGAAGTAAATATGTGAAGAAATTTATCTCAATTTACGGAAAAGTGTTTTTCAGAAGTACTTTTGGAGTTAGGCAAATATCCCCTTATTCCCATATCCCCTGGCTTCTGCTACTCTAATTTTATTAGTGGTATAATTTTCTACTTTTTAAAAATTGATCCTTTAATTGAAAACAAACAACAACCAATGCTCCCACCATAAATGTTTATAATCTCGTTTGATAGAATTTCAATTGACGGCTAGACAACCACTTGCCTTCCTGCTTTTATAACAGAAGGTCCCATCCGAATTTATTTTTAGTTGTCCTGTATTTTGGTCTTTTTTGGGTGACCCATCTGGTGTGCTAAGCAGACCGTCCGGATTGGCTAATTGTAGGTATCTCGAAGGGAGGAATAGTTGGTCAGGAGATTTAATGTTTTTCATATCCAAACAGACATCGAACCCCGATCTTAATTAAGGAAGGATGAGCTCTTACCGCTCAACCACACATCTTTAGTTACTTTTATTTTGGTCTTAAATATAAGATCAAATCTATTTTGTCTTTTATATTTATCTTTTTTTTTTCTTCAAAGTAATCTTTATAATAATGGTAGTTTTAGTCAATACATTTGATTAGTAAGGATATTTTAGAAAAGTTAACATCTGTTTATTATAAATAACTAACTTAATTAATTTTTTTAATCTATTTAAATTAGTCAACTAATTTTTATATTAAATAATGAAACTAGTATAATGGATATAAATTGAGATTGACTTGTTAGATTTTATACACATATTAATAATTAAATTATAGTAGTATTATTTCAATCATTATCTCCCTCATTTAAACAATTTAATTACAATTAGATGACTCGTCCTTTGAGCGATGTCCTCATCCGTTTAGCTACGGGTCTACTCTTGCTTCGGTGGAGTAATATGAACATAAACCTTCCGTTTCAAATTCAAGTTGTGCCATAAATGCGTCAATCTGTCACGCGCATTACTTCTCTTCCAGAAGATAGAAGAAGAACCACACACAGAAAGAAAGTAGAAGCGGGTGGGTGAGGGCGACCATGGCGATTCCCATACCGTCGGCGCTGCTCAACTTCCTGTTTCCGCCGCCTCCTTCTCTCTTTGTTTCGGCCATGTCGGCGATAAGCTTCGTGTCGCTGGCACGCACTGGCTTTGACGAAATCAAAGGAAAGCATTTGCAGTATTCCAAATTCTGGAATACAGATTCCTCGAAGACGAAGAAGAAGAAGATTCAGTTGTCCGGTAGATCGGGGATGCTTCTGCTCTATACTCCGGCGTTTCTTGCCGGCGCTGCTTCTTTCTTCATCTTCCCACATGAGAGTCTCAGAACAACCTTCCTTCAATCTGCTCTAACACTCCATTTCTTCAAGAGGATCTTGGAGGTAACGCCTTCTCTCACTAAAATTTTGAAATGGTATTGTTGTTCATATCTTGAGAAATGGATGATGTTTGCTAAAAATTTACCGTTCTTATTTAATTTATGTTACACACACCCACTTATATATATATATATATATATATATATATTCTGTTGTGATGTTCGACTGAACCAAATTGATTAAGATTGAACACAATTTAAATAAAGACAGGATGAAAAATCATTTGGGTTCATCTTTTCTTGAAGAGATTTTAGTTTTTATAATCGTATATTATAGTGGAAATTTCAGATTCTGGGTTTCATGCTTGTGTAAGAATTTTGTTTGCATATGGATTAGGAAATCATTAATTAAGGTGAAATGTTACTCACATAATTTTAGATAAAGGAGTTTTTCATTTTTTTTGATTTAATTTTTATAGTTAAACAAAGATATAGTTAGAAAAAAAGTAATAAACTAAACATTGAAACTCAAACAATAAAGCTAACATATATGTCTAGTCCTTTATGTCATTTCATTTTAGTCCCTACTTTCACTTTTTTAATTTTAATACCGTTATTTTGTTTAACAAAAAATGTTGGCTTAGCCGTTAAATGCCAACAAATCCTATTTAAATTTTAATCCCTTAATATAATCAAATGAAAACAAATGTTGTTGTGAAATTTTCCATGTTCAAGGATTATATTAAAATATAAAAATGATTATATTAAAGGGTACTTGTAAATCGCACACCAATAAAGTCTTCCCATAGCGGGATTCGTATTTATGATCTTGTTAGTTATAAGCCGACTCCTTACTAATTGAACCAACTCTTACTGGTATGGAAGTCCGGAGAAAAAAGCAGAGGAAACAGCCGATTCCGACCAACAAATGGGTCCTTGATGGAGACCTGTAATCTGCTTTGAAAAAAATGGCGTACAATTCTATCTGAGCACACACTTACACAGTAATATAGGAAAAACGAAAAAATAGCAGGTAAAGTCCGTTCCTCTCCATGTCAGTAGCATCATTAGCTGCCAGTTCAACATCTTTATTATTTTTTTGGCTACATATAGGTTTTTTTTAGAAGCAATCCTATTTAAGATATTATTAAGTATTAAACATGAACACCTCTTATAACAGAGATTTTAAGCTTGGTTAGTTCTAATGCATATGATTAAAGAAGATGCTTTATGAAAGTCAACACATGTTTGTTACAAATAACTAATTTAACTGATTCTTTGATATTTTCACATTAGTTATTTAGCTGTTATATTGAGAAGTAGATGTAGTATTATTGATTCTGCAATCCCCGTTTCTTAATATCCCCATATTAGTTATCTCATTAATATCTTATTGAGCATCCTTTTCGGCCTTCCTCTACCTCCTCTCAAAGGACTCCATGTAGCACTCTTAAATTTTAATTCTGTGACCATTATACTCTGTTTTATTACTGATTCTGCAATCCCCATTCTTGACTCTGCTTCAGCACATTTTAAAACATGATGTTTTTTGTTTAACTGGTTTCTAGGTTCTGTTTGTTCACAAATATAGTGGGACTATGGTTCTTGATTCTGTAATGCTCATTACGCTGAGTTATTTCCTGTCCACTGCCACTATGCTCTATGCTCAGCACCTCACACTTGGCCTTCCAGAGCCATCCATTGATCTGAAGAATCTTGGGATTGTGTTGTTTCTCATTGGCATTACTGGAAACTTCTATCACCATTACCTTCTTTCTAAATTGAGAGTAAGTGGTGAAAAGGAATATAAGATACCTGAGGGTGGTTTGTTTGGCCTGGTGGTGTGCCCTCACTATCTTTTTGAGATTATTGGGTTTTATGGGGTTTCCTTCATTTCTCAGACTCTCTATGCTTTCTCCTTCACTCTGGGCACAACTTTCTACTTGATTGGAAGAAGTTGTGCAACTAGGGGATGGTACTTATCCAAGTTTGAAGATTTCCCTCAACATGTTAAGGCTATTATCCCTTTTGTTCTCTGAGCTTGAAGTAGTGTGTGCATCATGTATACGACAATATTAGTTTACTTTCAGCAGAATAAAAAAAAAAAAAACTATGTTTCCTTTAAATTTGATTTCATGTTAGTTTTGGTTTTGTACAAAGTGATGTGGGAATAAATCTACTTTTTAGTAGGATGGTATCGCTAACTCAGGGTATCCCAATAAATTTTCAAAAATAAATTAATGAGTTAATAAAATATTATGTTCTAAATAGTATAAAAAGTGATAAAAAGTTAATAATTTTTATGTTTAGGAGAATAGGTAACATTTATCTTTTCGTTGGCTATTAAAATAAGATAAAATTTTCAAATGTTGTGATAAAAATAGTTATATATAGCTCTTTAATCTCATTCCAAAAAGGGGCACGGGATGAAATTTTCAACTCGCGTCCCGCGTCTCATTTCATGAAGAGATAGTTGTTAACAAGTGGGATAGAACATGATAGAATTAGGAACCTCAATGAATTAGAGAAATAAAAGTTCATAGTAAGAAGTAAAAGCTTTAGAAATTTGAGCCTATAACATAAATCTTTTAATCTTTGGAAATTTTCTTTTCCCATATCAAGAAATAGAATCTTTATTTTAATAAAATTATTTTTTGCATATAAAATTACCCTTTAATTATTTTTTTAAAGTATATTTTCACTTCTTTAGTTTTACATGATTTTTAGCCTTTTAATAAAGTATTTTTTTTAAATTTTTTTACCCTTTATAGTACCTTAAGTTTTCATTAACAAAATGAAATGTCAATATCAAAATTTAGATGTTAAAATATTGTTCTATTAAGTTTAATTTAAAAATAATAATAATTGACATAAAGTTATCAATTATGAATTATGATATTATAGTTAGAGTATTGAAAATATACTTAAAAATTAACACTGATATTTAATAGTGGATATTAGGAGCTCTCTCTAAGTGGGAAATCTTTTGAAGGAGATCCGCTCCTCTTATTTGAATGAAACAATTTTTTTAAGAGAGGAACCCCCCCTTCCTTTCTCCTTCCTAGTTCCTACTTTCTTTCTTCCTTTTTTGGATGATAGTCAAAATGATATTAAAAGAAGATAAACTTACATAATTTCTTTATAATATGGACTTTTATAATTAGAAATATGGAATGAAAAGGGAGGGGGTGTCCTACACCTTTTTCTACCTTCTACTTTGAAATTTGGAGGAAAGACGAGAGATACCTTTTTTTAAAAATTAGTTTTAACAATATATTCTCTCACAATAGATAAACTTACACAATCCCTTCATAATATGGACTTAGATAATTAGAAAATATGGAATGAAAAAGGAAGGAGGTCCTACACCCCTTTCTACCTTCTCTGAAATTTTGAAGGAAGATGAAGAATTTTTTTTTTAAAATCAGTTTTAGTAATATACTCTTAGTTCATCTTTGAGAAAACAGTTTTTTGGTATGATTTTCTCTATTTATGAGAGACTTTAAGAAGAGGTCTCTAATTTTTTTATTTATATGTTTTCCTATTTAATCACCCATATTAGTATCATTATCTTTATTATTAAAGTAAATTGTTCAAATAGTAATTTCAGTATTTCTCTCTTCACCGCACATTCTTTCTCTCACATCTGTTTTCTCTAGTAGTATGTTTATTCTTTCTCTTAGGTTCTCTCTTTTTGAATAAAGATATTGTTAGCTATAATTAGTTTTGATGATATCAAATATTAGAGTAAAAAGTTTGTATCAAATATTTATCTCATGTTTTGACTAACTAATATATTTAATGTGATTATCTTATGCAGTTTGGTCAAGAAAAGAAAGGATTTATCATGAGATTAATTCAAAAGAAGAAGAATAGAGATAAAAGAAATAAGAACTTGCAAGATCAAATGAGAATATTACGATTTAAATTCTTATATTTGATATTAAAAGTTACTATGCTTAATAAGAAGTTGGAGTGGCTCAATTAGAAGCAAGGTACTAAAAACCGGACCAATTACTGAACCGGTCGAGACAATGGGTTAAGGGTTAGTGGTTCAGACTGAAGTCAGACCGGTAATAACTAAAAAATATTAAAAAAAATAGTGACAATAGTGTATGAATTATTAATAAATGAAGTTACAAATAATTATTAGATATATTGATAAATCATATCCTTATATACTAGACCGAAGTCCTTTTAATGATTAATTGTGGCTAATTATGTTTAATTAAATTATACTTTATTTTATTATCTATTTTATATTTGTGAGAATTAGTCAGTTAAATAAATATTATAAATTTACTATTTAAGATTTTTGCACATATGTTAAATGTTATTTTATTTTGTGCAAATCTTTAAATTTTAATTGAAGATTAATGATGAAAATTAATTGGATTTAGTTGGAAAAAAATTAATTGGATTTAGGTGAATTAATTTTTATTCTCTCAATTTTTTTTCTTTAGGTGTATTAATATAAATAAGAATTAGGAAGTTTAAGGATAGTTTTGTCATTTTAATTTTAAGATTAGGTTTTGGGGATGTGGTGGGGCCAACACATTAGATTAGAGGGGGAGGAAAGGAAGTATGAAGCGACGGCGAGGAAGGAGAGAGCCAGCGTCGTAGTTACCCAAGGAAAAAAAGTGAAAAGGACGAAGAGGAAGCAGAGTATGAAGCCAGGATGAGATTGGAGAAGCACGCTATCTCAAACTTGCAAGCCTTTGTTGCTCCCTCATTGTTTTGGCCGTCACTTTTAATTCTCGGTCTCACTCTCCCTCATGGTCAGCTTGTCGTAGGTTCCTTGCTTGAGATTTCGTTTAAGGGTCGCTGAATCTCTTTCAAGTAATATTAGGTTGTAGCCTTCAATTTCCGCCTTAATCATGCCTTCCCTCTTCTTTTTCCTCACCACGCCATTGTCGTCTTCAAAGCTTAAAACTAATTTAGACTTTTCGGCCGTTCCATTCGAAGCTCATAGGCTTTGGTCTGATGAAAAATAATAACCCGTTAAACCGCCTAACCCAACGGTTTACCCTGTCTATGACCGATTTACATCGGTTTAGTCCAGTTTGCTCCGGTTTAGGAATCCTCCGGTTTAAGTGACAGATCGGACTGGACAAGTGGCCAGTTCACCGGTTTCCGGTTTGAACCGGCAGGTCCGGTCTGGTTTTTAATACCATGATTAGAAGTTAACATGGCCCAATTGGAAGTTATATCAATATACCTTGAGTTACCCCTCATCTAAACTCAAATATAACTAGATGACATTCACATGTGTTTCTCGAGTACATTTTTGAGTTTCATATTTCTCCAACACATTATCGAGAAATCACATACTATATTATGCTTTATTCTTTAACCAACCCCAACATATGTTTAGTATTTCTATAGTATCTCTTAAACTATAAATTTGTTTGAGGTAAAATTTAATTCATATAAAACTAGACTTAGAACATAGTTCATAGACACCAAAATCAACTATAATAAGTTTTATATGAAGTAGATATTCTGTGAAATATGGTATCAAAGTTTCACATCTTATCCTTGACCTTCAGTTATTGTGATGAAGATATCTTTGAAATTACAAGGAATTTTGGAGTGAGACTTACAACATTGAAAGTAGACTCAAAGAGCTTTCTAGTGATACGTCATTTGTAATATTTGGAGTTGAATTGAAAGATTTATGTTCACTCAAAATTGACCTTTTTTTTTGTTCATATCAAAGTTCAATTGTCAAAGACCAGAAGTTCCATTTTCTACTTTATACTCAAACAAGTTATTGAGCAAAGGCATTATCAAGTCAGTTATGGAGTAAAAGTTTTAAAAAAAGGTGATATCTTTCTAAACTTATATGCTTACTCGAATTCGAATAAGTATTCGAGTTAAAGATAACTTCATCATACTCTGTTTTTCTAATGGAATCGAAATCAAGTATAAATCTTGTTACTCTATGTTGGCGGCAGCACCAAAATTCTCCAAGATCTAGCAGATCTACCTCCTCCTCTATAATGCTAGGCAAACCCTGTTGACAGCAACACCTGCAGAGAACGGTAAATCCGAGTCGTGTCTTACAGACACTGTCCTTAAGAGCTATTCCGCAATTACCGGCAAAGCAAGAAGCGGCACTCCCCAGGATTAAATAGATTCTTCCGGTAAGAACAGGGTGAGCAGAACAGCGAAAGGTAAAAGAACTCAGTAATGCAGAACACCAGAGGAGGGAAGAGAGTTGTCAGAAAGCTCAGAGCACGGCGGTCACACTTTGAACTTCAGTCTCATGCCCCTTTTATAGGCTACGGATCACAATACCATTAGGCACATTTAAACGCGCTTAATGATAATTAACTCATAATTAAATGAGCGGTTTCAAGTAGTAATTAACTTGTTTAATGACTATTTAAGGAGAATAAAGTCTTCGGTTACGAACATTGAAGAGGCATAATTATAATTAAAATTAAAATTTAGATAGATATTTCCAATAAAGTGCCCAGTACCGCATTTGACTCGTGCACAAGGGGATGAGGGGAAATTGCCGGATTTGTCTCCGGTGGCCCATTGTGAGCGTAAGTTCACTCCTCCTCTTGGCCCATTTGGTAGCCCAAGACCACTTATTACTTGGACCCTCACAATCCCAAGCAATGTGGGACTCTTCCTTTGATACACCCATACATAATATTTACAACACTCTAAACATGTTTGATACTTGTGGAAATATCTTAGATCATCTAACAACATGTTTAGCAAGTGATTAAGCAGGGATTGAGCCACAACGGATTGATGATGTTGCTAATCAACTTTTAGTCAGAAGTCTCTAATAGCTAGTTTCAACAGTCATATTCTTCAAGCCGAACGGGAAAGAAGAAGATGAACGGTCAAATACTCAATATCATCTACAAATAGGAGCATTCAAAGACAAAAAAACAAAGAGAGCCTAAGATTGTAACCTCAAAGTGCTGAAATACCGAATCAACAAATCTTCATTTAAAGCTCTAAGAGAATACTCTCTTTCCTTATGCTTCAGAGATTATACACATATAATGGTGAGATAGAAAGGAGAGTTTCATATATGCTTAAGGGTCAGTTATTACTTCTTTGTGGAAGAATTATTTGAGTTTCGTTCTAATAATCAAATTGTAACCTTACAGTATGCAAGAGGAAGTAAATCCTAGTGCAAGGAGGAGTGCTTACCTCGGTGTAAGGTTGTTATGCATTGTAGTGGTTCTCAAGTACCTATGAAAAACTTGAGAGAATTGTAATGGTTCTCAAGTACCCGATTAAAACTTGAGGAAAATATTGGATTAAAAATCTCATGTGGAACCTGGGGATTAGACATAGGTACATGAAAAAACAGAACTAGGATAAATCACAGTTTACACCTTTTCTTTCCTTACCTCTTTATACTTCAAGTCAAACTATTTTACTTCTGTGATTGCGCGTATCTTGTTCATTTTTTTTTCTCTGAGTTTCTTATGGTTTTCACTACATTGCGAAAAAGTTTTTGATTTTAATTTACACCCAATTCCCCCTATCTTAGGTGATTAGCCATTCTAATAGATATTTTTAAAAATAGTTGGTAGAAAAATATGTAGGAGAATAAGAACAACATAATAAAAGTAAGAGAAAAATGTTGAGATAACTAACGATGGAGAGTTCTCATTCACATGTACATACAATCCTTTATATCAAACCTCTATTTATAGGTCTCTAATCCTTCCAAGAGTTACAATTTCATAATGAAAGAATTAATCTATATCATGATACAACATGAAACTATTGAAAGCTATAGCAATGAATGAATATAAGAAAATCATCTATTTGATAGTTATAAGGCATAATGACATTAACCATGAATAGCATCCCAAGAGGTTACGGAGTTGTGAACATCCACTCATCAATCTTTATGACAAAAGTTATTTTTTGGGTTAATATAATTTTTTATTTTGAAAATCTGGTTTCATTTTAGTTTTAATCTTTCAAATTTCAAATTCATGATTTTAGTTTATGAAATTTATTTTCACTTAAAACCTTAGTTGTTAGAGATGTGCGCCAATGTTAAACTCTGCTGAAATATTATAAATAACATTAAAAGTAAAAATGTGAACTCACCAAATGATACTTAACTAGATTTTATATGGATAACAAAAAAAAAAAGTCATAAACAATGATTCAAATTCCTTATCTCTATTTATCTAAAATAATTGTTTTTCTGGTTCATGAAACTTATTTATGACAGAGTGAAAATGATATGAGGTGGATTAAAAGACAGAAATGATAATGAGTTCCCTTGGAATGGCTGCCTAACCATCACTGTCATTCAGATTTAGCACAGTGATTTGCTCAGCCTAATCTCTCCAATTGAAGAGTTAAGACAAGCAATCACATAGTTTCAAGAATATCTTAGCGAAGATTGATTTAATGACACTTCCAATTTCATCCATAGTAATTGTTACAGAAGGATTAATTCAATTAGCTGAATGAAACTGATATCAATTGAATACAATCACATCCCAACTAATCGATTCAGATTCAAGTCATATAAAGTGTATCGAATGAATCCACAGTTCAACCGTTAGAATCGCTAATCCTAATACAAAACAATCCAGCTACAAAATAATTATCTAAATCGAGAATGACAATCATGTAACAAGGTGAACATAGAAGGCTTCCTTTCAAGCTCTCAGCTCAGGTTTCGGCGACCCTCCAAGGAGAATGGATTTAGCTGCACATGGTTATTTGAACAGCTCCATCAAGCCCCACAAACCCAGCCATGGCGACTCTGATGAGAAGAAAGAGGAATGGATGGGAGGCAGAGAGAGAGATGGAGGCGGAGTGAACGAAGTGAAAAAGGAATGGAGATGTGGAGGAAAATGAAGATGGAGCAGGGAGATGATGGAATGAATCGGATCTGGTAGTCCAAAACGAAGTGAAAATGATAGTGCAAAGAAACCCCAAATCTGATTCCTTCTAATCATCAAAACGCACAGCACTATTATGTCCTCTTCTGTCATTTATTTCACTGATCCTTCTTTGCCATTCTGTCAATGTCTTGGTCCTTGGCCATTAACCTTTCTGGTCATTCCTGGAATTTGGGAATTTTTCTAATAAAACCTGCAAAAATCACATAAAATGTTTTAATATCATGTGCTCATCAAATATTCAAGGTTAATTCAATTAACTCATAAAATATACTAACAATCCCTAATAATCTCATAGATTAGCATATAAAAATACTGGTTTATCAAGATCCCTTAGATTCCGTGCTGGTCACCCCTAGTTTTTTAGGGGTTGACAAATTATTGTATTGGGGTCTCAATTACTCTTTAGTTATAGTTATGTGGAGCAGTGACTCTTTTGTAGCGGGGTCTCAATTATTATATTGAACCCGGCATAATCATAATTGAGACGTTACCGAAGGCCTTATAAAAAGTCCTTCCATATCACCAAAATAAACAAAGGTCCTTCCATCTTTTACTCCTCATTGATTATTTACTTAAGCATGAGATCTATATATTAAACTTAACATTTCTTATACTACCTCCAATCCTAATTATAAGACCTCGTTTATAAACTACAAATGAAGTCTTATAATTAGAACTGGAAGTAGAATTTACTCTTATAGCGAAGATGTCTCGGTGTCCAATGTTAGCCAGAAGGACTTGCAGTGGAGGATTCTTGATATAGTATCTACACAGGAACGAAGAAATGTAAACGGTTTGCGTACGTCTTACCTAAATACATGTTTAAGAACAATAGCTTTATAAATAAATTAGTTTGCTTATTGTTTCCCCATAATGTGTATATGATGATTAAGCCGGCGTTGAGAAAGAACATATTTCTCTAAGAAGTATTAAAAATATTTTCTTTTATGGTAGTTAGTCATATTGGTGAAATTTCATGATCAGAAAAAAAAAATTTATGGAGGAGGTGAATGCATGGTTTTTGTATGTTTTATTAGATAAACAGTTGTGTGATTCTAGAAATGCTTGTATATGTATTTTGCATTTCATAGCTTAACTCATTGCGCTCTATTTAAACCTCAATAGTTTTTGGTCTTTCTTAGCATCTTTTCCTGTTATGCAACTCATTCTTCTCTATCGTTGTTGCACCATCCTTGGGATTTTCTTCCCAGAAGTTTTGCTCAATCTTTTCTTCTGCAATGCATGTTGTTCTCGGTGATCTTGATAGAGATTTATTCTCTGAAATATCAGCCATTTTGTACGTGTCACATGTTTTAATTTTTATCATCCATATACATAAGTGTCCAAAGTAGAGGCTTTTAGTGTTGTTGTATATCCCTCAGAAGTCGTGAAGTTTAACGCCAAGTTGCTGATGAGATTAAAGCAGATGTAACTTTCATCAATGAAATTCACTAAAGACAAATAGATTTTTCAAAGTTTTAAGTACACCTACTCATTGCAATCTTATTTACCCGCTTACTGGTGGTTTCTTCCGTCTCTTTTGGCTTCTCTGGTGTAATTTTCTCCATCACCTTTGATATCATTTTTCTCTCCTCAAAGAGTGATTCTAGAATTCTGTCGAGTCTTCAGTTCCTTTGTTGGTTAAACAATTGCATCTGTCGTCACTATTTCTTATGAATATAACCAAGTTCTTGGTGCTTTAGGCTTCATAATGTTGTTCATCTTGCTTGTCATTTTCAGTATAGTCCTTGCTTGAGTCTTCCAAAATTTTCTTGGGCTTTAGTTTGGGTTTCTTTCTCAACCTCATTAATGTCAAAATTGCCTAAGTCTACAATCAGTAGATCTTTTATAGTTAAATTAATTGCAATTGCAATATCTTGCGGAATATTTTTCTTTGCTGTTCATCCTTTTGTTGAACTCAACTAGTGGGAGACTGCCAAAAAAAAAAAAAACAAACAAAGAACGAAAGGAGTTGAAATGTATCAATTTTTAAATCCATTGCATGGCAATATTCTACTTTCTTTTTTAAAACTGATTTTCCCTACTATTAGGTATAGAATTTGGTTCATCTTTCTCTTGTTCTATGATTTTTCTAGAGTGTATTTTGTTCTGTTATCTTTTTCGGTTTTTATCTTGGAGCTCCTATCTTTTCTGGGATCAGGCTACTATTCTCCAAAGTTCATACTTTTGATCATTTTTTTATGCCAAGGTTCTCTCCTTTCTACTTCATGTGTATCTGATTTGGTTATGCTATCCTTAATGGTCTTAGTGAGTCGTGCCTCATTGATGTCTTCTATATTTGTTCCTTTTGTATCTCTGTCTAGGCCGTATAGGAAGCCTGTTGCAAAGTTTCAAATGCTTCTATTGTAACTTGCGACTTCAAAAATAGATTCTTCAACATCATGGACGTATATAATTTCTACAATATTTGTTGTAGAGGCATCTTCCCTATTATCTTTATATTTTAACTTATTGCTTGACGTAATTGATTCAACATTCTTCTGCTCACCATCTGGTATGAGTTCCATACCATCTTTCCTGTTCTATATTTCAGTCAAATTGGGATCTTTAGACTCACTCTCAACGTGTTTGGTAGTTCCTATGCCTTCATCGTTCAATAGAGACTCTATAGCTTCACTAATCTCACTTAAGATTATCTCAATTAATTAGTATTGGTAACTTGTTCCTCACATCCCAAATGAGCATTTTTAATTCTATTTGACTTTGTGTTTCACTTATTTGTGAAACCATATTTCTTTTTCGACACTCTTTAGGGTCACTTCAAATGACGCTCTTTGAGTACTTTAAGATGCTAATCACAGTTGCTGTTGTCAATAGAGATTTTCCCTTCATGAACCCTGACATTGGGTTTCTGAGCGCTAGCAAGCATTGAACTTTTGCCTTGTCATGTTCCATATATGTCATGGCTAGGTTCTTCTATGCATGTATCATTGATGGCTTTAGCTTTGTTCCCTGAACTGGTTCTCGTTCAAATACCTTTTCTGTTGTGACTTTAGAAGAGGGGTTGATTCTGCCAAATTTTCGAATTCTGCTAGGGAACATTTGAATTGCTTCCTAATCAGGCTGTTGTTGATTTTCTTTATTACGGTCCAGTGTTTTGCAATAAAATTTAATAATTGAACATTTATTTCTTCCTGAAGCATTTGTTTTCTCTGTTTTTGTTTCTTTTTCTTGGAGAAGCATTTGATATAACAAAATAGGTGCCGATGTTAATTATATTACAATCTCAAGTCTCATCTAGCATGTGAAGATTTTTGGTCAATTTGATCTCTTTCTTTTCATGATCTCTCCGAGAAACTTGTAATGTTTAGTGCTTTTATTTATTTATTTTTGTGAAAGGTTTTCATGATTTGTTTTAATGTTTTGTTCTCATTATCTAGTATATTCATTCCTTTCACGTGCATATATGCACAAGATTTCTATATACAAAAATAGTTCGAAAACAAATGACCCTACATTCAAGACAGTATTCCTCTGAAGTTCTTTACATGTACCTATTTTCACTTACTTTTTATATTCCTTTTGTAACTTACTAGGAACAGATCAAACAAACTATGGTTTAGTCTATCAACTTGTGACTATTTTGGTGCTACCAATTTAAGTATGACACGAGTTTTCTTATACTATTTAATCTGACAATCATTGACAGTTCAAACAATAGAATTTGAAGAGTAGAAGACTTTCTGCATCTATGACGAGCATAATATATATATATATATATATATTGCTTTAACATGATTTTAGTATAAATAAATATAGACAAACAAATGAAAGACATTTCATATTCCTGCATACAAGTTAAAGGTACCAAATTAGTGAACTGGATGTGGCCACTTGTATCCCCTCAATAAATTAAATACCAAATATAAAAGATTCTGATAGAGCCCAAATTGAAATAATGGAGAAACAACACTGAAATTTGATTAACTCACAATAACCTTCCTCTCAGAAGGGAATGAAGTTACAACATTAAGGAAAACACACTAAAATAGAAAGGTAAATGATGAAGACCATCCCCCTCCACCCCACACTGGCAGTCGAGAGGCCAGAGATTACAAAATGATTCATGCTTCTAGTTGGTTTCCGCACCAGGAGTTACAGGACAATATAAATCAAAAGTGAGGTCCACAGTACCCATAATACCCTTTTGACCGCATGTAGCCTGTTGGTCTGAAACATCCTAAATAATACTCTTCCGATTCTCAATATAGGACCTGATTATTGAATTGATTTTGGTCCTAAATATAAGACCTATTTTTTATATTTATCAATTTTTTTTTAATTATCCCTATAGATCTTCCTTCAACCATAATCAGTAGAAGAAGGAGGGAGGATAATAAGAAAGATGATTATGGTATTTTAAGAAAAACATGTCATATTTCTTATTATTAACTAATTTAATTAACTTTCTTAATTTAATCAAGTTAGTTAAATAGGTCATATATTAAAGACCAGAAGAGTACTTGCTTTCTGCCCTCGTTCTGCAAAATAGTATGATCAACATCCTGGTTATTAAAATCAAACCTCCTTTTTGCATGAAGCTTATGCCTTGCCAGTCAAAAGAGCTTCTATCATTACCCTCCCCTGAAAGCTTCACCTTGTCCTCAAGGTGAGAAGCATAAACAGAAGTTGGATCATGAGTTGTGTGTGTGGTTGTCGTCCAAAAATATTCAAACTTCTGTAAGTATGAAATCAGATTCTCCTGTATCAAAAGGTTTTCTTCAAACACAACTATTCCGGCCAATTCAACTGCTTCAATAACCATGCTATTTTTCACCTACCCCTTGGCACTAGCCGCAACTTCTACACTGAAGAGCTGAGCCTCATAACACGCATTAGTTCAAAAAGGGTTCTAATTTTATTGCACCAAAAGAACTTGGAAGCAGAACAAAATGATTAGTATACACCGCACCTCCATTTTTTTTTTTTTTTTTCATTTTCCTCTGCTGCATTCTTTGAAAATCCAAACACGTGGGTATTAGCGCAGATATCCACACCATGAGTGCTGTAAGTTCTGTTAACAGGGAGACGAGTGGTCTCTGCCTTCGTATCTTCTACTTGGTCTGGTTTTTTGTTGTTTTTCACTGGCGTCGCCGAGTCAGGGGCGAAGGACGGTGGCTTTGTTCTTGCGTCTATGGCGCTTGTCCCTGTCTTCTTCATATTTTCTGCATAGTTTGGGCATGTGCGTGATGCATGAAAGGTCAGAAAGGGCTGCTACATATTTGGGCCCAATTGTGGGTCGTTAGTTTCGTACAACCCTAAATGCCTCTACGCCCTCGCCTGGTTGTGGTGACCGTTGTTGGTGTTGGAGATGCCGGATTCTCATGTCTACGGCGCATGTCTCGTCTCGAATCTCTACACCATCATCGTCTTCAACTTTTACTCGGTCTTTCCACCGCTTATCATATTCCCACCGTCGTTCCTGAACCCTCTCATCATCCCATAATCTCTTACTCGGTTCGTCTATTGTAACACTAAGGCTTTTTAAGCCAAATACTATAAATAGTAATATTAATTACCAAGATACTATACTATGATGTACAAAAAAAAAAGATACTATACTATGAAAATTATTTATCATGATGCTGCATCCAAAGTTGAAGGCAGATGTGATTTTAAAAATACACATTCTTCTTTAAAAGAGCGAGTCCTGCACTTTCACTTTTTTAAAATATCTTTTTTTTAAAAATAAAAGTGTTGGCAGGGGTAGCCTGCCGCCTAGTCCCTG
This sequence comes from Neltuma alba, assembly GCF_004799145.2. Taxonomy (NCBI): domain Eukaryota; kingdom Viridiplantae; phylum Streptophyta; class Magnoliopsida; order Fabales; family Fabaceae; genus Neltuma; species Neltuma alba. The sequence goes on from NW_021635127.1 coordinate 527,251, forward strand.
TGGTCCCCTTTTTGCGCCTCATCCCACTCTCTTCATATTTTTATCACCTTCTTTTTGAGTTCACTTCAATTTTGTGTTTCAAACCAAATAAGTCAGTCTATAGCTTTTCCTCAAAAACATGCCACAACAGGCTCTAACTTCTCGTTCTCCTCAATGGAGTTGAGGAAAAAATACTTCGCCACATGAAAGAGGCCTACACAGGAATCGAGTAGTGTTCTGTACCACTTTTCATCCTTCACTATCTCCAAACTTGTACATTCATTCTGCCAATGTTCTCTCTTGTTTGGTAACTCATTTGGAAGGGGTTGGTCAGTGGAAAGGTATTCGAATATGTCGAAAGGCAATGCCTATCTCTCATCTTCTCTATGCAGATGACTCCCTTTTTCCTCAAAGGATTTGACCAGAACATTGCTGCAATTAAATTTGCCCTTAACACTTATTGTTGCTGGTCAGGACAAGAAATTAGCCATGCTAAATCCACTCTAGCATTCAATCCTACCATGAATCACTACAGCAAAAAGAGGTTCTCTTAGACTCTAGGCATCCACTTTTCATCTAGGTTAGGTAAATATCTAGGTACTTGGATTCATCCAGGAAGGCAAAAGAAACCAATCTATCTCAAGCCTCTTGGCTAACTCATCAAATCGGTTCTCTTGGCTGCTAATCTGCACATTCTCTCTTGCATCAAATTACCACAACATATATGTGACAAAGTGGATGGTCTTTGTATTAATTTTTTTTTTTGGGTGCAAAGGAAGGGAAGAATCAAATTAATAAAGATCTTCTTTTTCACCCAGTTGATCAAGGGGGGCTGGGCATAAGACCTACTAAATGCATCAATCAATCCCTGCTTGCTAAACATGTTTGGTGCATACTCTCTATGGAACCCTCTAACATTCTGACTCTAAAAATGAAAATTAAATACGTGGATTTATATAATAAGGACCTGCTTTTGAAGCCTTATAATGCTTCTTGGATTTGGAAAGGTTTGCTTGATAACTCTGGTCTTATAGTTGATCATCTTCACTGGAATATTTCCTCTACCTCTTGTATCCCTCTTAACTACCACCGGTGGTGGCCTATGCAATCGAGATCCTTTTTACTTCTTAGCATTCAATTTGCTCAAGGTTAACACTACTACAATGAAGACTTTTTACTTCTGTTTTGGATGACTTTTTACGTCTGTTTTGCAGGGGACATGAAAAGAAGGGACATAAAAAGTATCCCCTTTTTACTTCTGTTTGGAACGGACGAGAATTAACGTCTGTTTGCGAAAACAGACGTGAATTCACGTCTGTTTCTTTTAAAACAGACGTGAATTCACGTCTGTTTTAAAATAACAGACGTGAATTCACGTCTGTTTTGGGAAACAGACGTGAATTTACTCTGTTTTTTTTAAAAAAGATTCAGTTCGTATATACTGCTTCTCCTACAGCCACAATAGCCATAATAGCCACTTTCCAGCAAGTTGAAATAGTATGAACCAGTCAATATTTTCAGCCAAGACATATCAACATCATAACTTCATCTATATAGACACATTAATTAACTAACTAGTCAAAAAAGAAGAACAAATTACAAAAGTCAATATTGATCCTATTGTCTCTAAACATAAACTTGCTCAATCCCTGGACCACAATTCTTGAAGCAGTTGCTGTGCCAAAAGGTCTCGGATGAAGTTAATGTCATCAATAGTATATGAACAATCATTATCAAAAATCTGTAAATTGACAAATGAACAAATTTAAACATAGGAAGAAAATAAAATAAGTAACAATTCAATTTAAAAATTCAACTATTACAAAACTAAAATTATATTTACTTACCTCATCAAATTTTGTAATACATCCGCTCTCAATAATCTCAAACATATAACGGATAATGTAATATCCGCACTCTGTTGGCCCTTGTTGCTTAGCACACTGCAAATCACAAGGAAATGATAATCCAAATTCATATATAAAATAACTGCCATCAATGAAAGAACTTCAATTTAAAGTACTCACACTAGGATATACCCAAGTTGTTGAGCCATTTTTCCCGGAACGCTTCCCACCGGTTATATAATAAGTCTTTAAAGCCCTATAAGCAAATGAAAGCACAAGTTAAATAATTTATATTGAAAACAAAATTATTGATCTACATTAAGGTACTTACGTGTTGAAAACGCCCCTCATCTCACTGCTTGGACGACGACCCAAGGGATCAAACCAGTAGATGACATTGTCAATGGGACAAGAAACACACAAACTCCAATGACAACTGCATCATAGAGTAAGACTTATACATTACTGGATATCACAATAATTCTTAACAATTTAAGTATGTATAAATAAATATAATTAAGCTACTTGCCCTTCAATAATTGGTGCCAAATAACAAGGTAATTTAGTGTCTCCAATCGTATTGCCCACATATCTGATTCTCCTATCTAGTGGGTTGTACTTCTTCTGGACACTTGCAGGGCATAAATATCCATACAAATTTCTCTTCTCCATTGATGACATGCATTTGTTATGGAAGAAGCTATCATTGAATTGAAATAAGATAATTATTAGTATGTGAAAGTAAGAGATTAGAAATTTAAGTTAGAAATGAAAAAGTAAACTTACATGATTGCTAATTGAACCCATGCTATGTCCAACTCCTTCAAGGATAACAAATCCCTGATGTCTTTGTTGTCAAGTCCAAAGAAATATGATTTTTCTTCACCCACAATCCCTACAAGCATCTTTATGTCGACCTTGTTAATTGTTTTATATTCCTCATATAATTGTGCCAAGCAGGGATATCTATTAACATCTTCCTGGTCCTAATGAAACATCAAATAAACATAATAAGTATTATAAGTATTATGTTAAAAAAATGCACACAGTATAGAATAACATTTTCTTACCATCACAGGTATTATCTCCTCATCAACAAGGTGTCTAGGCCAAAGAATGAAAGTTCCAATTGCCTGACCTAACTTCACAACTTCAGCAGTCGGGAATGGCACATCCGCACCTGTCTCTCCCTCTCGAACAGTCGTAACTGTAACCCTCGCTTGGTCCTCTTGAATATGTTGGTGATGGATAGTGCTCCCTTGATTGTAGAGGAGAGCGTCAGCAACAACACGCATCCTTGGGACCTCTAAACGAAGACAACAAGGTTGTCCAAAGTCCGGCGTGGGACTACTAGGATCATGCTCTCCCAATGCCCCCGGTGGATTACAACTGTTTTTAGTGCTAGGAAAGACGGGGGAATCCTAAATGAGAGAAATGCAAGTATTAAATTAAATTAAAAAAACGTTGGTAAAACTCAACATTAATTTAAGTGAAATTGATTACAAACCTGGGATGTGCATTGTTGTTGAACTGTCCCAATTTGCATGCTAGAGACCATAGATTTCATCTCATCACGAAGCTCAGCCATAAGCTCTTTTCGAAGTGACTGGCGTAACTGGGCCTCAATCTTGACCTCTAGCTCAGATTGGAGCTCATCACGAACTTGGTCTCGAAGTTTAGCTATCATCTCATCAGTGGGTTGACTTCGTAGAGAAGCTCGTGAAGTTTGTCCAAAATATTGGGTAAGACCAACTGTCCTCCCTTCTCCTCTAACGCGTCCGGGGTGATCAGGCTTCCCAATCGCTGTCGCTAAAATGTCCATCCTTCCACTCGGACTAAATGAACCTTCACTGCTTTGCTCTTCAAGTACCTCCTATAACATTTTAAGTATGATAAAAAATTAATGACAGTATAATAGAAAATTAATGATAAAATATAAGGAATATTACCATAAGTTAAAGTTATTTGATGTATACAACTTACAATTTTTTTAGCAATCTCAGCAACTGCTGGATTAATATATTGACCCTTCTTCATCCTTGCTTCCTTCCATTTTCTATGACGTGGAGGAGGAGGTGGGGTCTGAACAACGATACTAGGATCAGATTTTGCAGCTTCCTGCATCGCCTTAAAGTCATCCTGCATGATCCTCTCCTCAAGCATCTTGTAACCTCCACGGGATAAATAGTGCGGATATAAATTTTTAGCTTGCCTTTCTTTATTCATCGCACTTAATTCCTGTGGAAAAGAAAACAAAGTAAATTGAGTAAGTGAAGTAAATTAAATCAATGACTTTGCTTTATAAGGCAATGTACCTGAAATTTAGGATCATGCCGTGATGCCACAAACCTCCTCCAATCATCTGGATCAAGGAAGGAGTATTTTTCGCACGGATCATCATCTTTCCTAGGCCCTCGTACATACTGGCTCGTGAGTGTGTGCTTAAAATCTTTCCAGCGCTGACGAACTTGCTGCAACAAATGCTTTTTCATTTGCTCAGTACGAGGGATGTCATACGTTTGCTGCAAAGAAAAATATATATGTTTGAGTTTAAGATCTTAGTTATAACTATATTTACAATAAAACAAATGAAATAAAATTAGAAAGTGACATACCAAAATATATTCCCAAATCCTATCCTTCGTCTCCTTAGAAATTGACTTCCAATTAGGCCATAGAATATTGACTTTGCTTCGGGCAACGGAGCCTATATAGCTAATGAATCTGTCCTTCTCTTCACCAATTGGATTCATATTGGCATCAAAATCCACATGCTTCTTCTGAATACGACCATGACGTACTGCTAACTTTGGTAGCCTTGTACTACCTCTAACCTTCCTTCCTTCCGGCTGATTGACATCATCGATGTCATAATCCTCCTCCATATTGGCATCAAAATCCTCCTCCATGTGCCTGTTGAAAAACCAAAATTAGATAAATAAGTAAATTATAGTGAAATGTATTAATATATAAATAATATCAAGTACATTGCAATGAAATAAATGAAAGAAAATAACACAAGGTACGTTGCAAAATTACATTACTTAATCTGACTTTATGCATTGTCCCATATCCCTTCACAATGATCATCTCTTGCAGCATATTCATCATTATCTACCAATTCTACTTCACTTGGTCTAGGCGGATTTGAAGCAAAAGGTGGTGTCTCATCAAGATTCATGGTAGGATCACTGTCCTTCTGCTTTTTACTTTGAAGGACAATAGACAATTTTTTATTTGCTGGATCAGTAACATAAAATACTTGTTTTGCCTGGCTTGCTAAAATGAAAGGCTCATCTGCATAACCAACCCTGCCAAGATCAACTAATGTAAATCCAAATTGTTGATCTATTTCAATACTGTTGTTGTTGACCCATTTACATTTGAAGACAGGAATCTTGAAATTGGTGTAGTTTACCTCCCATATCTCTTCAATAACTCCATAATAAGCCATAGATGCCAATTTGGGGTTTTTATCTTTCGAACTCGAAAAATGCATCGCTTCAGCAACCACCATTACCCCACTATTCTGCACAGTACTTTTGTCATCTTGAGCTTTTGTGTAGAAGGAATATCCATTTATGTCGTATCCACTCCAAGTGATAACTTCAAAACAAGGACCCCAAGCTAACCATTTTATTGTATCAGATACATTGGCCTCTCTCAAAACTTTTTCACTGAACCATGTTATAAATGTTTTGTTATGCTCATTTGCTATCTGCATATCACTTTTCTTTGGATACTTCTCTTTTAAACTTTTTTTGTGATCATCTAAATACGACTGCACTTCTTCCATATTATTCAATATGTATAAGTGCGCTTGTAACACTTCTTCACGACCCATACTCTTTACCTTCAACCCCCTGATTCCTTTACTTGTACCGTTTTCATGCCGAGATGGTGTCTTAGCTATAGATAGATATGTTTTGCAAAATTCCATAGCCTCTTCCGCTACATACCTTTCAACAATTGATGCTTCAGGTCGATAAGGATTTTTAGAATAATTTTTTAAGACTTTCATGTACCTCTCAAATGGATACATCCATCTTAGAAAAATAGGACCGCAAAGCCTTATCTCCCTCACTAAATGAATGATCAAATGCACCATGATGTCAAAAAATGCTGGGGGAAAGTGCATTTCTAGTTGAGACAAGATAACATAACCCTCATTTTCCAATTCATCCAATTTCTCTATGTCAATGACTTTGCTACAAATAGCATTGAAGAAGATACATAATCTAGTTATAGTGCTCCTCACATCATCTCTCATTGTGCCTCGAATAGCTACGGGTAATAGTTGTTGCATCAGTACATGATAATCATGAGACTTCATTCCCACTAACTTCAAATCATGCATTGAGACAAGCCTTTTCACATTAGAAGAATACCCCTGGGGCACCTTGATGTCATGCAAACACCGACACAAGCTTGTTTTTTCGACTTTAGACAATGTGTGGGCCGCAGGTTCCATATAAGCCCGCTTACCACCCTCTCTCAATTGTGGATGTAAGCGCTCTCGAATGCCCATTTCAGCCAGATCAAGTCTTGCATTAATTCCGTCTTTAGTTTTTCCGGTATGTGCAAAAGAGTACCGATAAGACTATCACACACATTTTTTTCCACATGCATCACATCGATACTGTGTCTTACATCAAGACTGCGCCAATATGGAAGATCAAAGAAAATAGACCTCTTCTTCCATATGTTTTTCTCACTTGCAGCTTTTTGAGTCTTACCGAAAATGACATTGATTCTTTCAACTCGCTGGTAAACTTCCTCTCCAGTTAATGCCTTCGGAGCCATGCCATGCTCTGGTGAGCCATTAAAAACCTTTTTCAATCTCCGGTATGGGTGGAACCGATCAAGAAACCTCCTGTGACCGAGGTAAACTGTCTTCCTTCCGTGCTTAAGTTGGTGGAAGTATGTGTCTGCTTCACATATAGGACATGCTTTATGCCCCTTCACACTGTATCCTGATAGATTTCCATATGCAGGAAAGTCATTTATCGTTGTAAAGATCATGGCACGCAACTTAAAGGACTCCTGCTTGTATGCATCAAACACATCCACGCCTTCTTCCCACAACATCTTCAAATCTTCAATTAAAGGTGCCAAGTAGATATCGATATTGTTTCCTGGTTGTTTCGGTCCTGAAATCATCATAGAAAGCATCATGTACTTGCGCTTCATACATAACCAGGGAGGTAGGTTGTAAATCACCAACAGTACTGGCCATGCACTATGTGTGCTATTAAGAGTACCGTAAGGGTTGATTCCATCTGTACAAAGCCCAAGGCGAAGATTTCTTGGTTCAAGACCAAATTCTGGAAACATTTCATCTATTTTCTGCCATTGAGGAGAATCAGCAGGGTGCCGAAGATATCTTCCATCTGATATTCTCTCATCAAAATGCCATCTTAACTTCTTCGCTTCTGTTGCATTAGCAAATAAGCGCTTAAATCGTGGTATTATCGGAAGATACCATAACACCTTCAAAGGTTGCCCTTTACTTGTCTCGTCACCATCATAGTTACCAGCACAGTCCATGTTCTTTTTCACCTTGAATCGTGAAGTTTTACATTTTGGGCACTCACGTAGACCAGCATACTCTTTTCTATATAATACACAGTCATTAGGACAAGCGTGTATCTTTTCATAGCCCATACCCATCCGAGACAAGATTTTCTTTGCTTCATACACACGATTTGGAAGAACGTTATCAATTGGAAGCATATCACTAATCAATTGAAGCAACTCTGTGAAACTTTTGTCAGTCCACCCATTATTTGCTTTTAAACTGAACAATTTCAATACAGCTGTCAATCGTGTATACTTAGAACACCCAGGGTACAAAGGCATCTCTGCATCACTCTTCAAGTTATCATTTGCATGTGATTGCACAAAGAACTCTACCCCTACATCACGAATCATATCGCTCATTCTATCATTTACATCATCCATATCTTCCTCTTCTTCGAGTATTGAACTTGTTCCTACTTCACCATGCCATATCCATTTTGTATATCGAAGATTTATACCATCACAAAGCAGGTGATCTCTAATATCATCAACACTTAGTCGCCTCTCATTTAAACACTTGACACAGGGACAAAAATACATTCCGTTATTGCTACGAGCATTCTGTTTAGCAAATTCAATAAATCGTTCTACTCCGTTCTCATATTCATCACTTGTTCTTAAAGCATTCATCCAACTATGATCCATTCTGTTACTACCTAAGGAATTATAAACAATTTAATTCCATTCAGCACAGTCCCAATAAACATTAACCAAATTCAAAACTAATGATATCAATTGAATCCGATTCATTCCAATTACAACATAAATCATGCCAATTCCAAGCAAATGATTTCAAACTTCAAATCTATTACCCAATCAATGTAAACAAATTTTAACTTATCTAAATGCAATTTTTTCATTAATCATTTAATGTATACCCAATCCTTAATCTAAATTCAACACATATAGCAAACTATCTAATGCAATCCCTCTTAGGCATTTTAACAAACACCTTGTATGCATTATTTTTCTAACAAGATTAACAAGGCTTGAAATCATTAAAATTTCTACCCAATCAATATATACAAATTTAAAACTATCTAAACACAATTCTTCAGCAAAAATTTAAACAGCAACCTCAGAAACCAATTCAAAACTCCTCAACCTACTCAAACCCACCGTACAACACACTAAAATGCAACGGTTGAATGAACTTACCTTCACCGTTCTGGCGTGCCTTCGAATCAACGGCCTACAGAGAGGACGACGACGGTGAGCTGCTGTGCGTGTGAGCTTCACGGCTTCAACGGCGAGCTGCTACAACACGGCTACTGCAGAATGAGCGACACAATGGAGGGAGTCCGGCTACGGCCTTGAAGAGCTGAAACCAGGGGGAGAGACCGAAACAAGTTGAAATAGCTCACGGCTACTTCACGGACAAGAGGAAAATGAGAGGGAGAGACCGATCGAAACTGAAAGTTGGGTGCGAGATAGCTGCGAGCTGGAGTTCTTCGATCGCACGCGGTACATATGCAAATCTGATAGATAACTACACTGATGCGAGCTGCGCTAGCTGCGGGCAAATTTTTTTTAAAAATGAAGCCCCTTCACGTCTGTTTACTTAGAAACGGATGTGAATTCACGTCTGTTTTGGGTCAACGGACGCGAATTCACGTCTGTTTTGGGTCAACGGACGTGAATTCACGTCTGTTTTGTTTAAAACAGACATGAAGTCTCTTCTGTTTTGCAAAACAGACATAAATGAGGGAGGTAAATAACACATTTTGTTGTAGTGTAAAGATCTCTTACTGTATACTTGCTTCAAATGGAACCCCCACCAATGGAACCTCCCTCTTCTTAAGTCTCTTTACTCTGAGAATGATATCAAAGAAATCCTTTCAATTCCAATTCTAAGCATTTTATAGTTTGATTCTTTTTGATGGACTGCTAATGGGTCTTTATATTGCAAGAGATGGGTTCAAAATCCAACTTTGTAATTCCTTGCAACTCCAATACCAAAATGACAATTTTTGGAAATTTCTTTGGTCCCTGTCACTTCCTTTGAAATTCTTCTTTTTCATGTGGAAATTACTAAACAAAGGCCTACCAATGAATGATATCCTGAACTTACATCATCTCTCTGCTACCACACACTGTGTGTCCAAAATCTTTGGACCATCTATTCATCTTCTGCCCTTATGTTAGAGCCTTGTGGTTTAGATGTTTGCCAATTAGGATAGAAGCATCAACCTTTGGTTCATTTCTTCCCTAGCTTAAAGCAATAATGATGAGGCTTTCTCATGATAACCTTGAGTTCCTTCTCAAGGACATCATCACTGTTCTAAATATAATATGATGGAAGCGTAATCAAGCCTTACATGAAGGAAAGATTGATCAACCCATGAAGGTTATTAAAGAAATCTAGGGTTGGAGGGCATACCTTGAAATGGCTTTTTCCTCTTCACTTTCATCGATGGAACAAAAGGAAAGTCTTGCTGCTACAGAATATGCAAATTTCTCCTTGCCTAATAAAGGATGGACAGTACTTTTGTCAAAAAAGAAATGCAGAAGGAGCTCTTCTTTGTCTACTATTGTATTATTTAGAGGAAACCCCATCCAAGGTTTCTTCTGTCGTCATTCTTTTGTCAATCCTCAGACCTCTCTTTGTCTTTGAACTATCTTGCTTTGGATTAATAAAAGGGGCAAACAATGGGTTATGACTGCTCTCAGCTTCAACTTGTCTGTTTTTAGAGGAAACTAGTTGATTTAACACAGCTTTAGAAGATTGTAGTGGAGGGGCTTGAGCATGAAGTTAAACTTCTTTTACGTCATTTTAATAAAGTAGATTGCGTAGTTAGCAGAAACCTTAATCTCTTTGCTTCATTCTCTTATTTTGCTTTTCCATTTCTTAGTTGCAGCTTGTAGACCTTTTAAATCTTAAATGATTAATCATTTTTTTTTCAAAAAAAAAAAAAAAGACGCCCTAGGATCTCACTGTTTTGATGCCAAAATGAGAGAGCCCAAATAGAAATAATGGAGAAGCAACACTGAAATTTGATTAACTCACAATAATCTTCCTCTCAGAAAAGAAAGAAGTTACAACAATAAGGAAAACACACTAAAATAGAAAGATAAATGATGAAGAGAGATTATCTCCCTCACCTCACACTGGCATTCGAGAGGCCAGAGTTCTTCTCACTGCTCTTAGATTACAAAATGATTCTTGCCCTCCTCGGTTACCAAAACAGGACAATACAAATCAAAAGTGATGTCCACAGTACCCAAAATACTCTTTTGACCACATGGAGCCTGTAGGTCTGAAACATCCTAAATAATATTAGCTTTCTACTATTTCTCCAAAATAGTATGGTCAACATCCTGGTTATTAAAAAGTAACCTCTTTTTTGCATGAAGCATATGCCTTGCCAGTAGAAAGAGATTCTTTCAGATTCTATTTCTCTAGAGTTTGACTGTTAATAATCCCGTAGGATAGTGAAAAATGAAGCATTTGTGGTTCAAGTATTACGATTTAAAGTTATTGCAACTATTGTTGAATTATACCATGCTTGTTATATATTTGTGTGTGCTATTATGAAATTTTGGTAGACCCCGATTTCCTGAAAGGATAAAAGAAAAAAACAACAAAATCTGAAAGATAGATAATCTAGTAGAGGGCCGAGGTAAGAATCTCACTCTCAATCAACTACTAAGAGCTAAGGATAAATTCTGCTAAGATTTACTTAAGCAAGAATCTCACCTAAATTAATTTAGTAGCCAAGCGGAGAATCTCCGGTATTACTAAATGGATATTTTATTTCTCTGATATGCTGGCTTATAGGATTGCTAGAATATTTATAATGCAGAAAATACAAATTAAATAAATATGAAAAATAAGTAAATACTCCTAATACCTTGGAGCTACCAGAAAGAGACATTGGTCGACCTCTAACAATCTAAAGTCCGCCCATTCAACTAACAAGCCATTAATAAAATCAATAAAAGTTTAAAAGATCTCATTCAAGTTTCCTAAGAAGATGCAAAGTGACTTGGCCGCTGCTTCAGTCTCCCTGTTTCTTCTCTGGTGCGTTAATGTGCTGACTTGGCGATTTGATAATTGAGATAATGTCTTGTGGGTGTCTCATCTTATTGAATTTAGGGTAGGCTCCCTTTTAATCTACTCTTCTAGTCCTATTTAGAAAACATTTCCAACATATTTTATGCAGATAAAAAAAATGTTAAACTGCATTAATTTTCTATTAAAATACAGAAACTTTCTAACTTTACCCCTATTTAATATATAAATTTTTTTAAAAAATAACTATCTACATTATAATAAATTAACTACAATATAGTATATTCATGGTAAAAATTTAATGAAGTGACTTATAAATAGGACCAAAAAATTCTACTCTCTTTGCCCAATAAACAGGACCAGAGCAGTATGCGCTAGCATTTTTAATTTCATTTTCATTTTCTTGGAACTTACCTCTTGTTCTTTCAAAGGATCCTTTCATTTTCTGTGTCCATAAATATCTGTTCTGCATGAGGCTTTGATTCCATAAATGCACAATTTAGAGGCTCAAGAAGATGATGATGCGTGTGGCTCTGTATTCGTTTTCAAACCCAATTTATTTTAGCCGCTTAATCTGGATTACCTTATTCTATCCTTGGCATCACTGTAAATGATTAAATTCAGAGGACCGAATTTCTTTTCCGTTGGTTTTTTTTTTGGGGGGGGGGTCAGTATAAATTGTTTAGCATTCTTTCATTATTTATTTAGCCAGGGGCCTATAGAAGCCTATGGCTAGGTGGCATGGGAAGTTGTTTATTATCCTTGGGGTCATTATTTCGAATCCTGGCACCCATGAAAATTTTTGGTTATTCTGCAAAGTAAAAATTATAAAAATACGCTTAAAAAAAATTTGAACATTCAAGTTTAAATAAGATTTTTATTTTCTTCCCTTCCATGTTGGTATATTGGTGATCGGTTCTGACTATACTGAAGTTCAGGCTTTTGCAAGCCTTTTAGGGAAATATTTTCCTGTTAAGGATTTGGGTCCTTTAATTACTTTTTTTGGTGTTGACGCACGCTCTACATCTGATGGTTTGCTCCTTAGTCAAAGAAAATATAATGTTACTCTCTTAAAAAGAGTAATAGCTCAATTGTAAGCCTGCTGTGACACTCTACATCTGATGGTTTGCTCCTTAGTCAAGGATTTGAGAATGTTTTTTTTACATCAAAGTATTATTGGAAGTTTATGATCTTTCCTTTGCTGTTAACAAAGTGTGTCGATTTCTTCACAAGGCTCTTAACACTCATTGGACTGCTGTTAAAGAGTATTTTGTGTTACTTGAAGCGCACACTTGATTTTGGCATGATCGTTAGAAAGAGCTCTAATCCTTTTCTTATACCATTTTCTGACGATCTTATTGCTCATTCTGATGCTGATTGGGGTGGTTGCATGAATGACTGTTATGAACATTGTGTTTTTTTGGTCCAAACCTAATTTCATGGAGTTCAACGAAACAATCTACTGTTGCAAGGTCTTTCACAGAAACTGAATACGAGTCTTTGGCATTGGCAACCTGTGATATCATTTGGGTCTAGTCACTTATAAAAGATTTGGGTATTTAATTACCTTTCCAAGCCACCCACCTACTCTATATTATGACAACATTGGTGCCAGCTAACACTTATTATTTTTCATACTAGACTTATTATTTACAAAAATATTAATACAAGTTGATGATATTGAATTCTGTACATCCTTAGCCAATTCCCCCCCCCCCAAGTGATCCTTAACCAAATTAAGCTATGCAAGCTGCGTTCCCCATATTATATGTCGCGGTCTCCCAATTTCTTAAAATATATTGGAAATAAAAAAATTTAGCACCTCAAATTAATGTCACAAGTTATAATTACTCATGCTCTTAGGATAATTACAAACTATATTTAATTATAAATAAGGTTAGATTGTTATCTTGCAACATACATGTGGCAACCTTGAAAAATATTACTGGTAGATATTTTTTCGCGAAAGAAGTAGCTACAATGACAACTTAGGTAACGAAAATAACTATTTATCTAGGGGGGTTTCCAACTTGCTCATTTGTAATTATTTTTAATTAATTCACTTGCAGACAATTTTATAAAAATAGTTATGGGAATGACAGCTTGAATAATGAAAATAAATAACCGTTTAAATAGGCGAATTTGCAACTTGTTCATTTGTAACTATTTTTAATCTATTTAGAGACAATTTTACAAAACAATAACAAAAATTACAAGTTGGGTAATGAAAACAGCCATTTGCATAGAGAGATTTATAACTCGTTTGCCGTTTAGCTTAACAGCAAGTGGATGGTTGCAAGTAATATAAAAAGTATAGTTTCCTTAGAGACTAAGGCCAAATGAGTTAAAAATAGTAATTGTGCTCATGATTAGTTTAAGTGAAATAATTATTGTAAATGAAGTTGTTTAATGTACTTGGAAAACAAAAATTAAAATTAAAACAAAATAAACTTGACTTTGAGATAAATAAGGATCTATGATTATTTCTCACTACTGTACTTCATAAAACTTGATTAGCAATGGTAAAGCCCAATTTTTATACATTTTATCCCATATTGATTTAGGATTTAAATGATAATTTTGAGCTTAAATGGATTTTTATGCATTATTAGATTGATTGGTTGATTTTTGGATTTTTCATAAAAAATTAAGATTTTGGATTAAAAATATAAATATTTTTTGATTTCCTATTTTCAGCTTTGAATTAATTTTTCTTATTTCTTTGGAAACAAGTCTCATATTTTTAGAAAGATTATTTTTAGAAATTTTTGCAATTTCTTGCCTAATTTTTGTGTGTATTTAATATTTAATTTTGATATATATTACATTTTATTTGGATGTAATCTACATTAATGGATGCACTTAAATTATTGTAGGTCAATAAAGAGCATATAGGAAATCCAATGGTGCAAGATTATTTCTTGAAATTTAAGCACAATCTAATGACTAATATCAAGTAAGTAAATCAATTGCTAATGTACTTAAACTTTGGATCTAAAAGAATTTCTTGTTTCTCCCATTAAAATATTCCTTTCATTCCTCTCACCATTGAACGTCAAAATCTCTTCCCATACCACTACTCCTCTAGTCTCACGCCTTCCCTCATAATTCTTTCATTCCACTCCATAGTCAAAAAGCAACATCACCTCCCATCATCATCAATTCACATCTTTTCCCTTTTCACTACACGGCCAAATTCCTATCTACACCTCATCATCACCTTCAATCAATTCATGGCTATGGCATCTAACAACTTTAGAGGAGGAGACATTTTGATGGCAGCTTGGGCTTGCTTGGGAGGCAACTTGGGAGAAGCATAGAAAATGCTTGAATCTTGGGCTAGCACTTGAAGACCACAAGGGAGTGATATTCTATTTATCTTTTTAATTCAAGAGCTTGAGATTATTTAGTTTTACATAATTTTGAGATATATTTTTGTGAGACAATTTAGTTCTAGATTGTCATATTTATGCTTGGATTGGATTGATATTTGGATTTTAGTTGTGCTGAAACACTTGCTGGAATTTATGTTTATAAACCTTTGCATTGTTAATTGAATTTATAATTGAGTTTTCATTATGAATTTAATTATCAATGTGATTTGAATTACAAATTTGGGTTCTTTTGCCTCTTGATTATTTAATTGGATTGGTAAATATCTAATTGTTTAATTGGATAATCCTAAACATAATTTCCAGAATTAATTTGAATTATCTGTCATTAATTTTAGTGAGTTTAATTAACCAACCATATATCATTATGATTTCTCTAATGGTTTAAGGGTTTTTAAAATTGAGGGTCCCCTTTGTTTCAAATAGGCAATTAGACTTATTAATTCCACACTCTTATCACTTCCCTTTCGTCTAATTTACTGATTAAGGTTGTGAAGGTTAAATCTATGTAAATCCTAAGTTGTTCCCTCCACGATACCTGAAGAGAAACTTCTCAATTTTACTTGTTAATTTTTTTTGCTTTCTGGTTAATTTTCTGTATTTATCATTTTAATTTTTTCTTCTAAAAAAATCCCTCCAAAAATTGCATTTACAGTCATTTAATTTAATTAAATTTTTATATAGATTTTAGGACATTTGCATCTGGCATTTAAAATTAGAATTTTCTATTTTAGATTAGGTCCAATTTATTACAGTTTTTATTACCTAAATTTTTACCTAAAGAAACCCATAACTTGCTCCTTTGAAGTAATGACCTAGGTTGATCCTAAATTACAAATTAATTGGGATCTAGTTTAATTGAGTGCTTTAACGACAGAAGCATCATCAAGCAACTTTTCGTTTAGTGTTTAATGATAAGTTAAGTTAGCCCAAGGTTCGCAAATATTGATTAAGTTTTCTCAAGTCAAAACCAAGTTTTATAATTTTAGTAAAAGTTCACAATCTCTTGCTTTTGTTTAAAATTATAACACTTTGAAAACCAAAACCCTTTTTGGACAATGCTAGATCAATATATATATATATATTATATATATATATATATATATAAATCTATTCTATCAACAAACCATCTTTTTAATAGGATAAACTTCTGGTCTAGCATATTTTTACCGAAGTTCAAAGATCGATTTAACTTTCTCAAGTTTTAACTAATCAACAAATCATTCCAAATGATGGCTAATCACAAGAAAGCATTAAGCTCAAGATAAAAAGAATATAACATTATCATTGACACTAAAAAGAGGGGTGAAACAAGTCTTAATCCATGTAATAGATCAAAATAACCCTAGAATGACTACTCTAGCTACACATGTTCAGCAAAGAGCTGCAAATACAAAGAGATTTTGCAGCCATTATAGAAATAAAGGAGAAGAGAAGAAGAAAACTAAGGAAAAGGAAGAAAGAAGCTTCAAATCTCTTGCAACTTCAAGCCCAATGTTCTCAAGCCTCAAAATCTCCAAAGCCTAACAGAGAACAGCTCCAAATATGCCCCCAAGTTCAAGTCCAATTGAAGATCATGAGTTCCCCCTTTTATACGCCCTAAATTTTAAGTTATAAAGCAAAACGCAGAGCTACGTAGGAATAGGCAGCAGCAGATAGGGTCATCCGCTATGGTAGATCACACAAAGAGGAACTGCCCAAAAGGGGTTGGGAGGTAGGGCGGATTTATCTAGGCACTACGGTGCCTATTATAGAATGGCAAGCTCCTTGGAAAGGGCACGCTAATTTAGACAGGTGCTGTTGCACCCTATGCAGAATGTCTCTCCTTCTTTTGGTTTGAGACGTCGCGGCAGATTGCTTCACAAATCGTGGCAGATGGCGCTTTTTCAGCCTCCTTAGCTTGGTTCTTCCATCCTTGCTCGTTCTATGTTCTTAATCTTCCTCTAATCAACCAAAATTGGTTGAATCTTTCTCCTTGTCATTAATCTTCCAATTCTTGCTATTTCCTACATCAAGAATCTTAGAAGCATTGCACAAATAATTTCCAATTGTTAACATAAATCAAAGTTTACTTTTTCAAGTCATATTAAAAGAATAACCCTACACTATTAGCTTCCAAAACCCCAAAAAGAGTGTTAAAAAAACAAGTTGAATTAGTAGGAATTTTGAGGGGTTATCACTTGTTCATTTGTAATAATTTTTAATCTATTTGCACACAATTTTAGAAAAGAAGTAATGGAATAACAACTTGAATAATGAAAATAACCATTCGAATAGGGGAATTTGCAACTTGTTCATTTGTAATCATTTTTAATCTATATGCAACAATTTTACAAAACAAGTGATGAGAGTGACAATTTGGGTAATGAAAATAACCACTTGCATAGAAGGATTTGCAACTTGTTCATTTGCGAAAATTTTAATCTATTTATAGACAATTTTACAAAAAAAGAGACAAGAATGATAACTTGAATAATAAAAATAACCATTCAGGGATTTGCAATTTGTCTATTTGTAATCATTTTTAATTCATTTGTAGACAATTTTACAAGAGAAGTAACAAGAATGACAGCTTGGGTAATGAAAATAACAATTTGCATAATGAAAGTTATATACTTATTAAATCCACATTACTTGAAAATCCTAGTGAAAGAAAATAACAAAAATGAAGAAATGAAATCTCGCACACACACATACTCTCAAAGCCTTCAACCTTCCACCCTCTCTCTCATCTTTTGATTTCCCAATTAGCAAAGTTGAATTTCACCAACTTGATCCAGCTTCTTAATCTCAAGAAATCTAGACAACATGAATCATTTACCTTGGAAAAGCAACATGCTCGCTGCTACAATCAAAGAAAAATCTCCATTATTCTCACCCTTCCCTCTTCAATCTTGTTAAGAGTTTCCTTCATATCAAATCTTCTCTCCACATTTTCTATTTAGACCTAGTCCTTAAAACAATTTTATTAATTCAAGTACTCATTTTGTAATTTTATGTATTCAAGGGTCTTTATTTGCAATTTTTCCAATAATTAACCCAAAAAATTAATTTTCAATAAATTAAATAAATAATAAACTTTGATTCCTAATATATTACCAACATCAATTGAAAATAATTTAATTTCAAATAAATTAACCTAATTTATAATAGGCTAAAACATACATTTGGTCCTTTAACTTTGTATAAGGTTTTAATTTGGTCCCTTATCTTTAAAAAGTATACTTTTAGTCCTTTAACTCTAAAATTTTTTTAAGAAATGATGAGATTGAGATCTTAAATATTGATAAGATATTCTCAAATACTAACATATTAAGTTTAATTTTCAAAACATCAATGATTGTTACAAAAATCATCATTGAAGTCTAATGATTTTAGGGTTAAAGGACCAAATGTATGCTTTTTAAAGTTAAGGAACCAAATTAAAACTTTGTACAAAATTAAAAGACCAATTGTATGCTTTAGCCTTTATAATACAATGGTATATGTATTATGAAATAAAATTAGGAAGAATTAGAGGAAGAACCGATAGGAAAGGATATAAATTTAAAAATAATAATAATTAAAATTATTTAAAATGACAAATATTTAAATATAAATTTAAAAATACCATATTGTCCCTGTCCAAACCACCTATAGTTTTTCTTGTATTCCCTCTTACATGTTATTTTTAAAATTAACATGACTTAATAAAAAAATGAACGTGATTTCTCTTAAAGTTTGCAGCATGCTAAAAATCAATTAAAAATCTTCAAATATTATTTAGTGATGTAAAAATTAAATTTTTATTTTCTTTATTTTTTTATTTTTAACATCATCACAGATTTTAATTGAACTAAAAGTTATATAATTTTGTTAAAACTTATATCATTATGCAATTTATTATATATCAGATTTAAAGAATTCATGTATTAACAAGAAATTTAAAGAATTCATGTATTAATAAGAAATTTAAAGAATTCAGATAATCTATTATAATTTTATAAGACCCCTCCTCAAAATCATTTAACAAAAGCCACCTAATTATATGATATATTAATATAAATAAAATATAAAATATAAAAAATTGACAAATATAAACGCAGTTGTATTTCACTCAAAAGAATTACAGCAAGGCGATATATCCTTGAAAATAATTTGTTCATAAAATAAACTATTTTTAAATTTGTTAAATTTTCTACCTAATATTTTATTAATTAGTAGATTAATTAAGATATTAAAAAGCACCATTCTCCCAGAAAAAAACTTATTATAATTTTTTATATTTTGATTTATTGTAGGATTTATTGAAATTTTGTATTGACAATATTTTTTGGATTACGATTACGTATTCTCCAATGAAGGACATCGTGGTTACAGATTTTGCATAAAATTACAGTAGATTATCTGAATTCTTTAAATTTCTTAATATTATGTGAATTTTTTTATTTTGATATAAATTTCTTCTAAAATAAAAAATAAATTGTACAAATTTTCTTTGAAGTTTTTAAAATTTTGTACATAATAAATTATAGAATTATCTAAATTTTAATAAAATTATATAACTTTTGATTTCAATTAAAACCTGTGATGGTTTTTTAAAAAATTATTTTTATAAAGAAAATAAAACTTTAATTTTTTACTTGACTGAAAAATATTTGCTTATTTTTTTAATTAATTTTTATGTAGGTTGTAAACTTTGAGAAAAATTAGGTTTAATTTAGTGAATTTTATTAATTCATATTAGTTTTTAAAACAAAATATAGGAGGAAATATATGAGAAAATGTAGGAGGTTTGGATATTTAGTCATTTTAAATAATTTTTTGTGATTCTCTCTGATCAATACCACTCTCTATTGGTTTTTCTCTAATTCTCCCATAAAATTAAACTAACAAGAAAACGTAATCCTCTATAGCATAGGTGCATAGGGATTATACAATTATCACTACTACCCGGGGGGGGGGACTTTAACATCGTTAATTCACAAGAATTATATATAGAAAAATAAAAGTCATAAAAAAACGGTGACATTTTATAATTAAATGAAGTAAATTTTATTTTTTTTACATACTCTCAAAACCGTCATGAAAAATCTATTTTAATAATTATAAAAGGCCTTTTCTATAATAATGTTTATATTCAAATATTTATTAATTGATATTGCATTATGATACAAATTTGAATTTGCAGCAATTATGCAATCTGAACAAGATCTATCATCAAGGATGTAGAAGGAAGAAACGCAGAACTACATAAATACATAATGTAAATTATACAAAATCATACATTACTTCTTTTCCAATAGAACATTATAAATCTGTTTAACACACTCATTATACCATTCATAGAGAGTTTAAATTCATCGTCCTACATTAACAATTAAGAAAACCTTAAGGGAGGTGGTTGGTAGCATTTGGACTGCAATAAATCTTATTAGTTTGGATGTCATCTTCCTCTTTTTAGTCCCCTCGATTTTCTCCTATATTTTAAATTTTTTTCTTCTTTTTTTTTACCATTAAATTATATATATATATATCAAGTTAGTGAAATTTTGATATCTCATGAGTAAAAAATAATTCGGTCTTTAATTTTTTTATAATTTTTCAAATAATTTGTATCTAAATCAAAAGGAAGCAGCCGCATCAATTTTGAAGTATTTTAAACATTGAAAAATTTTTGTCCATAAGATATTAAACTTTCACTCATTTCATATAAAATCTAATGATAAAAAGAAAAAGAAAAAAAGGTTTGGGAAGTAAGAGAAAATTGAGGGGCAGTAAAGGGGACAACTGAGACGGGGTATCTGACGCCGCAAATCCCTACTTACACAAACTTTATTAATACTAGAAAATAAATTTTTATTAATAAAACCGCATTAAGCATAAGTTTATTTAGTTTAATGAAAAAGTGTACTTTCTATCTATTATCTATTATCTGTTATTATATCGAAAAGTTAAACAACGCACACCATCATCGAGGTCGTCCTATACGCAAGGCCTTCCAAAAACCTCACACATATATATAAAATTTAAAATGAGACGCCGACCACTAAACACCAAGAACACATATTTGAGAAAATAAATCGCTGAGTGAAAATTAAAGAACCCACCGAGTCATATCAAATCATAAACAATCCGACGACGATTACAAAAAGCAGAAATCATCAACCCGCTACGAACTCAAGAAACATAAAGATACTGTCATGTGTCTAAATGTCGACTCATCTTCAACATAATGGCATCAAAGACACTCTCTCGAGCTCTCTCATCTCATGCTCATACTCATCAACCTCAGCAAGCTGTTGGTCATCAACCAGCTCTGAGGCTCTTTCGATCGCATCCTCAATCTTCTTGCCTGCAGCTAAAAGGCCTGAGCCAATTACCTGATGATGTACAGCACCCTTTATTTTGTATATATAGTCCTCCAAAGCATTCTTTGCTTCAACTTTCTTCTTAACATCATCCACCTTGTATTTCTCCGCTTCTTGAACCATCCTTTCAATTTCTTCTTTTGATAGTCTTCCTTGTCCATTAATTATGGTGATTTGATTCTTGTTTCCTGATCTATTTTTCTCTATGGAGACATTTAAGATCCCATTCTCATTAATGGAAAAGCAATCTTTAAACCTAGGGACACCCTTTGGCTCTGCGGGAGTGGTAAGGTAAAACGTATCCAGCAAATTGTTATCCTTTGCCATTGCTCTCTCACCCTCAAAAAATATTTATACGGACTTTTGTTTGATAGTCTGTCGCAGTAGTGAAGCTACCAATCCACGCCATTGTCGGAATGCTAGTGTTCCTTGGAATTACTACTTGCATTATATCACCATATACCTCAAAACCTAAGGACAATGGGGTGACATCTCTCAAGACAAGGGATGGTAAATTTTCCTTTCCTTGCCCACTTAGTATGGCAGCTTGAACAGCGGCACCACAAGCAACAGCCTCATCGGGGTTGAGGCTCCTATAAAGATGCTTCCCAGTGAAGAATTCCTGTAACAATTGTTGAACTTTAGGAATTCTTGTAGACCCACCAACAAGAACAACTTCATCAGTATTGTTTTTGTCCATCTTGGCATCTATAAGACACTGCTTTGTAATTTTTAAACATTCTGTAAAGAAGTCTTTATTCAATTCTTCAAACCTAGCAGGGGTGATTGTTGAGAAAAAGTCAAGGCCCTCCTATATCGCATCAACCTCAACGCTTGTATCAACAATGGATGGCGATGAGACTGCTCTTTTTGCCCTCTCACAAGCAGTTCTCAACCTTCTAAGGGCCTTTGGGCTCTCACTAATATCCTTCTTATGCTTCCTCTTAAACTCTTCCACAAAATACTGCACCATTCTGTTGTCAAAGTCTTCTCCTCCAAGGTGTGTGTCGCCATCAATTGCTTTAACTTTAAAGTCATCCTTGTTAATTGTGACGAGAAACATCAAAGGTGCCACCACCAAGATCAAAAACAAATATATTTCTCTCCTTGTCATTGTTATCTTGCTTGTCAAGTCCATATGCAATGGCTGCGGCAGTAGGATCGTTGATTATTCACATTACATTAAGGCCAGCAATTGTGCCTGCATCTTTGGTTGCTTGGTGTTGAGAATCATTAAAATATGCAGGCACAGTAATAACTGCATCCTTAACTGTTGAACCAAGATATATCTCTGCAATCTCACGCATCTTTGATAATACCATGGATGAGATTTGTTCAGGCAGAAATTGTTTTTCCTCGGATTTAAACTTCACAATTATTTTGGGCTTGTCATCAGCACCGCCAATGATTTTAAACGGCCAAAGATTTATATCATTCTGAACATGAGAATCACTAAACCTATGACCAATTAACCTCTTTGCATCTACAAAATATAAATGACTGTAATTGTAAATAAAAAGAAACTATCCTAAACACTCTATATATCATTTGAACTGACTAACTTGTAATAGAGAACATAAACGACCTTTTAAAATAAAATAACGAAGAACATCATCAAAAAATTTGTTCTTCTTCGTTTCCTTTCTTTAGAAATACTAAGCTTTCAACCGTTAATATAAAATAGAAATTTAAAAAAAAAAAAAAAACAGGAAAGGAGAATTACCAAAGACAGTATTAGCAGGGTTATGCGCAGCCTGGTTCTTAGCAGCATCACCAATCATACGTTGAGTATCGGTGAAGGCAACACAAGACGGTGTCGTTCTATTTCCTTGATCATTCCCAATGATCTCTGCTCGGCCATGTTGCCATGCCGCAACAGATGAGTACGTGGTTCCAAGATCAATTCCGATTGCTAGTTTCCGCTTCAAGTCCATGAAGTTTTGGTGACGCTAAATCTGAGAAAGAATTCTGCTAATAGTTGGTGTTAGATATTTAATTTTCAATACTCTTCTAATTCTAAATATAAGGCCCTTATACTTGTGTGTATAAAGGTCTTATATTTAGTACCGGAAGAGTATTATTCATTTGAATTGATGAATTGAATAAGTTATAAAGTGATGGCAAAAACGTTAGAAGATAACAAAGAGAGAGAAAAACGCACCGGTTTTAGGGTTTCGTAGCTGCGCAACAAGAGTTGGGGTGAGCAATGACTCAAAAGAGCACCCCTCTATTTATAGTGTTTTGTAGATGATATTTTAAAAAAGTGAATATCAATATATTATAAATTATAAAATTAACAGATTCCATAATATTCTTTTTTTTTTGTCATTGATAAATTTGCATTTAAACACTTTAAATAAAATAATATATTTGGGATATTGGATAGTCAAATAAATCCTATTTTTTTGTCAGAAAAATCCTAATTTAATTTATAAATGCAATTTGGATATAAACATATCAAAGCAAATCATATACTTGCAAAGTCGGATAATAAATTAAATTCTAATTTAATTTATATTATTTATTTCAAAAAAATGTCAATAAATATTCTTGACATATTCTTAACCGTCAAGAACGAATTTGAAATATAACAATTTGAACTATGTTAAGATGTTTTAGATATTCATAAATCTTATTTTAAATGAAATATCTTGAGGGTGAGGGTGGCACAACTCAGTCAAATTTAAGGGTTTACTCGATCTTATTTATTTAGTTTAATAAAAACAACGAATTGAGTTACAACAGTGTCTTGAGGAAGCCTCTGTGCTTGCACTTCTAGAGCTTGCAAGTCGCAATTTATAAGAATCTAAGATCCTGCAGCGAAACTTTTTTTTTATATGACAAAAAAACGAGTGCCAAGAGTTAATCATTACAATAAGACATATCACAAACCGGAACCAGTCTGGGTGCTTATTACTTTGATTAGCACCCCAAGCTCATTAGATTTGGAATGTATAGATGTGTGACCTTCGTGCGGGTCGGCCCCCTCAGACTTTCATATGCGGACCTGGTGGAGAAGTCTCCTGAAGGCGTCCATCGCCATGAGGTGCTATCTCATTAATTTGCATGGACTAAGTCTCTCTCACGACCTCATGCAGAATGTAGTCCGTGATTAATTCAATCCACTATTCTCTAGTTTCAGACAGTAAAGCTGAGTTTCAGGTCCCTAGGCTTCGTTTGGCTCAATGGGCGGGTGAGGAGGGAAGGTTAACTAAAAGGAGGGGAGGGAAGGAGATGGGAGGTTATAAGTCATATTTGGTTGGAGGGGAAGAGAGTGGAGGGAGGTTTGTTGTCTGGTTTAGAAGGAGAGAGGAAGGAAACTAATTATAAGTTAACAAATATCTCCTTATCTCTTTATTTGGACTTCTTTATTATTTTGTTACAATATTTATATCACAATTATTTTTTTCTAGTTTATAAATATATTAAAAAACAATTACTTTTAGACATAACAAATAGATTATAAATAATTATAGATTAAAATAAATGTCAATCAAAGAAGTATATTATAATCTTTGGCATATTATATAGATTATATATAAATAAATTTATACAACAAGCTTTGAAATATTCCTTCCTTAATTAGATAACGTGTGTAGCCTTACGTGTTTAATTAGATAACACATTGATTTTTGTGTAAAAAATGAAATTGAATTAAAGTAACATATGGACATGTATATCAATGAATTTGGTGACTGATAATATCATTCTAATGGATCTCAACGACTTTAACTCATATAAACCAATAAAGAATAGCTTTATATAGAACAAATGAATAAAAAAATACCAATAATACTGATAAGGTGAATGAAGGAGGGATTAGGCAGGAAAAAAAGATGGGAAAATTAGTAGCGAAGGGTGTGGGAAACAATGAAATCGAAAAAAGAAAATATGCGAGAAAAAAAATATTTGAGGAGTAAAAAGAAAAAAAAAGAGTAAAACAAGGTTTTTAATGAAAATGATAAATTTAAAATATTTAAAAATTACACATAGTATGAGTAATTTAGTCAGGATGAGATAATATTTTTCTTGTTTTAAAAAACTCCAAATTTGAAGAGGAGCAGAAGGAGGAAAGAGGAGTATTAAGAAAACAAAAAAAATTTCTCCTTTCCCTTTTATTTTTTCCAACCAAACACAGTTTTTCTTTCCCTTTTCTCCTCTCCTCTCTAAAAACCTTCCAACCAAGCATTGCGTAAGATTTCCCAGCACTTGGCACTTGCGGATCGCTAAATCGGGCAAGCGTCCTCCACATGGCACCCAATGATCCTCCCAAATATTAATCCCTCAGCCATTCCCCAAGTTTCGATTCAGCCCAGCACGCAAACTCTCCCAGCTACTCTTGGGCTTTGTTTGGTTCAATGAAGGAGAGGGAAGGGGAGGTGAATTAAGGGAGGACAGAGGAGGAAGAGGGGAGGGTATGAGTTTTGTTTGGTTGGAGAAAAGAGAAGAGAGGGGAGATTTCTTGTTTGGTTTAAGAGGAGATGGGAGGAAAACTAATTATAAGTTGACAAATATATCTTATCTCTTTATTTAGATTTCTTTATTATTTTATTATGATATGTATATCATAATTATTATTTTCTAATTGTGAATATAAAAAAACCATATACCTTGAGACATAACAACTCGATTACAAAAATCATATATCAATAAAAAAAATTATAATCCTTAGCATATTATATAAATTATAAATAAATTTATGTTATAAGTTTTGAACTATTCCATCCTTCATTACATAATATGCACAACTTCACATACTTAATTAGATAATACACAGAGTTTTGTGTAAAAAAATGAAATTGAGATGAATAAGATGAAGGATCAAACAAGAGAAAAAGATATAGAAGATTAATGGTAGAAAAAGTAGGAAATGATGAAATAAGAGAAAAAATATGCAGGAAAAAAAGAACATCTGAGGAGTAAAAACAAATCCATAAAAGAATAGTAGGGGCTGAAAAGAAAAAAGAGTAAAAAAAAGGTTTTTACTAAAAAGGATAGACTTGAAATATTAAAAAACTGACATAGGTAATTTAGTCAAGATAAGGTATAATATTTCCCTCCCCTCCAAAAAACCTCAAATTTGGAGGGGAGCAAAAGGAGGGGAAGGAAGTACTTAATGACAAAAAAAAAATTTCTCCCCTCCCCTCCATTTCTCTAAACCAAACACAATTTCTCCTCCCTCCCCCTCCCCTCCCCTCAAAAACCTTCCAACCAAACAATACCTTAAGACCATGCCAAGTTCTTGATCCTTTCCTCCTCTTATCAATTCTCGGAAGTACGTCTCCTCTACAACCATACTTCTCTCTTGAAAAACAGACCATAAGGTATCAGGTTTCTTGATCATATTACAATCTAACTTTATCATGAAAGCATCATTTTGAAGCTGTGCTTCTCATAAACCTAGCCGCCATCCACCTTCTTCTTGCACACATCCTCCCGAGAAACCAAGTGCGCCTTTCTGTTGTGCTCACTACTGCCCCACACAAATTTACGACATTTCTTATTGATATTATCGCATATTACTCTTGGTAGAAGCATGGATTGCATAGTGTAGGCTGGTATAGACCCCAGAACTAATGAAATGAGCGTGTGTCTAGCAGCTAGTGAGAGCTGCTTCACTTTCCACTCCGTTAGATGTCCTTTCATCTTCTCAAGAATGTGGTTGTAGTTACTTTTAACCCTTCGATGGTGAAGCAGAACACCAAGGTACTTTTTCAAATTCGATGTGGGTTTAAAACCAAGGAAACCGGATATCTGATTAATTCTAGAATGGTTAACAGTTGTGGACAAATAGATTCTGGTCTTTGCCCCACTCACTTTCTCCCCCAATGCGTTCACAGAAGTCGTCTTGGTGACCCCTGCTTGGTCCATACTTGCTTTCGCAAGGAGTACCAAGTCAGAAATGATGTCTTGGCATATTTATAAAAATATTGAAAATTTGCAGCATTACACCTCAAGCATGCATGATAGTTTATTTATTCTTCTTAATATGCAACACTGATATTTCTTTTTTCCATTTTCATATAGAAAGATGGGTGAACTAGCAGCTATCAGAATTGACTTAGGAACCACCTATTCATGCATTGCTGTGTGGCAACATGGTAGACCAGAAATTATAATCAATGATCAGGGCAATAAGACTACCCTTTCATTTGTTGCCTTTAGGGATAGTCAACAGATTGTTGGAGAGACGGCCAAAAATCAGGCTGACATAAACCCTGAAAACACTGTATATGGTAGTTGTCCTTTTTTTTTGGATTTTGCTTCTATTTTAATTTCATTTCTAAGTTGTCTACTCCTATTTTTCCAGATGCCAAGAGGTTGATCGGGAGGAGATTCCATGATCTCGAGGTTCAAAGTGACCTACGTCGGTGGCCCTTCAAAGTGGTTTCGAGTGAAAATGATCGACCAGAAATTGTTTTAACTTTCATGTCAGAGGAAAGACACTTTCACTAGGAACAGAACTCTGGGTTTTTATTAGTACACTTGCAGAAATATGCAGAGGCATATCTCAACTCAAAAGTCAACCAAGCTGCAATTATGGTGCCGGCCTATTTCAATGATAATCAACGCCAAGCAACAATAACGGCTGGGAAAATTGCTGAACTAACTATAATGCAGTTAGTTAATGAGCCCACTGCTGTCGCAATAGCTTATGGGCTTCACAAATATTAAGATATTCTGTTAATATCTTGTTAATATTTTGTTGATATGATTTTATTTATTTGATTTGTATTCATCTGTTGATTTATTATTAGAATTTATTAATTCTTTTTCTTGTATATATAGATGTACTCATCTCATTCCAGAATAAACAAATACTATTTATCTCCAATATTTTCTCTCTTTCTCTATTTTCACATGGTATCAGAGCCTTAACCTTTTAGACACCTACCGTTGCTTGACGTGTCGTCACACACGTGCTTTTATCCCGTATTGGTTCTATCCAGATTTGTTCCACTCCACATCCTTTCTATCGCCCATCTTTTACGTGTGTATTCACTATGAAAAAGTCTGAGTTCCCCTTTCTATGATCTTGAATGGCTCCAACTACCGCCTATGGTTGGAGAGTATGCATAGTTTTTTAAAGGGTGTAAACTATGGCGTTATGTTACTAGTGATATTTGTTTTCCTATTTGCGAAGCTGATGAGACTAATTTGAAATTCAATGACCGACTTGATGAGTGGGATAGCAAAAATAATCAAATTATCACAATGTTTTGAAATACCTCAATTGTTAGCATAAATCAACTATTTGGCCGTTTTGAGACCACAAAAGAGGTATGGGACCACCTTGCTAATCGCTATACATCATCTAATTTGTCCAATCAATTTCAATTGTATAAAGATCTCGGTGTCTTGAAGCAAGAAAAGGGTCAGCCCCTATATGAGTTTTTGGCAAAGATTGAGTCTATCTAGGATCAATTAGCCTACTCGGAACCTAGTTTCAAGAATGGGGAAGATGCACAGGCTTTCTTTCGATACCACAATTAGCTTCATCTTATTTAATTCTTGATGTCTCTCACAGATGATTTTGAGCTTGTTCGAGCATCCTTACTTCACAAAGTCCACTCCCGACTCTTGAGGATGCTCTCCCTCAGCTTCGCTCCAAAGAAACTTGATTGGGACTTTTACAGCGTACTCCTAAAATGGTTTTTGTTGCCTCCAAAAGATCCTCTAAATCTTGTCATCGTTGCCCTCAATTTGATCACTCCTTTGATCAATGCCCCTATATTGAGTGTCGAACTTGTCAAAAGAGGGGACATATAGCTGCAAATTGTCCTACTATGTTCTGTCGCTACTGTAAAAAGATTGGGTATCTTATTGATCGATGCCCTACTCGTCCTCCCAGGTCTAATCAGGGAAGATCAACAAGGCCTAGTTCCTATTCCAAGCTCGCATTATCTACCACTATTGCTAATTCTATCTTAGAATCTTCCACTACACTTGAGGCTTTACTTCACAAATTTATCCCTGATACTTCCAGTCCACCTGCTGCCTTGGCCACCGCTTTAGGTGCTTTATGGTTCTTTGACTCTACTTGTTGCAACCATATGACTGGTCAGGAAAGTTTTTTTTCCTTCTATGTCCAAAAATACTACTGCTCATCCCATACATACTGCTAACAACTCTCAAATGCCTGTTAATCATATTGGTACTATTTCTTTGCCCTCCTTATCCATTCATGAGACTTACTTCGTACCTGCTATTAGCTTTAATCTTCTTTCTGTTGGACAACTTGTTGATATGGGTTATAATATCTTATTTACCAAAAGTGGTTGTGTTGTGATGGATTCTCAGACAGGACAGGTCATTGGGAATGGGCGTAAGGTTGGCCGTATGTTTGAGCTCGACTCACTGTATCTCCCTAAAGTCGCTTCTCCCAAATTGTATGCTGCTGCTACATTCTCGTCCCTCGATTTATGGCATCATCATCTTGCTCATCCTTTCGTAAATGAATTTTGTCCTTTAATTTCTAGTGGTTTCTTAGGTCGAGTCGAGAATGAGTCTTTACATTGTATTTCATTTCAAACTACCAAACAACCTGCTTTATCCTTTAATAAAAATGACTCTATTGATGATTCCATTTTTGATTTGGTTCATTCAGACATTTGGGGTCCTGCGCCTACTCCTTCTATGGGAGGATCTCAATACTTCGTGATTTTGTTGATGATCATTCGCGCTATACTTGGATATATCTTATGAAAAACCGATTCGAATTACCTGATATTTATATTAAATTTGCTACGATGATTCAAACTCAGTTCTCAAAAATCAAAAATTATTAAAGTCTTTCACAGTGATAATGCTTTAGAATACCAGGATTCTAAACTGCTTAAATTTCTTGATGATCAGGGAACCATCTCTCAGTACCCTTGTCCTTATACCTCTTAGCAAAATGGTAGGGCTGAATGTAAACACCGCCATATCCTTAATTCTGTCAAAGCCTTGCTTATTTCCTCTTCCTGTCCTGAACATTTCTGGCGTGAAGTAGTATTGATTGTTGTTTACTGTATTAATATAGTTCCTACACCAGTTATTGGTAACATCTCTCCTTTTGAGCATCTTCATGGTACACCTCCTAACTATAGTCTTCTAAAAGTCTTTACTTGCATCTGTTTTGTTCTTCTTCCATCTCATGAGACCACCAAGCTACAAACTCGTGCTTGTATTTGTTGCTTCCTTGGTTATGATCTAGAATATAAGGGTTATCACTGTTGGGACCCTATCTCTCATCGCAATCGAGTTTCCCGTCATGTTGTTTTTTGGGAACATATAAAATTTTCATCTTTGACTGACCTTTTCTCCCTTTCTCCTCCTTCACTTTCTATTTTTACAGATACTTCTGTTGATTTTTTTTCCTAATAATTTAGATACTTCTATTGATCTTTTTCTTAGTAACTCAGATCCAAACTCACCAACTGAGCTCATTCACATGCCCGATGCAATACCCACTCTAGAGGAGCCTACTATCTCTGATCCTCCTGCACAGCTCATGTCTATGGAGCCCATATCGTTTGACAATATCCGACCCACACGTGTAAGACAGTCCCCTTCCTACCTTAATGATTACCACTATCTTTCCACCATCCTCCAGTTTCAGGAACCCCAATCCTATAAAGAAGCTTCTCGTGATCCTCTTTGGCAACAAGCTATGAATGAAGAATTGCAGGCATTAGAGAAAAATGCATACTTGGGATCTTGTTGATCTTCCTCCTGGTAAGACTCTAGTTGGGTGTAGATGGGTATATAAGAATAAGACTCACTCAGATGGCTCTCTCAAGCAGCAAAAGGTGTGTTTAGTGGCCCAGGGATTCACTTAGGAGTATGGTATCGACTATGAGAAGACTTTTGCTCCTGTTGCTCAGATTTCTTCTGTTCGCAGCCTTCTGGCTATTGCTGCTGTTAAGCACCAGACTCTCCATCAAATGGATGTCAAGAATGCCTTCTTGAATGGTGATTTGGAGGAAGAAGTTTATATGAAACCCCCTCCTGGGTATTCTTATCCATGAGATAAAGTTTGTCATTTACATCGAGCCCTTTATGGACTTAAGCAAGCCCCTCGAGCTTGGTTTGCTAAGTTCAGTAGTACAATAAGCCATCTTGGCTTCACTTTTAGCCCTCATGACTCTGCCTTATTTGTTCACAGTAGTAACTGAGGTATTGTTCTGCTTCTCTTATATGTCGATGATATGATTATCACAGGTAATGATCTTGTAAGAGTTCATGAGCTTAAAACTTACTTAGGAGGACAATTTGAGATGAAAGATCTTGGAAGACTGAATTATTTTCTTGGTCTTGAGGTACATTATGGGGAGAGTGGTATCTCTCTTTCATAGGTCAAGTATGCCTCTGATTTGATATCTAGGGCCTTGCTCACTGATGAAGCTGTTGAAAACACTCCCATTGAGCCTAATGCCCATTTTGTTCCTACTGATGGGACTGTGTTAGAGAACCCAACACGTTACCAGCAATTGGTTGGAGGACTCATCTATCTTACTATGACTCGTCCAGACATTGCCTATGTAGTTCACATTGTTAGTCAATTCATGTCTGAGCCTCGAACCACTCATTACGCAGCCATTCTCCGGATTCTTCAATATGTTAAGTGAACCTTATATCATGGCCTTCATTTGTCTGCTAGGTCTTCTCTCATTTTACGAGCCTACTCTTATGCTGATTAGGGAGGTGACCATGCCAATCGTCAGTCTACTACTAGGTTTTGTATATTTCTTGGGGACTCTCTTATCTCTTGGAGAAGTAAGAAACAAACTCTAGCCTCTTGATCTAGTGCTAAGTCAGAATACCGTGCATTAGCAGATACTATTGCTGAGGTTCTTTGGCTCCGTTGGCTGCTTGATGATTTGGGAGCTTCGTAAACATCCTCTACCAATATATATTGTGATAGTTAAGCAGCTATTAAGATTGCTCACAATGATGTGTTCTATGAGCGCACAAAACATATTGAGATTGATTGTCATTTCACTCGGCAACATATTATTTGAGGCACCATCAAACTTGTTCCCATTCGCACGAAGCACCAACCGGCTGATTTGTTTACCAAATCTTTTAATCCTGGTCGCTTCCAGTTGTTCCCATTTGCACGAAGCACCAATCGGCTGATTTGTTTACCAAATCTTTTAATCCTGGTCGCTTCCAGTGTTTAGTGAACAAACTCAAGCTGCTTTCTCTCGAGCCATCTTGAGTTTGAGGGGGGATGTTAAGATATTCTGTTAATATCTTGTTAATATTTTATTGATATGATTTTGTTGATATGATTTGATTTATTTGATTTGTATTCATCTCTTAATTTATTATTAGGATTTATTATTCTTTTTTCTTGTATATGTAGATGTATTCATCTCATTTTAGAATACACAAATAATATTCATCTCCAATATTTTCTCTCTTTCTCTATTCTCACAACAAAAAGGGTCATGAGGGAAATATATTTGTATTTGATCTTGGCGGAGGAACATTTGATGTATCTTTGGTTACAATTGAAAAGGGCGAGTTCAGAGTAATTGCCGTGGATGGTGACACCCACCTTGGTGGTGAAGACTTTAACAGCCGATTAGTGAATTACTTTGTGGAAAAATTTCTAAAGAAGCATAGAAAGGACATCACTCAGAGTCCAAAGGCTATGAAGAGGTTAAGAACTGCCTGTGAGAGGGCCAAAAGAGCGGTCTCATCTCCATCAGTTTTTAATACCAGCGTGGAGGTTGATGCACTCTTTGAGGTCATAGAGTTCTCTTCAACAATCAACCGTGCTAAGTTTGAAGAACTGAACAAAGACCTCTTTAAAAGGTCTATAGAGATTACAGAGAGGTGTCTTATGGATGCCAACATGGACAAGAACAAGGTTGATGAAATAGTCCTTGTTGGGGTGGCTCGTCAAGAATTCCGAAAGTTCAACAGCTGTTACAGGAGTTCTTCAACGGAAAACATAGACTGTGACCGACCGAAAGAAAATCTACAGGCCATTATTTTTAGCGATGTGGCTTCACTGTCCGTGTAGGCTTGGAGGTTCAAGGAGCCATTATGTTAGTAGTGATTCCCAGGAACACTACCATTCCTACATCTAAGACAGTTTGCGTGACAACTGTGTGTGATAATCAGCCAAAGATTGCCCTCTCCATTTATGAGGGGGAGAGAGTCAGGGTTAAAGATAATTATTGGCTAGGTACCATGCTGCTAGACATCTCTCCACAGCCGCGAGGAGTCCCCATTTTTAGAGCTTGTTTTACTCTCAATGAGAGTGGTACATTACATATATCCGTTGAAGAAACTAAAACAGGGGGTGCTGAGGGGTTGAGTATGCCGGACAGGATAGGGTCTTTTTCTGCTGAAGAAGTAGAAAACATGGTCCGGGATGCTGAAAAATGCAAAGCAGCGGATTGAGATCCATAGGAGAAAGGTGGCAGTCAGGAATGAACTGGAGCATCTAATATACAAAATGAAAAACAGAGTGGTTTTCTTAATGATTTCGGAGCAATATATGGAGGAACTTCAGATTGCGATGGAACAAGCATCAAAATTGGTCGAGAAAGACGAGCTTGCAGAAGTCAGTGCATATGATAATGAGATAAAGAGGCTATCATTGGTCTTCACTTCTCCAGAACATCGCCCTTTTCTCTGTTTCTTTTGTTTTTTTTAATACTTCTCCTGTAGGGTCTTATATTTAGGATAAAAGTCTTATATTTAGCACGGAGGAGTATTTGATAATAATAACTAGCTGAGCTGTTT
Source organism: Neltuma alba (assembly GCF_004799145.2). Taxonomy (NCBI): domain Eukaryota; kingdom Viridiplantae; phylum Streptophyta; class Magnoliopsida; order Fabales; family Fabaceae; genus Neltuma; species Neltuma alba. The sequence goes on from NW_021635127.1 coordinate 561,158, forward strand.
CATATGCAGGATCTGGTCTCGCTCAGCCACAGCGGAAAGTTCTGGCCTGGGCGTTAAGTTTTGTTTTGTCTTCTCTTGAGCAAATTCAAACATTAGACTGAATTGACACTTGGAGGAGCCTTTTGTCCTGTTAGCAAAGAAAGCTCCAGGTGGCGTGTTCCATGATCAGCTTTAAAAACATGCGTGGGGTTTTTTAGTATTTTACTGCAAAGCAGAAGCTTTCAGTTAAAGTGGCATCTCGAACATCATTTACGCACATATATATACCGTGGAGATTTCAGACACTTTCGATTTAAAAGCTCTCTCTTAATTACTAGATATAAAGCCAGATGCATAAACATATGACAAAAGAACTAAGCATTTTTTCATGATTTTTTCCCCCGAACCTTTTTCATGATTTTTAACATTCTCTCCCATCTTATATATAAAAGTTATAATTTTTGAGATAGAACTAGTTATTTTCATAAATTATATTTTATATATGTCCGAAAATTTAATTCACTTGTTTATTTTTACTCTCATTGATTATATGTTTAAATATTAATTATCACATGCTGGCCAATAATTATACTTTAGTCTCTCTCTTTTCGTAGTCTCTTCTCTCATCTTTTTTCTCTCTCCTTCCATAAACAAAAATATATTTAATATATATATTTTGCACATTTATTGTTTTTAATCAATTTTAACCAGCTTTTTTATTTATACAATTTGGTTATTTGTATCTTATGTATCAGATTGGATAGAGTTTTTTTTTGTTGGTAGAAACATTACATTTTTCCGAAATATAACCAGACATCAAATCTCTGACATTGTGTCTAAGTGACCTAGTTATTTGCTAATTTTGCCAGACACTCAGATCACCCTCATGCATGATCTGTTCTATTTGGACTCTTCGCAACCTAAAAAAAAAAAAATCAAATTTAAATGATAAACTAGTCCCAAAAAATTGGTAGAGGCGCCCAGCTCCTCCAAATTTTTTAAGCATGGCGTTGTAAACTTGAATCCTTAATAAATATAATGCGCACGTGAATTACGACGAACACGTTACATGTCAATGGGCCATAATAGAAATCATATAGTACCAGCCAATGCTAATCAAATAAAAGAATTTGCGGCAAATTACATTGCAAAAATTTTTTTGCAGCGCCTTTATTTTTGATGAAACAATCACAAAATCAAGTTGCAATATGTTTTTCTTGATTTGTGTCGTAACATTCTTTTTGGTAGTGAATATAACGGGATTGGAAATTTCATTAATTTGCGGTTGAATTTTCTTTTTAAAAAAATTTATATATGTTGTAAATTTTAGAGATAAATTGTGGGAGCCATAAAGAATGAGTTTCTTTTGCATAATATATGAGCCTCGTTTAAAACCAGGAGAAGCTGTGGAATATATTAATTAAATCGAATTTCCTCCTTGTCAATGAAACAGATACATTTAAATAATGCCATCAACTCATTAAGAGAATCGTATTTTCTTTTTATAACCACATCGATTTTAAAATAAGGATAGGAAAAAATGTTGGAGTTTTAGTGTATAGGTGTGTCAAAAGAAGCCTCATGTTACTCAACATTAAGAAAACCTTAGTGTTTACTAAGATGTGGCTTGAGCTAATAAAATGGCTGAGAAGAGAAGTTTTTAGAACTGACCATTGGAGATGATCGTTGAAACATTATATGTTTTAATTAATTGGTTTTATTCTTACATTAACCATATTTAATGGTCTTAAAATGTTTTAATTCATCTTAATTAATTATTTTAAAACTGTCTTTTTAATTGTCATTAAAACCACCTTTAATCACTATTATGGCAGTCCAACAGTCACATATCATTTGCCTATAAAAGGTAATGCGTGATGCATGATCAGGGACGTCGAGTTTTATCCCCAAGCTCTCCTCCTCTCTCTCTCTCTCTTCTCCTGAGTTTTAAATTTTTGCTATTCTGTCACCCTACTCTACGCAAGAAGGGATCGTTTAATCCTAGAGAGTGCTGCTTTTTATTCTTACCTGTGTGGCGAAATGGCTCCTAAGAAAAATGTTCTTGGACACAACTCGAACTATATTTTTTGTTATTTTTGCGGGTGTCGCCAACAAAAAAAACCATCACCTTCAAAGATTTTAGGTAAATCTAAAGGCATATGGTTGTATTTCTTAAAACTCCATGAAACACATGATGAGAGCCTTTTTAGCTAGTAAATATAAATTTTATAATAAATCACATATTAGTGAGATGCATAAGAAGGGAAAATTGGGAAACCGACATGTATTGGTTTGCTTAAACATGAGGTCTCCAGTTTAAATGTGCTTGAAATGGGGCCCAAACTGACAATACGAAAATATGACCCAGCTACCTGACCACTCAGAAAAATTAATAATAAAATAAAATTAGATATATATTCAAGATCATCACATTACTGATTGGGTTAACATATGACCTCTCTCGAACGTTACTTTTATCTCAGACGTGGTGATTTTGGCTCTCACCTTGATTAACGTTTAAAAGGGTACATCTCACGACATTGTTTAAGTTACTCTTACAACCCAAGAAGTAAAATAGAAAACCGCACCAGGAAAATTTCCATCGCATATAAAAATAATGATAAAACTGTGACTACCTTTTGATTTGTTTTAAAATAGCTTTGCAACTGAGTTTTTCCTTAATTAATAACAAATTTTTCTTTCGCTAATTTCAGATGTTGTCTTAAATTTACCACAAAAAAAAGAAAATTTAATTAGTGAAATTTGTAGGTGTTTTTAAAAACTTGTAACATGAGTTTTTACAGCTCAATTAGACGTAAAAACCCTGTGTGATGCACCGGATGCCAAAATCTACCGGCAAACAATTGACAGTTTAAACGACACACTGCTGCTAAAAGGAAAAAAAAAAAAAAGGCCTCGTGTGTTACACATAATACTCTTCTGGTCTTAAATATAATACCCTTATATAAGTAGTTGTTTTTTTGTAGTGATGCATTCAATAGGAATTGTTTTAAAAAAAGTTAAAAATTTGGAAGATAAAGTAAATTAATGTCTTGTATTTAAAAATAAAAATAAACCCCTTTAATTAACTCCTATGTTTATAAACAATGGGAACACTGTGTAGGAATTGTTTGAGAAAAAGAAATTACAGATTTAGAAGATAAAATACATTAATGTATTGTATTCAAAATAAAAATAAACCCTCTAATTAAATCCTATATTTATAAACAAGGACATTATGGATTATGTTGAGTGTACGTACGTGAGGAGTTTTCATTAAAAAAAAAAAATATTTCATGTGCCTATTCCTTTGCAGCGTCTCATACACCAAATATTTTCTAAAGTTTTATGTAACATATTGAAGGTAGTTGTTCCAAAGCTGATCTCTCCTTTCCAGAGTGCATTTCTTAAAGATAGATTAATCTCCAACAACATTTTGATGGTGGCAAACCTTATCCATCAGATTGACAATGCTAGCAAAGAAAGGAAGAAAGATGTTATACTGAAGTTGGATTCCTCAAAGGCTTATGATAGGCTTTCTTGGATTTTGTTGAACCGTTCTAATTAGAATGTGTTTCCCTTAAAGTGGATCCTACTTATTATACAATGTGCATCTACAATTCAATATATATAATAGTATTTTGTTTAACGGCATATTCACCCAACCAATCTTTTCTATCAAATGGTATTAAACAAGTGGATCCACTTTCACCATATCTCTCCATTTTGCCTTCCAATATTCTCTCTTGGTTGCTCTTGTATAGTGAGACGTCGCCACTACCACAAAAGAGGCATTTAATGGCAATTAAAATAAGATTTTCATGGCGGTTTTGAGTGTGACATTTATACCATCGACATTAAAATGTAGAGGATTTTATGGTGGTTTAGTAACCGCCATGGTATGTGACTTTTCATGGAGGTTATATAAGTAACTGTTGTGAAAAGTTTATTTATTATTTATTAAATTCTCATCCTCTCCCTTCGCTTGACACCTAAAGCCGTTCTCTACCAGGAGAACATCAAAGCTTTTAACCATTAGTTTGAAACCACTAAGATTTGATGAAGGTTAAATCGAATACCCAAATCTGATAAAACTCATAAATTTATAGCTGTCAAACTCAAATCTACAAAATCAGAGGAATAAAAATTAGATATATACTCAAACTTCAATGTATCGAAGTATGTTTAAGCAAAGAGACTAACAAAAAAAATAGATATATTCAAACTCAAAACAAATATCATGTTCTTTTCAAATAATCAAACCACAAAAACGATGAAACCTATGAAAAGAATGGAGAAAAAAGGCAAAAAACTAACAAATAAGGATGAAGAAGATGACGCGACGACAACAGAAGAACATGGCGGAGATCACAAAAGCAAGGGGAAATGTTGGTAAAGGTGGGAGGAGGGAGAAAATCGAGTGAGAACGATAGGGGGAACCATGAGTTTTAACTGTGAAAAGTGAAAAACTATCACATGATGGAAATATTTTAAAATTTTGATAGCCTTTTTAAGGCAGGTTTTTAAAAAACCACTATAAAAAAAAAATTCACAGCAGATTTTATAAAAACTATTGTAAAAAATATTTTTAATGGCAATTTTCTAAATAACCTTGATGAAAAGTAAAATGTATGAAAATTAAAATGTACTTTCATATAATTGCAAAATGTCATCATCACTTTCTTAACAGTGTTTGTCTGATAACCCCAATACATTAGCATCATTAAAACTCTTTTTCGTAGTAGTGTGGGTGCTCTTCATGATGTTAAAATTTGTAAGGACGCTTTTCCTGCCTCCCATTTTCTCTATGCTCTGACGATTCCCCATTTTCTTTGAATGTAATAAATCCAGTATCAATGAAGTGGCCAAAATCCTCAAAACTTTCCGCCTTAGGTCTGGACAAGAAATTAACAAAGATAAATATCCTATTCTAATCTCTCCTAATATCTTAGATGACTTTAAAGATGAGCTCTACAGGAAATACCTGGGTATATGGATATCAAGTTCTGTAAATGTTTTGGAAAATAGCTTGGTATATGGATAGATTTTGGTAAGGACAAATATCATATCTATAAGCAAGTTATAAATGCCATAGACAAGAGTACTGCTTCGTGGAAATCCAAGCTTCTCTTTTAAGCTTTAAGATTAACTCTAATAAAATATGTAATCTCTACATCCAACATTCATATGCTCTCTTGCACAAAACTTCCCAAAAAGTGTGCAACATTATTGATGGTAAAGTTGTTAATTTCTTTTGGGTTTATGATCATCAAAAGCGAAGAAGACACCCAGTAAAAAAAGATCTACTTTTTACTTCTCCAGGTAACCCTGGCTTGGGTATCAAATCCACGCACCATATGAACTTTGCTCTTTTGGCCAAATAAATCTAGAGAAATTTATCAGCTGAACCTCACTCTCTTCTTGCCAGTATTATAAGAACAAAATATTTAGATACTTCACGAGGTTGTTAGCTGAAAAAACCATGTCATGCTTCTTGGTTATGGAAAGGAATTTCGGAATCATCAAACCTCATTTCTCAACATCTTTAATGGCAGGTTGGCTCGGGCAATTCTATTCCACAAGATCATAACCTGTAGTGGCCTATGGCTTATCAATCATTGGCTACAAATCTTCACATTCATATGGTTTTAGATCTTTTTCCAATAACGTAACCCAAATGGTTGGCTTTCTCCTCCTTAGAATGTCTCTAGTTAGAGCCATATACTCTCGGGGATAGTTCATAACGTTCTTAAAACCCTTATTTCAATTTATAATGGCAAGGATGAGTTTTATTGGGAAGGCGATGGCTCTGGTGAATATAGCATTAGGCAAGGCCACGCTTTTTCTATTCAAAATGACTGGACATGCTGCTCTTATGAAGCTATGAGAATTTATATCGAAGGTTAAGTTGCCTCATAAACAACCCTTATTCATCTGGAAACTTATCCATTATGTTGTAACCTTTTTTAATGAACTAGGACAATATATTTTATTATATTAAAAGATAAAGTTCAAATGTTACAAATGGTTAGATAAATTCCGTATTGTTGTAACTACTGGAGGGGTTTTAAAGAAACACCACTTAAATGTCTAAATAAGCTGTGTTTTTTGTTGTCAATAGAAGAAACTATTGATTATCTTTTCTGCACTTGCTTTTATACACAGGCTATTTGGTCTGCGCTATCCCTTCGTTATACTAACATTTATATCCAAGGAATTCTTGCATGGCTTCCCCGATGTAGCGTAACATTCATTTTTTAGGGTCAATTCTACAATGCTGAAAGGCATTGTTATCTTAATAAGCCTCGCATGAATTAAGTGAAATGTGGCTCTTCATAGAAGGCTAACCAAACAACTCAGAACTAGGGGTAAGCAAAACTAAAGTATAACTGAACACCGAACCGAACTGAACAGAAACTCAATTAAGTTTTTTCGGTTCGGTTAATTCGGTTTTTATTTCTTTTCAACTAATTTTTTTAGTTATTTCTGTTATCAGTGTTTGGCTCGGTGTGTCTTAAAATATTTTGCTTATAACCGAACAACCAAAAATTATTGGGGAAAAAAAACTATTTTTTTGACTTTTGTTTAATCTTTCTCCCTATTTTCCTTTTTCTTTGACCAACCTCTCTGTGTCTCATATGCTTCTCCCGGGCTTTTCATTTTTAGATTCCATTTATAATTTTAATTTTTATATTAAAATTTTATCAATATATTAATAGTAAGTATATAACATAGTCTAAAATAAATGATCTCTACATGGTCTAAAATAAATGATCTCTATATCTTATCTTGTATAAATCTTGTGTTTGAATTTAAAATAATCTAAAGTAATATCTATATGTTATCTTGTAACTGGTAATTTTATTAAATTAGACTTTTATTATGTTTGAATTTAAATTTGTCATCAATTTGTATCTTCTTTTGGATCTCGTGTGCCTTCAAAGTTCAAATAGATTATTAGTGTTTAGACTTTCATTATGTTATACAAGCTATTTTTATGCTGTTTGGAAAAAAAAAAAAAAAAGCCCACTAACTGAATAAACTATCTAACCAAACCAAATTTATTTTGATTAATTTGGTTCGGTTAGTTGTTGCATTTTGGTTTCAGTTCAATTTCGTAAATAGACACACTCCGGTTATTCAGTCAGTTCAGTTATCATCAATAACCAAATTGAATAAACAAATACTCAGTCCTACTTAGAATAAGTAATTCAAGATTTTTGAACCTATTTTTAATAACTAACTGAAATACGTAATTAATTAGAAAGATTTTTCAAGCAATTCTAAAGCTCCTAGTTCTACTCCTACCTCTTTTATACCCAATCGTGACTTTTGCAACATTCTCGTATCAACATAGGACTGGACAAAGTGTATGCTAAAAGTTAAGATTTGAAGACAAATCTCTTGTATTACTACAATTATTTTTGGTTGTGAAGAAATACTAACTTTTGAATGGGTAAAACTTCAATATTTATGTTCCTGTATGTTTTGCTTTTCCTACTAAGGACTGCTATTGGATCAGGTTACTCAAGTTGTGCTAATTTTTTCGACATCCTTAAATCACATCGACGTCATCACATTTAAGAAGAATTTACTCAATAGTCCCTTTGTCCATCCAAAATTCAGTAACATCATACAAAAGAATATTGATTTACTTCTTCAAGCTTTTTCTAGCCACTCTTTCTTTCTTTTCTTTTTTTAAAAAAACTGATGTTATGTTAAATCACTTAGTCCTATATCCCTGCTTTCTGCTACTCTAATTTTATTTGTGGTATAATTTTCTACTTTTTATAAAATTGATCCTTTAATTGGGCTAAAAAAAAACGGGGAAATTGTAAAAAAAGACTTTGGAATTGTAAAAAACAGATAGGGACCCTTGACAACTTCACTTTGGGTTTTGACAAGAATAATATGCCCTGAAGTTGTCAAAACCCAAAGTGAAGTTGTCAAGGGTCCCTATCTGCGTTTTTACAATTCCAAGGTCTTTTTTTACAATTTTCTCAAAAAAAAAGCCCAACAACAACCAACGCACCATGAATGTTTATAATCCAGTTTGATAGAATTTCAATTGATTAACAGCCGGACCAATGCTTGCTTTCTTGCTTTTATAACAGAAGGTCCCATCAGAATTTATTTTAAATTGTCTTTTTTTTTTTTTGAGTAGGTAAGCAGACCGGGATCCAACCATGATAAAGACCACCGTCGGGGGGCTGCCACTACCATGCCACCGTGCCGTACAGGTGCTCAAAGCGGACGTTCTTTTTGGTTGACCGATAAAGCTAATCTCATGTATAAACATAAATGTCCCTGTGAGCGTTTTCAATTATCTTTTTTCAATTAATTATTTAATCTTATTAGTTTTTTGCCACAAAAAAATCTTTGTTGTTTGAACTTGGTTACAACCAATTTTCAGAATTTAACTCCAGTACAACTTAATCTCTCAAATTTAAACTGTTGACCCTTATATTTTTATTTGATTAAAAATTACTATTAATTTTTCAAAAAAATACTACTACCTTTCAGACATACACAACTTAATCTAAAAAATTATAATTAAGTATTTTGTAAAATATTTTTTTAATAATTAGTGGCTATTTGGATTAGCGATGAACAACTGTGATTTTACATAATTGTAAATTTTATAAGTGACGCTGGTTATAAATGATCTTAGTTAATCGTGATTTCTGTTTGGATTCTTTTATAAGTGACTTTAAAAATTGTAATTATATTTGGTTTCCTTGCATTACAATCACTTATAGATATATAATTATTAAAAGGACATGAATTTAGTAAATATTATTAAATACTCCCTCCGTTCCCTATTATAAGAGACATTTGATGCTTATGGCATGTTCCCATATATAAGAAACACTTAAAAGTTGTCTCTATTTTTTTGTATTGATTTCCTATTTTACTCCTATTTATTTTGTTTCCAACTCATACTCTCTCTCCCTTCCACTTCTCTTTCTTTTATAATTTTAATTGTTCTCTCTCATACTCTCTCTCCTTATTAATGGGGGCATTATTGGAAAAAACATTATACTTTTTACATATTAATTGTCCTAACTAATTTTAACTGTTTTTTTTATCAACATAATTTAGTTATTTGTCTCTTATAATAAGGAACAGAGGGAGTACAATTATCTGGGGAGAGATTTTGGGAAGAGTGTGAAAGGATAAATGAGAGAAAATTTAGTTGATAAAAGTTGATCAGAATTTTTCAAATGTATAAGCTACTTCTTAGTGCTTATCCTAAAAGTGCAGTGGAAGAATGAAATCATGATTATCAGGATTTCATAAAAATTACCCAAATATGATAAACATATTTCATAATCATTTATTTAGATTTAAACAGGCTTATTTGAGCTCTCACATCTTAACCAAATGGCACTTAAACGAAAGTATTTTAAAAATTTATTGAAAATAGTTTTCCTTTTCTTTTTTCTTTTTCTTTTTTTTTTTTTGCCATCAAACAATCTTATAGTTTTCAATGAATTAATTTTCCCTATCTTTAAATACATATAATCATATTATTTAATAATGCTAAAAAAACTATATTTTGAAGTAAATATGAACATGAATATACCTTGTTATTCTTCCACCAGAAAAAATAAAATAGCTATTTAACAAAAAAATAAAAAAATTTTATTTATTCATGATATTAAAATTCAACTTGGACACCCCGGTAAACTAGTAAATATCAAGAATTCTAGGCAAACCAATCAGATTGAATTTCTATTTTTCTATTTACTGACACCAAAAACGATATCTTTTTTTTTTTTGGATTACAACAGGGCGGGTTCAAACCCGCAACACACGCACCCAACACACACACGCCATTCGGCCAAATGGCCAGTGGCAAAAACGATATCATTTGAGTTTAATAAAGTAGTAGGTCTTTTGTTTTACTGAGAGAAAATATCTAAGTGAGTTTCTTATTTTTATTTGGGAAAATCATATTGAAGGTACCTATACTTTCTCTCAATTTTTAATTTGGTATCTATATGTTTTTCTTTTAATTAAACATTTAATTTTATTTTTTTAGCAACATTAGCTCTTATAACTTTGTTCTATTGATATTTTTAGTCTCTACATAAGGATTAATAATGTTAATAGAGCAAAATTAAAGATTTAGTTAAGAACAAAAAACACATAGGTACCAAATTGAAAATTGAAAAAAAGTATAAATACCTCCAATATGGTTTTTCCTTTTTATTTTATTAATTTTTTCAATCACACATGCCTATTTATTCCTTTTATGTGAATTTAATTAAATAATAAAAATAAAAAATATTGAAGAATTTAATGCACCTGCGTTCTTTAATATAAAGCTTGTTTAATTTTTTTTTGGTTCCAAATATAAAATCTCAATTTACTTGATCTCTCATATTTATTTTTTTCCAAAATAATCCTTATAATAATGATAGTTTTAATCAATATGCTTGATTTGTACAGATATTTTAAAAAAAACCATACCTATTATTACAAATAACTAATTTTTAATCTGTTTAAATTAGTCAATAGCTCTTATGTCGAGAATAGAGTTAATATAATAGATATAAATTGAGATTGAATTGTTAGATTTATACACATATTAATTTAATTATAGTAGCATTATTTCAATCATTATTCATGGTCAAAAAACAATTATTGATTAGATGACCCGTCCTTGAGCCACGTCCGCACCTGTTTGGCGCGGAGTCTAACTTTGCTTTGCGTACTACTGTCACCTATCCTAAATATAAGATTTAATTGAGTAATTTAAATAAATTAAAAAAATTAAATTAGTTATTTATAATAAATAGATATTATTTTTTTAAAAAATAATTTTACTAATCAAATTTATTAGTTAGACTTATTATTATTAAAAAAAATATGTTAAAAAAATAATAATATTATAAATAAAATAATTGAGGTAAGATCAAGATAAAAGTGATGTTATATCAGGTATACAGGACGTGGTAACGTGAACATAAACCCGTTTCAAATTCAAGTTGTGCCATAAACGCGTCAATCTGTCGCGCTCATTGCTCCTCTTCCACAAGATAGAAGAAGAACCACACTCAGAAAGAAAGTAGAAGCGAGAGGGTGAGGGCGACCATGGCGATTCCCATACCGTCGGCGCTGCTCAACTTCCTATTTCCGCCGCCTCCTTCTCTCTTCGTTTCGGCCATGTCGGCAATAAGCTTCGTGTGGCTGACACGTGCTGGCTTTGACGAAATCAAAGGGAAGCATTTGCAGTATTCCAAATTCTGGAATACAAATCCCTCGAAGAAGAAGAAGATTCAGTTGTCCGGTAGATCGGGGATGCTTCTGGTCTATACTCCGGCGTTTCTTGCTGGCGCTGCTTCTTTCTTTCTCTTCCCACGTGAGAGTCTCAGAGCAACCTTCCTTCAATCTGCTCTAACACTCCATTTCTTCAAGAGGATCTTGGAGGTAACGCCCTCTCTCACTAAAATTTTGAATGGTATGGTTGTTCATATCTTGAGAAATGGATAGTGTTTGCTAAAAATTTACCGTTCTTATTTAATTGTAATTTAAAATTATATTACACACACATACTCTGTTGAGATGTTCGACTGAAACCAGTTGATTAAGATTGAACACAATTTAAATAAAGACAGGATGAAAAATCACTTGGGTTAATCTTTTCTTAAAGAAATTTTAGTTTTTATTATCGTATGTTATAGTGGAAATTTCAGATTCTGGGTTTCGTGTTTGTCTAAGAATTTTGTTTTCACATGGATTAGGAAATCATTAATTGAGGTGAAATCTTGCTCACATAATTTTAGATAGGTGAAAGGATACGTTTGGTTCTGTAATTTTGTACAAAGTTTCAATTTGGTTTCTTAATTTTAAAAAGTTTATTTTTAGTCCTTAATCCTAAAAATTTTAAAAAAAATGATGACATTAACATCTTTGGTAAAATATTCTTAAATACTAGAATATTAAGTTTAATTTTCAAAATATTCATGATTGTTACAAAAAATTATGATTAAAACCTAATGATTTTAGGATTAAAGAACCAAATATATGCATTTTAAAGTTAAGAATCAAATTGAAACATTATACAAAGTTAAAGGACTAAATATATATTTTAGCGTTTAGTAGTTATTTATTTATTTTATTTAATTTTTATAGTCAAACAAAGATATGGTTGGAGAAAAAAAAACTAAACATGGAAACTCAAACAATAAAGCTAACATATACTACCTCCGGTCCTTAATATAAGACCCTATTTGATTTTTATGTGGTTCTAAATATAAGACCACAATCCACTTTGTCTCTCATATTTACTCAATTTTTTCCAAGATAGTCCTTCTAATAATTATAGTTCTAGTTAATACACTTGATTGGCAAGGATATTTTATTAAATACAACACCTATTTAGAACAAATAACTAACTCAACTTACTTTTTTAATTTTTTCAAATTAGTTAATTGGCTCTTATAATTAAGACCGGAGGTAGTATGTTTTGTCCTTTATGAGATTTTAATTTAGTCCCTACTTTCAGTTCTTTAATCTTAATACTGTTAGTTTTTATTTGACAAAAAATGTTGGCTTAGCTGTTAAATGCTGACAAATCATACTTAAATTTTAATCCCTTAATATAATCAAATGAAAACAAATGTTGTTGTGAAATTTTCCTTGTTCAAGGATTATATTAAAGGATTATATAAATTTTTTATCCTTTAACATAATCACTAAGTTTTTAACAGGTTTATTTTAATTTAAAATATAAATTATATTATATCAAAAGATTAAAATGGAAATATGATTTGTGTACATTCAATTGTAATATTACTATTTAAATTTGCTAAGTCTGCATTTTTCGTACTTTAAGACAAAAAGACTATATAAATTGAATAGACTTCGTCAGCTTAGCATCTTTAGTAAGCTCATCAGTGTTACGATCCTCTGCTGGACCTAATCTGGCTTTAGTATTGGGCCACCTACTTGAATAGACTTGGCCTACAAATGAATCAGGCTCACAAGTGATCATTTGGTTTTTTTTTTTAGAGAGAGTTACATGAGATCTCAAAAAAAGAAATAATTATCAAGTCTCAATAACAAATAAGTAGTTGTCATGTACTATTTTGAAATTTATCATTGTAAAGTGCTCTATTATCATTATCACTAGGATTTTTTGGTAGTAATGTTTCTTACTTTCCTTACAATTTTCTTTGTTTTTTCTAATTTTTTGAAAATATCCAAGTTAAATAACATTTCAGCACATCAAAAGTGTGGTTTCCAAGACAAAGTTTGAGTTAGTTTCTTTCCCATATTTCCTATCTTCACTATCTGTGACCTCTTGAAATGGGTTGGGAAATTCGGTTGAAAGTCCCTTTTTGAAAACTTAATTAGTTAAAAAGACCTGAATTTGAATTAGTGTAACTATGATCTGTGAGTACAACTTTTCTTTTGGTGTGTGTAACATATTTTTAGTGGTATGCAACAATTATCAATATGAAAGTCATTTACACACAGCAGAGGAAAAGTTACACTAAGGGATCATAATTGCATATGTTCAAATTTAGGTCATTTTAGCCAATTAAATTTTACCAAATTTCCCAAAGAGATTTGTACTTGTTTTCCCGATAGGCTTTTCCTAACATATGCTTTCTTAGGATTATTGATCAAGTCAGTTTTGGAAAATATGGGCACAACGTGTTTCTGTGTAGTCCGTTTGGTTCAGCTTGTACAAAATAAATAAATAAATAAAATCAAAGACCACACGCACCCTTAATAATACTTCAGTTGCAGTAGTTATCGATAATGAACTTCACAAAACTGGATACTCCACAGGAAAAAGACGGCAAATTATTGAGGATTTGGATGTGGGTTTTGAGGGAAAGATTCAATAACTTAAGGAAGATAATCCATACAAATGCTTATGGTTGAAGATTAAGCTTAACACCCCATTTTGTGGGAGGACTAGTCGCAGAAAAAAGTGTTAAAAATTGTGCGCTTTTATTAAATTCTTATTCTTAATAGCCACTAAACACTGGGGGCGTAATGTTTGGTTAAAAAATGAGCTTTCCTTCATTTTTTCTATTTACAAGGACGCGTGTGTGTGTCTATGTGTGTATCTGAATAGACCTGATCCAAACATCAAAATTTTATACTTAGCTAATGGTTAAATCCTTACTGCCTATCAAACACTAGGGGCTTAATTTTGTACTGTTTTTCACCTGTTTGCAAGTTCTCTTTGTTCACATCCGAGAGGCTATCATGATCATAGCATGAAATCCTTGTAGCACACCATCATGCATCCAGCTGTAATTTGATGTCCTATGTTGTGTCTAACAGCACCATTGTCTGTTCACAAATACGGTGGATGACACGACTCTTAATTTTGATTCTATGATTGTTACATTATGTTTCACTACTTTCAATCATTGATACTAGAGTTACTTAAATGTTAGGTTTCGTCCTAAATATAAAATTTATTTTGACTCCCAATTCTATAATATTTTTTTTTTGGCAAAATATCCCCTGGTGATTGAAAAAGATTCTTATTATAGGTTTAGTTTTAAGGCACATGATTAAGGAAGATACTTTATAAAAGCCAACGTATTTGTTATAAATAACTAATTCTTAACATTTTTAAATTAGTTATTTAGTTCTTAAATTAAAAAGTGGAAGTAGGATTATTGATTTTGCAATTCCTATTCTTTAATATCCTCAAATTAGTTTCTCATTTTTAACATCCTTAAATTAGTTATCTAACTCTTATATTAATAATTTATTGAGTATCCTCTTTAATCTTCCTTTACCTCTTCTCGGTGGACTCCATATGCCACTCTTAAATTTTGATTTTGTGACCATTACGCTATATTTTATTATTGATTAAAATGCCTTATTGGGCATTCTCTTTGGTTCTTTTTTAGGACTTTTGTCACACCTTATTTTTGTACCGCATTTAATCTCATTTGGAACCATTTGAAATCATTTCTTATGGCCTTAAGTTGAAAAAATTTAAACCTTAAATTTTTTTAAATTTAGATTACTATTCATTGTAACCCTTATAAAGGCCAAACTTTGAAAATTTATAACTAATTCTAAAAAAATCGAAATAAAGTGGTTTTAAGTTCTATTTGAAACTCATAATGCCATCTTTAAGGAAAAAATACTCATTGGCGTCCAGAATTCATCTATCAATCCAAAATTTTGTGCATAGTGGTACTGTTCATTTAGTCATTTTTTAATTTTTTTAAGATTTATGCCCAATTTTGAAAGGACATAACTTTTTGTACAAAATTTCAAATTTGATTAAATATTATTTATTTTAAAGCTAAAAATATAATCTATAAGTCTACTAAGTTTCATCCAAAATATCATCCAAGTGCATAGAATTTCGTTGGTCAAAGTTTACTCTTAAAAAATCAATTTTTATCCCTTTTGTAAGCAATTCTTGTTTTCTCTTTTCTTTTCGTTTCATCTAACCTTTCCAATCACATAATATATGCTTGAGCATAATTCCTTAATCAAATGCTCACATGTAAAGCATCATTAATCATTAATATAGTATTCCAACATAGTTCACAATATATATAACAATGTATAATAATTACAAAACATATACACAGAGTTCAAATAATTTCTATATGATTTCCCAACATAATTTCTTTATGGAATCACTATCTCCTTGCCCTTGAACACCACTTGAGGTTCCTATTGAGTATTTATACATTGAGAGGAATAAGATTTCATAAAAATCTTAATAGCATGAATTACAATAATAACATTAAATATGCAAGGCAAGTTACATATAGATTCATGAATATTCTATGCCACGCAAAGATCATTACAATTCACTCATAAGCAACATGTTAATGCATGATGCTAAAGCATACAATGCAACCAACTAACATGTTATTTTCATTAAATAATCTCAAACATAACATACCATATATTCAAGTAATTATATCATGTAACAACCAAGCAAGTTAAGATTACAAATTATAAATTTCATGCTACCTCTTTCAATCCACAATTTCAGCCCCCTTGGTTCCTTTGGGTGTTTCCTTGTTTTCTTATATAATGTCTATTAATTCAAGTATAAACACATTTCAAATTACCAACGATTCAAACATAAACACTAATACTTGACATTAAACTCAATTAAACCTTTTTTTTCTTTATTTTTGATATAATTCATTCCTCTTTGTTTTCATCAATTTCTTAATTCATTTCTGCACAAATTTTCATGTAAAATTCAAATATCAAATCAAATTTTATAAAATCACACTCCTTTCGCTTCAATTCACTTTGGTCGAATAGGTAGGGTTTATATTCTAAAATTTTCAATTTTGATTCCAATGATTTTAAACACTTTTCCCTTAGTATTTTCCTACACAAAAACATATTTTAAACTCATTAGAATCATCAAATCACATTGAAACAAACTCCTACTCCAAAAAACCATAGTTGCTGAATAGGGCTATGTATAAACCCTAACTTTGATTTCTTCCAAAAATTCAATTAAAACACCATTTAAACATGTTAATTCAAGTTTATATTCAAGGCTTCTATCCTTCCCTAACATATATTCAATTCAACCGAAAATAGACAGCACCACAACTTTGAATTACAACTTGAATTTCTAACCATAACAAGCTTTAAACTTAACAAAAATCATGTTCAAACTTACCTTGATTAATCCTTGATCAAAGCTTGATATTTCTTCTTCCAATTGCATGGTTAAAGCTCTCTTTTAGGTTGATTTTTCAGTTTGGTAGCACTTCCCCAAGGTCCCTCTTATTTTGGCCGAAATGTTCAAATTGAGGGGGTATTTATAGAGTTTTTTGGGCCAGCCTCCCCTATGCAATTGTGGCCAAAAATTGGCCAGCAAGATGGCCATGTAGCTGCCATCAAATGCTTCATTTTTTCTAATCTTATCAAGTGTCATGTTTTTTTCGATTTTTTTATTGATATTTTGATTTAATTTGGGCTTAAGACTCATTAATTGTTGGGTCACTATTTGCACAAAATTTTTGAACCCTCTTAGCCTAGTATGAAGCCCAAATCTAATTTAAAAAGGAAGAAAAAAATGGAGCCCACTCATAAATATTAATTTTTGACTAAAACTCACTATGTCAGTTACTATTTTTAAAAATAGCTTTGGGCCTCCAAAAATTTATTTCTTTTAATAAAAAATTCGTTTCTAATATGGGAAAGCATTCTCAAAAATTTGAAAATTTATCTCTATCTCTAACTATTTATTTTGAATTTTATCCGAAATTAGGCTTTACCTATAATATTTTGGTAATTAAATATTTTAAAATTAATTCCTTCACTTCTAGGGCCTGGAAAAAATTTTATAAATTCAAATAAATACTTAAATAATTTTCTCATATTTTTTTGGAATTATTGAGGCTCTACATATTTAAATTAATTATTTTGGACTAATTTTTTTACTGCTTTTTTTTTTTTAAATCTCTGTTTACAAAAATTTTTGTAATAATTTATTTCTATTCCATTTTCACCTTTATGGCCTCAATTAGAGTTCTAAAACCTCTAATTTATCTTTTTTACCATTTTTTGAGAATTTTTTAGAATTTTTCCTAATTTTTTCATTTTACTCTTCCTGAATCGATAATTTCAAAAATATCAGTCTGGACAAGGGTTGGAGTTTAACTCAAAATTTGTTTTGTCCCCAAGTCTACTTTACTATTTGACCCTCTATCTAATTTATTATTCATATTCTTAAGGTCAAATTTGGTGGGATGTGACAACTTCATATACCCCTCTTAAATTTTGATGGGAGAATTACAATAAGGTCCCAAGCAAAAAAAAACAATTGAAAAACAAGTGCTAGAGGTTGTCATTCTCACTATAAGACTTGTCATTATAGGCTGTTGAAATTGTTATTGAGACCTTTTGGTAATTATTTCTCTTTTGTGAGAGTTGATTGTAATTCCCCCAATTTTGATTTTGTGACCATTACAGTGTTTTTTTTTTTTCACTGATTCTACAATCCCCACTCTTGATTCTTCTTCAGCACATTTTAAAACATGATTTTTTTTTTTTTTTGGGTTTAACTGGTTTCCAGGTTCTGTTTGTTCACAAATATAGTGGGACTATGGTTCTTGATTCTGCAATCCTCATTACGCTGAGTTATTTCCTGTACACTGCCACTATGCTCTTTGCTCAGCACCTCACACTTGGCCTTCCAGAGCCATCCATTGATCTGAAGAATCTTGGGATTGTGTTGTTTCTCATTGGCATTACTGGAAACTTCTATCACCATTACCTTCTTTCTAAATTGAGAGGAAGTGGTGAAAAGGAATATAAGATACCTGAGGGTGGTTTGTTTGGCCTGGTGGTATGCCCTCACTATCTTTTTGAGATTATTGAGTTTTATGGGTTTTCCTTCATTTCTCAGACTCTCTATTCATTTTCCTTCACCGTGGGCATAACTTTCTACTTGATTGGAAGAAGTTGTGCAACTAGGAATGGTACTTATCCAAGTTTGAAGATTTCCCTCAACATGTTAAGGCTATTATCCCTTTTGTTCTCTGAGCTTGAAATAGTGTGCGCATCATGTATACAACAATATTAGTTTACTTTCAGCAGAATAATAAAACAAAAACTATGTTTCCTTCAAATTTGATTTCATATTAGTTTTGGTTTTGACCAAAGAGATGTGAGAATGAATTTACTTTTTAAAGTTGCAACACCGTTTTAGGTATAGAAATATTATATATTAAAATATTTTTCAAAGTAACTTTTGAATTTATTTAATTGATAATTTTCAAAAATAAATTAATGAGTTAATAAAATATTATGTTCTTAAAAGTATAAAAAAGTGAAAGTTAATAATTTTTATGTTTAGGAGAATAGGTAACACTTATCTTTTTGTTGGCTGTTAAAATAAGATAAAATTTTCAAATGTGATAAGAATAGTCATATATAGCACTTTAGTCTCATTCCGAAAAAGGGCACGGAATGAAATTTTCAACCCGTGTCTTGTATCCCATTTCATGAAGGGATAGTTGTTAAGGAGTGGGATAGAACATGATGGAATTAAGATATCTCAATAAATTAGAGAAATAAAAAGTTCATAGCAAGAAATAAAAGCTTTAGAAATTTGAGCCCAACATACAAATCTTTTTATCTTTGGAAATTTTCTTTGTCCATAACAAGAAATAAAAGCTTTATTTTAATAAAATTCTATTTTGCATATAACATTACCCTTTAATTATTTTTCTTAAAAGTATATTTTCAATTCTTTAATTTTACATTATTTTTAGCCTTTTAATTTTATAAAATATTTTCTTAAATCTTTTTACCTTCAGTTTCCTTGAATAAATGTCAATATTAAAATTTAGACGTTAAAATTTTTTTAAACACTGATATATTAAAGTTTAATTTCTAAAATAATAATAATTGACATAAAAGTTATCAATTGTGAATTATGATATTATAGTTACAGTATTGAAAATATACCCTATAAAATTAACACTATCTTTTGTAGTGGATATTAGGAGCTCTGTTTAGGTGCGAAATCGTTTGAAGGAGATCCCCTCCTCTTACTTGAATGTAACAATTTTTCAAAGAGAGGAATGGCTCCCCTCCTCTCCTTGCCCCTTCTTTCTTTCTTTCTTTCTTTCTTTTGATAGTCAAAATAATATTAAAAGAAGATAAACTTACATAATCCCTTCATAATATGGACTTTTATAATTAGAAAATATGGAATGAGAAAGAAAGTGTCCTACACCCCTTTCTACCTTCTATGCTGAAATTTGGACGGAAGATGAGAGATACCTTTTTTTTTCAAAATTATTTTTAGTAATACATTCTCTCACAGTAGATAAACTTACATAATCCCTTCGTAATATGGACCTATATAATTAAAAAAAATATGGAATGAAGAAGGAAGGGTCCTACACCCCTTCTACCTTCTACTCTGAAATTTGAAAGGAAGATGAGAGACATTTTTTTTCAAAATTACTTTAATAATATGCTCTCAGTTCATCTCTATGAAACCAGTTTTTTGTATGATTTTCTCTATTTACGAGAGAGGAGGAGGTCTCCAATTTATTTTATTTTATATTTTTCCCTATTTAATTACCCATATTAGTATCATTATATTTATTATCAAAGTAAATTGTTCAAATAGTAATTTCAGTGTTTCTCTCTTCACTGCACATTCTTTCTCCTCCACACATCTCTTTTTTCTAGTAGTATGCTTATTCTTTCTCTTAAGCTCTCTCTTTATGAATAAAGATATCTTTAAAAATAGTTGCGAGAAAAATATTGCAGGAGAATAAGAACAACATAATAAAAGTAAGAGAAAAATGTTGAGATAAGTAATAAGGGAGAGTTCTCATTCACACACACTCATGTGCATGCAATCCTTTACATCAATCCTTTATTTATAGATCTCTAATCCTTCAAAGAGTTACAATTTCACAATGGAAGAATTAATCTATATTATGATACAACATGAAACTATTGAAAGCTATAGCAATGAATGAATATAAGAAAATCATCCATTTGATAGTTATAGGGTATAATAATATTAACCATGAAATAGCATCCTAAAAGGTTATGGAGTTATGAACATCTACTCATCAATCTTCATGACAAAAGTTATTTTTTGGGGTTGATATAACTTTTTATCCTTAAACTCAGTTTGGTCTTAATCCCTTAAATTTCAAATTCATGATTCTAGTCCTTGAAATTTAGTCTATCTTAAAACGTTAGTCGCTGGAAGTACAATGATGTTAAACTTTGTTGAAGTGTCATAAATAATGTTAAAAGTAGTGATGTGAACTCACCAAATGACACAACTAATTCTTATATGAATAGCATAAAAAAAAAAAGGTTTTCAAAATGCAACACAAATAACAATTATACAGAGGGGGAATGAATTCTCAAAATAACTGTTTGTTGTGGTTATTAATTTTCTGATACTTCTTGTATATACTTATATGAGTTCCTTGACCGTCATGCTTACTCCTGTTTCAACTTTTTGAAAAAAATTTGTGACAGATGAGATAGATTTCTTATCAGAGTTAAAACTTCCACTTTAATAATGAACAAGCAAACAGGAAAAAAACCCCTAGGGAAAAAGAAAAAAAAGGAGCCTTGAGCTTTGGATGCTTTGATTGGACATGTTACAACCAAGCCACACAATCATTAATTTCCTCTAAAGAATAAAATAAAATAATTTAATCCAAAAAAAATAGGGAGGGAGGGAGGGAGGGAGAATAAGATATAAGTGGGGGCAAAGACAATATTGGAAGATCTGGCAAAATTTTCATTTACATTCTTGATCCATTTTTTAAAGACCAAACTGTCAAACTCTATACACTCTACACAAAGTTGGTTGATGTACATCTTTCATATTTTGCTACCTTCAGAAGGCTGGTAAGGTACAATTCATAATATACAGATCTATCCTAGCTGGTTATATATTCTTAGCGACCTGTCAAATTTTTGAGGATTATATGATCTTGCAAATGAAATTATTATTTCCAGAGGCATCATTCACATAATATTTGGAAAGAATAGCAAATTTATGTTCAAATTTTATAAATGTAGATGATAATTCATGCTTGTTTAATCACATAGGACGTTTTTTTTTTCAAGCATTATCAATGTGCTCCAATTTCACCTGACCCGACCCGACCCTCTACTGATAGTCTGATACCAAGGGGTGTTTGGATAAAAATAAACCATGGTTTGGAGAATAGCTTTTGAAGAATAGATTCTTAGGAGAATAGATTTTGTGAAAAAGTGATTATGATAAAATAAGAGTGTTTGGATAGTTGTTATCAAAAGCACTTTTTATATGTGCAAATTATTAAAAATGTATAAATTAATATGATAATTACATAAAAGATAGATTTTATAATATATTTTAATTTGAAGGGAAAAAATTGTTAATAATATATTTTTTACCAACATAATTAATAATATATAAGATAATGTAATTAATAAATAATTAATGTGTATATATATTTATAAAATATAAAATTAAATATGTTTATAAAAAATAATTGATGGCTGTTAAAGTCATATTATCATAGAAATCTACTCTGACAGGCACTCTGACACTCTCTCACTTTTTCTGAAACCATGGTTTTGGCCCAAACCATAGTTTCTCCAGAATTGTCCCTATTTAGCAATCCCTTTCCCCAAACTATAGTTTGGAGAGACACCCAAATAGGTCCTAAGCTTTGATATGAAGACGAAATTGATTTTACATTTGTGCTCAACATCCCCTATATCAGTCATAGTACAAGCATAAAAAAAGAGGCTAGTCTTTCACAATAGAGCAACTCCTTCATCCCATCCAAATGCTTCTCACATTCAACCCTATCCATATGCATTCCCAAACAATCACTTGCCTCTATCAAACCTTTAGAAAATGAACAAGCAAGAACTCAAGACCTTTGAGTAAGATGTCATCACGAGGTTTGCTTTCCCCTTTTGGACCCTGAACTTACATCAGATGAAATGTGCTCAATTTGATTGTTGACATTTGAAGTGTCTTCCAGATGAGAAATAGTGACATGTGATATATCCATGTCAGCATCAAGATCAACCTTAAGCATTGAGTTGTCCAAACCAGTATGATCTTGAAGCTCTTCAAGGACATTTTCACATGTTTGAGCATCCTTGTTGATTGCCCTGTCCTCGTCAAACATATCATGAAGCTCATCTTAATAAAGGAAAGACTTGTTTTGAAAATTAACTGCGTACTTGTGTGGCTGCAAGGATAACATAAGTTACAATTGTTAATAAATAATTAAACAGCCTGAAATACAATTATGAAATTGACTATAATTCATCTGATGGTTGATCCTATTATTATTGTTAGCTTGAAATTGACTAAAGATAACTAAATAATTATGAAAATGACCAAATTGCTTGAGGTCTAAAACAATTAATGATTGTCACCAACTGAGATAATTATATCAATATCAATCGAAATATTTAGACTTTATAACAACGGATTCAAAAATTTTATATTAAAATGTAAATACATGTTAAACAAAAATTTTAAATCATGGGAGTAAATTATTTATGCACACTTTCAACCCAAAACTCAGTAAACAGACATGCACAGAGTGTAATACAACAATTATGGTCTACATGTATCAATCAAAGCAGTGAACAGTGGCTAAATTAAAAATATCAGTGATCATTAACAAAAAGAATAGCCATACATGTGAATTGCAGAATTAAACATTTACCTTTACATACTCATCCCACACTATCTTAGGATATCATACATTTCCTCTCAGCACTCTAACCAAATCTAGATAAATCGAGGAGGTCAAAAACCACACCATAGTTAGTTTTTAGCTTCTTAATTCTAGACTGTATGTGAGGATGGGCCTTAAAAGAACATCCCAGTATTGAATTATGTGGCATATCTTTCAAAAGTGTTCAACACACTAGATCTCAAACCATTCTCACATATAAGTTCACCCTTAACAAGCAATACCATCATGCACTGAATTAGCACCTCATCCTCTTCAAACGTTTACACATGCTTATCCAATTTTTTAGATTTTTCTGACAAGTTTGGTTAACTATAAACATAGCATATTTCAGCAAATAAAATGAGCACAAGGTTAAAACCATATTCTAGCAAATAAACTACATTCCAACAAATAAAGTTAGCACAAAGTTAAAACCATATTCCAACAAATAAACTTTATTCCAACACAAAGTTGCAATAGTATGCATGGCAGAAATGAAATTATAGCAAGTAAAGTCACAAATCTACGTCTGTGACTTTACTTGCCCATTCATGTAGGATCCCTATTAGAAGTAAAAGCATTGAACATTTTATCACTAAGATTATCCCTAAGGGTAGCCCATTCATTAGATGTGTACGGGTTTTGAATTGGGGGATTATCTATCTTGTCCACATTAATTTCAATTTTCTTCAACTTTATCTTTAAGTGGATGACTTCTTGACGAATTAAGTTGTGAAAGAGGTACCACACAATTTTTATTGGGTTATATGTCCTAATACGTAAGAAACAAAAAATTAGACCGAATAATAAACCCGCTAAGATAATGGTGCAAGGGTCAGTAGGTCAAACCGGGCATATTAAAATAATATAATTTAATTCAAAATAACAAAATACAACAACGTTGATAATCACTAATAATAAAATACAAGAAAATACAACAATAGTTTGATTGTAACAATAATAAAGTACCCTATTATTAAAAATTTTGATTTTTATGATTCCTCAATAACTAAAATTAACAATAATTAATACCAAAATCATCATTAAAATTTATTCAAATATATAGTGATTGAAATATTAGAAGTTGAATGAGAAAAAAATGAAACTAATAGTAACATAATCATCCAAACTAGTTCACACTGGTTTTCTTTGGTTTACCCCCTTGTTTGTTCGATTGATATGGGTTTGATTTCTGACCGGTTCACCTGTTTTTTTGTTTGAACTAGCTAGTTCAATCCATTTTTTCATTCACTGCTAATGGGATAAAATGATGGGCTTCTTAGAATAACCCATCTTGACTTCAAAATGCCAAAGCACCTTTCAATGACATTTCTTGTAGATAAATGTCTCATATTAAAGTACTCTTATGCATTTCTCATATTTTTCCCCTCTCTCCATTCACTAAAATAATATCTTTATCCTCTATATGAGTGTAAGGAATCCCTCACAATTGGTGTACCCAATATCAACCAAGGGCATGTTTGGTTCCCATTTGGAGCTGTAAAAATGCATTAGAATGTGTGAAACTTAGGTTTAGAGCTTACTTGCCTATTGTTGGTTGTTTGAATGGGTTTTTAACCCAACCAAATTTTGAAAAATAATTTCAGTGCATTTTAACACTAAGCAAAGTGGCTTTTGAGCATTTAATAAGCTTATTTACCATTAGAATGAACATTTAAAGCTCATTTAAAATACCACCTACCAGATTTGCCCTTCACTTTTCTCTCTCGCTCTTCTCTCTTTTTACACTTACTCTTCTTCCTCATGCTAGTTGTCTAACCTAGATCGCATTGTCATTTGTTGTTAGATGCACTAGGGATCAACCAAAGGTGAGGTTTGGAGCACTAAAATCAGTATGGTCTTCTCCCTTTCTCTTGTTCATTGTCAGTCATTGGGCTTTGCTGGTTCTCCAATCCAGCTCTCACTGTTGTTCTTCATCGTTGTATGCTCTGGATGCTTACCAATTACCAAAGTTGGTGTTTGGTGTGCTAAATAAGTAGGGATAACCCATCTAGTCTGTTATGGTGTACTAAAGGTCTTGTTCTTTGCATAGATCTGGGCATTCTCTAGATTTCACTTATGCCTAACTCAATTTCACCGTTGCAGCAAACACTCACAGGTAACGTCTTCTAATCTAGACAAGTGTTCTGAAATATTTTTACATCATTTTTGGATGGACCTTGGTAATACTGATTTGCTGCTTGTTTCACTGATTTTGATATGCTAGTTCTCATATCAGATTGTGCTTGGTATTCTAATTTTGATATGCTGATTTCAAATGTAGAAATGAGCTTGCTCAATTTTTTGATGCTTGGACCGTATTAAAAAATATAGAACCGAAAATAAATATATAAAGTTAAGAAACATTGTAATTGAGTGTCTGAATAAATGCTTTTATAGGTTTCAAATGGATTATTATTTGCATTATATGTTCCTTTGGTTTCAAATGGATTATTATTTGCATTATATGTTCCTTTGATTTTGCTGACCAAGCCTTTTTTGACAGTGATGAAACGATTTTTGCCTTGAATGTTGTTGCATTTCACTTGCTTGGTTGTTAATAATTGGTCTTTTTAACCAAAGTGTTAAAAGGAAAAAGAAACCACTAAACCAAGAAGTGGAGCTTTAGGATACCTAAGCATTCTAGAGCAGCTAGATACTTTAAAACCATTGCAAAAGAGATTGAGAAAAAAGTGATTGTAAAAAAGTTAAATCTTAGATAGAACTTTCATTATAATTTGAGTTCTGAAGTACATAACCTATTTTTGAAACCACTTCTTAGTTGCATTAATTTGAGGTCAGCTAATAATTTCATAATTTATTGGGTAAATATTATTTAGTTGATATTGGTTATCCAATACCAATGAGATATCTTGCCCCGTATAGACATGAGTACTATCACGTTCCAGATTTTAGCTGTGAACTAGGACTTAGAAATGAAAATATCACCTTCAATTACTATCATTCAAGTTTGAGGGATACTATTGAAAGAACTTTTGGGGTTTGGAAGAATATGGTTGTAATCTTAAGAAATGTGCCCAAATTCAAGTTTCAAACACAAATATGCATAGTTTGTGCAATAGTAGTTGTGCATAATTTTATTAGAAAAAATTCTCGAACTAATGACCACTTCATACAAGCTGAACATGAAAGTATAATTTATGATGACAATAATTATGTAGCTAGTGAGGTATTCTCACCAAGTATAACATCTTCTGCATAAATGAATTGTGTTTATGACTCAATTAGAGATCAAATTGTACAAAGCCTATGATCCAATTAGCTATGTAATATTATTTAGTTAAAAAAACTTTAATGAGTTTTAATTTATATTCACCTTTGTCCATTATATATTTAATTTTTTGCTAAAAAATATATTTAATTATTTATCGTGTATTTTCAAATTTTTCTCACTAACAAATATTTTTATTTTATAATTATAATTTTAATTATTTTTTAACAGCTATCTTATTAATATCATATAATATAAAACACTACTATTCAATAAAGATCACGTCTTTTTCTATCATTTTACATTTAAACTTATTTTTTCATTAATCATTCGAACAAGTTTTAACTTTTTTAATTGATTTTTTTTATAAATGTCAATCTAAATATAAATCATATTACACTAACTTTTCCTCTAACTTCAGTTTGTGAAAGTTAGTTAGAATAAAAGTCAATTTTACCATTGCTCATCCAAACATATCCCAAGTAATATTAACCTTGTAGAACTCTCAAGCCATTTGTCCTCCTAATGACATCACGAATAACTCATCCATTGCTATAGACCCTAGGCAAAACATATATGAAATACCTATCTTGTGAGCAAGCATTTGTCATTATCTCTCCTTTCCTATTTTGGTATCTATCCTTGTCAAAAGAAGGAAGTCTCATTTTTACACGAGTCTCATCTAATGCACTTAAACAACGCTGTAATAAAGAAAACACATATTATACAATTTTTACATATCTTTAAAAATTAATGATAAATACATAACATGTATATCTATCTTGAACCATTTCCACTTATTGTCATTTGAGTCTTCTGGTACAGGCTTTGGTTTCTTCAACAACATATCTCCAAGTCTCATCATGCCATTAAGCACTAAGTTGAAATACCTACTAATGGTTTCTCTAAATCCACCAGTTATTTTGTATTACTTGATTCTTCACATGATGTGCTAGTGTGTGCAAAAATGTGGCAACTTTCTCACCTATAAGCATATTCTTCCTAGGTTTAAGACTATCCGGATCTCTTAGCATACAACAAAGCTTATCAAATGTTGCCCTTCTCATTCAAAGTAAGTTGAAACATCCCACATCACTACTAGACACCATTCTCTTAAGATAAGATCTCTTAGCAAAAAAATCCATTTGGTAATTTATGTGTTTGATTCACTCTCTCCTTGACATGATACTCATACACACATAGAAAAACAATCCCTGCACCACCTCAGCCATGCTCACCCAAAAAAGTAACACACGCAATAGTTTCCCTTTCTTTTTAGATAGTACTATAACTGTGTAACTAATATACACATATAAGAACAATTAAATCACAAATGTACTAACATCACAAACCCATTATTTATGAATTAATCCAAGAGATACTAAAAAATATCTCTAATCTTAAACTAAACTCATCCTTCAACAAATAACCATATACACAGATTAATTACTCTAATCAGAATATATATAGTATGCACAAATATATATATACGCGTATATACCCAAAAACAGAAAGAACACAAAGGAAAAAAAAACCCAGTAAGTTGAGGATTCAGCTATGCTGGGTTCACATTCAACTTGCCTTGATTGATCTTAAGCGACAGCTAACGCAGACTCCTCAATTCATTAAGAATTATCAGTCCTATTATGACTACAAAAGTAATCCTCCGATCTTCAATATAAGACCCATTTAACTAATTTGATTAAATTAAAGAAGTCAGGTAAGTTAATTAATTATAAGAAATATGACATGTTTTTCTTAAAACACAATAATTATATTTCTTAATACTTCTTTTCCCTCCTCTACTTGATTATGATTGAGGGAGTATTCATAGGGGTAGTTTAGAGAAAATTGATAAATATAAGAAGTAGGTCTTATATTTAGGACTAAAACTAACTCAATAATTAGGTCTTATATTAAGGACCGGAGAAATAGTAATACAAGGAAACTACTAATTGAAAAAAAAAAATCCTTTAGAATTATCAAAAAGATGTCCCATCCCGAGCCCGTCCACCTATTATTGAGGATAACATGTTGGATATAAGCCTTAAAACTAGCCAATACTATGTATATTAAGACAATTCCAGGTTGCAATTGATGCTTCCCTTGAAGCCCCCAAGCAAATAAATCAATATACGATATTAAATATGAGACTTGTTTTGTAATATAATTTATACTATAAAATGAGTTTTATATTTAGGGGGTATTTAGATAAATCCAAACTATGGTTTGAAAAATAGCTTTTGGAAACAAAGTAATTTTGAGAATAGATTTTGAAAGAATAGCTTCTGGAAAAAAAAAGTGATTTTGATAAAATAAGAGTGTTTGAATAGTTATTATAAGAAGCACTTTTTCAAATGCAAATCACCAAAGATATATAAGTTGATATAATAATTACATAAAAAAATATATTTTAATTTATATCTTCATTTGAAGTAATAAATTTCCTAATAATTTTTTTTGCCAATATAATAAATGATATATAAAAAATAATAATTAATTATTAGTATGTGTATCTATATTTATAAAATATAAGATTATATATGTTTTTAGAAAAATGAATGGTTTTTTGCCAACACAAAAATATAATTTTAACATTATAAACATGAAAAATTAAATAGCGTAAACTTTTTTTTTGAGCTAAACCATAGGTATCATCCCATTGAAAGCAATCCTATTCGAGGCACTGTCAGGCACTAAATGTGGGTATCTCTCTCATTGAGGATTCGAACCTTAGTTCGTCACGTTATGAAAGACTAATTCCTTCTACTAGACCAACTCTTATTGGCCCGTGTAAACTATTTTAAAAGTTGGAAGTTACTCCCCTATGCGCTTGTTTGTCCATTTGTCAGGACACCTGCTGACCCAAACAAGCTTGAGGTCTGACCACAGAAGCCCATCCTTCTGCTCCCATAATAATTACCCCAGCGACCGGTTTTTAGTCCTCATAAGTGGAATGTTTTTGTTTTTTTCAAAACTACGTTTTAGGTGGCCAAAACCAAAAAATTCCCCGTTTGGTAGCATGGAAGTGGGAGGGGGGAAGTGGAAGTGAAAATGGAATCCAAATTTACGGTGTTTGGTACGCTGGAAGCCACATTCATGGAACTCCCACTTCCATCAAAATCGTTGGAACTCACTTCCTTGGTCCCCCCCCAGGAACCCAATTCCACATCTCATGGAATTGGCTCTGTGACTATTTTGCCCCCATCCGCACCCTTCCCTCTGTTCAACACCTGCTAGCAGGCTTTTTTACTCAGATGCGATAAACAGTAAAAAAATTTACTCAGATACGATAAGATCAAACCTATTTACCAAAATACTACACCTAAAATCGTTCACACCGTGAATGACTTTAAATTTGTACAGAACTTGTTCTTGGTCTGAACAACTTCAGTGAGGCCCACATCAGAAAATAAAAGTTGTTCTCAGTGTGAACAATTTCAGTGGGGCCCACATCACCAAATGAAAGTTGTTCTTGGTTTGAACAACTTTAGTAGGACCCACAATCCATATTTGTCTTATGCTCCATGTGAAATTGCTTCCTTCCATGCCTTTT
Organism: Neltuma alba; assembly: GCF_004799145.2. NCBI lineage: Eukaryota > Viridiplantae > Streptophyta > Magnoliopsida > Fabales > Fabaceae > Neltuma > Neltuma alba. The sequence continues at coordinate 591,147 of NW_021635127.1, forward strand.
CTATTTTTATTTGATCAGACCACACTTTTGTTTTTTCTTGCCACACGCAAAGTTACTCAAGGAGTAGTATTTCATTGTTTGAAACTCAACTCACGCGTAAGGATTCCTTCCCTACATATTCCCATCAATATAGGACTCAGGGAGTGGTCATTCATTGTCTTCAACTTTGTTTTGGCAAGTGAGTGCATAGCGTAATTTTGATTTATATAATGATTTTCGACATTCCCACTCCATCTACCTTCTCATCACTTTTCAAATTGTTCTTAAACTTGGCTGATTCCTTCCACACTTTCGTGTGACGTAGGTGGTGTGTGCGGTCTTGCAGTTGTATATATTTCATCTCAACTTGAAACTTGATTTTTCTTATGAATAAGGTACATTCTCTAGATTAATTTTTTTTTAAATTTTGGTATGTATTTTGCTAAATGATGAATAAAAATTTTATATTTAGTCATTTTAACATGTTGAGTTTGTCTTAATTAAAAAATGTAGACATATAATTAATTGCCATATAAAATAAATTGTAGTTTACTTTTTTATAACCTGATTAAAAATATAATTGTTTTCTTAGTAGATAGTGTTTGAGTAAATATGTAGTCAAATTAAATATGTATCTGGTTAGATAATATTTGGTTGTGAGCTTAGTCTGGTCTTATATCCTGTGAAAACTAGCACTAAGTGGTGCCCAAATTTTCCTGATAAAAAGAGTACTGATGGTGGGATTAATAATACTGAAAGAGAGGAGTTTTTTTATTTAATTTTTGGGGAAAATTAGAGAGGAGGACTTAGGAAAAGTAATATTTATTAAAGATAAGCATAAAAATTATAATTATTTAGGGAGACCAAATAATAAAATATAAATTTAAAAAAATTACTCATCAATAATGGCTAATTGTTTTGTCATATTAAGTAATTATAAAGTTAAAATAACTAGTGTGAAATAGTTATTAACATTTATTTTTGTTTTTAATCATAGGGATGCTTTTTTAGGTCACTTAAATAGTACCTAATGTAAAATTACACAATTGTATTTATTATAAGCTTATCATTATTCAATGTAAATTTACCTTTATGTGTTAGTCAAAGAATAATTATATTCCTTTCAGCCTCTAATTTCTAAAATGTATACAATTATAAGATCGCACACACCACCTACTTCACACGAAAGTGTGGAAGGAGAAAGAAAAATAGAGGAATCAGTCAAGTTTAAGAACAATTTGAGAAGTGATGAGAAGGCAGATGGAGTGGGAATATAAAATGTCATTATATAGACCAAAGTTACACTATGCACTCACATGCCAAAACAAAGCTAAAGACAATAAATGACCACTCCCTGAGTCCTATACTGATGGGAATATGTAGGGAAAGAATCCTTATGGGTGAATTGAGCTTCAAACAATAAAAGACTACTCCTTAAGTGACTATGCGTGTGGCAAGAAAAAACAAAAGTATAGTTTGGTCAAATAAAAATTGAAAAGGCATGGAAGGAAGCAATTTCACGTGGAGCATAGGACAAATATGAATTGTAGGCCCCATTGAAATTGTTCAGACCAAGAACAACTTCTATTTTCTAATGTGGGTCTTACTGAAGTTGTTCAGACCAAGAACGAGTTCTGTACAAATTTAAAATCGTTCATAGTTTGAACGATTTCAAATGTAGTATCTTGATAAATAGTTTTGATCTTATCGTATCTGAGTAAATTTTTTTACTGTTTATCGTATCTGAGTAAAAAAGCCCCTGCTAGCATGACGGCAGACGGCGATGATCCTGGTGAGCACGATGATGGACGGCGTCGACGCCGGTGACCACTCGGTAGACGGCCTCTCCTTAGCCGAGGCTCATGGATTCCTCAAAGCCTCCAGCGATGCTCCTACTTGCATGAGATCTGGAGCATAGAGGGTGGCGGCAGCGGAGCGGTGCGGATTTCATCTCTACTCTTTTCCTCCATGGCTCCTCATTCTCCACCAGATCTCATCTTCTCCCTTCGACCTTGTCTTCTTCCTTCCACTTTCTCATTCTTTGATTTCCATTTGTAATTACTGAAGCTTGCGAATCTTAGAACAAAGCTTACAATGCAAATGTTGAAGCTCATGAATCTCCCCAGACAAGAACCTTGTGCTGATTTGCTTGCTTTGAGAGGTTTTTTGGTCTCGACTTTTTAGCACGATTTTGATTTTGGGGGGGGGCGTTAATTTCCATTACTTCAATTCTGCCATTTTCAATCCAGTTCTTTTTTTATGACTAGAATATTGTTGTCTTCTAATCATTCAATTTGTGTAATTTGTGATTCATAGTTATTGTTTCTTTTTTATCGGATCTGTTTATGGTGGTCATTGGTTCTTTTGACTATGTTGGTGGTTTTCAGTGGATGGTCGCCTCTGGGGTGGAGAGGGTTTTTCAGCGGGGAAGGAGATTTTATTTTTGGGCCAAGGGTATTTTGGTATTTTCACATTATAATGATATATTTTAATTAAAATTTATATCCCACTTCCATGGTTGCACCAAACATATCATAACTCATTTTCTCTTCCACTTCCATTTTTATTTCCACTTCTACTTTTATTTGCATTCTATTGAAAACTCTTCTATATTATACGGGACATAGGTGTTTGGATGGATTTAGAGGTATTTGGATAAAAACAAAATCATGATTTTAAAAGTGTTTTTATGGTATACAACATGAAGTAAATATGTAAAATAATTTGTTTCAATTTACCCAAAAAAATACTTTTTAAAAGTGATTATTGAGGAATCTAAACACTCTTTGAATCCAAACCACGGTTTGGGATCTAAAAGTGTTTTTTTTAATGGTTTTCCGAACACTCCGCATTGGGAACAGAAAGATTATAATAGACTATAATAGATGCCAAACTTCTGTACAAAACAAGGCATCCTGATATCTTGTACCCGACTTCATTAGATATTTTTATTATTTCTGGTTTTTAATATAAAATTTTATTTAATTTTTATTTTGATCCTAATTATAATATCTTAATCTACTGTTTCTCATATTTATACTTTCTTTCTCAAGATAGTCCCTCTAATAATAATAGTTCTAGTTAGTAAATTTGATTAGTAAGGATATTTTAAAAAAAACAATATTTATTTATTATAAATAATTAATTTAATTTATTTTTTTAATCTGTTTAAATAAGTTAACTAACTGTTATAATTAGGATGAGAAGTAGTATATTTCACAAGCAAGGATGACTGGCAACAGAAAGGTCTGAATTCGCTAGAGCGGTTGGTCATGGGTGAGAATGCTGATGTGACTTTATTGTTAAAAAATGTGAAAACGAATATGACACAAACGTGACATTTTAAAATATCATTTCAGTACAGTGAGGATATCATGCAAATTGGAATAACTGATTCGTGATTTCCTCACCTTAAGGAGATGCATCTGGGCTGGTCAAAAAAAAACAAAACTATATGCATCTGGGATTTTCCCATTTATTTCATACTTGGATCCGCGGATCATTCCCTTTATTTTGCCAAACAAATAATGCTAAACAAAAATTCCCTTCTTCCCCGGGAAGGCGGGTTCTTGCGAAGTTCCTGCGGGCCGAAAACCTCGAGAATATAATCAAGGCGCGAAGCCCGGGATTAGAGTATCTAATCGAAACGCGTTTCTTTCATTTTCTACTGACAGAAGATTGTCTAGTTGTCCGTGAATATGATAAAATAAAATGTAATAATAATTCAGCTGATACAAACGAAGGCTTAACTTGTTCCCACAAACCAAATCACCATTCCCTTCGTCTCGGTCTCTTGGTAAGCTCAGTTTCTTCCTCTTCCCCTTGACCTTTTCCACTTCCTTGTACTTCCTTTCGGTACGTTTTCGACTTCTTTCTTGGCTGGGTAGCTTCATATTTCTTTGAATCTATCAGTTTTTATGATGATCTTTTTCCTTATCGTTTTTTTCTGAGGTTTGTACCTTGATCCTGCTCTCTCGACCAATCTGTCCCTCCCTATGATAGATTGCTAATTTTGAAGTTTAATTAATTTAGAATCTCGTTCTATATACTTGGAGTTCTTTGCTAGTTGTGGATTTCATCGCCGTCAAAATGACGTTAATGTCTATTATGGATACTTTTACTGCTTTGTCGGGTGATATTAAACCTTGTTGATTTGCTGATTAGACTAAAATTTAGGAGAATATATGCAGGTTGACTTCGATTCACATTATTAAGGATTCAAATATCAGAGCCAGTTCTTGTATCTTGTGCTAGCAGATGAAGAGGGCTTAGTCGCTTAGATCCGAATCATTGAAGTAAGGGAAGAATTTCAACCAAGTGTGAAGCTTTATGGGGAATACTTGTGTTGGTCCGAGCATTTCCAAAAATGGTATACTTCAATCAGTTTCTGCTGTGATATGGAAATCCCGTGCACTCGATGATGCATCAGTTTCTAATGGAGGAACACTAAATGAGGAAACAGCTAGAGAACCGGAACCATCGTCCATGCCCGTCCAATGCAAGCCCCCTGAGCAAATGACTATGCCAAAACCGGAAGTGAAACCGGAAGAGAAGCCAGAACCCAATCCAGATGCCAAATCGGACCAAGATCAGAAATCTAAGCACAGGAAACCTACTTCGATAAAAAGGGTGTCCAGTGCAGGGCTCCGTGTTAGTTCTGTATTACAAACAGACACTGGTAATTTCAAGGAGTTTTATACTCTGGGGAGAAAACTGGGAGCGGGTCAGTTTGGGACAACATTTTTATGCGTGGAGAAAGCAACGGGCAAAGAGTATGCCTGTAAATCTATGGCAAAAAGGAAGATGGTAACTGACGAGGATGTTGAGGATGTGAGAAGAGAAATTCAGATAATGCATCACTTGGCTGGGCATCCTAATGTTATATCCATCAAAGGTGCTTATGAAGATGCACTAGCTGTTCATGTTGTGATGGAGTTATGTGCAGGTGGTGAGCTTTTTGACAGGATTATTCAGCGTGGACACTATACAGAAAGAAAGGCAGCCAACCTAATCAGGACTATAGTTGGGGTTGTGGAAGCTTGTCATTCTCTTGGTGTGATGCACAGGGATCTTAAACCTGAAAACTTTCTCTTTGTCAATCAGCAGGAGGATTCTCCTCTCAAAACCATAGACTTCGGATTATCTATATTTTTCAAACCAGGTATTTTCTGATGTCCATGCAAATCAATACCATTTGAAATCAGCTTTGCATAAATTCAAATATATTCATGCAAAAACACGAGTGTGCTTGTGCACACAGAGACCTAAAAAAGAAACAGGGTGGGAGAAGGGGGATTTTCCTCTGACATTGTTTTTCTGTATTTGCATTTGGAATTAAGATATTATGAACTGGTAGATGACTTCAGTTATACCGAATTTCATGTTTATCTTAACTTTTTGTGGGAAAATAATTCGCCGGCTATTTTCCGCTTTCTGTACTTCTTTTTGGGGAATATTATGAGATGCAAAGAGATGCTCGTCTTATTTTTAACTTCTTTTTTGGTCTTAAGACCTATAGTCTAAAGGGCTTCGTAATCTTTAGCATTATTATATCTTTGAAATGCAGATTCCACTATTATCTCGATCATAGGCCCTCATACGATCTGTCAGTCTTTGCTTTCATGCATTGCTGTGAAGCTGTTGTAGTTTGTAATTGTGTCTCTTTGGGGCAGGTATTGTAAAGGGGGGGATGGTTGAGAATGGATGCGTAGGAAAATCAATTTACAATATAGATCTGTGCTTTATTTGTCTATTTTAATTGGATTCTTTTTTTTTTTTTCCCATTTTCCTTTTTAATCTAGAAATTTTTTGTCCTTGCTTATTCTACATTTATTTTGATTAAACTGATGATATGAACTTTGCTGACAGCTATGGTTATTACTTTTAGCCTCAGCTAATGTTCTGTAGATTGATGAATTTTGGAAATAGTTAAGAGAAAGATTGAAGATCTTTACTGGTTAAGCAATTGTTTATACAGAAGTAGATTTGACTTTATAATAAACGGATCAGAGCTATCTAGTTTCTGAACTTTCAGGATTTAGATCAATCATAGTCACATGATGTGTGGTACATTGGAAACAAATTATGATGGCAAACAATTGGTTTTCTCACTATAAATTTTTTGGGTAACATGAGGACCACCTTTTTGGTTTTCTAAAGCTATACTATCTAATTTGAAGTTCCATTAAAAGCTTTTTTCCCCCCCTTTCCCCCTTCTTTCTGGGGTGAAGAAGCTTCATAAAGCTTGAAGCAATATATTGAGACCATGGAGAGAAAGTAATGGCCATTCTCTTTCAGGTGATATGTTCACTGATGTGGTTGGCAGCCCTTATTATGTTGCCCCAGAGGTTTTGCGAAAGCGTTATGGCCCAGAAGCAGATGTCTGGAGTGCTGGGGTAATCCTTTACATTCTTTTGAGTGGAGTACCTCCATTTTGGGCAGGTGAGCACTTTTAGATTTGTCTGGACTGTCATTTTGGCCTATTATCTTGGGAACTTATCTATTACTTTATTTTTCTGATTCTTAATTTACTCTCCTATTTCTGAATCCTCATCATGGTTTTGCAGAAAGTGAGGAAGGGATATTTAAAGAGGTTCTGCATGGTGATCTTGACTTTTCATCTGACCCCTGGCCTAGCATTTCTGAAAGTGCCAAAGATTTAGTAAGGAAAATGCTTGTTCGTGATCCTAGAAGGCGGCTGACTGCACATCAAGTTTTATGTAAATATAGTTCAATTATCATAGTTGCTGCTAAATGATTAATTAATCATGATTTTGGCATTGCTTGGACCCTTGCTTTGATACAGGAATTGATTGAAAAATGTTACTGTCTAATGCTTCGCCGCAATGTCCTGGTGAAAATTTGGTGTCAGAAACAGACCTATCTATATGTCATTAATTCTCTCTTCGATGATCTAAATAAATAATGAACATTATCCTGCTAGATATAAAAGCTATGATGCTTTTGGTTAGGAAATGTTTGTGGTTTGTTTCTCAAACACTTGTCTTTTTGAGTTCTTGGTATATAGGAGATATCTTTGATCTTGAAAAGTCTTGTGGACGTAGAAGTTCTAAAAATGTCAAAATTCATTTTTAATGTCCAGCCTTTACCTACCCTTTCAATCAATATATTTGACATGTGTCCCAACTCTCATTCGATCATATCTTGTAGCTGAATCTTCAATTTATCAGTGGAATATGTTATGCTTGTCCACTCTAAGCTGAATATAACAATATATTCTGTTTTCTAAGATTTGAACCACAGTCTAGCATTTTGTAATGTTATATAACACATAAAATACCCATGATAAAATACTTTCACAAGGACATGCCAAAATCAGTATTTGCATTATTTGGTGCCAAAATCCTAAAGTACTTTCATAAGTGCATAGTGATAAAAGCACGTCCTTATGATTTTGGCACCAAATAATGTAAATGCTAACTTTCCTCAAGTTCTTTCTGTTGATTTTGTACCCACTGTATGCCATATTTACATCTTGGTGTTATGGGCTTCTCCAAAATTGCTCATTATTTATTTATTTATTTTTGGATTGTAACGTTAATATATAAAGAAACTCAAAGAAAGTTACTTCTGGCTTCTTTTTTTAAATAATTATTGTCCAAATTTGAAATAGAATGTCATTATAAGGAAACTTATCTATTTCCTGCAGGTCATCCTTGGATTCAAGTTGATGGCGTAGCTCCTGATAAACCACTTGATTCTGCTGTATTAAGTCGCTTGAAGCAATTCTCTGCTATGAATAGGTTCAAAAAAATGGCTCTTATAGTAAGTCTCTACATTTTTAAGCATGGGTGTCGTTCTTTACATAAACAGTTGGTGCAGTATGATGAAGATGAAATTAATGTTGCTGGGTAATTTTTGAATTAGTTTTTAATTATATCTGTTTTTATGTAAATCATTTGTTGTCAGTTTTGTCATTTCATGTTATTTTATCGGTATGAGGTTTTTGTTTTAGCATTTTAATTAGGTTTCTGTATTTCTGTTATATTAGTCTGTAATTATTATTCTATCAACCCTTTTTAATATTGATTAATAATATTAAACTGTATAAAAATATTGAATCAATTCAGAGGGTTCTCTACCTGCTATGTTTCACAAGTGCCAAAGTTGATAACTGATAACTAATTGTAAAATTATCCCTAATTATTAATTACAAATGATGAAGTCAAAAGGTTGTTGAATTATAAAATAATTAGATTTATGTAGGAAATCACGGTGATTAAGGAGATTTGATATGCCATTATTATAGGAGTTTAAATTTCAAATTGTTTCCAGATTACAGTAGCTTGATTCTCGGCCCCTCTTTAATAGGCCTGTTGTATTCATTCAGTATATAATCACTCCTGTACATACCAAATAGGATTAAGGAAGAAGTTTACTCCATTGTCGTCTCCTTTCCTTCATGGTATCAGAGCAAGGGGGGGCGACATCTGAATCTTCCGACACTGAGATGGAGTCGAACACGCAGCCAGAGACGATACCCAAAAAATCGGCTCAGGCGACTGGTGATTCCTCCGCAAATGGCGCCTCGCGCCTCGTCGCTGCTGGGTTTGAAGGCTCGGCGGTGCTCATTGTTCCAGAAAAACTCTCGGGAGAGAATTACCGAGAATGGGCTCAATCCATGCGCCTTGCACTCGACGGTCGTGGCAGACTTGGACACGTCACCGGCGAGACAGCTCCTCCTCCACCGTCTGACGTCAACGCATTGAGGAGCTGGAGATCCGAAAATGCATTAGTGTCCTCCTGGTTGGTGAATACGATGATTCCCACGGTGAAGAAGAGCTTTATGTTCTTACCGACTGCACGAGACATCTGGGAAGCCGCGAGAGAAGCTTACGGGGACGGTCAAAGTGCTGCCCAAGTATTCGAAATAAAGACCAAGCTGTGGCAGCTGAGGCAAGATTCCCGTAGCCTGAATGAATACTACCTGGAAAAGGTTTCTTTATGGCAGGAATTAGACTTAATCAGTGAAGAAAAGTGGCGGTGCGCAGAGGATGCCACTAGTCACAGAAAGAAAGTTGAGAATGAGCGCTTATTCGAACTACTCGCTGGACTAAATTCAGCATTTGATGATATTAGGGGACGGATTCTAAGCCAAGAACCACTGCCATCAGTCCGTGAAGGATTCGCAATACTACGCAGAGAAGACTCACGTAGAAAGGTCATGCTCACGGGAGACCCAGCACCTAGAAATAGTGCCACCGAGGTATCTGCCCTTGCTGCCCGTTCTGTTGAACCACGACATGGCAAGAATCGCCCCATTTGTGAACACTGCAAAAAGACAGGACACACTAAGGAAACCTGCTGGGATTTACATGGGAAGCCACCTGATTGGAAGCCCAAGAAGGGTAGGGGTCGTGGTTTTGTGGCAGAAGCTTCAAGAACTGATGAACCAAGTACCTCCTCGTCTATCCAAAACAGTGACCCACTCAACAAAATTCTGGAAATGCTTACCACTATGCAGAATAATCAACAATCTCATAAACAGCCTATTGCTACGGTGGTCAAACGAGGTAATTTCTTCAAAGCATTGGCAACCATTAAAGGTATGAGCACTGGTAATTGCTGGATAATAGACTCAGGGGCTTCTGACCATATGACAGATGATGCTTCGTTATTTTCTTCCTACACCCCAGCTAAGACTCGACTCACTGTTAAGATTGCTGATGCTTCTGATTCTCTAGTAGTTGGCATTGGAAGTGTTAAAATTTCTGCCACTTTAACGCTTCGCTGTGTACTTCATGTACCAAATTTGAAATGTAACTTAATATCTGTTAGCCAATTAGCAAGAGATGAACGGTGTAACGCTAATTTCTTTGCTACTCATTGTGTATTTCAGGATCTGCTCACGGGGATGACGATTGGCACTGCGAAGGTGTTTGATGGACTTTACTACTTAGATGAAAGTAATGATCAGCATGTTAAGTTTTGCAATAAAGTGTCTCTCCCTAGGACTAGTGAATTGGAGTTATGGCACAAACGTTTAGGACATCCAAATATTCATTACATGTCTCAAATGTTTCCCTCAATTTGCTCAAATAAAGATTGCACTAATTTTTGTTGTGACTCTTGTGAATGGCCAAACATCATCGAACCTCTTTTCAACGGGTTCCTTATCAGGCTTCCACACCTTTTGCAACTATCCATAGTGACTTGTGGGGTCCCTCGCGTGTGTCCAATCGCACTCATTCAAAATGGTTTGTCTCATTTATCGATGATCACACACGGGTCAGTTGGGTTTTCTTACTTAAAGATAAAACTGAGGTCTATCAAACTTTCATAGATTTCTACCATATGATCCAAACCCAGTTTCAAACCACCATCAAAACTCTTCACACTGACAATGGCACAGAGTACTTCAATAAGAGCCTTTCTACTTTCCTAAAAGATCACGGCATTTCCCATAAAAGCTCCTGCCCTTATAGTCCTCAACAGAACGGTATCGCAGAACGGAAAAACAGGCACATTCTTGAAACCGCTAGGGCACTTATGTTCAGTACTAATGTCCCAAAATACTACTGGAGTGATGCTGTTCTCACAGCAACATTCCTCATAAATAGAATGCCCAGCAAACCCCTGTCTTTTCGCACACCTTTACAAGTCCTACATGATCACTACCAAATTCCATACCTAGCAAACACCTTACCCTTGAGAGTATTTGGTTGCACTACTTATGTTCACCTTCATCACTCAAACAAACTTGATCCTAAGGCCCTACGCTGTATCTTTCTCGGTTACTCTGCCTCTCAAAAGGGATACAAGTGTTATGATCCAGCAACAAAACGTCTCTTTGTCACTTGTGATGTCAGTTTCCATGAAACCATTCCCTACTATCCTAAACATTCAATTCAAGGGGAGAATTGGAGCGAATTGAATGACAAAAGTGACACCACCAGTATCCCCATTATACCTGATCTACAGCTGGAACCCCAACTCGTGTCCGAAATGCCTTTAGAAACCTTACTTGACACCCCCACACCTGAGGAACACGAAAAGGAGGAAGTGCCTAGTGATACAGGAAAATCTAATCCAGGGGGAGACACTACCAAAGCTGTAAAATTCTATACAAGGAAAAACAAGATAAGTGAAGTCCCTCAGGCACCCCGTATGAGCCAAGAAGCAGAACCGGAGGCAGACCTGGAAAAAAGGCAAGAGGTAGCTAATGATGAGGAGCTATATAGTGGTAATGAGAAAGTTGATAATGAGAAAGTTGATCTTGATTTGCCTATTGCAGTGAGGAAACAGCCTAGAACAAGGCATCCAATCGAAAGATTTGTTTCATATAAAGCACTTTCCTCGAAGTATCATGCTTTTATCTCATCTCGACAGTGTCAAAGTTCCAAATAACATAGATGAAGCACTCGCCATTCCTGAATGGAGGCAAGCAGTTATAGAGGAATGGAGGCTTTGAAAAGAAATGGAACATGGGAGGTAGTAGATCTACCAAAAGGCAAGAAACCAGTTGGTTGCAAGTGGGTGTTTACCCCTAAATATCTAGCAGATGGTACTCTTGACAGGTATAAAGCAAGACTTGTTGCACAAGGCTTCTCTCAAGTGTATGGGCTGGATTATACAGAAACTTTTGCCCCTGTAGCGAAGTTAAATACAATCAGAATCCTCTTGTCCCTAGCTGCAAATTTGGATTGGTCGTTACACCAACTAGACGTCAAAAATGCTTTTCTCAATGGAGAATTGAAAGAAGAAGTGTACATGAAGTTACCTCCAGGATTTCCCGGAAGAACATCAAGGCAAGTCTGCAAACTCAGAAAGTCGCTGTATGGACTAAAACAGTCCCCTCGTGCATGGTTTGATCGCTTCACTCAAGTCCTAAGAACTCAAGGTTACATTCAAGGCCAAAGTGATCATACTCTATTCTTTAAACACCAGCATGCGAAAATCACAGTTCTAGCTGTGTATGTGGATGACATTATACTTACAGGGGATGATCTTACAGAAATTGATAGAATTAAGGGAGCGCTGGCACAAGAATTCCAAATTAAAGACCTAGGAGAGATGAAGTACTTTCTTGGAATGGAAGTAGCTAGATCAAAAAAGGGGATTTACATTTCACAACGAAAATATATCCTGGATCTCCTAAAGGAAACTAATATGATTAGTTGCAGACCAAGTGACACTCCCATCAGAGCTGACAAGATCAATGATGAGGAAGACTTGGGAAAAAATGTGGATGTGGGAAGATATCAACGCATGGTGGGGAAGTTGATCTACCTCTCCCACACGCGTCCAGACATAGCATTTGCAGTTAGTGTGGTGAGTCAACACTCGCATGATCCGAGACAGAAACACCTCAACGAGGTTTATAGGATCCTACGATACTTGAAAGGCTCTCCAAGGCGAGGACTATTATTCAGCAAATCTGATAAGAGGAAAGTTGAAATGTTTACAGATGCTGACTGGGCAGGTGACCAGGATGACCGAAAATCAACCTCAGGGTATTGCACCTTTGTTTGGGGCAATCTTGTCACATGGCGAAGTAAAAAACAAAGTGTGGTCGCTCGAAGTAGTGCAGAAGCAGAATTCAGAGCCATAGCTCTTGGAATCTGTGAAGGTATATGGGTGAAACGGGTACTTAAAGAATTAAGGATGAATGTTAACCTACCCATTAAACTCTATTCGGATAGCATGGCCGCCATCAACATCTCACACAACCCAGTTCAGCATGATCGAACAAAGCATGTGGAGATAGATAGACATTTCATAAGGGAAAAAATTGATGGAGGAACAATTGATCTGAGATACATTCCCTCAAGGGAACAAACAGCAGATTTACTCACAAAAGGGTTAGCCAAAGACAAATTTGAATACCTTGTTGGCAAGTTGGACATGACTAACATTTATGATCCAACTTGAGGGGGAGTGTAGGAAATCACGGTGATTAAGGAGATTTGATATGCCATTATTATAGGAGTTTAAATTTCAAATTGTTTCCAGATTACAGTAGCTTGATTCTCGGCCCCTCTTTAATAGGCCTGTTGTATTCATTCAGTATATAATCACTCCTGTACATACCGAATAGGATTAAGGAAGAAGTTTACTCCATTGTCGTCTCCTTTCCTTCAATTTACAATAAATCTCCTTTGTTATCATGCATTATCTTGCTGCATAAATTTGAGCGTGTGGTTACTTACGCTAAATCTGGTACATTGGACAACCTTTTTTTTTTTTGGGGGGGGGGGGGGAATTAAAATGTCTTATTTTGCCCCTTTTCATTTGATTATCATTTGCTTCTTTTTCAGGTTATTGCTGAGAGCTTATCTGAAGAAGAAATAGCTGGCTTGAAAGAAATGTTCAAGATGATAGATACAGACAATAGTGGTCAAATTACGTTCGATGAGCTTAAGGCTGGTTTGAAAAGAGTGGGTGCTAATCTTAAGGAGTCTGAAATATATGATTTGATGCAAGCAGTGAGTCTCTCTCTCTCTCGCTGTGTTTTTTTTTTCCTTTTCCCCCCTTGGGAAACAAAGAAAGTATTACTGTTTGCAAGTAACATGGAATGAATAGGATGAAAGTTTAAATCTTGTATTTGGTAAATTTTCCCAGTAAATAATGTAGATGCATAAAATTAACGTGCATTTATAGCACACGTTATCAACAAAGTATGATTGTAAACTGAGGTTGCTTTTGAATTTCTGCTCGTACTTTTTGATAATTCTAGGAATATTTTACAGGGATCTCGTTTACAGTTTGTTTGGTCATTCTATTTTGAAAATGGACTTCCCAGATGATACCTAGGAGGTTGACAGGGGCTCAATATGCTTATTAAGATATCCACGAAAAAATCATTATAATTACAAGAGTCAGGAACGTTAGTGAAGGGTTGAAGCACAACACAAAGATATGCTTGGTCACTTGAGCATACACACATATGTTGAAGAAATTATGTGAGAACAAAAATTAGGAATGACTAAGGGCCTTGGAAATTATGTGAGAATCAATAGAAGCATGGCCAAATTAAAAGGTATGAGTTTCTTTATACGGTCATGGTGTTAGGATAAATAGGGGTTGAGGGCAATACTAAACAAAATAACTTAAGTCTGTTGTTTGGCTTTTTTCTTTCCTCCTGTCTAATGTTGATTTATGGCTTGTTTGGTCATCATTGTTTCCCATTCTTGCGAGATTTCAGCCTATGAAGGTATTGTTTTCTGTTATGGAGTTGTCGAAGCTGAGTTTCACTGTGGAGTTTGTAGTAGTCTGATGTTATGGTTTAGTGTTTTTGGTTTTGGTTTTACTGTTATGTTTTGAGTGCAACCCAGACAGTTGTATGTATTGAAAACTTTGCCCTTGGCGAGGGAGTTGTGATTGGCTAGGCTTCCCCTTAAAATTTTGAGGTTTATTTTATTTAGCAATTTTCACATAGGCTTCTATAAAAACAGTCATTAAAATCTTACTCTATTTCACTTTCTCTACCTAAATGTAGGCCACAACATACTCCCAAATATTTAATATTAGTGTTTTTGTTTTGTTTTGTTAGTTTTGTATGTCAAAAAGTGAAAAAAGGAAACTTGTTTGTAATAAGGAAAGGCCCACCAACAGAAACACCCCCCCCCAAACAAAACAAAACAAAAAAAATTATACATTGGGTGTTTTCGTCAAAAACTCAACTCTCAGTTGAAAGGACAATAGATGTTGGGGACTTGGGTCATGTTACTACAATTGACAAACGCCATAAATACAAAACGGGTCGGAGTTATTGTCACGCAACTAAATGATTCGAATACTCTTGCATGTATTTTGTTGTAGGAAGATTGACCCAGATGCCATTTATTGTCTTTTGGTTTAGGGTATTCTGGTCAGATCACATTATATATACGCTTATGACTTGCCACTGATTGATATCCATATTTCTTTTTCGGCAATAGCCCTTTGCTACGATTTATAGGGCAGTTTGTGGTGTTTCTTTAGGTGTCTTGAGATCTTACCACCAACATCTTTCACATTCAACGACTTTTCTTAGCAGCACCAATCTGCATTAAATAATTTTCTCTCTGTAGTCATTTTTTATGCCAAACCCATGAACTAGGCTTGAAAAAGAACATTATGGCATCAAGTCATATGTATAGTGGTCCTGTAATGCATGGAATCTAACGTGATATGAATTGTGCAACCTCTGTAGATTATATATATTGATTAATCGTTAAAGAAGTATATATCATTAGTTTAACATTTTCAAATATTGTTTTAATTTGAATTGTAGGCTGATATTGACAATAGTGGAACTATCGATTATGGGGAGTTTATAGCTGCAACATTGAATCGAAACAAGATTGAAAGAGAAGATCACCTTGTTGCGGCCTTTTCTTACTTTGATAAGGATGGAAGTGGCTATATTACTCCAGATGAACTTCAACAAGCTTGTGAGGAGTTTGGTGTGGAAGATGTCCGCTTGGAAGAGATAATCAAGGAAATCGATCAAAATAATGTAAGTTGTTTCCACTTTTCAGTTTTTTCCTATATAAAACCGCCCCTACTAGTAGTTTTGCTTGAGCATGCTTAAATGACCTGTTTTTAAGTTACCTCTTTTCTCACGTCTTCAGGTCAAAACGGAAATTTTTTACAAGGGCTATCCGGTCTCTGTGTTATAGGAACAGTACTTCCCTTTTTATAAGATCAAGTAACTGAATTATATAGATAAAAAGTTGATTAAAATTGGTTAAAGGCAATAAGTATGTAAAAAAATATAACTTGTTTTCTTAAAACACTTGTTTATGGGTGGGGAGAGAGTGAGAGAGAGATTAACCAATAATTAGTGCAGTGACCCTAACTAATAATTAATGGGGACAAAAATTTAAAAAATACATATATACTAAAAATTTTAGACAAGTTATTAGTATTACCTATAAGTTGGAATGAGTCATTCCGTAAAAAAAATCTCGTGTGTGTGTGTGTGTGTGTGTGTGTGTGTGTGTAAGGGTGGAGGGAGTAATGACCAATGATGGCTTGATGGAATCTTATTAGAATTTCTGTGTGTAAGCTGATGAGGTTGCACCTTATTCTTTTTAATTTATGTGTGTGTGTGTGTATACATTTTTTCAAAGGTGGCTTCTTGCTAACTGGATGCGTGAAATTCATCACACTTGCCCTTTAAAAGAAGGGAAAATTGCAATAAGGTTTCACCCAAGATAATTAAATACAAAAAAATCCCCTAAAATCATCAAATTATTCTGAGGTTCCCTCATTACAAGAGATTTTATCTGTTTAATTACAAAATTGTCTTCTTTTTTTTTAAGTATGCATTGACAACTAAAAGAGCAGTTGTTAATAACTTAAGGTGTAATGATTAACAATTATTGCAGCAATTGAACTCCGTTTGGCAGTCTCTCCATGCAGAAAATGTTGCTATTATCAATTGTTTTTTCATTTTTTATATATTTATATATTTTTACGATGCAGGATGGGAGGATAGATTATAACGAGTTTGTAGCCATGATGCAGAAAGGAAATGTTCCTGTAATTGGTAGGAAGGGATTAGAAAATAGCTTCAGCATCGGTTTTAGGGGAAGGCATTAAAATTTAAAACTGTATTGTTCATATTTAGGGAGGAACATTAAGATTCTTTTCTTCTTTTTCTTCTTTTTCCCTTTTGGGTTTTGGCCCCCTGGGCTTCAAGATTTATTTAACAGGAACAAGCAGGCATGTAGGAGGCATCTATGCCTTTATTTTCTGCTGTTGTTTTTGTGCTTCCGATATAAATTTGGATTTTGTAATTTTGATATACTGTACAAATTTTAGATTTATGTAAAAACATTGTTTTCCATTATCATCATATGCCCAACGGACTGAATATTGATGGATTACCACTTTTATAAATGACTTCATTTGCAGGGTATTTGGTATGATTTTTTAAGTGATTTTGCAGGCAAGTATGTAGAAGTTTTATCTCAACTTTGTAAGAAAGTAATTTAAGTGATTGCAAGGGGGATTGCCATGGAATATGAGATGTATTCATGGATTTTTCCATAGGAGTGGGGAATAGCGGAGTGCATGCCTTTATACTTCTCTTATCCTACTATATGCGTATTCATAATACTCTTAAGGAGACAGTACATTCTAACATGTAGAGTTTTTTTTTTTTTTTTTTCAAGGTATAAGAGTTAGATAACTAAATTATATTGTCTCCAATTCTAATTATAAGAGCTAGTTAACTAATTTGAAAAGACTAAAAAAAAAAATTAAGTTAATTATTCATAGTAAATAGGTGTTGTCTTTCCTAAAATATCTTTGTTAATCAAGTGTATTGGTTAGAACTATTATTGTTAGAAGAACCATTTTGAAAAAAAAAAACATAAATATTAGAGACAAAATGAATTGAGGTTTTATATTTAGGACCAAAATAAAAATCAAATGAGATCTTATAATTAGGACCGGATATAGTAATATCAAGAAAGATTTGGGCTGCCTCCCTAAAGCTCCCAAGGGACAAATGGAAGATTTTAAATCGGAACTGTTGGTGTATAAAGAAGTCCATGGCAATTTAGAGACAAAAAGAAACCTATTAAATTTTTTTTTGTGGCTAAAGTATAGATATCTTCTTATTGGAGACAATCCTATTCAAAACACTATCAGGCACTAAATGTAGGCACCTCTCCTAGTGAGGATTTGAACCTTGGTTTGTTATGTTGTGAAGGACTAGGTCCTTCCGCTAGACACAACTTCTCTTAGTGAAACCTATTAAATTGTATCATCTTAATTTTCCTTTTATGGCGGACATTGAGGTGTTTATATCCCTCATTGCTGGTTTAATTCCAAATCTGGTTCAATTGCATCGTCCTAGTTTCCTATATTGGGTCTTTGTGCTATTTTGTTTAAACTATGGGCCCGTTTGGCATCACGTTTGGGGGCCCAAACGTGCGTTTCCATCGGGCTTCTGATGTGGCTGGGTTTTTGAGTTGTTTGGATTCACAGTGGCCCAATCTGACTTCTGAAGGCTCAGATGGACTTATGGGAGAAGTTGATTTGTGGAGCTTTTTTTTGGAGGCCGATGCGTTTGAGAAACCGTTGGTAGCATGTTAAATATTTTTACCTACCTACCCTCTGCATGTTTATTAGCTAAAAGAAAATACCCACACACGCACTCGGCACTCTGATTTTCAAACGCGATCTGAAGCTGAAAAAGGGAGCCTTGCTCACGACGTCGTCTTCTGCCATATCCCCGCCGTGCACCCGCCGTCTCTCGGCGTGTCTCCGCCGTCTCATCAGTTCCGGTTCTTGTGTGGGAGTGGGTCGTTCGGTCATTCGGTCAGTTCTGCCAGTTCGTTCGGTTGTTCTTCCTCTTCCTCTGCCTGGTTGAAGCCAGCGTCGCCGTCCATTGTCGCCGCTGTCTCCTTCCGTGTCATCTCTGGTTCTTGTGTGGGAGTGGGTGGCTTGTGGCCGTTCGTTCAGATCCTCCAAATATCGTTCGGTTGTCACTCTTCTCCCTCTGTTCGGTTGCATTCCAGGGTCGCCGTCCGTTGTCACCGCCGTCTCTCTCCCGCCGTGTCTCCGTCATGTTCCACCGTCTCCTCTGTTCTGGTTCTTTTGGACTGTGGCCGTTCGTTCAGCTCCTCCAAATACTGCTGGGTTGTTCGTTTGATCATTTCTTCCTCTGTTCGGTTGCAAGGCAGTCCGTCCGTTTTCACTGCCGCCGACCGTGTCTGCTCCTAATCCACAAGTCTCGTTCGTTCAGCTGGTAAGAGATACGTGTTTTTGGTCCTAGATCTGCTGGTCTTCGATTCATGTTGTTGGCTGCCATTGGTAGATAATTCGGACCCATAGCCTTATTGATTTTAGAAGTGTTGATCTGATGTTCTTGCTCTTGATCTGATGCTCTTTCAATTAATGTGGCCTGGCTGTCGAATGGTAGTAGTGTAGTAGGAAAAACTGATGGTAGTATGACCTGGTAGTATCGTAGGAGGCAGAACCGCTGGTCTTTGATTCTTCTGATGATGATTTGTCGTTCTGAGTACCCCTTTCCTGTTAATTATTTGTGACAAGCTTCGAAAAGTTGGCGTTTTTTTAGTTTGAAAATGTGAAGATCAGTGTTTCAATTAATGTGGCGCTTATTGTTGATGAGTATGTTTTACAAACCTAAATATATATGATTCTGAGGTTATAATTCATAAATATTATATATATTAGATATTTCCTCTCATATTTATTTACAAGAGAAACATAAAAAGAATTTTGAAACATACATATCTGATATTTTTTAGGTGTCTGCCTCTTAGGAAGTTGTTTGTAAAGTGCCTCTAATTTAAGATTGTTGAATTTGTATAATATTTCTGCATTGTTGGAAGAAAAGTGCTCTGGTTCACTGTAACTCCCTTTTGCATTCTTGATTGACATTTTTCAATAGAATTATGAACAAAGATAAAGGTAAGGCAACATGGGATACAAGCACCACAGAGGTGTTACTTAAAGAATGCATGGAGCAAATCTACCGGAAAAATCGTCAAGGAACATCATTTTCAAAGACTGGGTGGAACAACATTCATTCTGCATTCAATGCAAAAACAGGAAAATCATATGAGAGGAAGCAATTGAAAATAGGCTTGATAGCTTGAGGAAGGATTGGAGGACATGGGTTGATTTGAACAAAGAAACTGGTGTAGGTTGGGACCCTATAAACAATACAGTGGTGGCAACAAATGAGTGGTGGGAGAAGAAAAAACTGGTATATAATTGTTGATCTTGAGTTATGAACTGTGTTATTACTTGTTATAGGCTTTTTATTTTTGTTGATTGTATTCTTGCAGGAGAATCCCCAGTATGAAAAGTTTAGGTACCAGGGGTTAAAGTTTGCTCATGAATTAAACACGATATTCAAGGGTGTGATAGCATCTGGAGAGGATATGTTGGCACCGTCTTTAACCCAACCTCAGACACAAGAGGATGATGAAGAGAATGTGTATAGAGTTGATACAGATCTCCTTGAAGGATCGGGGGATAGCGAAGAAGATCTTGGAGGTGCTAGTATAGGAGTTACGGATGAGATGGCAGGCGTAAACTTAACAGCAAATACTGCACCTAATGGTTCAGGAAGCCATGGGAAGAGGAAGAGAGGTGAAGGGTCTAGCAGGCAAACAAAGCAAAAACTTCCAGCCTCAAGACAAATAGCGGATTCAGTTAGTGAAATAGCTACTGCATCTAAGGATAGAGCTGCAACTCTTAAGAAAATAAAAGAGGTATCAATTTCTGAGGTTACGGCCGAAGTGCTCTGCCTTGAGGAAATTACAAGTGACTCTGATTTCCGGAACCGGTGCTTAAGACTTCTGTTGCACAAGAGTGTTCGGGAAATGGTTGTTTCACTAAAAGGACAGCCAGAATACTTGGTTGCATGGCTACAGGATATGGCATACAATCCACCATCATGGCTGAAACCCCCGCCTGCTTGAACTATATTTTAGGACGCATGTTATGATTTTATTTTGTCTAACTCGGACCAGAGTTGTTATTATATGTTTTTCAGTTAATGTTTGTGAAACTATGAAATTATGTAACTTGTTAACTGACTACGAATGTTTTGAATGTTTTTAAGTTACATGTGTTATTTATAATGGTAATTGCAGCTTATGAATGTTTTTAGACTAATTTTTATGTCTTTGCATGTTTAACAGAAAGAAATATTTATTTGCACATACCTAAAAATATTTATTTGTCGTTTAAAAAAATTCTTACAGTTGAATTTAATCACACTCACAGGTGACATTATCTATGGCAAATTGGAACAATCAATTTACGTTTGAGTGGATGGAGGAAGATGAACAGTCTGAAGAGGAGTCGGAGGAAGATGAACAGTCTCAATTGATTTCCCTTTTAGATGAAGAGATAACACAATATGAAGAGGTAGCTGTATTGGTGAGTCAATATGTGATGCCTTATGTGTGCAAAGAACCACGAAGAACTAGTCAGCAAACAGGTAATTTATGGGTGCAAGAAATTTTGCGAGATCATGAAATTCGGTGTTATGACATGTTTCGAATGGAAAAAGAAATGTTCATGCGATTATGCTCTAAACTGGTCGAACATGGTTTAAAAAATTCTAAGTATCTGGGAGTGGAAGAAATTGTTGGTATGTTTTTGAACACGGTTGGTCATGGATAATGTAATAGGATGATTCAAGAAAGGTTTCAACATTCAGGAGAAACTGTAAGCAGGCATTTTCATAGAGTATTACAGGCTTGCCTTAGTCTTTCCAGGGAATATATCAAACCACTCGATCCTACGTTTTCTGTAACTCACCCAAAAATAAAAAACGATAAACGATATTCGCCATATTTCAATGATGCAATAGGAGCAATTGATGGCACTCATGTACGATGTGTGGTGAGTCTTTCGAAGCAAGACAAATATATCGGGAGAAAGGGATATCCACACAGAATGTCATGGCTGTATGTGATTGGGACATGTGCTTCACTTTTGTGTTAGCGGGATGGGAAGGTACTGCACATGATGCTCGTGTGTTTAACACTGTGTCTCAACTCCAGCCTTGGATTTCCCTCATCCACCTCCAGGTATATTTTCAGTAGCTTCAATTTTAATTATATCAAATTCATTTGATATTTTCATTAATTTCACAATGTCAACATAATTTCATGATTTATTAGGGAAGTATTATTTGGTCGATGCTGGCTATCCAACTCCACCAGGATATCTTGGTCCGTACAGATGTGAGCGCTATCACCTTCCAGACTTCAGGCGACAACCGGGATTTGAAAATTATAACGAAGTCTTCAATTACTACCATTCAAGTTTGAGGTGCACTATAGAAAGGACTTTTGGGGTGTGGAAGAATAAGTTTCGCATTTTAGATAAGATGCCAAGTTACAAGTATAAAACTCAAGTCCAAGTAGTTTGTGCTACAATGGCTATACATAATTTCCTCCGAAGAAATTCTGAAACTGATAGAGATTTCATAGAAGCTCAATCTGAAGGTACAATTGATGAAGACAATCATGATGAAGCTGGTGAGACATCCTCTTCAAATTTACCTAGATCAAGACAAATGAATCATGTGCGTGACACAATCAGAGACCAAATTGTATTGAGCATGGCATCCAATTAGTTATTTGATGTATTTAGTTTAAAAATGCTACGTATGTATGACCTCTTATTTACATATTTATCCATTACATATATTTAATTAAGTTTTTTATTATTTTTCAATTTCCTTCTAGTAATAACTTAATTTTTTTATTTTTAATAAATTTTTTTTCAATACTTCTTTTAAAATGGTCACATTATATATATAATTTCTTTATAACAATAAATTAAATTTCCTTATTTTTAATAATTTTATTTTCATTACTTTATTTATGACAAATAGTCACATTATATATATAATTTCTTTATAATACTAAATTAAATTTCTTTACTTTTAATAATTTTTATTTTCCTTACTTCTTCACTTTTAATAATTAAATATCTAATATTAGATATGTGCTATTTAATAGAATTCATGTCCTTTTAAGTCATTTTACATTCAAACTTACTTTTACATTTATCATCCAAACAAGTTTCAGCTTCTCAAACTGACTTTTTTCTAAAACCCAATCCAAACATAAATCACATTACCCAATCTGACTTTTACTCAATCTGACTTCTGGAAAAGTCAGATTGAAAAAAAAGTTACTTCTCCACCACCAATCCAAACACACCCTATATCAGTCTGGTTTGATGGGAAATGAAGTCGCATCCAATCAGCTCAAGATTAACTGGCATATTTTCTAGGTTGCACTGTACTACCCCCGGTTCTTAATATAAGATTTTATTTGACTTTTATTTTGATCTTAAATAAAGATTCCAATCCACTTTATCTCTAATATTTATGTTTTTTTTTAAGGTAGTCATTCTAATAATAGTAGTTTTAGCCAACACACTTAATTAGCAAGAATATTTTAAAAAAGACAATACATATTTATTACAAATAACTAACTTAACTTATTTTTTTAATCTCTTCAAATTAGTCAACTAGCTCTTATAATCATGACTAGCGGTAATATTATTGATGCAAGTTTATATTTTAGATTATCACCACTTACTCAATGTTACTTTCTACTTATGAACTGTGCGCAAGTTACTGATTGAGCAACAATAGCAAAATAACAAGTATTCATATTTTATTGGTGAATTTACAATTGTACATATATATTTTAACAACTAACAATAATAAAATAATGTGTTCATATAAAAATTTACAAATTCTAGTTTGTATCACAAAAACCTGTACAAAAATTTTACAAGTTTTCATACGGGAAATTACAAGTGCACATGTGCGTTCCAACAATTAACAATAACGAAGTAAGAAGTGTGATTGAAGAACTTAAACTATTCTGTCCTATTATGAAATATGCAAGAGGTCCTTGTTACTCTCTCCAAAAACAACTATTATAATCACATGGTTTAATAGTTAAAAGTAATAAATATGTAAACATATATCTCTAATTTTACCTTATTTATAAAGAGAGTGCATGCAAAATAATAAGTGAAAATTTATTACAAAGAAATGATAAATGACATATATTTAATAGAAGTAAATAAGAAAACTAATTTAAAATTTTAAACAAAGAGGATTTATTTCTTATATTTTGAGACACATTATTTCTTATAAAAAGAAACGGAAGGAGTATAAATATCTAAGAGAGTATATTAAAACTAATTAAAATTACAAAATCAAATGTGACAACTAGCACCATGACAGATTGTTCAACTAAGGATCCGTTTGGATCAGCGATTAAAAAAGTAGCTTATAGAAAAGTGAAGTTGGTAAAAGTTAAATCGGATAAACTGAATTGTGTTTGTATTAAAGTTCAGAAAAACTAATTTGCAAAATTGAGATTGGTAAAAGTTTGTTTGGATTATAATTAAATAAAAGTAAGTTTGGTTATAAAATAACCAAAATGGGTATGAGTTTTAATAAATAATGGAACATGATAAAAAAATGATTTCACGTAATACAATGAAATTAAAATAATTTATTATGAAAAAGACAATTTTAATGAGTGAATTAAATTTTAAAATTTTAGAGTAATCATCAAAAAATATTTTGAATATAAAGTGAAACATGATAAAAAAAGGTGTCGGAGTTTGAATGTTTCCTTATAAGATTATGAATGGCGATTATTGCACAAACCATGTATACCATATACACTTGTGTTTGGAAATCATAACTATGCCTGTTTAGCAAGATTTAAAATAAACAATACTGAAGTGGTAATTAATTTAATTAATTTTTTAAATATTCATAAATTAGTTATTTAGCTCTTATATTAATAATTAGTGTATATATATTATACTAATATGAAAATTTGATGCTTATGTTTTGTACTAGAAAGAATATAAGTCTAAGTTTGAATATAATATAGTATAATACTACCTCTGGTCCTTACTATAAGACCCTGTTTGACTTTTATTTTGGTCCTAAATATA